>NW_026516214.1:0-600000 GCF_025602895.1 Polychytrium aggregatum | reverse complement strand
TGGATCGGTTGCAGACACCCCTCGCTGATACGACTAGCAGCCCCACTTTCAAGCACAAGCAACCCATGCCGGCTGCGGTCTGATCTTGCTTTCCTGCTCGCTCAGGTCCCTTGTTCCAATCATATCCAACACCAAGTTGCGCCACTGCTTTGCCGATATCGTCGTGCCATCCAACTACTACATCACGTCGTCACTCGACACCCAGAGCGAAGTCGACACAATTCCATGGAGCGAAAAGATCCCCATGATGTTCTGGCGCGGATCCACGACAGGTTTGTGAGCCATTGTGTGCGCGAGTCTCACACCACCGCCCCACTCGCATTTCCATAGCTGAACCAACCGTTTTGGCGATCCTTTGATGAATGGATCGATTTGATGATGCTGGCACTCGGCCATCAACGGAGCGATCGCTAGCTTGGCCGCCTTGACACTAATTCGCGCCGTCACCACCACCACCAACGCAGGTGGCTCGCCCGTCAATCTTGGCTATGCATTCTACCACCGACATCGATTGGTCAAGCTTGCCACAAACGACTCGCACATGGATATTGCCTTCACTGATCTGGTGCAGTGCGGATACTTTTGCGAGCACATGCGCCTGAACTATCCCCTCGCTCCGTCGGTTCCCTTTTCCAACAACTTTAAGTACAAGTATCTCATCGACATTGTAAGTACGCCTTTCGAAGCAGGTAGCCAAAGATGAGAGGGCAGACCCAGGCAAAATCCAAATGACGAGTGGCACTTGCTCCGAGACCAGGCTCGCTGACCGCGCTTCTTGATGCTCTCGATAATTGGACACGGCAGGATGGCAACACCTTCAGCCAGCGCTACATGCCTTTCTTGCAGTCCAACTCGCTCGTCTTCAAGATGACCATCTTCCAGGAGTATTTCGATGGTTGGCTCGAGCCCTTTGTCCACTACATCCCCATCAACGTCGACCTCTCTGACCTCTCCGAGAAGCTGCAGTGGGCCATCGACCATGACGAAGAAGCCGAGCAGATCGCCCTGAACTCCAAATACTTCTCCAAACGCTTCCTGACGCTCGACCAGATGGACTGCTACATGTACCTGATGTTCCTGGAGCTCGCGCGGCTCTATTCCGGCGAGGAGCTTGTCCTTCCCGCGGCGCACTGAATCAAAGCTGTCCGAGCACAACCGAGCACAGCTGCACCGTGCTGAGCAGCACCGTGCCAAATGGTGCTGAGCTGGGTAACCAAGAGCGCCAGCTGCCCATTCCGTGTGACCCGCGGTGCACCTATCACCAAGGGGGCAACGGCTCGCTGCCCGATCCCTGTCCCTTCCCCTACATTGACTCAGTGCAGTCATGCAGAACCGGCTGTCTCGCCACCCTGCCAAAACAATACAAACACTGCCATCAGCGACGAACGCCCAATTCCTGTACGTGTGCCGGAACGGTGCCTGCGCGGATCAGCCGGTGGGCACAGATCGTGTGAGCATCAGGAGACCAGTACAAACCCGGCCCGTTTCACGCACCGGCTTGCAGCCATCCACTCAGGGACGGCGGTGTTGATTGGCGTGTGCGTCGTTGCGCGGCGCGTGACCAAGGGAGTTCGGTGGGCCCTGTGACCAACCGCGCCGCGTCTCCCTGCCGCCACCGCTTCCTCCGCCCCAGAGGTCTCCCAGGGCCGTAAAAGCAGCCGTTGCAGCAACCCAACCCCCGCCCCCGGCACTCGGAGCTCCATCGCCCGCACCATCGCCCGCACCATCGCCCGCACCATCGCCCAAAAGGACGTCCTCTCCGACGAAAGCCCCAGCCTGCCTGCCGGTCTCCTCGCGCTTCGACGATGGCTATCTTCAGAAAGTCAGGCAAACGCCTCCTGTTTGGGTTGGTTCTTTTGGTGATGGTCCTCCTGGCGACCCGGTACATCCCCACACGAACCGTGACACACAAGATCACGATCCAGGAGCAGGCTCCCACAACGAGAGACACATACGAAGTGAAGGCTCCCGCATATGTCCTCAACACCACAGCCGAGCAGAAGATTGCCAAGGCCATGAACCTCATCCGGCTTCTTGAGGCCTCGCAGTCGCAGACGCTGCAGGCCGCGATCTCCACGTACCGGCTCAAGACCGGGCGTAACCCGCCCAAGCACTACGACAAGTGGTTTGCCTATGCCAGGGAGAAACAATGCCTGATCGACAACTATGACACCCTCCACAAAGACCTCGAGCCGTTTTTCAAGCTTCCCCCGCAGGAGTTTCGCGATCGCATCAAGATGCTTGTCGAGGCAGGCGCTGCGCCCGATGGCGAACACTCCTACCACTTTATCCGAATCAACCAAGGCGTTGTCACAGGACCCTCGGGCCGAGACAGCCCCGTCCCAGGCTGGATGGGCGCATGGCTCTCTCTGATCGAAAAGGTATATACCCCTCAGCCGCGCAGATGTGTGTAGAATCTACAGAGACAACAGAGCTCGCTGGGAGGAGGAGTTTGTGTGTGCATGATGTAGTCTCGATCAGGCCTGCTCCTCAGCGCGGGATCTACGCGACCCGAATCATTTATTGCCTCGAATGCGGCCATTATCTCGAATGGGGTCGCTTTGGTACGCAACCGTTATCACACCTAACTTTATCATCCCGCATCCACCGCCATTCCCAATCTCGCTCGAACTTCGCGCCCTCGCCATCCTCGCCATCATCGCCATCATCGCCATCATCGCCATCATCGCCATCCTAACGCGCAACAGCACGCGGCCGACATCGACGACTTGGCTCTCGTCTTCAACCCGTATGATGAGCCCCGGGTTGTGTATAACCACAAGCAAGCCAACGCTGTCCAAGAGGCACTGTATTCGCCACTGGAGCGCGTCGACTGGCATCGTCCCAGCGCCGAGGAACACTACGAATGGCTGCTGGAACGCTGTCCTTACCGCGAAAGCCCGTTCAGCAAGCTTTTGAACAAGTATCACGGATTCACAATCAACCCCGATACGCGAGTTTACACCGAGTACGTTATCGCAGAGCGACTGCGGCCATGGTGGATCGGTTGCAGACACCCCTCGCTGATACGACTAGCAGCCCCACTTTCAAGCACAAGCAACCCATGCCGGCTGCGGTCTGATCTTGCTTTCCTGCTCGCTCAGGTCCCTTGTTCCAATCATATCCAACACCAAGTTGCGCCACTGCTTTGCCGATATCGTCGTGCCATCCAACTACTACATCACGTCGTCACTCGACACCCAGAGCGAAGTCGACACAATTCCATGGAGCGAAAAGATCCCCATGATGTTCTGGCGCGGATCCACGACAGGTTTGTGAGCCATTGTGTGCGCGAGTCTCACACCACCGCCCCACTCGCATTTCCATAGCTGAACCAACCGTTTTGGCGATCCTTTGATGAATGGATCGATTTGATGATGCTGGCACTCGGCCATCAACGGAGCGATCGCTAGCTTGGCCGCCTTGACACTAATTCGCGCCGTCACCACCACCACCAACGCAGGTGGCTCGCCCGTCAATCTTGGCTATGCATTCTACCACCGACATCGATTGGTCAAGCTTGCCACAAACGACTCGCACATGGATATTGCCTTCACTGATCTGGTGCAGTGCGGATACTTTTGCGAGCACATGCGCCTGAACTATCCCCTCGCTCCGTCGGTTCCCTTTTCCAACAACTTTAAGTACAAGTATCTCATCGACATTGTAAGTACGCCTTTCGAAGCAGGTAGCCAAAGATGAGAGGGCAGACCCAGGCAAAATCCAAATGACGAGTGGCACTTGCTCCGAGACCAGGCTCGCTGACCGCGCTTCTTGATGCTCTCGATAATTGGACACGGCAGGATGGCAACACCTTCAGCCAGCGCTACATGCCTTTCTTGCAGTCCAACTCGCTCGTCTTCAAGATGACCATCTTCCAGGAGTATTTCGATGGTTGGCTCGAGCCCTTTGTCCACTACATCCCCATCAACGTCGACCTCTCTGACCTCTCCGAGAAGCTGCAGTGGGCCATCGACCATGACGAAGAAGCCGAGCAGATCGCCCTGAACTCCAAATACTTCTCCAAACGCTTCCTGACGCTCGACCAGATGGACTGCTACATGTATCTGATGCTGTTGGAGCTCGCGCGGCTCTACAACCGCGCCGATTGATCTGCGCGACGACCCTCACCCCGCTAATGATGAGCCTCGTGGTACTTTGGGGTTGCTCTGTCGCGTTCTCTCGTTGCCATTATAAAGCCCGATACCTTGTATTGCGCTGTGTTCTGTCCTGTTGTGTTCCGCTTTCTTCCAACCGCAGCGACGGTTCAATCGGGGGAGGGAGCGGACAGCTGGGAGAGGGACCTGGGCCCTGTCGATGGTCGGTCGCGGCGAACAGGCTTCGTTTCGGCCCTCTGTCGAACTGGCCAACCAAGGATACTCACAATGCCCGCCCGTCGAGGGCAAACGAGTTCGCGGACGGGGAGGCGAAGGATCCCCAGAGCGGAAACCACCGCCGCGGATGGGTGTGCGATTGACAGGACCGGAAACGGCGGAGATGGAGACCAAGTTCGGACTTGGCATCCGATTGATTCGGCGCCAGACAAATGCATACCCATCGGGCTGGTGGTGCGACTGGAGGGTCGATGCGGTGCAGGTGGAGACGCAGGTCGGTCCACCGCCGAGTCACTGCAAGTCGATGCAGGACCCACGATGCACATGGCTACAGCCAACAACCACATCCACTTGCCAGCCGAGATAGAAGCAAGACCAGGAACCAGCGGCGCCGCTCGCAGCGCTTTTCTCCTCCGTATGCACCCTGGCCTCGGCCCAGCGACAGGGACTGGAATCCCGCGCGCATGGGCGGCCATGTGCGGACCAAACAGGCCCGTCGGCGAATGGCATCCCAAAGACTTCGGTGCGTGGGCTGCGAGATCCAACCAGATACGGTCCAGTCGAAAGGGTCGTGCTGATCGGCTCCGGCAACGATCATGGGCAGGCCCTGGTGGTTCTTGCGGTCCGCCGATATCGGTCACTTGAAGGCTGCCCCACCGAGGGTCTTCCGTCCCCGCACGGATCCAACGCCGACCTCCAAGTGTCTCCCGATCCAGCCTCCAGACGAACGCATCTCTCTGAGCGGAGGCTGAGGGACAAGCAAGCCCAGACCCAGAACAACCCAATGGAGAGAAAAGGAAGGGCATCGCTCGTCCTCCGCGGCCGGCCGACCCGGCGCACCGACAAACCTTGGTCAGGCATCGCCAGGCTGGCTCTCGCATGCACCTCGAGGTGTCCGCAGTTAGATAGACGCCCGTTGCTATAGAATAGGCTCGGACCCACTGGTAAGTCGCCGGGGCGCAGGGTGGTCAAGCCATCAGGAGCGGCGAGGCAAACGCCAGGCGGTTGGTTGTCTGGGTGAGACCGCCCCAGCCATCGGACAGTGCTTTGCACCGGCCGCTGCTGGCCGATCCACATCGCCTCCTGGACACCTTTCCGTCGTTGGCCAGAGGCAGGTGCAGCGTCCGCCAGACCCGTCCACGCCAGCGCCCGACTGCCAGCCCCCGATCGATATCCATGGGGCAGGAATAGGGGGGGGGGCGGTTTTTGGATACTTGGCTCTCCGGTACTGCTTTGCTCCGACACAAGACTCACAAGGCTCGTCTGCAACAGACCACTTTCCTATAGATCCCACCACCCACCCACCCACTTGCCCAGCATGCTCGCGGGCATCTTCAAAAAGACCAAAACCTGCGCATCATGCACCAAGAAAATCTCGTTTCGGGACAAGATGGTGCCCCTGAGCGGCCGGTTCTACCACGCCGAGTGCATCCTCGTCTGCAACGTAAGCACTCTTGGGGCAGGCGGATATCCCGCCTCATCTGTTCCGGGTTAATGCGCCTTCAATGTTGCTGCTCGCCGCACCGGCGATCCGCTTGCTGGTTTATGCCGATTGTGCGAATAGCTTTCGCTGCTGGCACTCATACCAAAACCTGGCCGTTCGCAGGACTGCACGTCCGTCACCGACAAGCAGTACAGTCTCAGTGGTCTCGACGGCGTCCCGCTGATTCTCTGCGAGATATGCTACTCGACCCGCATCAAGTCCCGGATCCATGATCTTTCGACGGCGCCGCAATGCCGAAGCTGCCAGCGACCCATCCTGCTGGAACTCCCTGTGGAGATCTCTGGGGCCCACCATGGCCCTGAGAACGCTTCCGAGACTGAGCTATGGCACGCCGCTTGTCTGAACATTCATCAGGTGGGAAGGCTTGCCGAGTTGCACCAGCGGTCCATCGCCTCGGTCCGCTGAAGCACCGCACCATACTGGTCACACGGCTTTCCAAATGCTGCTTGCCTGATATCGGTTGCCGGGTCCTCGTTAATCCATACCACTTGACAAGTCCAAGCATTAACATCTGCGCACCCATCGCCCCCCCCCCAGAAATGGAGGATCCAGGTCTCGGACTCGATCACCTCCAGCATTGCATATTACCAGGAGAACTATGAGCCCCACTGCCGAAAATGGGAAAAGAGTGTCGCGGCCATCTGGGAAACCTTTGTGAAGTTCGAAGCACTCATCAACGAAACCCAGGCCGAGATTCTGCAGTGGCTAAAGGAGACATCCGATTCGGCCACGCTTCCGCGGGTCGCATCGCCGGCATTCACTCTGGCCTCTGGCACCGGCACCGGCACCGGCACCGACACTGAGAGCGAAGCAGCCTTTGAGATCGGACCCAAGACCATCGTCAGAGAGATCAAGGCCATGTTTGAGCTGCTGAACGAAATGGACGTGGCGAGCCATCGCATGTCATGTCCAGAAGGTAAGCAAGCCCCCGCAGTGTCAGACGAATCGTTGCCCCCACACGATTCTCTTCTCACAGGCTCCTTTGGGGTCGCAGAGGACGTCCGCAATGCCCGCAAGACCCTCAAGTCGTTCATGCGACACTTTTGCGGCTTTCTCCGGGAATTCAAAGAGCGCTCGCCGGCCGAGAGCAGCCTGGACGAGTTGCGCGACGCCATCTCGCAGATATACGAGCCTATTCATGGCCTCGTCAAACAGATGGTTGTGTGGATGCTCCTGCTCTATGGCAAGGACGATGCGGTATGTAGGACAGCCATGGCAGTGCTGATTTCCTCCGCTTGGCAGATCAACCGCAGCAGATGGAATTGCGGCATGATTAGCTTCGGGGGTAAGCGTGGAGATGAAAAGGTTTGGTGGCTTGTGCGAAGCGTCATGACATCCTCCTTCCGGCCCGACATGACTAAATCAAGCCTATCTTGCCTGGCACAACGGCCGATACAGATGGACCATGAGTGTGCTTCCCAGGCGATCCAGCGCATATCTGATACCATCCAGGCAACGCCCCTGAAAACGCCTGCTTCGTCGATGCACTCATCGTCCGAGCTGGACCTGTGTCTGTCTCCAGTCTCTCTGCAATCCCATGGTTTTACATATGGCCAAGCACAAGTCGGATCTCGATCGGCTAGCCCAAGGTCGGTTGTGGAAAGCCCCGGACGGAGACACAAGAGATCGCTGAGCGACCGGTGCAGCCACGCAGCGGGGCCGGCCTGTAGCCACGACATCGTCCCCGGGTACTCTGCCGGAAAGGGCAGCGACAGACTACAGCTGACCCGAGAGTACAGCTGGATCGAGGCCCAGCAAAATCTTTTGGAGCGCTACCCGCCCTACAGCTACGAAAGCACCCATGTCGACACAATCGGATCAGAATATACCCTTTCAGATTCGCAGGACGACCGACTGGCTCAAGACTTTCCGCTCCCGCCTGTACCGCCGACCTATTATGAGTCGTATCAGCGCCAGTGCCAGTCGACCAAGAACAAGAACACGCGGTTCCCGTTCAAGATCTATCGGTCGATTGCGAGCGAGAACATGCCGCATATGTTCAAGATGTATACCCAGGCGGCAGTGATTCCGACACCGCCCGTGGCCGAGTACGCGATGGCCAAGTATTGCAGTCGCTCGGACTCGCTCACATATACTCAACCACCGAAGAGGGACTTTGAGCAGTGCACCATAACCACCCAGACCACCTTGAGCGACGAGGCTGGGGAGCCTGAGCCGGAGCCTGAGCCGGAGTCGGAGCCGGAGCCGGAGCCGGAGTCGGAATGCAAGGACGAATACGAATATGAACACGGATCTGGACATGATCACGAACATGGCCGCGATCGCCAACGTGAACTGGAACATGAAGGTCAAGGTGAATCTGAGCATGAAGATGGGCGCCGTAGAGAGTCGCCGAGACCGACCAACCTGCCCGCACATGCATACACCCTGCCGGCCGAGCAGGAGCAAGAGCCCGCCGTCGCTGCCGCTCAATGGGGCGATGATTTGGATGAGCTACATCAACCACGGGTGATGCAGCCATATTCATCCGCCCAAGCTTCATTCAAGCATCACGATCGTCAAGAAAGTCCCAGTCTTGCTCCCCAAGCCCCCGCCGACGCCTACGACAGCGATCATAGTGCCGACGATGTATACGAGGACGCCCGCACAATTCCCCATAGCATCAGGAGCGGCGAGCTTACCGATACCAGTCTCCCAGAGATGGACTTTGGGCCACGTCTTTCGACGTGCATGAAGCTTGATGTCGAGTCGATCTTGAAGAGCTCGAGCGCTGCCTCGATGTCGGAGAGGAACCATGGTGCAGACTATCTTGCAAGCGGTAAGTGCGGTGCTCGGTGGACTCGGTCCTCGAACGTAAATGGATGATAACCAAGCCCATACTAACCCGCGGGTCTGCACCGGGATGGGATGTGGGGGAATGCTATCCACAGAGTCCGAAAACAGCTCGAAAAGTACGGAGCCGGCCTCAAGCCCAGCAACATCCTTCCGCCGACCGATGAATGCCATCGACCCTCGCTTCTCGGGAATCGCGATCGAGAAACTAACGCACATGGCGGCGGTGACCACACAACGAGACGATGCCAAGGGAGTCGAATGGGCCGAGATCTTGAAATCCCAGGATATTTTTATGCTTTCGGACCTGAGCTACCTGGACGACGCCGACTGGCCGCTGCTGGGACTGACCGTCTTTGCCCAGCGTGCCGTGCGACTATGCTGGGACGGCGTGCGAGAAGGCCGGATAGATGTTGAGCGTTGGGGACGGGAGTTACTCTGATTTCGGCTGCTGTATTTTCTCATCCTTCTTCCGGTCCTTCTGGATCATGAATACACGCGGCCGTGGCCGAGTGCGATATCCCTTTGATACTGCTACGGTGGATGCACCAACCCCGAGGATGATCTATGGGGCCTCCAGGAGCACCGCGATATAAAGAGGAAAATAGATCATATTTGATGTACTGGCAAGTGGTGCTCATAAAGGCTTGGGCGAAATCCAGACTCAACGCAACGACAGACTCGATGACACAAACGAAGCAACAAAACCCAAATGAAAGGAAACACAGATGAAGCGAAAGCGGATGTTATGGTACAATCCCCTGCGGCGGACGTGGCGGAAGGCAAGGAAACAAGATGAGTATGATGAAACGAAACGGAATGAAACGAGACACGACGGACGGACGGCCAAGCCGGGATATTAGGTGAGGGAGTGGATCGCCGGTGTGTAAGATCCGGACAAAGATTGAAGATCGAGGGAGAAGGCGACAATGAGCCGCAGGGAAGGAGGAGGGGAGGAGGGAAACACGGCACAGAGACGATCCCACTCTTAACGGCAATGACGGAGCCGGCATCGGGCGACGCCTGTCGGGAGCAAAAGAGACGGGACTGGATAAGAGGTAATCAAGCACCCAGCCAAAACGAGAACGGAAGAAGCTCAGCTGCACGGAAAATGCCAAGCCAGGACCAGCGATCAGGGCTCAGTGAGCTGGCATGGTTGAAGTAATAACGGGAACAGTAGCGTGGGAGGAGACGTAGGTGGCCACGGCACCAAAGCCGGCCAAAGGAGCCCTGCAGAAAGAAAGGACGGCAGAGCCGCAAAAGTAAGTGGGGTGCGTGCAAACTCGCATGGAAAATAAGGGCCGATCGAGCCGGGTCCTCTTGGCCAGCACGCTTCCCCAACGGCGACGGACGGCTGCATCGCCGGTGCTGGCTCCGACGACGCTGGCGGATCCTCCACAACGGCCGATGCCGTCCGACGAGGCTCGGACGAGAATGGCGATAATAGAGCGCCGATAACAGGACGCCGATCGCAGGCAGAGGGACAGCGGATGCCGAATCGGACCGCGCCAAGGAACCGCACGACAGCGTCGATTGCATGCACATCGGTCACTTACCCGGGACGGTACGAGCTGCCCTGGGTGCCCATGACGATATAGCTGATGCCGAGCTGGGCAGCCTTTTCGCAGATCAGCTTGGCGATGTGGACGCTTTCGTCGTGGTGGACGTCGGCCTCGGAGGAGCCAAAGGGATTTGCCGAGATTACGCTTGGGGAGGCCGAAGGCATCTTGAGGGGGACAACGCGCAGATGGACGGGGACTGACTTGAGGTGGCCATAGTCCGAGCGGACAATGTTGATGAGCGAGCTGAGGCGGTTCTGCAAGGGAGTCGACTGGGTGTTGCCAGAAAGAGAGACAGCCGGGGCGGCATGACGCTGCGTGGGGGACGTGGGCGACGAAGCCGAGTCGCCGACGACGAAGACGGAAAGCACGGTGAGGGTGTCGGAGGGCTGCAGAACGAAGGAATAGAGCCATCGCAGAGCCTGGGTTGACGGGATGCACTCGTCCATGCAGAGAAGAATGTGTTGGCCCATGACGGTAGATGGTAGTTGGTGGGTGATGAGTACTTGGAGGAGCGAGAGACGGGACTGATCGGGGTCTGGGCCTTGGGCGGCCTGGAGTTGGGATACTTGAGGGAGCGGTGTCGACAGGAAACAAGCTGGCGACGAAGAGACGGAGAAGAGAGGAGGGGATTTGAGAAGAGAAACTCGAGGCCGGGGGGGGGCAGACGCAGGCAGACGACAAGGAATATATCCTGCCCGACACAGGGATGCAAAAAAAGGAAGGCGGTGAGGTTGCATGAAGACATGGGACCGTGGCACGGGGCAACAAGGGCAGCGACCGCGGCGGCATGCTGAAGGCCAAGGACAAGCTGCAGAACACTCTCCGAGTCGCTATTGATAGCCGCGTGGGGGTGTCGATGGAGGCAAGAAGAAAAAGGTGCATGGCGAGCGGAATGCACAAGGAGAAGTGAGTTCTTGGTCTCGGTTGTCGCTCTGCATCGGGGCTCGCACACCCAAGTAATGGCACAGCCTGATACAGCGGCGAGCACAGCCGGACACAGCAGGCCGCCGATGGATGCCATATGCATGCAAGATGCGTGGGGTGGCATCGGAGGCCGCAGGACCGAGTCGTTGTCTCTCGGTCTGGATGTGAAGTTGTCCCTCGGTCGGGATGTGGAGTACCAAGTATCGATCAGCGATGCACTCTTTCCAACAACCCACAGGAACAACCCACAGGAACAACCCACAGCCTGGGCGCAGGCACCGCCACAAGGCCGTGTGACACCGTCACAGCGCGCCGATTGGCTCGAATTCAGGTGCAGCGGGCCAATCAGCGGCGTGGGCACCGTCGCCGTCCATTCCGTCCATGGCGTTGGCCATGAACAAGTCGATGGACAAGTCGATGGACAAGTCGATGGACAAGTCGATGGACAAGTCGATGAACAGGTCGATAGACATGTCGATAGACGTGTCGATGCACATGTCGATGCACATCCCGCAAGCCTGCCAATCGACAGCCTAGTCCACATTCTCGTGCGCACATCAGTCCCCGTCCGGGTGGACAGACCGATCGCTGCAGATCGGTCGACAGAGATGCGTCGTGTCCGGCCCGATACATCCGCCCACCTCCATGGCCCTCTTCCAATCGCCCCGAGACAGCGCAACATGTTCTCTCGGTCAATCTCCTCCCATTACCGCAGAGTCCTGTTCCTTCACCATCGACTTTGAATGGTCGGATCGGTCTGGCCGGCAACCCGCACTCTCGCCAATACTGCTCCGTCGGCAATCGACCCTGCACTGCCTGCGCGTTGGCTTCTCTGCATTGCCCCGCTGCCGCCTGTGCATCCTTGCTCTGCTCTCCTCGTCCTGTCTTGCTGGACGATCATGACCACGGGGCAGGCGCGGCCCGCCAGGTCCAGGTGTCCGAGCATCGCCGTCCCGCTCGGGCTTGGCGCTGTTGTCCCCAACCCCACGCACTGTCCTTCCACGTTTGTTTGGCCTGATTGGCGCCTCTCCTCAATCTCGTCCAAGATTTCGCTCTGCATCTCCGGCTCTCTGCATCCCGGTTCTCTGTTTCTCCTTGGTCGCTCCCGAGCCGTCCATCTCGTATCCCATTTCGCTCCCTGGCATCGGTGCTCGTTCGCAGCTTGGCTCCGTCGATCCTCCGAGCCACCCCCCAGCAATGTCAAGTTCCGCCGTCAACCCAGGTAGCCCCGGCCATGTCTTCCAGCTCCACTCCTACCTGTCGCCCACCAACTGCGATTATTGTGGCCATATACTCTGGGGGCTTGTGCACCAGGGCCTCCAATGCACTTCCTGTCGCATGAACGTCCATCCCCGGTGCTCTGGCATGGTGACCCATGTTGCCTGCTCCAGCCAGTCCGTCCGATCCATGTCCCGGGCCCACACCCTGAACAAGAGGTCCTCCATTTCGTCGCTCACCAAAGACGACCCCATCGTTGCTCCAAGCGAGGATGCAGCTGCCAAGGCCGAGGCACTCACGGCCTCTGCTCCTGTCCAACCTGCGACCGCATCCTCGTCTTCATTTTCGACGCTGTCGTCCGTCGGCGTCCTCACCAAGAAGCTCGTCCGGAATGCCAAAGCCGGCCTGCCATCGGCAAAGCCCGAGTCCTCATCCTCGTCCTCGTCCTCATCTCTGAGCAGCCTGTCCGATCCGGCTCCCCTGAATCTATTGACCACAACCCCAAAAAACTTCCTGCGTTTTGTCAACACCGTCGGCCCCTTGGTCGAGCTCCACTCCGAGGTCATTGGCATCTTGACCTGGAAGAATCCCTCCAAGAGCTTCCTCTGCTGGATCTCGATTCTGTTTTTCTGTGAGTCCTCTCGTCCGCATGCCGCTGCTGCACTATCCAGCGATCGATCCATGAACCGTCCTTTGCTCTGCAGCTGGTCCGTGGGGGTTGTCCTGTTGACAATGCCCAGGGTCATCTCAGCGTCGCTCCCGCGTGGCAAGCGATGGACCGCTAACATGGCCCTTCCCGCTGTCATGCAATATCAGGTCTCCACCCAAAGATATGTATTTTTCTGCCGCAGACTGTCGTCGCTTCGTTCATTGCCTACAAGTATTGTGTCCGGGCTACCCAGCCAGCCCAGACCGGCGCGGACAACAGCGTCGAGTACCGGCGGAACATGCAATTTATTCAGAATTTAATGTCGCTGTAAGTAGACCCATGCCCGCTTCCCTGCCAGCGACCTCCTCTATGGTTCCGACGTGGATTGGCAAAGTCAGCAGCCTCCTGGGCGGAAGGCCATCCCGAATGGCAGCCAAGCAGCAGTCGTTCGCCTGTCGGACTCTGGCGCTGCCAAACCTATGTCCATACACCCGTGCTCGCCAATGACCCCGCCTCGTGACCACTGCCGACTTACCGTCCGTCTGCCCGACATGCCTCGTATGCCAGGACATCCGATGGCATCGAGCAGGCCCGCTCGGTGGTGCAAAAGCTGGACTGGTCCGATGAACAGCAAACGCAACAAATCCTGATTTACGCGCTCGCGTCGCTTCCCCTGAACTATGTCATCTATGCGACTGTGCCCCTGAACGTCGTTGTGGGAGTCGTGGCGACGCTGGCGCTGTTCTACAACACATTCCTGTTCCAGGCACTCGTTGATACGTCGATGCGGATCTTCACCAACCAGATCACGCCAAGGGTCGATGATGCCCTCCGAAATGTCATTTCCATGAGCGGCCTGAAACCCTCGGTCGACTCCAAGGTCTACACCATCTCTGTGTTTGAGAATCAGCGGTGGTGGCTCGGTGAGTGACATGCGGGCCGTCTGTCCGCAGTAGCGAGGCTGCCTGGAATTGGATTGTTTCTTCCTGGCACACGCGGGATCCGTGGCGAGACCCGCAGAACCCTGCTGGGGATCTGCAGGTCCGGCAAGGACATGTCCAGATTCAGTCGGATCGTCATATGTGCATCCTGATCAGCGAGCTCACCCCTCCTCGCCCTGACTGCTGCAACCAGGTCTTGGATGGATCCCACACCTGCTCGAGTCCGAGCGCGCCGCCTGGAGCGACGAGGCCGGCATCGTCCGCTATGCCGCTAAGGACTCGTTTTCCTTGCCGCGAGAGAACAATGTCGAGTGGACCTGGGTCGAGCCTACCTGGACCGTCAGCAACTCGTGGGCAGGCCACTTTGGCACCGATCCCGAGGGCTGGCAGTACACCGACAACGTGTGGAGCAACCAGAGCTCGACTCCGAGCGTGTCGACGTTTACCCGCAGACGAATGTGGATCCGTCAAATGAAGGCCACTGCACCTGCGGCCCATGATGAACACAGCAGTCAGTCAGGCCAGTCGAACCAGTCGAGTCAGTCGAGTCAGGCGGATCCTCTGGGTCCCAAGCAACAGACGGCTGAACCGGCTCTCCCGAGCGAAACGGCCGACGACTGCGAAAAGCTCCCCCATGAAGGCACCCCTTCGCCTTCGGCCGATGAATCTCGATCCGAATATGCCCTCGACGAATCCTCTGCCGAGACAGATCGCTTCCAAGACAACTTCCAGGATCTGCTCAACGACGCCCTGGAAACGCGGATCGGACACACCTCGACTACCGACGACGACTCGTGGGTCGAAGCCGGCACCGACTCGGCAGAAGATCTTGATCCCATTGACGACCCAAACCTCTGAGGAACGGACCGATCGAGGCGGGAGAGGCGGGAGAGGCGAGAGGGACGAGAAAGGAAAGCGCCCGGACATGTGGATTCATTCTATCCCGCTGCACTATCCCCTCCCTCGAATGCCCAGCTGTACATAGGCGTGGCCAAAGCCAATGCCGCCGCAGTGGTGTCACGCCGAAATAATCCTATTGTATATCGATTTCACCCGCCATCGCGATATCCTCCGCTCGGCTATGCCTGCCTCCCTCCCCCCGTCGGGAAAATGGGGGGGGGCACAACATATGTATACGAATGGTAGTCTTGGTCGAAACAAAATATACTCTGCTCGACACACCATCTTCGCCAGTCAAAACTGCGAGCGCATCGTTGACATGTCCATCCGACGGACTGTTTCTATCTGCGGATACCAGTGAATACGACCTTGGCCCAGAATCGAGAGTGCGACAGTCGAGTTCGAAAACGGAAATGACTCGCTTCGGCTTGCAAACGCTGGAAGCATCTCGGCCGTATCTTGCAGTGTCGTCCCACTGTGTCGTCTCATTGTGTCGCCCTGTTGTGCCGTCCTGTTCCCTGGTTGGGTCAAGCCCTGGAGCATCAAGCTGCACTGGAATCAGAAGCCCCGGAAGAGATGCTCGCCTTCGATAAAGCTTCCCCGTTGCGGATACACCACCACGGTCGAAAAGAGCAGGCCAATGTTGAGCCAGAGGGCGACAAAGAACATCTCCGAGACGGCATTGGAGCTGCCAATGTCCGTGTCCAGCATCATCTGCAGCGATCCGCGGACGCCCTTGGAGCCAGGGACGAGGATCAGGATGCCCGTGAGAACCGGGACCATGGCGAGGCCACCGCAGCGGGCGTAGATGTTGCCGACGAGGCCAACGACAAACGACGAGAGCGCCGATGAGGCTGCGCTGTTAAGGCTCCAGACGCTGTCGCAAAGGGTATATGTTGAGAAGCCGCACAGCGCAGCCAGGAATACCACCGGCGCTTCTTGCAGCGAGGCCCGCATGTTGATCGTGAGGGAGAACGTCAGGACCGGGAACATTGCGGCAACCCAGGCGAGGCTCGTGACCGGATCGAGAGGAGTGCATGTGTTGCTGATGTCGGGCCCGGGCCCGGTAGCAAAGAATTGGGCCAGCCCAGGGATCGCGGATCCGATAACGACGCCGGCCGCCAGCAGCAGAGCAATCAGGAGCGAGCTCACGAGCCGGGCCGTCCCCGAGACCAGGTTCTGGGCGCTTAGCTCCAGCAGCGACAGCGTGAACGACAGACCCGGTAGATGGATCAGGATGCACGACAGAAAGATGGGCACGAAACTCAGGCACATCGCCGGCATGCACGTTTGGATGATCCGGAGGATGATTGTCGTCAAGAGCGAGGACACCAGCTCGATCAGGTTGACGTAGTTGGGAAAGATTCTTGGCGCAAAGGTGCTGACGACTCCGATCAGCGAGCCAACGAGGAAGCTGATCAGGACGTCGAGCCAGCTGCCGCTGAAGATGACAATGACGGCACTGGCTCCAGCGCTCCCAAAGGCCATGGCCTGCACCCAGTCTTGGCTCCATGTTCCAGGGCTGTTGAGGATCACGTCCAGGTCTTCGATCGCCTTGACGACGATTTCTCGGTGCGGGTCTGAATCCGCCGATGTTGGCCCGCTGTCGGAATCGAGGAGTTTATCGGCTGGACTTGGGCTCGATAGACTACTACCGGATGTGAGTGGCCGGTCAAGCTTGGGCGGGTCGGGCTGCCGGGTGGATCCGAGTGCTTTCTCGTTCCCACCAAAGGCTCCAGCGATGGCAGGCTCAGCGACAGCGGCTGGGCTCGCAACATCGCTGGCCGCGTTGGTTTGGTCGCTGTTCCGGAGGGTGTGGACCATATCGCAGAGGCGCTCGCCGAGCTTGGTGGTCTGGTACAGTTTGCCCATGTCATAGCCATGCGGAGCAAAGTCCAGAAAGGTCCGGCTCGAGCGCGTGGTGATCTGCGGGACGCCAAAGGAGGTGAGGATGAGGCTCGGAAAGGTTGCAAAGTCGGCGGGGATCTCGAGGGCCTTGGAAATGTATCGCAGATAGAGCTCGGTGCGGAATCCTGTTGCGCCGTAGCGATACAGGGCCTTGCCTAGGTCCGATGGGCCGGTTAGCATATGGTAGCAGCAAGTCAGCGAGAGCGTGCGAACAGGAGCAAAGGAGAGGGAGCGTCTGGATACTTGGCTCACTGCAAAGTTGGCCCGCTGAGCCATATCGTCGCTGAGCTATATCGCTGCCAACACAGACCAGACCAGAGGAAGAGATTGGGGAGCCTACCGAATCGGATCAAGAAATCCTGCTTCTCCTCGCGGCAGGTATCCTTCTCGATCTGGATCACGACGCTGGTGCAGCTTTTGTTATAGTCCTCATTCATCCCCAGCTTGTTGACTTGGCCCTGCCGGGTGCGGTCGCTGTCGACCGTTAGCTTCTCGGGATCTTCGGAAGTACTGCCTAGAGTACACACACGGATACGAGCATGGGGCAATTCAGTCGAGAGCAGGGCGGATGAGCGGCAGCAGCAAAGGCAGATTGCGAGCACGTATGCACTAATGCGTACGAAGCGGGATGACAGAAAAACGGCATCGTGGGTCAAGGCACTGTCGCTGGCACCGGTACTCAGACTAGAGTGTCACTCTACCTTGTCGTTCGGTCTTGCGCTTGATCCGGGTGAGAGACGAGAGGATCGAGTAGCCCTGAAACGACGATGTCCTTGACCCTCGCGAGTTTGAGCGCCGCAGGAGCCGGGCAGGTCCCATCTGCGACAGGAACGAGCGGCGCTTCTTTGAGCTTGCTGCGAAAGACTGTCTCTTTGGGCTCTCCAAAGAGTCGTGCGTCCCAACCGAATCGTCGGTCAGATGCAATCGTGATGGCGGCGGCTTGGACGGATGTGCTGACGACACTGAGGAGCGCGAGGACGATGTCGACGAGACAAAGGAAGGAAGGAGCTCAGGGGGATCATCCAGCTCCAGACTGCCATCGTTGCTGGTGGACATCTATGGAGGTTTGCGGTGACAGAGGCGATGGTGTGGAAAGATGGCAAAGCGTGAGCGTGGGAACGGCTCTGCAAATATGTCGATGTCAGGCAGATTTCAGGCAGACGAGCGCATGATATGGCCCAGCAGCGGCGGGTTTGTGTCCGAGCGAAACGGTGCGCTCCATTGTTGCTAGTATTTTTTTTCACCACACTGCCATCTTGAGCGGCTATTGTCACAACCCCACAATGATTGGACACAATCTCGCCCGTCGATCGTTTTGAACAAGCAGTGTGAGAGTGACGGGGGGAGGGTACTTTTGGCCTCTGTTGGGTAGCATGTCAGGTCTGCCAAACAACCGAGAGTGCAATGCCTCAGCCCCAACACAACCACCGAAAATCGGCAGCACAGCTCAGGAGCAAAAGACCAAAGTGGTATACTTTATAGCAGTTTTCTCGTTCGTTTCACTCATTCGGACAACACGGCATAGTCGGATCATATCACACCCGACCAAGTCGATCTACAGTCAATCCAGAAAGAAACGGGACAGTTCCCCTTCCTGGCTTCAGATGTCTGAAACCCGCTGACTGACTGTAGGCCCAGTGAGCAAGCCGTGAGGTTGTTTCCCGTCCTGGTTGGCGATCGAGTGGTTTTGGTTGGTTTGGGAAGCATGGTCTTGAATACACCCGGTCGATCTCCTGTGGCGATGATCGACTGGCATACCGAGATCATGTTCCTGGCTGCATTGATGTCTCGATGTGGGAGTGTGGTGGATGCATTCGACCCTCTGGACAGCTCAATCATATCTCGATATCAAGATGGTGCTGTGCTCGGCCATGAATGCGATGAGCGGGTGGGTGTATTCAGGTTCCGGAAAAAGCACAGTCATGGTTAAAAACAGGGAGTCCCATTTCATTTTGGAAACGCTGTAAGTCAGGGCGGAGAATGAGAGTGGGAACGACCAAGACGGACAAGTGCGAATACGAGACGGGCTGAAAGGAGTCAAGGATGACACGCGCTGATAAAGTCAGGGCTGGAAAAGGAACTGGAGAGCGGGAGAGAGAGGAGGCAGGGGCGGAGAGGAGAGGAGCGGAGAGGAGAGGAGAGTGGAAGGGAGCAACCCAGGCTGCGGCAAATAGATGAAGGAGTGAAAGGGAAGGCCAAAGGGCGAGCCTATCGAGGTTTCATAAGAGGTACTTGTTGTTGTCGGAGGCGGAGGAGGGTGCGCTAGGCAGAACGGCAAGGCCTTTCTAGGAAGGCTCGACTCTATGAGGCGGGTTCAGATTTTCAGAGGTACACGAACTAGGAGGTCACGGATCCAATCGGTCAGGGCTGAGAGCGCTTCGCGTGATGTCGCTCACTGGTATAGCAGGCAAAACTGAGAGGGCTGCAGAGCGGGGGGGGATGTGGGTAGTGGGGACTGGCGAAGGGACCAGTCGCCACCTGCGTTGTCGCGGAGCGAGAAGTGCTTCAGAAATGGGGAGCGGGCGGGGGCAAGACTAGACGCATACGGGCGGACATTATGCGTGGTTCGTTAGGTCGCCCTTTAGCGGCGAGGGCATGGTCTCTGGGCTCAGCAGTGCCTCGCTTGGGGACGCCATGTTGGTAAAGTCGGTCTCGGGGGACATTTCCGGATGGTCCGAGTCATCGTGAATAGAGAGCGCAGCAGAGTCTTCGCCGAGTGGCGTGCATGAGTCCAGCTTGGTGTGTCGCTTGAGGGCGTCGCTCCGGATGAAGGTCTTCTTGCAGGTCGAGCACGAGTACGGCCGGTCGTTGGTGTGCAGCCGGATATGGCGCTTGAGGTCGTGGTTGCGTAGGAAGCCCAGCTGGCAGTGGTTGCAGACGAAGGGCTTCTCGGAACTGTGGATCTTCTGGTGCGACTTGAGATTATGGGAGCGCGTGAAGGCACGGCCACATCCCTCGAAATTACAGATGTGGAGCGCAGGGCCGGAGGCGGCACCAGAGGTAGGAGTAGCAGAGCCCGCAACGTGCTCGCCGATCATGTGGGGCTCCTCCGGCGAGGCAAAGGGAGCCGAAAAGCCGGCGGCAGGAGCAGAGCCAGCGAGAGACTGGTCATGGGCCTGCATCCAGTAGCTTGCGGTTGTGGTGCTGTGTTGGATAAGGCCGGGTTGCATGTACTGCTCGGCAGGTGGGTGCACGGGCACAGCACCAAACATGGCGGCATGGGCGGCATTGGGCGGATGTTGGGCCGGCTGATGCATGTACGGGAATCCGTGAGGATGAGGGTGGCCATGGGAGTGCGAGTGCGCATGGCCATGGGCACGGCCATACGAATGCTCAGGAATGGACTGAGGGAGCGACGCCATGGTCTGGTACTGAGCCTGCGCGTGCTGCTGCTGCTGCTGCTGCTGCTGCTGCTGCTGCTGCTGCTGCTGCTGCTGCTGCTGCTGCTGATGCTGCTGATGCTGTGGGTGGGCTGCAGTCGAATCGGGCCGAGGCGACATGGTGACGGTGACCTCGAGCTCCTTGCTCTTGCTCTTGGCCATCACACGGGTGAGCTTGCCCATGGCGGTCTCGAGCAGGTTGCCGCCAGTCTTTTCAAATGACTTTTCCTTCTTTACGAGACTCTTGAGGATACCAGCGCCACTCGTGGGCGAGGGGGGTGCCGGCAGACGACCACCCATAGCCATGGCGCCAGCGGCACCCAGCTGGTTCAGGGGGGCGTTCCGATGCTGCTGCTGTTGCTGTTGCTGAGTGCCAGTCGGGTAGGCCCGAGACGTAACGCTGTAAGCCTCGATGATGTTCTTGGAAAGGTCGGCGCCGGTGGCGTTTGGTAGGGGCTGAGCAAACGGCATTGGGGGCCTTGGGGCTGGAGGCAGATTCGCCATGGCGGCATGCTCGGGCTGGCCTTGGAAGGGATGGCCCTGTGTAGCAAAGAAGCCAGCCACCGCGGGCTGCTGAGAAGTGACGACCATGGACCGAGGCTGGGGATCCTTGATCTGGAGCCAAAGCGGGATCAATGTCAGTGGTGCAACGAGGGATGGGGGAGATCACGTACGATGCGCAAGATATGCGAGCAACCTGGTATCGGAAACTCAGGAGACAACTTACCATCTGAGGGCGTTGGGGATCGGTAAAAGACAGCGTTGGCTGGGAGAAGGCCGCAGTGCCGATCATGGCTTGGGCGGTTGTGTAGACGGGCATGGCAGTGTGGTACTCGGGCTGGGGCTTTTGGATTTGAGGGTTGTCGAAGAGAGTGTTGGCGGCGAATGTACCGTTGCTGGCGGTCTGGAGCTGGTGTCGCAGGTGGCTTTGGAGCTGGTTGAGGGAGAGATCGGAGGGAGCGGCGGTGGTCGAGGGCAGGTTGGCGTTGATGGGCGACAGGCCGTCGAGCATCATGGCGGCGTCGGGGTTGGCCTTTGCATGGAAGACGGGGTCGACCTCGGCGGGGAGAAAGATCGAAGACTCCTGCGTGGTTGCCTGGAAGTCCTTGTAGGAGACGAATTCGTCGGGACTGAGGCTGGCCGAGCTGTAGAAGGGCACGTCGATTCCGGTCATATCCATGGATCGCAGAGCAGCGACCGCCTCGGGGGAGAAGTAGGCTTGGCTGCCCATGAGCTCGACAGACTGGGCCGGGAAGACGTCCATGTCGGAGCCGTGCTGGGAAAACTCGAACGAGGTGGGCATGGAATGAGGAGCAGCCGCAGCTGTGGCGGGCGGCACATTCGAGAACAGACCCGAATGGGCCGAAGGGAAGCCCTGGAAGGGGGCTGGGGCAAAGGCGCCGCTCACGGCCGAGGGCTGCATGCTGTAGACCGCAGAGCCATTTGCGTCGTCGTGGTGGGCAAGAGCCGGATGCTGCTGGCTGTAGCGGTGGTGGTTGTGGTTGGGATGGGGGTTGGAGGCGGGATAGAAAGCCGCGGATTCGGAAAACATCTGGGATGAAAGTCAGTCGGGGAAAGACTCGATGAGGCGCAGGCGAATCGCTGTTGGAGGCAAAAGGAGGGTCGATTGGATTATTAGCCAGAGACATGACGGCGAGGGGTTACGAAGAGCAGCAGAGTACGCAGTGCTTGTTGGAGGATGAGGGAAGCTGGCGGCGAGGGTGAGCAGGGACTGGGGCTGGGCTGGGGCTGGGCTGGGGGAGTCGATCGTGTGCGATCGCGGACATGGATGGCGGACAGCCCGTGGCAAGAGTGCCCTGAGCCAATGCAACGGGATGCCGGGCAAGGCCGAGGCCATGTCGACGGCTGCAGGAGGCGAATGCATCGAGGCCGGCCTCGACGGCAAGAGACGAGAGATGGACATGGGCAAGTACGGTGGGAGCAGTATCAGGGACCAGAGCACGGCGTACCCGATGAGGAATACTTGATTGGGAGAGCAAGACGGATACGCTCGTCAATCAGCACGAATCACTAGTTCAGAGGCCGGTCTGGATGTGGGATGTGTCTAGGGAATGGATGGATGGCCAGGAGACGAGAAGGCAGGCCAAGACACAGACAGGGCGGCGGATGTCCTTTTCGGCGAGGGCGATGAGGGCGATATGGCAGAACAAGAAGAAGAGGACAGAGGCGGCGAATGGAACTCTGCCCCGAAAAAACACCCAGAGAGGGCAGCCTGAAGGCCGAGCTGGCCCGGCAGGACACACCACAGGCCTGTGCAGACGGGGTGTTTGTTTGTTGGGCGACGAGAGAATGTGTGTGTTGTGGCCTGTGTGTGTGTGTGGCTCGCTGTGGCTCGCTGTGGCCGCGACAGTGTCTGTGTCGGTGAGCTGCTGCCGGGGGGGCACTGGCGCAATGGCGGCTCGCTGCAGCCACAACAGTATGTACAATCAGCCACAGCGCGCGTCTCCCACTGAGTCTGTGGCCACGGCACAGGAAGCGGGTGCAGGTCGCCAAGCTCCACAGCGACTGTGGCTCCTCACGCGCGCCTGGGCCAGGCACGCCTCTGTGCTGCTGTGCAGCGGTCGCGTGTCGCACGGACGCGCGGCGCCGCCCCTTGTGCGGTGGCGCGGGTGTCCGTGTGCGCTTGTCGTGAGTGGAACGGCGCGGGAAGGCCTCTGTTTGTGACGCGCGGACGCCGGCGCTGTGTGGCCGTGGCACCCGCGCAGCGTGAGTGGTGCGGGCCCTGGCGCCGCGCCCTGGCAGCCGCGCAGCCACCCGCAGTCGCCGCCGCCGCCGCAGCACAGAGCGGCACAGTGCCCCAGCCCCTGTCGCGCCTGCCCGGCTGCCTGGGGACACCTTGTGCGCCGACAAGGCGCTCTGTGCAGCGTGGCTCGTCGTGACTGTCCAGCCGGCCAATCAGCTGCTGCGGAGCGTCCGGGACAGACACAGCACCGCCCCCCTTGCGACTCTGGTGTCTCTGGTGTCTCTGGTATCTTTGGTGTCTCGCGCGTGTGTTTTCCTGGCAAATCGGCCGTCTTGACAGATGTATTCGGTCGCCTCGATATCTCGCCGGCAGATGTGCTTCATCATCGGTGTGCTTCATCATTCGCTGCATGGCATGGCGGCGATGTGCTCTCCCCGGTCTGTCGCGCCCGGCAATCTTGTCAGCAATCTTGTCGGCAATCTTGTCCCCAGACCAGAGGCACATGCTCGGCAATCCATGGTGCCGCCTGTCTTGCTCGAGTGGCTCGGCCACTCTTGTATCCGTCCCGAGGCCGTCCTTGGCATTTTGCGTGGCTGTCGTCGCGGCGGCGGCGGTGGTGCGGCTTGGTGGGCTGATGCCGACCTGCAGATATGTGCATATCGACACCTGCATCCCCCCCCATCTGTGAGAATATCTGCGCGCTGGCCCACAGACTCGCCCGCCAGCCCGTCGGTCAACACCCGGCACTCTCGCCTCGTTTCCCGTCTCCTGTCTCCCGTCCCGCAGGCCCGTCGCGCTGTCCCGCTGGCCGTCGGCTGTCACACCCGTGCCCCTTCCAGTCGATCGCGTGTCTTGTCCTTGCCGGCCCCTGTTCCCTTGCCTTGTCTCGCTCGATTGGACTGTTCCCGCGCACGCGCCATTCGCTTCTTGTGTGGCCCGGGCGCGACCCCCCCATCATCTCTGCACCGTCAGCGGCATTGCCCTGTCCATGTCGAGAAGCCCTCGCATCCCACCAATCGATGGCGACAGTTCGCAGATTCGAGATATCATTCGTGTTTCCGAGATACAAATCCATGGTCGGCGGATATTCTCGCTCGCAAACGGAGCTCGGTCGATGCGTGTGTTCCGTTGGTCCGGGAGTACTCCAGGCATCCAAGCACAGCGATTTCAGCCGCAGCAAATCAACTGTCGCTTGCGCTCGACTGGCTGCTTCCAGAGCTGCTGGCATTGTCGTTGTCGTCATTGTCGTCGTTGTCGTCGCTGCCAGAGCCGTCGCTGCTGTCGCTGCTGCTGGAGTCGCCGTTATCGCCATGAGTATCGCCATGAGTATCGCTGTGGTCGTCGTGGTCGTCATGGTTGGTGCGGCTTTCGGCTTCATCCATGTTGATGTGGTTGCGGCTGGATGGGGCTGGTCGTCTGCTTTGGAGCCGATATGACACATCGCCCTTGGGGTTGGTGCGCATGAGCTTGCTCTCGCGGTCCAATGCAGGCTCCGAACCCATCAGCCTCCGCTTCAGCCCCGAGCCTCGGGCGTCGCTGGCTGTGGCATTCTCCGCGGCTTCCTCCGCCTCGAGTGCAGCAATTCGATCCATTAGCCGCTCCTCCATCGATTTGCCGTTTTCAGGTTTTGTGGGGTGACTCTGGGGGGCTTCGGGCGGTCCCGCGGACTTGTCCGCAATGGAGACAGATGGCACTGGGGTCGATGGCGGCCGACCCACAGGCTTTGGAGATTCTGGTCGCTTTGACGAGCCGAGGCTGCTCAATCAAAGGCAGTGCGCATAAAAGATCAGCAACGACATCATCATCATCGTCATCAGCATCAGCATCAGCATCAGCATCGGCATTCACACATATCCTGCCCCTGCTCACCCTTTAGGCGTGCCAATGTCTTGAAGCGCCGCCGAAACTTCCTCGTCAAGCATTTGGTCAAGGTCCAGATCAAGCCCGTCGCTATCGAGGCCACCATCGACATCCTCCATAGGCTCATCGATTTGCCCCACCGCAGCCAGTTGATTCGAGGCGCTCGGCCCGATCGACCTCGTCTCTGATTTGGCCAAGCCCGGATCTTGATCCTCGCCTTCGTGATCGTCTTTCTTCCCGTCTTCATCGCCGCCAGCGTCATCAGCGTCATCATCCTCGTCGCTGTCTTCCATTGCTTCTTCGACCTCACGATCCATATCCTGCCAGTCTTCGCCACCAACTTTGATGTAGACGTCATCGGCATATTCCCATCGCCCCTCGACAATAGCCTTGTCCTCAGGGCTCGGAAGGAGATCGTCAGTGCTTGAGGGGTCGAGATCCGTTGTCTTGAGAGGCGATAGGATTAGGCTGGGCTGGAACTTTGGCTGGCCGGGGCATACAGGCTCGAGAAGGTACTGCGTCTCGTCCAGCCGTCTCCAATGTGCCACCGATAGGGTCAACCTATCACATCGCATGGTATCGCATCGCATGGTAGGTGGTTCAGTATCTTGGCAGCACCACAGCCTGCCCTCCAGACCACCGTAACCGACATCCAGCCCCCAGATTTGCCAATCTTCCTTCTCAAGACACTCGACGCTACCATTCGGGCCGGACAATCTTGACCCCGGGCATTTTCTTGGCCGAGTTGACCTTCAAAGTTCCTCTCTGCAAAAGCATCAAGAGCGTTGTATCGCCCGGATTAGATATC
This sequence comes from Polychytrium aggregatum, assembly GCF_025602895.1. Lineage (NCBI taxonomy): Eukaryota > Fungi > Chytridiomycota > Chytridiomycetes > Polychytriales > Polychytrium > Polychytrium aggregatum. The sequence continues at coordinate 574,515 of NW_026516214.1, read as the reverse complement.
GTCAGAACCTGGACAGCTCCTCGACACAGCTGTCAAACATTTTCCATCGTTGCAGCATCTTGTCCCAGAGTGTGTGTGCTGGCGCTGTTGCTGTCGCTCGAGAAGCAACGTGCTACTTTCGAGTCGCAACCTACCTTGGCAGCAACTACGTGGGTAATGTCTGGACACAGCTCGACCGAACATTTGGCACCAAAAGAAACAGCAACGTTCCACATTTCATGTCTGCGCATGTAGGTAAGGTAGCGACCACCGATCCCACCAACCGATTCGAGTGTCAGGATGCATCCGCTTCAACATCGTAACTCATGCTCCCTGAGAAGTCATTGGGGCAGAGTGCAGGCAGCTTTGTCATGGCATCCAGCTCCTGGAAGGAAGACCAGGTCTAGTGCCCTGCTTACTTCTCGGGGTCATCCTGTAAGGGTATAATGCTACTGAAGAGGATCTTGATGCCTCGCAGGACCGTTGATTTGAGACTCTCCATGATGAACCGCACGTCCGCATCGGCCACGGTGTTGGCCAGCCCGCCCTTGAGCAGCCTTGATGCTTTGTACTTGGTCCCGCGATCCCAGGCTGCATAAAACCGCTCGTGGACAAGCTTCAGCCGATCGTAGACCAAATCGAGCTCTCTGTCATCGTCAGCCAAGACCGGTTTGGGTTTCGGACTCGGCACGGCAAACACAAAGGGCTTGGATGATTGTGGAGGCCTGTCGTCAGAACCAGGTTCCGATGTCTCTGATGGGATGGGCTCTCCAGCTGATTCAACAGCATCTGGAGCGAATTCCGACGCGCGGCTCGTTGATAGGTCTGTTGCGGCGGACTGGGGGATGGACTCTCCGCCTGCAATCTGAGCAGCGCTTGTAGTTGTCGTCGAAGCCGCCGTCAGTGTCTATAGATGATGGCCATTCCGGTCCGGCCGCGTAGCGCATCAAGGGTGATGGGTTCAGCATGGTCGCGTCATCAGCATGTAGTATGGAATATTGGCGATGGTCACATCAGAGCATACTATCGTCGCGGACGAGACAATCAAATGCCGTCCCGAATCAACCCAAAGGCCGCGTTCGACTCCTTTCCATCGGTTTCGCTGTGGGTATGAAAACCACCCGGACACAGAGCTTCAAGCGCTCCCTACCTTTTCGGCGTCGCTGTTGGTCGAGCCCGCCACCGGCGGCGCGTTGATGTCTCCGGCTCCGACGAAAAACTCATCTATGGCGCGATTGGAGAAGACACGCATCAGTAATCAGCCTTGCTTTGGTCTTGATGGTGCCAACCGTGGGAGGCAAGAGGCCGTCACCGTACATGGAATGACTTTGATGAGATTGGCCGACCATCCCCAGATATCGGCGCGATCATCGACGATGACGACCATGGACTGGTCGCACGGGAACAGCCGCTGGATGCTCTTGGCAGTGAAACCTGGGTCGGGTTTATCAAAGGTGTGAGTGGACATGCCACACTCATTCCGGATATGCAGTCGTCGCAGCCTTGAACAGCTTGGTGCCTAGCTGCGTATGCGAGTGCCGTTGTGTCTACGAGCGTCATCTCCCAGTGTTGATCTCGCCACAATTAGACACGGAACGATGACGGCTGCGAGACAGGGTGGCGGAGCAAGCCCCAAATCGAATGTCCGTGGACCCGTCAAAGCGAGGGCTGCAACACCAGCTGCCTGCTCAGATGCCGAGTCTACCCAAACCCAGAATCTGCCCAAACCCAGAAAGGACAGGATGGCATACTTCCGCTTTCGTCTCTGGAGAGGATTCGCTCTCGAAAGAGATCGCGCTTCGGGTCGATGATGTCGGCAACAGCTTGGGCATAGCTCCGGCTGCCCATGGTGTAGATGTGCAGCTCAAACAGCCTCGAAACCTTCTCGAGAAATTCTCGAGTGCCCGGTCGTAGTTTAACATAAAGCGTCTTTCCGGGCGAGTCGTGAAGCCGAAACGCATGCACATCCTGGCGAGAAGGAAGGGTGGAACGCGTGTCCAAGGGGTTATGGCGTGCATTGAGATTGGTGAGTACGGTTGATTTGTGGGCATCGGGCGGGATGTCCAAGTGGCGATACATCTGCCAATGCAAGCACGGCTACCTTCAGCTCTGGATATTTGGGGTTGTTTGGATGGCTCAGCCATTCGCCAACTATGGGATTGGCGGTGGCTTGGATGATCGTCTGGTCGAGATCCAGAATAAGGGACAGCCGCCGGCTCTTCAGCAGCCGGTCCATATTTTCACCCTCGAGTCGCTGTGCTTCCTGGACAGATATCAAGCGCAAGGGTCAGCGATAGAGTCCCCTGGCCTGAAATGCGGTTGCGTCGAGAGCTTGTGAGCGAGCGATAGCTCGGATAGCCCTCCTGTGCTCGAGTCCATGATTCACGCATGGTCATGCTGCGTCCAGGATCAAGGCCGTGTCGATACCTCCAAACTGACGGTGACGCCAAGGGCATCGTGGGTCATGCGGATGGTTGCCCGATTGGTTTCAGAATCTTCGTAGTGCGATCTAGCGACGGCCACGACAGAGCGTCAGCAATACAGCTGGTGCATGGCCTCGTTTGTAAAGAACGAAAAGGAGACTCTATCGCCGATCTTGGCCTTGGCAGAATCCCCAAGAGCTTGGAGAGAGCTGGTGCCATATCCAGCCAGCCCCGGCGGTCGAGTTCGGGCCGCCGCGATCGCAAGAGAATTGCCTGGGACCGGGCGATTGCTGATTGCAATGCAGGAGCGACGCCGGAGATCCGGCAACGAGCAATAGAATCGATCTTACATCGTCATATCTTTGCCACACCAAGCGCATAGGCCTCCAAACTGAGCACCATGGGAGCAATGCTCCAAAACTTCAAAAAACACATCCCTATAGGGGGGGGGAGGTAATAGTGGGGTGCGTATTAGGAGACTGTCTCGCTTGGCACGGGTCCGTCTCGGCCAAGTAACAGCAAAGACGCTGGAAGAGCCGGGGACCATTTAAGACCGAGCCGAAGAGCACCGCGAGTCGCCCGGCCGGATCGGGGTGTGCTGATGGCATGTCTCCATGGTGAATCCGGACCCGAGTTGGTGCAGAGCATTCGCTCCGTGCCCGCACCTTCAACCTGAATCAAATGCGGAGGCCCCGTCCAGACACGGCCCGAAAATGATCTCATATGATCGGTCTTCCGCCCGGACGGGATCTGAATCCTTCCTTTGCACACAACCTCCGACTGCGATCCAAGCGCCGCCCACACGACCGCCCAGATGTTGACCTGCCGGGACTCGCCAGCATGGCCCGAGACACCATCCAAGAGAGAGGGAGAAAATAAAGTTACCCAGCCTTGAGGATATCACCCTCCTTGACCGGAAGGGTATGCAGGACGCCATCCCACGACGATCGGTAGTCTTCCTTTGTAGGCCTGGTGGGCGCGGCGGGGTCAGAAGGCTGCTGGAGATACTGGAAGGTGGCAATCACATCGCCCTTCTTGACGGGATCGCCGGGCCGGAGCCGGCACGAGACGACCGTGGCCGGGGTGCGTTCTTTTGGAAGGACGATCGTATGAATCTTCTCCTTGCCCTCCATCTATGTGCTGGGGTGCGGGGTCCGCCGATCGGCCTGGGGCAGCGACGATTGTGGAGAGGGGAGCCGGCTGAGGGATTGTGCAGCCAGGGATGCCTGGCCATGGCGCGACCGCCCTCCGCCAAACCGGATGGGACCGGATCGCGCCGGATGGGACCGGATCCAGCCTGGCTGGACACCATGCCCAAAAGCAGCGCCTGTGCGACCACGGGTGGCGCGGGCCGGGCGCTGTTTGTGTGCTGCTGTGCCTGTTCTGTGCAGGGCCCGCTGTCCAGCCGTTCCGTGGCGCTAACTTTTTTTTTCGGTCTGTCGGTTTGGGCGCATTACTGCGGCATCCAACTCGCCCCTCTTTCCCTCTTCCTTTTTCTCTGGTCTTTTTCCCCCAGCCTCTCCAGCCCTCCGGAAAACCAACTCAGATAGACACCATGGCCAACCGTTTGGAAGATCAGTTTGCCGACATGAGCCTGAACCGCCCTGCCGGCGGCGGCCGATCCGCCTACGTGCCTCCCCATCTGCGCAACCAGCCCGCCCAACAGCAGCAACAGCAGCAGCAGCAGCAGCAGTCCAACGGCGACTTCAGAGACAACCGAAACTCTGCCCCTCCTGCCGCTCGCTCCAGACCCTACTCTGGCCCCCATGCCTGGGACAGCCAGTCCCCGGCTCGAAACGATAAGCGGTAAGCCACTTTCCTCCGATCCAGGACGCATGTCGCCGACGCCGTCGCTGCCAGACCATCAACGGGCATGCCTGTGGCCTGCAATCAAACCGGCTGCCCGGCTTTCCACGGCCCTGCACACACACCATCCTGGTCGTGGAGAGCCACGAGACGTCACCTTGGATGTCTCGGCGCTTGCCTGGACGGATAGGAGAGGCAATCCAGCAACACACTGCCTTGAATCGCACCGGGCCGGTGGACGACCAACCCAAACAGGCGCAATCCCCTGGCGGTTGTCCCTGGAGCAAGTGCATGCCAGCCATGTTCTCCCCGGCCGTGTCCATCCTGCACTCGCATCGGCAGTGCCGGCTGTGATGAGGCGAGGTTAAGGACTTGGCCACTGGCTTCCTGTCGCCCCCTCCCCAATCAACCGTGTGTGCACATAGCCCAGGGCCACAGCCCCCATGACTCGTGCATCCTGGATGTGGCTGCGCTGCCCTCCCCCACCCGCCTGTCTTGATGTCTGGCTGCTTTCGATAAGAGGCCATGCCGTCATGTCTGTCTGAACTTGTACCATGTCCTGGCATGCAACTAACGCCTGCTCTTGTTTGTCCCTTCTTGCGTATCTTGCCGCTCCAGCTGGAGTGCCGACAGCCGCGGCGACCGTTTCGACCGACCCGATCGTGAACGCAGCGAAGGATGGGGAGCTTCTCGCGGCGGCTCTGGCTACTACCGCGACCGCCCCGACCGCCCTGATCGCGGCGACCGCGGCGACCGTGGTGACCGTGGCGACCGACGCCCTGCGTACACCAAGGACCCCAGCGATGAGTTTGCCGATCGCCCCGACGTTCGGGCTCGCGACCCCCGCCTTGAGGTCCAGCTCTTTGGCCACCAGCACTCCTCTGGCATCAACTTTGACAAGTACGATGACATCCCTGCCGAAGCCTCGGGCCGCAACGTCCCCGACCCCATCGCCTCTTTCCAGGACTCGGACCTGGACGCCTTGATCAAGTCCAACGTCGCTCTTGCTCATTACAACAACCCCACTCCCGTCCAGAAGCACAGTATTTCGATTGTCAATGCCAATCGTGACTTGATGGCTTGTGCCCAGACCGGCTCTGGCAAGACGGCTGCCTTCCTGCTCCCGATCCTCAGCCAGTCCTTCAAGGACGGGCCTCCTCCTCGTCCTGACACCGGCGCCGGTGGCTATCCCGGTCGTCGCTCCACCAAGATCACCCCCGTTGCTCTTATCCTGGCCCCCACCCGTGAGCTGGCCCTCCAGATCTGGGAGGAGTCGCGCAAGTTTGCCTACCGCTCCTGGGTCCGCCCCTGTGTCTGCTACGGTGGCCAGCCCATGGCCGAGCAGCTCCGCGATCTCGAGCGCGGCTGCGAGCTTCTCGTCGCCACCCCTGGTCGTCTTGTCGATCTTATCGAGCGTGGCCGCGTGTCCTTGGCCCTCTGCAAGTACCTTGTTCTGGACGAAGCCGATCGTATGCTTGATATGGGTTTCGAGCCCCAGATCCGACGCATCGTCGAGAAGGAAGACATGCCCCCGGTTCACGAGCGCCAGACTCTCATGTTCTCTGCCACCTTCCCCCGCAACATTCAGATGTTGGCCCGCGACTTTTTGAAGGACTACATCTTCCTCACCATCGGCCGTGTCGGCTCCACCTCCGAAAACATCACCCAGCGCATCGAGTACGTCGAGGACGATGACAAGCGATCGGTCCTGCTCGACATTCTCCACTCGGATCCCGCTGTCATCAACCAGCGCAACGGCGGCAACCCCAATGAGGCCCTGACCCTCATCTTTGTCGAGACCAAGCGCTCGGCCGACATGCTCTGCAACTTCCTGATCGACAACAACTTCCCTGCCACATCGATCCACGGCGACCGCACCCAGCGCGAGCGTGAGCAGGCCCTGGCCTCGTTCCGCTCTGGCCGCACCCCTGTCCTCGTCGCCACCGCCGTTGCCGCCCGTGGTCTTGACATTCCCAACGTCACCCACGTCGTCAACTTTGACCTGCCTTCGGATATCGACGATTATGTCCACCGCATCGGCCGTACCGGCCGTGCCGGAAACATCGGCAAGGCCACTGCGTTCTTCAACGTCTCCCGCGACCGCAGCGTTTGCAAGGAGCTGATTGACATCCTCACCGAAGCCAAGCAGGAGATTCCTTCCTGGCTCGAGCAGTGCCGCCGCGACATTGACCGCGAAAACAGCGCCAAGAGCTACGGTCGTCGTGGTGGCTACGGTGGTGGCCGCACCGGCGGCTACGGCGGCCGCAACGGCGGTGGTGGTGGTGGCCGATTCGGTGCCACTGACTTCCGTCGCGAGGGCGGTGGCGGTGGCAGTGGCCACAGTGGTGGCTATGGCCGTGGCGGCGACCGCCGTCCCAGCGCCGGCGACGCCTGGGGTGGTCACGCCAACGGCCCCAGCTCTGCCGACAACTGGTTCTAATCGCTGTCGCCAAAGCCCCGGAGTATCCAAGGCTCCAGAGCCCTGGCTCCTCAGCGCGCATCGACGATGACGCCCAAGCCCTTTCCTTCTCTCGCCACCCTCTCCCGCCCCCCCCCTCCACCTTTGCAGTGCACCCTGGCATCGCCTCTGGTATGCGTTTGCCTGCCAGCTTGATGCCATTTCTTACCTTTCCTCTTTTTTTCTTCTTCCGCTTTTCCTTCGTCAATCGGCTTTAATGGAAAGAATCGATAGGAGGCCCAAATGAGCCGCTGCCATCGCTCATTTACTATTTATTAGGGATATACTTGCATCATTTAGATAATTTTTCCTCACCCTTTTCGTTTTTCGTTCCCCTTGTTACCATAAAAAAGAGATGGGGATTGCTATTTATTACATTGTATATCATACATTTGTTTTACGCTCTGTATACTCTCCCAGTCTCTTGCCTGTCCTCATCTTCTTTGGCCGGGTGATCTATGGTACTGTCTTGTGTCCGTGTTTTCGTTGCTTTGTCGGTGTTGCATTCTTTTCTTCCTTGACTGTACATATCCCTTTTCACCTCCACAAGTCGTAGAGCATCACACTTTTCATTTCAGCATTTTGCTCCTTTCTCCAAAACGACTCGCTCCTCCCACCCTTTCTTCCTTCGACTTCCGCCTCTCCACCATCGCCACTTGCGCGACTCTGCCACTTTCGTGCCCACGCTGCTGCAGCTTCCTGTCGTTGCGTCGGATCGATTGCCCTTTCGTTCATCGGACTGCCCTCCTCCTCCCACTTCCTCGACCCTCCCCGCTCCATCTCCCTCTCCCGCCCTAACCCTCAAGACCTCAGTGTTCGTTTTGAAATAGATGGGACTTTCTTCCAAGCCGCCGTCATCCTGGCAGTGGTGTGTGTGTGTGGCTGTGGGTTTGGGCCATGGAACCAGCCGCGCGTGATCCCTTCCATCTCTCGACTTGCGCGCTCTGTTGAGGACATCCCCCGTTCAATGCCGCTGTTGCCTCTCTGGCTCGCAACCCATCTCTCCGCCTCCAGCGATGGCCGCGCATGAGGCCCGAGAGACATATGAGCAGGAGAGCGACCTGCGTATCCTCTTTGACTCTCTGAGCCAGAGGATCCGCCAGAAGGAACATGAGGTAATCTCCACACCATCCGGCTCTCCATTCATTGCAGCGGGATGCTCCTCCTGTCCGTGTCCCATGCCATTTGGAGCCCAGTATCGAAATCGTATCGGCTGGATCAGAGCTTTCGGACAGCTTGAGCTCTCTCTGAGGCGCGAGCCAGCCTCCAGCCTGAAGATGTGCCATCACATCCCTGACGACGATATCCCCTGCAGTATCTTGAGTTGAGGCAAGGCTTCAAGACTCTCCAGGATGACTTCATGTACAATCTGTCACTGCTTGAAGACCGGGACCGAGAGCTGGAGGTCTACGAGCAGCAGATCCAGGATATGAAGGCAGATCTTTCGGACCGGTAAAGATCCGTGCATCGCCCGCCTTGCCGCACGATCCCAGCGTTGTCGACGGTTCTGCCGTAGCGCATGCGTTCCCTGATAACGACTCAATTCCCGTTCTTTGGGGCTCGATTTCCCCACCACTTTCTTCTGCCAAACGGCATCCTCGTGTTTCGTGGGCAACCTTCCCGCTCGGCCTGCCGATTCAGTGAAGCTGTCGAAAGCGAGCTTAAAATCACGATCGCAGAGAAATCCGCCGAGCTGCTGAATCTCAAGTCGCTGGTGCAGACCCAGGAGCAGCACCATCGAGAGGCCCTGCGAGGGTTGCGGAAAGAACATGAGGTTGGCATGCCTGTTGAGCACCCACGCCTGCAGTAATCCTCATTGCCAATGATTGTGCCCGAACATGAGACCTCTCTGCAGCCCAGGACCGCAACGATGCACGAGCGTTTGTTTGGCAACCTCTTCCTCCAACAAACAGGGAATGGGCACCTGGATCGATCTTTGCATGCTGAGGCGCTTACATGCCTCGCTCTCCACACAGACCGTCGCCAGAGCGTACGATGACCGGATCCGGTCCCTCAACGAAACCATTGAGCTGCTCAAAGTGGAGCAGGACTCTGAGCTTCGCGAGATTCGCCACAATATCGAGGCACAGAGGTATGGCCCGGCAATTAGCCCCTCTGGATCGCTGCCCCAACCAAGCCCCCCCCCCAAATCCACAGCGGCTGTTCTGCTCATATCATGGTGTACTTTATCCACGCCTAACAGACAGACCTGGTCGGACGAAGTCGACCATTATAAACACGACCTTGACTTGGAAGCAGAGGCATGTCGCCATGAAATGGAGCTCGAGAAAATCAAGTTGCAGGACCAAATCACGGAGCTACAAGGTCAACTGGACTTGGAGAAGGAAGCCCGAGAAGCTGGGCAGCAGCGATATCAGCAACAGGGCGAGCTACTGAGGTAAGAGATAGACCGCAGTATGCAAAGCAAGGAACTTCATGGCCATGGCCCTTCATGGCCTCACAGGCATAGCTATGGCATTCATTCGCCACTAGAGAGCACGAGCGCACAATCAAACGATATCAATGGGAGCTCGGAGATGCAAAAAAGAGCCTGGCCAAAACCCAGACCGATCTGGAAGGGCAGCTGGAGGAGGTATGCGTCTGCTATAGCCACCTCGGCTCGGCCGACGATCTGACCGACTACCCAGCGACGGACACATTCAAACGCTGATTGACCTGCATGTGTCGAACGGCTGCAGCTCCGCACCAAGCACCAAAATGCTCTGCTGGTGTTCGAAGAGCGCCAAGCCCATATCCTCCGGGAAGCCGATGAGCGCGACCAAGTAAGTGGCAACTCGCTCCGGACTGCGATGGCTATTCTGTGTTTCGACCGGTTGGTAGAGCCGTATAAACTGCAACGCCACTAACGAATTGAGCATATTTCTTGGTGGATATCTGCCCTCGCAAGTCCCATCATCAACAAAAGCGTGCGATGCAGGAGAAGCATGAAAGGCTGCTGCTGCGGTGCGCTGACTTGGAGCAAACGATCGAGTCCCTGAAGCAGGACCACGAGCAGCAGCGACTTCTTAATCACGAACAAGCAGACAAAGCGACAAAAACGAATGCAGAGCTGGAGGAAACCATTGCCAGGCTAACTCGAGATATGAAGGAAGCGGCGAAAGCAGCCGAGAACGAGGTAAGGGTGCGAGGGATACGCACCGTCGAGACGATCAGCGATGCGGACCAGAGCATCTCATTATTGGCCCCTCACGATGAACACACCGCAGATCTACACCAAGACACAGGAACTCAAGAGTCAAAGTGAAATTATTGCAATCTACGACCAAGAGAGAGCAGAACGGCGCAAGGATCTCGAAGCCTACAAAAGCGAAGTGGCGCGGTTGATTGATTCGGAGCAAGCCCTGAAGAGGGAGCTGCTTGAAAGTAGGTTGTCCGGATCGAGCGTCCAGACCGGCTTGTCAACAGCCATGCTGATATCATGTTCGTGTGCTCCAGAGGAATTGCTGTTTGAAAGGCGCGTCGAAGATGCCAAGATGCAGGCCGCTTCTGAACATGAGCAAGTTGTCCGGTCGCTTATGCAAGCAAAAGAGCGCTCCGAAGCCCAAATCAAAGTAAATACACCGACTGCGCTGAGACTGGTCCGGTTATATCCAGCGCCGTTCTCACTCACAGTGCTTATGTAACCGCATCGGTGTAGCTACTCCGAGGCCGCATCAAGTCAATCAGCAGCAGCCAAACGATACACTCAGATCCGCACAAGGTGCGTGCACCATCCGACGCGATGGCCTGGGCGTGCATATCGAATATGCATGTGATTCTCTGCCAGCATCGGATGAGACTCTCTGCCAGTGTCGCATTAGGGTCTCGTCTCCAAACCTGCCCGGAGCCGAGGTCCGGAACAGCACATCGGGAAGCTACAAAGTCGTTTAGAGGCGGCCATGCTGAGTCAGTAGACTTTTTCATAGGATGACACAGCGTTCAGCGGCCTCCGCTCTGCTCGGTCGGATTTTGAAGATGCCCCAGCCTCTGTCGACTCAGCTGGAGCGGGATACATCCCGCGCCAGGCTCCCTTTAACCCGAACTCGGTAGCAGACGAACGCGCATCTGATCTCAAAGACAGCAAGTTGCAGGGCCTGATGGTTGAGGTAGGCGCGTTCCTCTCTCAGCTTGAAACTCGGTTGGTGGTGAACGAGGTCCAGTCGATCGTGCGACAGAGCCCTGAGCCTCAGCCGACTCTGAACTGCTTTTTCGGCAATCAGAACGACAGACTTGTGTCTGTCATCAAGGAAATGCGGCGTGACATGGAAGCCCTCCAGGAGATGGTCGAGGATCACCAAACGGCCAAGGTACTACATGAATATGGTGGCAAGAACTCAGTGGTGGCGCGACAGCCAGGGGCCTTGTGGGGCCGGCCATTCCGTCTGACTGACTCGTGGCCTATATACTGCAGACAGATGTCGGCGTCTACATTAGTCGCATCGAGCAGCTGCAAGAACAGGTGGCCCGTCTGAGTTGCAGACAAGCCAACAAGCAGGACCGACCCGGCCGAACGGATGCGAGGGGAGATGGCCTGGTGGGCTCGCAGCGACAATCCCGTCGGAGGCAATCAAGAGATGCATATGCATATCAGCCGCGCTCGCCATCGTCCGATAGCGAAGAAAGTGTGTACAGCACCGACTCTGGGGACGAGTTTGGAGAATCAAGAAGCCGCAGCAAGATCCGCCATCTGAGTGAAAAACTCCAGCGGGCTCACTCCGAGATTGACGAGCTCCGCAAGAAACTCACCAAATGTGTTGTCGAGCTTCAAATATCCAAGAGCGAGTACCAGCGAATGCTGGCCATCAGCAACGCCCTCAAGGCCGAGGTGCGGAGATATCAGGAGAGCAGCGACCGTAGCGAGATCAAACAAGAAGGCGCCAAGGGGGACGGTACACCAGTTCCTGCAATCCAACCCATTCACAAGGCCGACGGAAAGCCAGGCACCGGATCGGCCCCAAGCATCCGAGTCGACGCCAAGGGAATCGAGGCCCGAGTACAAGGCGGCGGCGCCACAGGAAAGGGGAAGAAGGGACCCGCAAGGCCGGTCAGGAACTGGAACGACAAGCAGGACTACTAGGGCGATTCGACAGGGCTCACAGGGCTCTCTATAACACGGGCTGATGCGGTCTCTGTCGAGATAATACGTCCCAGAATCTCAGCTTGCGACGGCCACAGCACCACGCCATCCTGATGTACGGCCGTTTCGTTTCGCGCCATTTCGCTATCCGATCAAGCACCCGAGAACGCGACACATGCCCCCTCTGCCTTTCAGGAGGGTCTCAACGACACCGCAGAATGTCCTTGCCACCGAAGATAGTTAGCAACGTTCGCAAACCGAAGCGGCAAACTCTGCGCGAGGTCGACGGCCTCTCTCCACGATTCGCCATCGCCAGCGAGCCAGTGGTATCCCAATGGATGTGCTGTTGCTACTCAATGATTATGACGGTGAAGCATCCAGATGTCTCGTGTTTTTTCTTAGGGGACGGGCTGTATCATAACGGGGCGCTCTATAGAGCATACGGAATGGGAAAGTAAAGTAAAGTAAAAATAGAGAGACGTTGAAAGGCGAACCAAGGCCATATGCTCGACTGCCAGATTATAGCCGAGGTATCAGTGCAATAGACAGCAGGTAAATATCAAAACAAACGACGGCCAAAAAAAGACGGGTTGGAGGGACAAGAACAATATAGAGAGATCGGCCCTACGGAGTAGTAGCGAGCCATGTTGGAGCTGGAGGGGTGAACAGGGGGGGCCCTTGCAAAAGGCGCACACAACACAGGGGATATCACGTCTCGTCTGTGTACTGCTGATGCCATTGCTTGACCCGTTCCTTCTCGAGCTGGACAGGGTCTTCGTCGTCGAGATGATGATCGACTGTGGGCGACAGGGGCACTTGCGAATCGACAAACGAGCCTTGGGAGGGGTCGACGAGCATAGACTCGTCAAGTTTGCCTGGTAGCCATCGAAGCCACTTGGGAGAGATGATCCGAAGCTGATCGTTGCTCTCGGCAATGTGGAGAGAGGCGGCCCGGGGAGTGTCCGGGTGGACTGGCCGAGGGTTCGGGGCCGAGGCAGAGATTGCATGGGAGTGCGGGTTCGGTAGGAGCTCCGACGAGGATGTCGGCTGGCGGATGGCCATCGCCGGAGCGGCAGCGCTCCTGCCAGCCAAGGCTGAATGAAACGAGAGCTTGGTTGGCAGTGAGGTCTGCAGGACCTGCGGGATACTTTCGAAGCCCACGACTTGAGGTGTCGTCGGCGTCGAGGGGATCACGGTGGCAGCCCGAGTGAGTGTTGGGTGCGGGCTCGAAGGCGCGTGCCGCCCTGTCGTCATGTTCACGAAGAGACTCGAGACACGACTGGTGGCTGTCGGGCTCTTGGGAGACATGATTTTGTGATCCTGGTCAAGATTGCTCGTTTGCAGCGACTGTGTGCGGATCTTTTCGGGCAAGTTCGGCCTGCTCGGTCGCGCATTGACGGGCTGGCGGCTGTACATTGATTGGCTATGTCGCATCGGAACACCGGCCGAGAGATCCGCCAGTTGCAGGCCCACGACCGGATTCGTCATCTGGGGCGGGTTGTGGTGGGTGTCGTCCGCGTCCAGCAGTCTTCGATGTGGTGCTGCTGCCGCAGGGGCCGGGTGGGCAACCGATCGGTTGGTCAGAGAGGCGCTCTCGATGGCGCTCAGGAGCTTCTGCATCTCCTCCATCTTGGCTTTCTGCTTTTGCCTTTTGATTTCGGATTTTTGCTCTGGGGTCAAGCCAGTGGGCGAGGGTTCTGTTGCAAGCAAATGGCGGGTGAGTGCGGTCTGTATGGCTATCTGGACCAAGGCCAAGGTCCTTTGGAAGTCGGGGGGTGTCGCAGGCAACGGTGTGCTCGATAAACGTACCCGACTTGTCTCTTCGGGAAGTCAGCCCAGACAAACCAGCAGCGATCGTGTTGGATACCTTCTTGATGGTGTGGCGGATGCGGCCCTATATGCGAGCGAAGATTGAGCGCAGTGCACAGAGTCAGAAACAAGCTCGTAATGGCGCTGGTGACAACTGGGTGGGGCACTTGATCGCGATGCCAGCGACGATCCGGCACAGCTCCACCCTGTCCAACCGATTTCACTGTGCTGGTTCGGGGGAAAGCCCTACCATGATGTTGACGGCTTCGAGAACCTCCTTCTCAGTAACGGTGACGGGCTCGCCGTACTGCAAGTCAGGGTCTGTTTCCCTGAGCCACTGCTCGCGTTCGGTCTGGGTCATGTCCGCGGTCGTCCAAGGGTGTTGCTGGGAGAGGAAAGCAAACATTGCCGGGCGGTCCGTGGCAACAGTCAGTGCTTGTTTGGACAACCACAATCTCTTTCTCCCCGCCCGCAAAAGTACAACCCCCCCCCTATAGCGCCGGGCACAAAAATGGCGGAGGGTCCCAACCTTGATCTGCTCGATCGTGAGTCTGGTGTTGGGGTTCTTGTCGAGAATGTGTCGGAATAGGTGCTTCAGCTCATCCGGCACGGGGTGTTCACCGGGGAACTCGAGTCTGCGGCGAGAAGCAATGCACATGCGGAGGAAAGCAATCGCGATCGTAAAGCGGGCGGTAGGCAGGAGGAAGTGGAAAGGGGAGGTACACCACATTTTGTCAGAGACAAAGCTATTTGGCCTGTCCAATGCAGGCCCCGAGCCGCCAGACAGTGGCTCTTTGCTGCTCACCCACCACCAAGATACTTGCCACTCACATACCCGCAGTGCTGCTGGCTCACGAAAGACAACGATATCCACACACACAGCACCCTCGCTGCGCCAAACCCGAGTGCATCCGATTCTAGCACTACTTACTCCTTGTTCACAATCAAGCTATACAGCTCAGCGAGTGCTCCGGAGCTGGGGAAAAAGGGTAGCTTGCCAAAGACAAGGCAATAGAGCGTGACGCCGATGGCCCAGACATCGATACCCTTGCCAAGCTTGAGCTGTTGCTCTTCTGGATCCAGGGTCTCGGTGGACACGTCACTGCTGCTCGCATCGTATGGGTTGGGGGCCTTGGCAGTGCCGCTGCTGGACATGGACGGGTTGGATTTTTTGTCGTGTGGCGGGGGTTTGTGTCCACCCACGTTGGCAGTGTCGCCACCGGGGGAGACACGCTTGTCCGAAGGCGCTGAATAGAATGCCCCCGATGCGGGTGGATAGATCGTGCCAGGAGGAATGATCCTGGGGGTCGTGGAAGGCATTGGCGCCGCCGGGGTTGGCGGAAGGGCCATCTCGCTATCCGATTCGGGGCTATCGCCCGCAAAAAACGAGGGTTTGTGGTTGAGCGAGGCAGCCGATACCGACCGCAGCTTCTTGGAGTCCATCGAGGCTTGGGATACGAGGCCCCGAGCACCGGCGCGACTTTGGCCATTGGACACTGTCGATGATTTCGAGCGCAAGGGAGGCTCTGGAGCCTTGGCTTCGTCATGAGCCGCAGAGTGGAACGACAGGTTGCCATTGGAGGCTTGACCGTTCAGGGAGCGATCGCTCTCGATATCAACCGACGACTGGTCCTTCTCATAGAAGGATTTGCTCTTCATCAGAGCGTAGTAGTCTTCGCCAATGGCACAAAGCTCCGGTGCCAGGAACGCAGGGCTTCCTTGTGTTTTCGCAAGCTCGGCACCCATGGAAGGCATCACATCTTCGCTTGTCTCGGAGCTCCAGGTGTTGGTCGATTTCTTCTTCTTCAGTCCACCGTCGACCTTGGGGCGGATAAAGACCGAGACACCAAAATCCGAGATCTTGATACGTCCGGTTGGCGTCTGCAGAAGATTGGCAGGCTTGATATCCCGATGCACGATGCCCTGGAAGTGAACTGAGAGGACCCGGCTTTGTTACGGGACGAGTCGCACTCGCGGGTCTAATGCAGGGTGGACAGCCAGCCTGCATGTTTCCGCCACCATTTTTACAGCAAATGCCACCCCTCTCCCACCGTCATGGAAACACTGGAGAGCCTGATAAAACCACTTACGGTACTGAACGCCGCAGAGGACATCACGGAAAATGCGCCGCGACTCGTCCAGGGTTAGCACTGGCGAGGCTGTGTCAAAATCGCCTCGTCTCCAGTGAACGTCGCTGCCAGCGACATATTCCAAGACTTGCAGAGACAACGAGAGTCGTTTGATACAGTGTGGGTGAGTATATCGTGCCCGCTTGACTGAGCAGAGCGAAACGCACAGCTGGGCCGCATGCTGGGACTTTGTGCGCCGTACATGCCAGCCGGCGACACTCGCTCGCTTACCCAAATAGATCTTTTCGGCAGCGGGATCGTCGATGACCTCCTTGAGCTTCACGACATGGGGATGGTCGCACTTCTTCAGGATCGCAATTTCCTTGCGGATTTTTTCGAGCTGAGGGTTGATCGCCTCGCCCTTTTCACTCTCACGCTGCTTCTGGTAGAGAGACTGGAAGTTTCTAGGTCTATTTTTCTCCACGATTTTGATTGCCTGCGACATTGTGGTGGCCAAGGTATGGGTTATAAACATGGATACATAGGCATCGCTAACATCTCCGGCCCACGGCGCCGGTGAGCAAACGCAAATGGTGATACGCTTGTCGCTGGACAGCCTGGCTAAATCCACCGCAAGGTATGCTCCATTCTGAGCATATCAGGGACTGCGGTGTTTGGGGAGGTGCAAAACATACCCAAAGCTCATGGGTGAGGGTATCTTCGGCGAGTTTGACCTTGCCGTTGGAGCCCCGGCCGATTTCTTTGATGATCATGTAATGGTTGATCATCTTGTTGCCTGTCGAGGGATCATAGTCGCGGACCAGTTCTTTGGTTTCCTTGACGCTGCCTGAAACCGATGCGGGTGTCCCAGGACGATGGATGGTGTCGAAGGAGTAGTGGGAAGAGGATGAGTGGGTGAGGCTGGGGGGAGAGAGCTGCTGATCATAAATCGAAGGCTGTGAAGTGGTCTTGGTAGTGCCAAACAAAAAGCCCTTCTTTGGGGCTGACAGAGAAGCCGAAGCTGTCGACGAGGGCCCCGTCACTGGAGCCGTCATGGGACTGGTACCAGCAGTAGGCGAGATGGGAGTGGCGACGGACAGAGACAAAGCAGAATGGACCGAGTCCTCGGAGAGGGAGAGCCCCTTTGCAGAAAGAGGCTTGGTCACCGGGAGAGGGCGCTGCTCCTGATCGATCGAGCCACGGCCAGTGAGGTTGGGTGAGGAGACCTTATGGCGAGGACGGAAGGACGACTTGTTGTTTTCGTTGCTCTTTCGGCCGCTCAGACTGAGAAGGAACCCGCTGCGCTTGGGAGGCAGCGGCTTTGTTTTCTCCTCATCCGGTGACTCGGCCTTTAGCTCCGGGTTCGACTCGACTCTAGCTTCGGCGGGCGGCAGGGGAGGCACTTCCTCGGCCGGGGTGAGAGGCACAAACGTCTCGTAAATGGGCGAGGACGGGAGCGAGAGCGACTCATGGTCGCTGCGCTTTGGTCGCAAAAGTCCGCTGGTCACCGATGGCGAAGAGTCGGCTGGGTCAGATCCTGGAGCATATTGGTTAGATGCAGGAAGCTTGAGCGAGCCTGTAGAGGCTCGGTGCAGAATGCCCAGGCGGTGGGGGGCCGAGCCCATGAGCGACGAATGAACGGGCGGATCCGAGGGGGGAATGGAGGGCATGTCCTCTTGGTAGATATCGGAACTGCACTCGGAGGGGTTCATATCATAATCGCGAGGAAGAGCGGAGTCAGAAGATGGCGGAGGCAGGGGAAACAGAGTCAAGGAACGGAGGAAAGACGAGGAGAGGGCACTATGGGGGAACGGCGGGAGCAAGACCAGCGACGGGACGGGCAGCGATAGTGTGGAGCCGGGAGGAGAAAGCGGGGAACGAGTTTCAGTAGAGAGGCGACGGAGACGACGGAGAGATGGAGCAGGGGAGGCCGTGGCAGCCGGCGGCAGACAATGGGCAAAAAATACTGGCAAGCACGGGTGGGCACAAGCGGGAAGCGACGGAGCAAAGGACGGCTCAGGGAGCGACAGGACCGGGTCTGGAGCAGGAGAAGCGATGCACGACGACGAAAGGCAGACACGGGGCGAGGGCGAGGGGGGGCGAGAGGGGGCGAGAGGGGGCCGAGAGCGGCGGCGAGAGCGTCTCGGCGTGCGGACGGGGCGGGCTGGCTTGGGCACGGCAAGAGCACGGCAAAAGCACGGGGTGGGTGGTGGCTGGCCTGCAGACCTGCCACAGAACGCGCGGCGGCACCTGTGCGCGTGCCAGGGCCAAGCAGCACAGGCGTCGCTTTGCTGGACCGCATGCGGAAACCGACTTGTCCTGGGCCATCACCGAGGCGACAGCATCGGCAGCAGCGTCGGGGATGCATTGTCAAGCTTGACGGGTGCTCTCGAGGCAGGAGGTGGCTACAAATTATCCGCCTTCGGGTCTCGACGCACCTGTTCACCGCCTGCCCAGTGTCCGCGGCACCGCAATGCAGAAACATGTCCTGGCAAACATGGATGGGTTCTCTGGGAATAGCCGCAGGGCGGAGAAAAAACTGTATCGCTGAATCTAGTATGCATGCGAACGAGCCCGAATCGGGCTAATCACGACGACAAGACAGCTGCAAGGTGCTTTGCGACGATGCTCGGGGGAGATGAAGCGTGGGTCAGGGCAATAACAAAACTACTATGCGGACAGGCGACAGGGAAGCCGACCAGCAAACAAGGAACAGGGGAAATGAAGACGGGGTGCGGGTGGACATGCAATCAGACTGAAAATGGGGCTGGTGGATGGATAGGAACGAGTGGGTGGAGGAATACTACGAGGAGCGACTGAGTAGAGGGATACTACGAGGAGCGAGTGAGGCGACAGCGATGTCGGTGCCACATCGGCACCAATCACAAAGTTACATCTGCGACAGACGTCGATTCAGAATTTCCGAGGAGCGCTTGTTGGCCCCTCGGTGCTGTCCGACGAGTGTGTCTCTGGCCGAGTCGGAAAGACCGAGGACCTGGCTGCGAGGGCCAAATCCGACTTCGATCCGGCGGAGTGATGGGGTGTTGGATATGCTTGGGAACGGCTCAGACCCCGACTCTTGCTGGGCAAGCTCCTCGTAGGAAGGAGGCTGAACGCCAGGAGGCGCCAGCGAGGATCCGCCGACTGAGCCCATCTCGTAACTGGCTTCGGTCCAGGCCATAGTTTGGATACTGGTCCGGTTCGAGACCACACCCGGCCCGCCATTGGCAGAAGCATTGGTGTCGGCGTCGCTCGAATAGGACGACCGGGCTGCGAGGGGCCGGAGAGCAACGGCAGATCGATTGGGCGATGAGTAGCCGATACCAGAAGAAGGGCGGATGATGGATCCTCGGAGTTGCTCAGCAGGGTTGTCTGCGGCTGCCTGGCTGGAGGCGGTTTCGGACTGGACATCGGCAGGCCGGTCTATCCAGCGAACAGCCAGACTCGAGGTACTTTGATTGACCGTCATCATCACACCGTTTTGTAATGAGCCCTGATGGTCAGGGGCTTGCAGGGAGGCCTGCGCTGGACTTGAACTTGCAGAGACAACGGATGCATCTGTGGCGGACGGGTCCGTGGGATGAGGCTGACCAGATGAGGCAATGAGTGAGCTTTGTTGGTTCGTTTCGGTGACATGGTCCGCAGACACCACAATCTCGATGCCGGATGGAGAGGCAACGGTTCCTGGGACGTCTGATTCGGAATGCTGGGCACCGGCATCGGCGCCGCCCTGGGGGATGACCGTCACCGACTCGGTGACTTCTCCGTATCGCGGCAGGTCCTCGTCGACAGCAGAGGCAGCCTCGGGATCGGCAGTGGGATTGTCGGAGCGCTGGCCCATAACCAGCATGTCCATCTGGAACCGCCGGAAGCTGATGCACGGAAAGCAGATGCGCTGGAGGTAGGGCGAGTGCGTGATGGTGTATATCACCAAGAACAGCACCAGGATCACCCAGAAGATCACGGTGACCGACGAATTGGCGAGGTCCAGCATGGCGGCGTGGAAAGGCTGGAGACGAAGCAAGAGGCGAGCAGAGCTGGCAGAGCTGGCAGAGCTGGGCAGCGGCCCCAAAGTGTAGCCGGTGGGTAAGGCCCGATGAACGGCAGGCTCGGAGGATGCTGCTGGGTTTCGGTCGGGCAGCCCATCTCGCCGGCGGCCTCGCCTGCGTCTCGCTGTCGGACTCGGGCTCGCGGCTTTTCTTTTTTTCGGTGTGGTCCTTTGCGCCTGGGACGCCGTCTCGACCGAGCCGCCGCATCCCGATCTGCCTCTGCCGTCCGCCCTCCCAATCGATCCCGATGATGCGCCCGACCTGGCGAGCAGCCTCAAAGTGTGGCCGAGCTGGCCCTGTACGAAATCCGCAGCAGCCGGCCTTCTCGCCATCAGGATCTGCAAAGGCGGCCCCGCAGCCCTTCGGCTCGTCATCCCGGGCCCACTCAACAACAGCCGACTCACCCCGACCGGCACCCAAGCCATCGTCAAGGTCACTGCCACGCCTGTGGCTGCAATCCCAGAAGCTCGATGCTGCCAAAATCACAGGCGTCGCCGCTGCTCTGGTGAGAGCCCGATGATTGCGCGTCAGACCGTATGCCAGATGCCCGCTGGGTCCCTGAATGCAATGCGAGCCCCGATCGCCGACGATGGCTACTGACGCCTGCATGCTGAATTTCTCCCTACAATCATGGGACGCCCCAAACATTAGCAATCTCCCAAGTGTCTCGGCGAGTTTCTTGACGCTGTGAAGCTGATAGATCTAATAAGCGAGACATCTCTGGATGCCGACGACGACATGTGACATTGCACTGGTTCACGGATCTCAGATCCAACTATACGGCGACACAACGGGCCCTCTGGTCTCTGCTTCAAACGGCTTGCATGCGAAAGCCACTCGAAAGCCACTCGAAAGCCACTCGAAAGCCACTCGACACTCGACACTCGATACTCTGCCTTGCCCCCATCTCGTTCCGATGAATCGTACAGCGAACGCCATGGCTCTGCTTAATACAACTCATCCTGGAATCAACTCGCTACTATCGCTGATGCTGTTGCTGATGCCGTCGCTGTGAGCGACCTACGGCGAAGGCGTCCTTGATCGTGAGAGCCGCTCGAGACCTCGGGCATGCTGCGCCAGAGCTCGATCTGAACTACCGAGGGAACGATGCTGAAAGACACGATGCAGCAGAGAACTTGCCTCGGGAGATGGCCAAAGTGCACGGCCGATCTGCGGCTGTTGGCGATGGTGGTGGTGTGTCGTGGTCTGATCATGCCCTGGCGGACGATGAAGCGACCTGGTCTGCTGTGGGGGGCAGAGGAGAAGAGCGGGGCTTGGGGCCTGGGCCTGGGGGCGGAAGCGGCTCGCCCAAAATGAATACGAGCGTCGCCGGCCAGTCCGCCGGCCTCTCCACTCGTCCAGCCGATTTGCAGGTGAGGGTCTCTCTGCAACGGCACTGAACCGTGCTGGACACCGCCAAGCGAATGCGGATATCACATACTGAACCTGTCATACCCTGGGCCTCTGTTGCGGCGGAAACCATGACCAGGGAACCAGCACAGTTTGCCAAAAGTCGCCGATCACATCATGAGATCAGCCCTCCGAACATTTGCCAAGATGGCCTCAGGTTCGTCTCGCACCAAGTCACCGGCTATGAAGGTACCGCCTGGATGGTCCTCTCTGTTTTCGACGGCTGCTGGAGGAAGATTCTCGGCAGCGTCATCGGAAGGAACACACTCGAGTGCTGGTGCACAAACGCCTCCGGCCGGCGCCTTCAGAAACCAAATGGCCCCGTCGTCAACGACGCCAATGGTAGGCTGAATCAGAATAGCAACGCACCACAGATTCGAAGCACAGCGATCGCGAAAGCCATTCAAGGAGTTGGCGATAGATAGCCCCGGAAGGAGTGAGCAGGAACTGACCGCATCCATCGCCCTTTTGAATGATCAATGTCAAATACAGGAAACTCCAAAGTGCATCGGAGGACCACTTGCAGCAATTATTCGTGGCGAAGCAGTTCGGATATTGGCAGCCAGCGAGATGCTTGACGACCGATAGGGAGCGAGCCAAGTCGCAAACGCGGAACATGAGTCCTGCTGCAGTGCAGGGGCGATGGGTCAAATTATGAGCCAACCAACCGATACTCAAGGAGCGCACCGAGGGGTGACAATATACTTTCCAGAACTTGGATATACCAATGAAAGCAAATCATATTCGATTCCCCATCGACACCGCAATCGGCCACGTTGAACGAGGGGTAGTTGTCACTGAGACAATCGTTAGTGAGACAGGGGCACAGTTTGATGAGGAGGACTGTCGATCCAGGAAAGAGAAATGGCCAAGAGAGAGTACTGGTGGGATATCAAGAAGGAGGGGAAGGCAGGGGTGGACTGAAATAGCCAAGTTGGGCAGAGGTTGCAGCACAAGAGCAGAGCAAGCGATTCGGATGGAGTGGAGACAATCGACTCGAGTTTGGTACTATTTTCTATATGCACTTGAGCAATATGCCGCCAATGGTGATATGGCCGAGTCGGTCTAAGGCGTCCGACTCAAGTTCGGATCTCGCAAGAGGCGTGGGTTCGAATCCCACTGTCACCAGAGGCGGAGAAGGCGAGCCCTGCGCCCGATCCCAGTTACACAGTTCATCAGCCATGATAGTATAGTGGTAGTACATTGCGTTGTGGCCGCACCGACCCTGGTTCGATTCCAGGTCATGGCATTGTCTTTTTGCTCTGCTCTGTTCTGCCGTTTCGTCTCTTCGTCCCTTCGTCTCTTCTTCTTTCGGCCTGCATTTGCATTTGCTGTTTCTTGCATCTCTTGCATCTCCTGCATCTCCTGCACGATCGGCATGATTTGTACTGCTTGAGCCTTGGCCGCCCTGCTCTCTCCACCTGCTTGCACACCACTCACGCTCCACTCACGCTCCACTCACGCTCCACTCACGCTCCACTCCCATTCCCACTCCCATTCCCACTCCCACCACTCCCGATTCAGTCTTGGTCGACTTGTTGAGAATCTCCACACTGCTGCGTCCGATGTCTGGATGTCCCTGCCTGCATGCCCACACCGGATCGCAACCAATCTGTCTCCCGGATGCTCGTTGGTCTGCGGCCCAGATGTCCACCATTGAGCCGGATACTCGGGCCTTCCGGCATGATGACCATGGTGGGAGAGTTGGCGAGCCAGCTAGCCAGCGCCGGAGCAGGAGCAGGACGGGTCTGGCCTTTGACAATATTGGTGCGGAATATCAGTTGATGGTGCCTGAAGTATCGGCGGCATCGATGTGAGCACCGTGGTGAGCTGGAAACACAGGACAAGTGGCCACGGAGTATCGATATCGGCGGACTTGATATGGGCAGACGAATGCTGGTGGCTTTGGTGGAGTAGATGCGGGATATTGCGGACTGGCGACCTGTGGTGGAGTGACGGTGAGTGGAGTGCAAGCAGGTGGAGAGAGCAGGGCGGCGAAGACTCAAGCAGTACAAATCATGCCGATCGTGCAGGAGATGCAGGAGATGCAAGAGATGCAAGAAACAGCAAATGCAAATGCAGGCCGAAAGAAGAAGAGACGAAGGGACGAAGAGACGAAACGGCAGAACAGAGCAGAGCAAAAAGACAATGCCATGACCTGGAATCGAACCAGGGTCGGTGCGGCCACAACGCAATGTACTACCACTATACTATCATGGCTGATGAACTGTGTAACTGGGATCGGGCGCAGGGCTCGCCTTCTCCGCCTCTGGTGACAGTGGGATTCGAACCCACGCCTCTTGCGAGATCCGAACTTGAGTCGGACGCCTTAGACCGACTCGGCCATATCACCATTGGCGGCATATTGCTCAAGTGCATATAGAAAATAGTACCAAACTCGAGTCGATTGTCTCCACTCCATCCGAATCGCTTGCTCTGCTCTTGTGCTGCAACCTCTGCCCAACTTGGCTATTTCAGTCCACCCCTGCCTTCCCCTCCTTCTTGATATCCCACCAGTACTCTCTCTTGGCCATTTCTCTTTCCTGGATCGACAGTCCTCCTCATTCATGTGCGTCCACAGAGCCCTATCTCCATTTCCAAATTGTCCTCCTGATTGGCACAGCTTGAAATATCTCCAGATTTATTGCGATACTTGCCAATTGATAAAGATTTACGCTATTTGTATGCCAATTGCGCATGTGGGCCAACGGGACTATCGGTTGCATGGTCGTTGTTGTCGGACTGTGATCGGCTCTGATGCGGAATCCTGCTTCGGGCGGCATATCGCCGACATACTCGGCAGCATTCCCCGGCTTCATTTACAATACAGTGCGAAATTGGTGTATATACGCCTCATTGCATTAAGCACCCATCTTGATGAGCATGTTCCAGCCTCCATTTCTCTGGCGGCAGCAAAGGCATTTGAAGTGCCAATCAGTCGTAGCCAGCTGATACTCCACGAATAGCGATTCCCCGCTTCCGATCAAAGTAGGACCATCGGGCTCCGCAAATATAGATGAACGGATGGATATGTATTCATAATCCAGAGAAACAAGTGAACTTTGGTCTTGAATGCAGGGGCTCCAACAGGGCAGTGATGCTGTGGCGCAGCTCAGCGCTATTCTCTCTGACTGGCCTGTTTTGTCGTTTGAGGTTGCGAGGTGAACCGTTTCTAAGGACAGGAGGGAATATGCCGGTTATTTATATCTGCCTAAGTGTTTCCAGCCCGACAAAACTTGATTCAAGGCTCGTACCCATTCAGCTACGCCGTGAATCGAGTTGATCCACTTCTGCATTTCTTCCTGAGATTGAGCCTGCATCATTACACATGAGCCCTTTTCGGTGGTTATGCGCATAACGTGTCTCCTCTTGAGATAATCTGTGGCAACTTCGACGTGTATCTCGGTGATTTCGATAACGTCCTTGATTTTGTTTGACTATGGGCGACAATGTGATGATTCCATCCAACAATGAGTCCGCATCCTGGTATCATTGCCACAGCGCCTGGAGATCAAGCCAGTACACTTCAACCCGGCAGCAATCTCTTGGCCTGGATACTCACCTGAACTCGATAGTACGACCCAAAAAATGACGCCCCTCCTTCGTCTACTTCGGTTGATCGGACCGAGCCGACGGCGAGTCTCTCGGCTCCTTCATTTTGGCTCCTCTTGCGTGGGATGTGACCCAGTTGCTCGGAGCTCTGAGCGTCCCTCCTTCCTTTCGAGAGGCCACTCGACACTGCAGGAGGCCTTCCCTCCGACGCCGATAGATTATCTGCGCTCAGACAATACTGCTGAGGAGTTGTTGGGCTGACTGTACCGACTGTTCTCTCTCGCTGCAAGCCCTCTTGGCTCTGTGTTGATGATTTCCCAGATTTTTCGCGGAGTATACCAAAGGCCGATGGCGTCTTTCTATTTTCATGATCTAAATTCTGATTATTGAGATCTAAACAGGGGTCGGTGCGATCGACTTTGTCGCCCCTGTCGCCCCTGTCGCCACGCATCTTGCCGAGCACCTTGCTGGAGAGGTTGTTTTTCTTCTGAACCGAATAGAGAGACAGCGTGCTTGCCCGTAAGACAACCCAGAATTTCTTCCACTTTTTGTGGTCGGGGCGATGTCCCCCTGCAGTGCTGATGTACTTGACATTGACGAGTCCACTGAGCAGCTCGGTACAACTTCCGCTCTCCGAAAACAGCCCAACTACAGGTGCAACGGTTAGGGGCGTGTCCTTTTGTGGGAAAACTTGAAGTGTGAGTTTTGTGAACTTGGATGCGGACGGCTCTTTCCGATGGCTCTGCACGCTATTTTCGCGTGAGGGCTTGAACCGTGATATCCACCCTTTTCTGTCGTCGTCGTCTGGGTCGGAGTCGTCGTTCCCATCATCGTCGTTCTCGTCATCGTCGTTATCGGAATCGTCGTCATCGGAATCATAGAATGGCAACGCAGACGGCGATTTGATACTTGGCGACAGAAATTCTGGGCTTCCTGTTGTTGTGCTTTTTGCCTTTCGGTGGAGACCGAACTTGGCAGCATCTCCCTCGCCAAAGTTGGAGTTGCTCCGTTGCTTCCCCTTCAGAGCCGCAGCTGCAGCTATTTGAACCCGAAGTCTTCTCCAGTTGCTCATAGCTTCCCCTTCAGAACTTGATGACCCATGACTGAGCTTGTCAGTGAGTCGTTGTTTTGCCTTTGCTGCTGCTGCGGCGGCTATTTGTGACCGGAGCAGCGAAAAGCTGTTTCCAGGCAATGGCGTTGAGGCCGTTGGTGTCGGACTCTCCGTCGCGGAAGAATCGTCCGGCCGACTCACCATTGTATCGATACTGAGGGCCTTATGAAGCTTGCTGAGAGTGCCTGGAGCCGATTCGTCTTTGAGCTGAATCTTGACGGGCTCAGAAGCTTGCCCCACTTTCATCTTTGGTTCGATTTCGTACGATCTCTGGTACTGTCGGTTCTCCTGGAACTGTTGTTGGTCGGGCTGAAACTTCACAGTCTCCATTGCCTCGATAAACTGCTCAGATACTTCATAGTCGTATACTGCCTGGATTTGATACCTTTCGATATCTTTGATGATGGCTGCCATCTTTAACCAAGGCCGTGGTGGTGATTGAGTGTATACGAAGTGAGTAGGGCGTTCAATCGATTAGGAGGGGCGAAGCCAGCGCAAATTAGTTTCTCATGCGTGCGCGGTGTCGAGCTTTCCTCAACACCATCAACCCAGCAACGAACTCGATGAAGAGATCACATGGGTCATCGTACTTGATCTTCTCGCTCACGAATCTGCCTATCACGGCCCGGGAGGGCTCGTTCTTTTTTCAGAGCTTCGTTGAGATACGTTAGATCACTCAAAAACAGTCCTGTTGAGAGCATAAACTTGAATGAGTCCGGGAAGCAGTCTATCAACTCTTCGCAGAGGTGCAACGGTTACCTAGATATGGAATACACGGGGATTTAGCTTGGGCAAGCTTCTGCCTATATGACTCGCAGTTGTTGAGAGGCGACATCAACTCCGAAAGCTTGTCGAATATGGCCCTTTCCTTCCGACTGATCATCTTTATATGATTGCAGTTTCATTCAAGGGAAGCTATGCGTTAGCTTGGTGCAGGATCAATTCGGCACACGCATCTGAATCACGGCACAACCAACCGTCCAAGTTCTTTGCAGTCTGTAGATAGGGGTTGAGTTGAGTGCGGATATGATATTGTATACGCCGTTGAAGTCGCCTACATCATATAGAGACTGATGATCCAGACATTTAGCTCCCAAGCGGTTTATAGAAGGCTGCTGAAACGGTTTCTCGAAGCTCCAAAGCATGGCCGGAGTTTGAAGCAATCCGTTCAAGTGCAACGACACAAATGCAACAACTAACCTTAGCGACTGCTATAAAATGGCAAAGCAGATGCAGCCGCCTCTTTGCGTTTTCTGAAAACAAGATCACATTGCCGGTCCAGATGGCAACCTGCAAGACCGGCAAGGTACAATGTGCATCAGTTTGAATGGGCGTGATAATATCAGGCAGGTAAGTTCCGCCTATGCCCTCCCAAGACTCGTCCCTTGCTCACGGCGACGAATCCGGAACGCAGATGTGCTCAGTACCTGATTGAATAGTTGCGTCATGGCCACAATGTTTGCAGCCCTGATGTTTTTTTCCGGCCCTGTCCATCCAAGGGAACTAAACTCGCATAGCTTGATGGACCGAAACTGTTGCGCATTCATCAGCGCGATTTGTTTCTTCATCGGGAAGAACGAAGGATTGGTATCAGGAATAGAGCGTAAGTTTCGGAACCGAGTGGGTGTGCCACAACATGTTGTCCACAGCGAAGAAACACACGACACTGTCGAGTACACACAGCAAGCTCTTTCGGAGATACGCTGAGGACGTCTGCAAAGTCTTTTGCCTGGGCACGTTGTCGCAATATTAGTCTCGATACCGTGGCTCGAGATCGCGGAGAGGGCATGAACATCCGGCCCAAGCTGCATTGCATCGTGCTTTCCATATTCAACAAACCGGCTTCTTTGAACTTGTCCATGCCAGTTTCGCTTCTGATACCCATGCTGACTTATTTTTGGCACTCAACTGCCCTGATCGAAAGATTTCTCCGCTGCTCCTCGCATTCGACAGCGGCGTTGCTCGCCATTCCTCTCCGGGATGCTGGCGCACCCCGCCCTCGTCAGGAAGGACGTCCAGCGAGGAGCAGACGCTTGTGTCGATCGAAGACTGGGAGTGCAGAGCATGCGTCCATTAGTGTTCCCCTGAGAGGCCGTGCCGCAATGCCAGTGCTCCCGCCGATTCTGCGGTGTGACTTGGCCTGGTCGACGCTCATTGATGGTACCGTACCCTTCGCGGCTTGCTTTCCCCAAAGATCCTCAGTCCCTGTTCTGGCGGCTGCAATGATGTGAGTCGATCGAGTCGGAGTCGACGCTCTAAGATCCAGTGACGTTATCCTGGCAAAAGCAGCAGTGGCTCACACCGCTGCCACGCTCACCAACAGTGGGTGGTCGAGCCGAATAAGTCGATTACCTGTTTCTCATCGACATGGAGACACGGGCTCGAGGACTCGATAATACAAATGCGTAGAGATGCGATTCAGTCGCGGATATCGGACCAGCGGATTCTGAGAGGCTGATATGCTTACCCGTCGCGCCGGACTTGCCACGGCATTATCCGTCCCGAGCTGGAGAAGAGTATAGATGTCTGTTAGACAGTTCCCTACCTGTAGCTCGGTGCCGGCTTCTGCCACCCGAATTCCACCGCTGGGTTCTCGGCCGCATCCAACAAGGTACCGAATGCATATGGCCGCCTGGAGCCTCTGCTATTCCTATCTTTGTCCTTGTAATGCCGCCAACGTCGAGCTCGTTGATCCTGGGCTTGTCCGAGATGCTGTAGTCCGGCGTGACAATGGTGAAGGCGCCTCCTTCCGCTTGGATACTGTCCATCGACCCCAGCCGCGAGCGCAGAGGAGAGAGCCCTGTCCCGAAAGCCTCGAGAGAAGCCGGCGCATCACCAGGGTTTGTGCCGGAGCGCAACCGTATGGGGGTCGACGATCGTGGCGAGGCGCCCAGATTCTGCGATGGACTGCTGGGGCTTCGGGTTCTGGCTTTTGTACTGGCTTCGAGTGCCCCGGGGCCGGTGGTCTGTTGCGGCATGCTATGGATGTTCTTGCCCGAGTCGGGTGGCGGCGAGATACAGCGCAAGTCTGCTCCTCATTTCTTCACACGGCCTGCACAACATTGACGATCGGGCCGTCGCCACGACAGCCAATCCAATAAAAAAACGGGCCACTCCGGATTTTGATCGCTGAACACAGTTTGCTGCCTCAAAATATCGTGCGCCGGGTATGGCCGTTCGCCACACCCTGGACTTTCGCACTGTCATTCAGTGATGCGATTCTGGATCCGAATCAAGGACGCCATTGTGGCCATCGCTGCCAGTCCACGGAGACTCAGGCTCGTCAAGTACTTTGAGCAGTTCATCCACTACCAGAGACGTCCAGGTGTGCTTGAGTATCTTGATATCGATACACCATGAAACTGTCCAGAGGGTCAAGTGGATGCACCACACTCTCGCATCGAGTGAATGCACCACACTCCCACATCGAGTGAATGCACCGCACTCCCGCATCGATACATCAACACCAGTCGATTATCGCCACAGGAGATCGACCGAGTGCATTCAAGACCAGGGCGGGAAACAATCGCATGGCTTGCCCACTGGAGCCTACGACTATTCAGTTTCTTTCTGAACTGACTGTACGATGGCTCGAATCCGAGCGTCGGCATATTGGTTTGGGTGCTGACTTTGGTGGAGCTGGTTTCAGCAACGGCTGGCAATGGCGCTTCCCCATCGCAGGAGCAAGCATCCTTTCTGTCTGGCTGCCACATCTTGTCGATCCAATTGCCGAGGGGTTGCGTCTGACCACTCCGGCCTATCTTCGCTCGTCCAGGCACGACCGAAAGTATACCCAGAGTCGACTGAGTCGGCTCG
This sequence comes from Polychytrium aggregatum, assembly GCF_025602895.1. Lineage (NCBI taxonomy): Eukaryota > Fungi > Chytridiomycota > Chytridiomycetes > Polychytriales > Polychytrium > Polychytrium aggregatum. The sequence continues at coordinate 544,956 of NW_026516214.1, read as the reverse complement.
CCCACAAGTGGAACCTGTTCCATCATACGCAGAGCACAGCGGGTTGAAGAAAAAAAGGGGACATTGTCTCATTCGGCAACACGGCGTAGTCGGATCATACCATATGCACCCGTCCCGTTTCAAAAAGGCTTGCTGTAAACCCCAGCACAGACGAAGCCGGTCCATCGACACTTCGGTCGGGATGCACTGCATTCTGAGCGTGAGGATATATTTTGGGGTTGTGACGGGCGACTGCACAGTGAGTTGGTCGGCGGACTGGCATCTACTTATCAGAAGACGCTCGGGGGGACGCTGCTTCAGGCCACCCAATCGTGCAGCGGTAGAGGATGAGGATGGGAAAGAATATGTAAATGCCGTAGACCGACGCCAGAGTCAGGAACTGTGAGGACGTCAAATCGTAGTCCTCGGTAAAGAGAGAAAACAGGATCATGAATGTGGTTGTGATGCATTGGGTGGCATAGATCGTTCCGGGGATCTTGAGCGATGGGGAATCTAGGGGGCGATTGACGAAAGCACATCAGTCGTCTGCATAACTGCTGAAAGATTTTCAACCTCGGCATTTACTCGAAGTTTCGAGAGACGGGCGACGGAGCAGAGCCAGCGATGCGGCGAGGAGATAGTGCCGCATATCCGAGTTATTATCGATCGGGCGAGATCCACCACAGTCGGTCGAGGAGGCCACAGGCCGTAACTGCATCAGCTCGGCATACCTTTCCAAAGGGCCCAAATGCAGTAAAACATCAACGGAGTCTCTATGAAAAACTCATTCAGCATGATTGCCTCGAACCATTTCGCCCCATTTCCATCGAACAGGGAGCCAACGAATGGGTCTCCCGAGCTATCGAGCCAGGCGGCCTTCAAGAACCCGCGCAGGGCATCGGATGTGCTGTTGGCAGGCAAGAAAGCCTGCGTATCGATCAGGAAGGTTGGGGCAATGTGGGAGAGCAGATAGATCCAGATGACCAGGTCCAGGGGCCTGCTTAGAATCGACCGAGGTCCCATTGCGGCGGTGATGGTGATGGTGATGGTGATAGTGGATGAGTTTGGGGACAAGCAGGATGGACACAAGCCGGCACCAAGAGCGATTTGTCCTCTCGCCGAGGACGTGGCGGCGAGGATGGTTCTCGGCGAGAGACAACCGCCACCTGGTCCAGCACCAGTTGCATCCGGGTCGATGATGCATAGGACGCATGGTTACTTTCGACACAGCACCCGTCCCAATAACCTCCGCACCGTCCAGAAAGTACAATGGCTCCTTTTTTTTTGAATCTGGCTGCTCGGTGTATTTGCTGATCTCTTTCGGTGCTTACGCTGTAGAGTCTGCGCAACTAGTCGTGGCGAGATGCCGAATTGTTTCTTGATCGAGATGTTGGGATCGAGTCGAAGACGAGCGTGGCCACAACCGAAGCGGGCCGCTCAGCATCGGTAATCACCATCGTATTGCTGTTGCTCACTCGCCTCACCCAACCCCGTGTCTCAACCTTGGATTCTTCGACATGGCAGTAGTACTGAGCATCGAGGCGCTCGAGAAGGATCTATGGGAGAGTTGAGCGTATGATCGGAATGCTGTCGGTGGTCGATTCAGTGTCTGCAACTCAAGCTACAGTGGGTGCCACTTACCTCCAACCAGTCCGGCTCCCGGTTTTTGGCTATGGGCCGCAACATGTTCAGTTGTCGCATCATGTTCATCAGGGATTCTTTGGAGTCGATTCCAAAGGACTCCAGGCCTTGCTGAGCAATTTTTCTGAGCAGCATGGTGTGGAGACAGGTCCAGATCAGTGATCGCTCCCGGGTGTCCGTGCAAGAGGCCTGTGATTGAAAGTTGGGGCGTCTGCGGCTCCGTGTCCAATCACAAGTCCTTCAGTAGCCAGTGGACTACTGTACAGTCGTTGTCACAATTAGGGAGATGGATTACAGACGAATCATTTTCCGTCCCCAGCATGTACCTGACAACATCGCTCTTGTCATTTAGCCGACATATAAGGGTAGCGATGATATCCAAATTGTAAATTTGGTACTGGATGACGTTTGATGTGACTGCGGCGCGCACTTGCCAGTTTTCGTCGTCGGTGAACTCCAGCTGGGGGATGATGAGGCTGTTGAGAGGATCGAGTATGTCCTTCTGGAAGGTCCGGTAGAGATATAAAAGTGCTTTGGATGCTTCGCACTTTTCTCGCCAATATCCCGTCTTCAAAACTTTGAATAGCACCTCGATGATGTTCATCAGTGTCAGCGGCTTGTCCTGTCAAGCATGGCCGAAGAAGATCCCATGGGATGAGACAGACTGTGGGGCTCGGGTATTTCTCATCAACTGTTCTGTCAACTAGTCCCCTCATCTGAGAAAGCCTGCGCCTTAGGGGCCCAAGCGCACAGTCTCATCAAGCGAAACTCTGGAACTCACATCTAGTCCTGGGAACCAGTGGTATTTGGAGATAGTTTGAAGCTCGGTGAGCTGCGGCTCGGGTTGGACAAGCGATATCTTGGATGAGTTGAGTTTGTTGGTGGACAGCTCGACTGCCAACCGTCGACGATTGTAGGGTTCACGTGGAGCACGAATGTTCAGAGAGCTGCCTTTAGGTGTCGATGATGCTCCTGGCTTCCCAGAGGCTTTATAGAATAAGTCCCAGGAAAACTTGGATGCGATTTTTTGTGCCTCCGTCGGTTTGATGGGTCGCAGTGGCAAGCTAAATATCTCTCCATCAGAGTCGCGCTCACTGCCCTCTGAGTCGGTACCGCTCCAGGAATCAGAGTCTTCCTCGGTCCTGATCTCAGGGATATTCAGGGTAGGAATGGCCTGAGCGGCCGCCGTGGTCCCATATACCAATGGTCGTCTGCCCGTTGCCTTGGGTTCCTGGTTTGTCTTTGGGGACTCGACTTTCCTTTTGTGCAAAACTGGATGGATGACATTTCCTGTTTTCTCCCTCAGCTCGCTGGTGCCCAAGTATTCGGGGGCTATTGGAGTCGATGCGACACTCTCCACTGGCAGCGCCTCCGTGATGAATATGTCTGTGGGCTCGGGTGTTTCTGGGGCCGTGGATAGCTCGAATGTTTCGACTTCAGATTTCTCTGGAGCATGACGTTGCTGAGACTCCGTGATCGGGAGGATGGTAACATCGGCTTGCACGGGCTCTGTTTTTTCGATAACAAGAGCTGGGGGCTTGGGGGGCGTCGCAGCTTTGATAGGAGCAGGCTTCTCCACCAGAATTGCTGCCTCACGGGGCTTGGGTTTGACTTTCGGTGGCTCCTCCTCTTCCGAATCCGAGCTAGCCTCCAGGCGCGAGCTGTCAGGGGCTTGCTGCCGGAGCTGGGCGCGCTTGATGATCCTGGCGTTCTTTACCGCAGCCTGTCGTTGTGCCAAGGCCTCCGATTTGCTCTTGTCATCCGCCTCCCGCTTCTGTCGCTCATGGGCCTTTTTCACCGACCCTGCGGATGCGGCCACGACCGAGTTTGGCAAGATCCCCATTTGCTGCAGATGCTTGCCGAGGTTTGGTCGTTTAGATCGGTACCGCGGATCGTCAAATGCTCGTTTTGGTGGTTGTACTTCCTGCATTCTCTTCATGACATCCTCAGCAGTCATTTGTAAGCCCTGGGCCTTTTTCAGCATCCAGGACTGCTTTTTGGCCGATCCTGGCAAGGCATCGACAGCCTCCATCTTGAGAGAGTTGAGGCTCTTCACTTGGAGTGGGACCAGGAGACACGACGGGAACAGAGCCATGGCAGTGCTCGTGTTATTATGAAAGACTCCCTTTCCATCAATTCTGCGATATTGACAAACTTACTCATGTATTGCTGCTCTTCCAGCCACCGCTGACTGCGCAGTTTTCCAATCTCGATGTTTCGCAAATCGTCCTTGGAATCAACTTTCTTCTTCTTGATCTATCTCGGAGAAGCAGAGTACATGTTCGTTGGTGCGCGTCGCCTACATTGGCTCATAATCCTGATTGCGCAAATCCCAACATCGCGGTACATTGGGGCAATGTGGACTTACTTGGTAGCTTGGCGGCGGAGAGCCGGGTCTCGCTAGCTCTTCAAATATATCGGCTAGTCGCACGGGTGGGAGCTTGGAATATCGTATATAGTTGTCCAGAATCTTACGGCCCTCGCTGATATCAATGTCTTCGAGCGATTGTGCATCGTCGTCGCCGGCATCTCCGTCGTCCTCGCCTGGTATCTTGGGTAGAGGAAGCTTACCCCGGCCCCAGACTGCTTCAATGTTAGACGGGTCAAAGTCTGCGAAGGCAGCCTGGGTGTATATTGTCGTGTTTTCCCAGTCCCGTGCCTTCTCGTAGTTGTGGCGTTCTTTCTGGAGGAATATCCGTCTTGTTCGATACTAAAATGCGGCAATAGTTCGGCATCATGCCTGTAAGCTCGGGAGCGCAGATGATCAAATCAAGCGGTCTGGAAACGGTCTTGCAACGGTACTGACCATCTTAGCCTTTTCGGGGGTTGGCTCGAGCTGCAGCTCGGGTCGAATCGTTGTGCGACTGGTCGGGGTGTGGTGCATGTCAACCGACCAAGAAGCCAAACCGGGCTCGCAGCAGGACCCATAATACCTACTTTCGCTCGACATGCCACTGGATCTCTTCCCCTTTCTTCTCCAGCTCATCGCGATACAAAGACCAAAAATCCAAGTTGGAGTCGAATTTCGTGGGTGCCTCAATGATGTCATCGATCCATTCGCCAGCCTCAAGCAGGGATTTGAGGACCTGCAGAGGCAAATAGTCTTGGATTCTGATCAGGGCGATTTGGTCCGACATGCCTACCAAGAGATCTCCGCGCTGGTTGCAAAAGCAAACGCTGTAGATCGGCTCGCCGAACTGGATCTCTCTCAGCAAGGATGATTCGCAGCCATCCCAGATCTTGACCATTCCATCAAGCGAGGAGGTTGCGAAGAGATTGAGTCCGCTGTGACATGACAAATCCGTGATTTCCTTTATGTGATCTTCGTCTTGGCTGTGTCGTCGGGATTCTGTCGCAGAAAATGAGGCAGATTGCTGCTTGAATATAGCGAAGCCGAAAACGCAGCACCTGTCGTGCTTACCAACAAATGTGTCCTCTACTCTGAAAAAGAAGATGCCTTTGATATCGCTTGCAGCACACAGCGTGCCATGGCGAGGGTTGTAGCATAGGTGGCACGGAGACCCGTTTGGCATCTGTACGGAGGCCACAAGCTCCACCGCGAGACCGGATCCGGCATGTGTGCCTGAAATATCCATCGACTGTGCTTGGGCTGCAGAAAAGTTGCTCGAGTCAATCGACCATAGCTTGATCATTTGATCTGTGGTATCCACAGGAGCAAAAGTGCCGTTGAATTTTGGTTGTAGCGAGCCGTGGATAATTAGGCGTGAGACCAGTGATATTGGCTTTGGGTCGTAGTACTTTGCGCATACATACCCTTCCCGCCACTGAACATTCTGGAGCGGACAGGGTCCATGATAAGCGACGTAGTTGGCGACAAGTGTGCCTAAGTATTGCAAATTCGGCAAACGATGCTTGGTTATGCACTCTGCCCTTGGAGTTGTGTTTGCCGAATGCATATGCAGAGCTTGCCTGAATTAAAGGGTGCTGTTTTCCACCGGCCTGGATGCTGCACATCACAATTTGCCCGCTGTCTGTCCCACCCAGCACGGCGACAGTCTCCAGCCCAGACATGCCATCCTTTTCTGTTGGATGAGCCAGTGGCGTGATGCACTTGAGTCTCTCCCTTCCGACTTAGGATTTCGTAAGTTGGTACAACGAATGTTAGTCGAATACTATTGGCGGAACTCGGATGGATCACTGTATCTTACCTTGCATTTTCCAGTCCTCAATAATCCGAAATGGATTCGATGCGGTGCTATATACCGATACTTCGCCCCGCCTGGTCAAGGCCCAGATGAGGTCTACGGGTATGGGTCCATTCACGGTGTTCAATGTTAGAGCCTGGGATGCCTGCACATCATACCGGTGCAGCAGCGCAGCTTGCCAGAAATATGCATGTTCTGATTGCCCGCCTTTTGCCATATCATAGACTATGCTGATCGTTTGTGTATCTTGCATAATCGGAAGCCCCGTAAGCAAGACAAATCCTGTTACTGGAGAAATCAGTCTTATCGAGCCATCGTCGCTGAGGGATACGATGCGGCCTGGCTGTCCAGCAGCATCTATTCGGTGGATAGAGTTTATCGTAGATCTGCATAGTGTCATGGGATTTTAGAGACACGAAGACGCACCGAGGCAACCGAAATGTGCCGGTCGAGATCTCCTTTCGATTGCGCCATTTCCATGATTCACAGGCTCAAGAGGCAATAGATTCCAAGCATAGGCTTGAAGTGGTCGGCGGTACAAGATCAAGGGCCCACAATGCCTCGTTGCCCCTGAGATACCGATTCAACGGACCAGTCGTCCGTCTCCTCCCTCAAAGCTCGCCAGATATCGGAACTTGCCCTACCGTAAAAAAGTAAAGGTGCAGTAGCTTCTGTTCAGATTCCAGATCGTGACACTGTCCTTGGTCCAGTGATAGAACGTATCTCGCTTCATCCAGCATATGCCAAGACACGGCTCGGTTAGTTGGATCCTGTAATTGTGTAGGCGGCGACATATACAAGAACTTGGTCAGCACGACGGCCAGAGCTGTTGCAAGGAGACTTGCCCTTGAAGCGAATCGGTCCTTGCCTGTAAATGCAGATCGCTGTTTCGAGATTCCACAGACGGATTGTGTTGTCGGTGGCACAGGAGACCACAAATTGGTTCTTTGAGCTCAGGGGATCGGGAACCATCAGTCCGGTGACTCCTCCTGAATGTCCCCGGAGCTCTTGAATCAAGCAATTTTGGTTGTTCCACACTTTGACTGAGTCGAAAACATATGACCATTGCAAAAGAACGGATGAACCGCTGTCAGAAAAAGTCTATGGATGCTGCTTACGCCGTTCCGAGCACAGCCAACTCACTGGAGGCATCTTTTGATGCCGTTATCATGCACTCCATGACGTCGTGGAAAACCATAGATGTGATCGACAGCTCATGTATCGACCGCATCTTGTCGAGTAGACCTCCTGTTTCATAGTCATAAATCTATACGTCGATCATCTCTGTGAGTAACGTGTCATACGCACTGCATGATCATGGACTGTGGCTCTATAAAGAGGGCGACGACAATGCGCGGATGTTTTATCGTCCCTATAAGGTTGCATTCCTGGCTGCAGCTCCGTCTTACTGGACATCAACCTGCATCGCACCAAGCAAAAGTGCACATTCACTACACCATGCGCATATGACCGTAGTTCCAGTCACTGATCCAACTTCTGTTCCGCGCGATCACGATACTTTCTACCCACATATACGTTGTTGTCCGAAGTTGCATAGAGCCGGTTACTTGGTCTGTGGTAGTGGGTTTGAGTGATCCAATCTTCTGGTGGCAGATCCTCGATGACAATTCGAGTGCTATTGAAGAGGTAGAGCAGTCGATTCCTGGGAGATGGCCGGCAGCTCAGCAGTTCGTTCATAAGAAATGCTGGTGCATCAGCAGGCTTGGAAAGCCAAGGCAGATTTAACCTACGTCTCTGCGTTCTTCACAAAGGTCCATATCTTGGTTTCAACCGATGAAGGATGGGCCATGGGAGTTGGGATGAATGCGATCACAAACTACCGCAAGTCCTGCCCTCGTATATTCCAATTCCGCTTCGAAGCTAGCTTCTTGCTTCCCGATACTTACTCGAATGTTTCCGACCCCGGCGACAATCAACTCTTCGCTCTCCTCGTTGAACTCGAGGCTACAAAGCGACAGCAATTGAGTACATGTCTTGGCTCTGGGCAGCGACACTTTAGTCTCAGGGCAGAGAGTGCCCCCCCCCCGGTTGCGAAATGTGATCAGAGTGCGGCACCAAGCAACTTGCCTGAGCACGGGCTTGACGCTGGATGCTGAGGTGAGTAATTCGAAGCGAATGTCCAGAATCTATTCGGCGCCACAGCATTGCTTGGGTGAATATCCACACTCGCGAGGCTTCCAGATCCACATCTAGGTGCTCCTACGCACGAAACTGCAGAGCGGATTTACCTTGATTTCAAGGTGTACTGTTGCGGCGATGATCATTTTCCATTTTTTCACATATATCCATCGGTTGATACCGGCGCAGCTCGTGCTCCCGGCACCCTTTTCGCCGCCCGTCGCAACGTGCTTGATCCTGTTTGGACCTCGCCAAAAGTGGGCATTGTGGGAATCCAGAGTCGCAAACGAGTCCACCGTCGGTGAGGGAATGTAGATTGTGGATTTGAGAGTTGGCCGGGAGTGCTGTAGCGCCCGAATCTGTTGGAATCCGTGTGGAATGGTAATCGGTAGGATCGTCGGCTCGGCTGAGCCACCAACTAATGACTTTGGTGCTCTTGATACCGCTGCTTGGATGGTCTTTTTGACGACTCTCCAAGGCTGGATTAGAACACCATCATCGCCCAGGTCGGTTGCGCCGGTGCCGTCTTCGGAAACATCGTTGAGAGAGTCCTGGGCCTGTAATGTGTGATCCATATGATCATTCTGATAAGGATGTGGGTCGTTATCCTCAGCCATAGTCGGCACAGCTTGCTGTGGAGCTTGTTGCGTTGCACCCGCTCTGCCGAGGACAGGCTCGATGAAGAACCAAGGCTTCAGTTGAATATGGGCAGCTTGTTTCAACAAAGAACGGACGGCTGTCGAGCTCTCACGACCGAGCTGCTGAAGCAAACTTCAAGGAAATATAGCTTTACTTGCGATCGTCGTCGCTATGCTGTACTCAGAGGACATATGCTCCCAAGCGACATATGCATCCATGATTGGGAGGCACTCGGACACCGACAATTCCATCTCCAAGCTAAATGAGCTGTGGTGCTGCCGAGCGATTGCCCGACCTGCTCTACCAAACATGAATCGATCTTTGAAGCAGAGCTCCAAGGCAAATTCATCGGCAAGTAGCTCTCGGGTCAATCTGCCGACTCTTGGAGGCCTCCATCCAGGAAATGCCTCGGTCTCGCGCTCGGTCGCCCAAGATATCGGCTCCGCTTCTCTCCAGGTTGAAAGTACCGATGAAATAGTCTCGAGTTCGACAGACCGCATTCTGCCTCGGTTATCAGATGCCAAGCGTCCAAGGAGCCCGTCGCAGACGACCTATGACCCCAGGGGCTTGCACAGTGCATCTCGAAGCGAGCTTAAGCCTCCCTTGTCGCATCCCAGCAGGGTCAGCAGGTCGCGGCTCGGGCTGTCGTCCAAGTCTCCATCCAATATCAGCTTTGTTGGCAGCGCAGCATTGGTAGGCGATCCTACGATCGAGACTCAAGAAATCGGGGTTGTTGCTCATATATCTGGGCTTGAATGGAGTCAGGATCTCGAGAAAGAGCTCGACAAGAAGCTCTTTGCGCCATCACACAAGAAATTGGCAGCCGATGCCTCCACCACAAGTCTATCGGATGGGCCGGAGACGGACCTGAATCTGAAGCCGGAGCTGATTATTAGGCTCCTGGAGGATCCAAAAGTAACCCAGGCGACTCTGAGCGAGGATGGCGGTGATCCCGGCTCATCTGCAGTGTCGGGGCCGGAGCAGCAGCACGCTTGGAGCCAAGTCGAACCAGCGGCAGCAAATGGAGATCCCACGATGCAAACAGTGCGTGCAGGGCTTGAAAACACACCATTTGAAGAACGAGACATTGGATGCGAACGCTCTTTCTCAACGGGGGTAATTGAAAACGCCAATGAACGTGCTGCCCAAGCAAATGTACCTGAATCCATGGGTCGAGACGGCCGTCCTAGCTTCCTACTTCCTGGAGTTGCCATCCCGGCTATGGAGAGTACTGGAACCGAGGCCGGCGTGTCCGAGCCTGACCCAGTGGCTGTTATCCAGTCGAATGCGAGCACACTTCCACAAACAGAGAAGCCAGGCCTTGATGCGACCAACCTCGAGACCAACCTCGAGACCAACCTCGAGACCAACCTCGAGACCAACCGATGGTACCGGAGTAGCATTGCTCTCGCTCAGGAAGTCACACAAGCCGACACTGCGATGGATGTGCCGGTCATAAACGTAGACCGAGCCCCCGACCTCGATAAAAGTCAACCGTCCGAGGAAGATCAACAAGCGGACCTTGATGACATTCGATGGCAGCAGTCTCGCTCCCAGAGCGTCGTTGCGGTACCGTCTCGGTCTCAAAGTGTAGTTTCTATGCCGTCTCGCTCTCAGAGCGTTGTCTCCATGCGTCGATCGCCCTCGGCAGTAACGTTTGTGACAGCGGTGGCGGTCTCGCGGAAGCAGGCTATTCCTGATCACTACATACCTCCAGGGATCATGGCACCCGAAGTAGAGAAGATTGAATCGATCGAGCGAAATCTAGAGCACGAAATCCTGTCAAAGACACGAGAGTGCTTCGAGCTTCGTCTTGACATCGAGGCTCTGCAGAAGGAACAGAGCATGCTGATGAACCACACCGATCATATGCTCAAGCTGATACCAGAGGTTATCACCGAGACATCCCAGCTGGCGCGCGAGCTCATCATCCTGAATGCCCCCAATATGAAAGCCCAGCTGGACGAACTCCGGTCAATATCGGAGCGGTTTCAGCCCGGCTTGTATGACCAACTGGTGGTGCCGCACAGCACCATGGGATTGGGGCAGTTGTCTCGCCAGAGCATCAATGTGCTGGGAAACAATCCATCTGCGTCTGTCCTGGATGCTCGGGGTCTCGCTACTTCATCCAGCCTGAGCAGACATGGCTCGCGGTCTTCCACAGCAGGGGCGTCCGCAAAGCATCGCGATGCCGGCTCTGCGCATTTGTTCCAGGGCCGAGACAGCCACACACGGAGTGGAAATCTCCTGGGCATCCAGGGATCACAGGCGTCGAATATGAACCTCCTGGCGCCGATATCATCGTATCCGACCGAGGACCATGGTATATACGGTAAACGGAGGAATGTATATCTTGGAATTGACAAGTGATGCCGGAACACTGGTCTGGCTCTACCGCACAATCGATGCTAGCATACAACCTGCTGGGATCAAAGTCACTCGAATCGAGTCCGCGCCAACGGCTATCCCCTCTACTATGCTACTCCGATACTCTAATACATAAGGGCATTGCCTTCTTCACGATCACCGACAAAATCACTGATATGAATGCGAGTGCTGTGCTGCTGCCAGCCGATGTATACCAGCGTTATGTATCCGGTATGTCATGCATCCGGATCGAAACAGCACCATGCATCCGGATCGAAACAGCACCATGCATCCGGATCGAAACAGCGCCATGCCTTGGCCGCAACGCACTTCCATTCACGCATCCCAGCAGCGAACCGGAGAGGCTGCGCGCCGCTACACCTTCGAAAACGAGCGATATCTTTTGATGATAAGGGATATATGGTCTCGGAAGCTGATACACTGTAGCTCTTAGCTCGACCAGGTACTTGGAATGCCTCGGTTCGATGCCAGCGACAGCGCCTCGAAGCAACCCCTCCATAGCATTCCGGTCAGCTGGCGACGCACACTTGCATCACCTTACTATGCTCGAGCCTGTGTCGTTGCTACTTGGCGAGCTTCTTTGGGATATGGAACCGGAGCTCAGGATCCAGCCCTGTTGTTTCGTAATGGCCCTGCTTCCAGCATTTGCTGCAGTAGTAGTCGTCGTCGCAGCTTTCGCATATCAAGGTGGCGTCTTGGTTGCAGATGCCTAAATACCCAACAGGAGTCCCGTATCCCATCAGTCGAAAAAGAGAATAAGCAGCCACGACTTTTATGGCAACGAACCTTTGCAGTCACAGCATTCCAGCTCACAAACGAGATATCTCGATGTCCTGGCAATCGGACTAAGCCTCGGTTGTCGACTACTCACAGCACCACGGGCGACTTTCGGTTTCGTCCTGGGCCTTGAACTCTGAAAGCGATGGGGGCTTGGGAGGAGCGCCGAGTGCCTGTAGCTCGTTCTTGCGGGTTCGGAGCTGGACCCTTGGACTCTCGTGGCCGGCAGAGGCGACTGCAGGACGGTCTTTTCCGGCGGTGTCTACTGATGCGTCTGGCTCCGGACTCTTATCCAGCGTGAATTCTTTGAGACTTCGGAGTCGATCTTCGGCCATTTTCTGGAACTCGTCGTCGCCTCCATTCCCGTCATCGCGGGCCGTGCCCAGTCCGCCACCCTGGAGCGGCCCATACTTGCGCTCCAGCTCCACTTCTTTCTGGAACTGACGGATAAGATCTGAGACCTCATCCGATGCCATTGCTCTCGTCTTGTCCACAGGCGGCGTTGGCATGATCGTTCCAACGGGAGACGTTAGGACAAGCGAGGTAAAGTCAACATAGTGTGGAACCGCTTCGGCAACGTCGCCAGGGACGGGGCATCTGAACAGAAGCAAGTGGCAGCCAGATATGAGCGATTGGTGGCGCTGGAATGGGCAAGTGGTGCATCTCTCGACCTTGATGATTCCTTCAATGCCATTTCTTCCCTCGACTCGGCCAACAGCTCCTCAAGTATCGCACCGAGTCCCATCCAGCCGCGAAAGACTGTTGAGCCGGATGCCCTTCGTCGAAATGCCGCCTACCTTGGAACGGTGAGTTGCTCGAGATCCCGCTCCAGTGCTTCGCTCTCACCCAGCAGGTCCGAAAGCGGATCAACTTGCGGGGTTTCCGCAGAGGTCTTGGGTAATCCAGGAGCCAGAGCAATCGGATCATGCCCCGTGAGCTTTCGCAGCCGGTCTGTGAGCTCATCATCGCTGTGTATGTTGGGTGAGATTAGTTGCAAGCCGATTAGTAATGTTTCTCGGAGTGCTTTGGTGCTGTGAGCGATGCTTGCAACGATTTCCGGGCAGGACGGACTCTGCCGTGTTGCTTATGGGGGGGGGGTTGGATAGCGGGCGTTTTCAGAGGGGCGGACACGGACGTCGGAAAGCCGGCAGTTCCAATGCTGTTGTTCTTGAGCCTTTGGAGACGGGCTTCGAGTTCTTTATCAAGATCCGACATTTGCAGCCACGGCGACGTTTCGATATAGCGAAGCAATATGACGGACTGACAGCCGGGACGATAGTTTGCAACAAGCAAGGGATGGATTCCGCAAGGCAAGGGCACCCTTGGCGTGGCTCGGGCCAATCCCGCCTGCACAAACCGAAATGCTGCCCGATTGCCTGATTGGACGGCAGGGCACCCACCGCCCTCCACACAAACGACATGCCCGTCCATAGAGTGGCTTTTGTAGATCATGTTCACAACACAAGAATGAGCAAGAGCGGCCCCGACAACACCGCAGTGCCTCAAGCAAAAAGGCTGTTGGATATGGATATGGATATGGATATGGATATGGATATGGATATGGATATGGATATGGATATGGATATGGATATGGATATGGATATGGATGCGGTGGTGCTTGGCGAACGGGGCTCGCACGGGCGATCGGCAAAAATGCGTCAGATTCCGTGTGTTCAATTGGATGCCTTGGACACATCATATTTCGATCTGTCTTTGTCCTTTTCTTCATGATCCCAGGCCGTTCCGGAATCCATCAAATGAATCTGCTGGGCCACAATCAAGTGAACCACGCACAGCTGCCCAAGCGAGGGTGAAGGATGTCAGTGTGAGTCGTGGTGCGCCGTAAGAGTATCCCACACCAAAGACGGCATGCATCCAAAGGGGGTTGCTGCTCCTCGCCACGATGTACCTGGAATGCAAGAAAGAACAGGGCGAACCCGATATTTGGGCTGATGTCGGAGGTGATTTGCTGAACCTTTGCAATTTGGCTGGCGCATTCGGTGTAGTTTCCGACGTTTCCGCTGCCGTTCCAGACACAGCTCGGTGTGTTCGGGCAGTTGCATACGGTCGCTGTTTGGGAAGAGATGCTCAGGGCCTGCTCTCGGCAAAGGAGTGCCACCAGCAATACAGAAGCTTACTTTCGCGACACAGAATGTCTGCACTGAATATAGAGTTTACGTAGATCATGTAGTATATGGCCATGACCATGCCCGTGATGATCGATATGATAACACACTGTCGCATAAATGAATGGTTACTGAGTGTGGCTCGCACGGATGGGTCGTGTTCTACCGAAATTACGGCCGTGCTGTGCTGATGCGATCGGCAACTGACACTGAGTAAAAGCCTCGCATAGACAACTTTTGTGATCTTGGCGAACTTGAAAGAGTCGTGGTGGACTGTAAATAGCACCAACTGGAGTTCAACCAGCGAGGCAGACCGGGAAGAGACGCGGTGAGGGAATAGCATAGGCTCCAGTGAGTCTGCCCTCTATCGGACTGGACACCAGCCTACCAGATTTGCCAGGATCTGTAGAATGTAAACCCATGTGTTTGGATAGATGACGCCTATCGGCCCATACTCCTGGTAAAGATAAGTTGGGAAGCTTTGTATGGCGGCAAAAACGATACCAACGATCTGCGGCAACGAAACGAGGCGGGTTCAGTCCAAACCGACAGAGGAGCCCCGGCGATGGGCGGGGTGAGAAACATACGCGTCAAGCAATCCCGGTGCTTGGACAGCGGGGCCAAAGGAATATGGCTCTGGTCGAGCTTTCTGCCTTGGAGACATCAAGCCGGATGCCAACAGAGCCCGGGAGACCGACGGGTGCGAACGCAGCAGGACCCACGATCCGGCGTGCATACAATATGAACGCCACACAGGATCTTGAGAAGAGGCATGTTGATTTCGATGATGTGCCAGACTTCAAAGAGATTGCGCATCTGCTTTTTGAAGTAGTCAATGTACGGCGCATTGGGGCGATCGAGAGTCACTGACGATGACGAAACCGAGAATATGTTTTGCGATGCCATAACAGTCATGGCGACGATAGTGAGCGGGAGGCAAACGCGTCGATGCAGTCGATGGGGTTGGGGGTGCAGGTTGATGCAACGTTCGCTCGAGGCAAAGTGCAGCAAGAGAGCCGCTGGCCGAGCCGCTGGCCGAGCCGTTGCAAATCTTGATATGGCGGCGCGCCCAGGGCCAGAGGCCTTCTCGCTCGCACTTGCCGAGGAGGTCGGATATGCGTCTCTGTTGGAGAGGAGGCGGGCCTTGCATTCTCGCCCGCCTCCATCGCCAAAGCTTGGTGTGGGATCGTCTGCGCCAGCCGGCGAGTTCAGCAGCGGCAACGGCAGTGGCAGTACCGGCAGTGACAGTCGCGACAATTCGACCGAATCATTTTACCCATGGCCGATGGCTTCACATACAGGAATAAACCATCTGATACACTGTCGTCAAAGATGCGCTTGGAGCTATCAGGCCGTCCGCGACAGCCGCAAACGGACAGACAGATATGCACGAGACGCGAGCGTTCTGGACAAACTTGCGAAGGACGTGTGTATTCAGGATCAGAACAATAGCCGCTGGTGGCTCTGACCCAGGTATCGTATTGCGTGCGAGCGCAACAGATCTGTGAAAGGCGGATGCAAGGGCACAGTAGCCTCGTGGCTATTGGAGCCGCAGGACATGATCCTTGACCAGGACGGTTGGCAAGGGGCTCGCGGGAAAAGATGGTCGTCGGGGTGTCGGTGAGGTGGTGTGTTTGGTTATTGAGTTGGGTTGTTGACTCGATGTACAGCAGGAGCACTTGGAGCTGGACCGATTCCGATTGTGAGTCCGCAAGCGGATCGAGCAATTGTCCAAAAGCCTTAGTGAAGGATTACTGGGATGCGCTGGGCACCAGCAGCGACCAAATAATCTCGTGATGCGCCGGAATGGCGTTTTATCGATATCACTCCATTTCGTCCTGAGTCCGCGAGCGGATGCAATCTGCGTTAGTACCAGGTGCATTGAGCAAGATGTAGGGCGAACGTGAATCAAGGGGAGGGGCGGCCCGAGTTTTTCTGGTCGATCTAGATGGGCCATCATCAACTGAGGCAGCTTGAGCGGTGCTGATAGACTATCGTACCTCGTCCTCATCGATTGGCCGCCTTCGTTGGCCCTGAAGCAGCACCTGTTCGGGGGTGTATTGCATTTGCTCTATAGCTTCGCGCGCATGGAAGATAGGCTCGTATTCCTATGAAGTGTGAAGAGCAAGACAGGGGCAGCTGTTGAGAAGTTGATGGAGGGCTCCAAGGAGACCAAGTACTGCTTTGCGCTGCCCGGCCCTTGCATGGCCGATCTGGTCGTTCATTCGATCACTGCAAACGAAGGGTCGGCGGCCGCGGTCGATCTCGAGGACGATAGTTACCCGCAGCTGCAGCTTGAAGGTTTCGTTGGGATTCATACAGAACCGTTTCGACTGCACGTAGTTGATTGCGACCTGAAAGGCCATCTTGAAGGACTCCATCATATAGGCCACGACAAAGGTCGGCGACCGAGATATGCCGCTGTTGCAATACACAAACACCCGGCCGCCGTGGGCGAGGACGCTTCGGATGTACTCGTTGGTTTTCGGAAAGTACGGGATCAGGTTCTGCATCGGCGAGTCGGAGGCCTCGCTGCGAAGGTTGGGAGTGCAGCCGTCGATAAAGTTGATGGAGGTGTTCCGCAAGTACGCAAGCGATGGGTAATAATCAATTGAGTAAGCGACCAACAAGCGGGGCCAACCGGGATCCAAGAAGAAGCAGCCCAGCGAGAATGCGATGGCATTCCCAAGTTGCGATGGCATCCACACGATGCGATGGGCATCCCAAGCACGGCTGCTGGTGGCTGAGCGCAAGTCAATGCCACCGCAGAGCGGCCAGCAGATCGACCCGCTGCTAGCCGTTAGGCAAGGGTTCTCTGCAATAGCTCTTCGCACCGGCTCCTGTGTGGTGCTGGTGCCCTTTTTCCCCTCCCGCGAGCACAGTGTCCGATGAAGATTCACCTACACGATATGATACTGAAAGAGATTTGGGAACAGTGGCTTCATAATGTGCTGCTCGGTGGTATCTCGGATCATCACCATGTGGGTGATACCTTTGGATTGCAGATCCTGGAGGTTCTTTGAGCACGAGTATGGTCCAAGAAACAAGCCCGGGACGATCTCTTGAATCTCCCGTCGCATTTCATATCTTGTCCGAGACAAGCGAGCAAGTCGCCGTGGCCACAGCCAGAAAGCAAAGGGTGGGTTTGTTGAGTTGGGCTGGGTCGGACGGTGGCCCTCGGTGGCTCCAGGCAGCCGACAGCAACGAGAGAGCCGAGAGCAAGGATGTCGACAGCAGCCCTCTTGGGGGCTCACCTCCAGTCCTGCATTTCGATGATCATGGTATCCGGACAGGGTGGTCGGTCAGGAGCGGCGTGACTCGACGAGCCTCGATGGAGTCGGTCGAGGATGATAAGAGTGCCGAAGGAGGGGAGAGAGAGGCAGGCTCGCTCGGGGTCGGCTGGAGGGATGGCCGTCGCCGATAGAGAGCGAAACCGATCCGGGCAGAGGCGGATGCGCTTGGCGAATCGAACGGCACCGAGAAAACGGACGGGCTGGAACTGCGACACACGCCCTCTCGAGAGGCAGCTTCTGGCTCTTGCGGCTGCGCGAACGGCGACCATCGCATGGCCCAGATGTCCAGCATCGCAGGCCCAACGCAGAGGCCATATGCCTGCCGGTCTGTCTGCTGAGTGCATGGCCCAGGCGCATCTCTTCGAGGCAGTGCCTGTCGATGTCCACACGCAGCTGGTGTATCCAGTGTAGCAAAACCCTGTGGGATAACTAACAATCTTCCCCGGCTCCTGCACAGCTCGCATTCTCCACGGGGTGAATTGCCGTTTGTCTCTGACATTTCATTACCAACGGACATTGAGTACAAATGGAAGAGATGCGCCTTTCACAAAGGACCGTCCTCCCCTCCCATTGCTGCTTCGTCGGACCGAAGCTCGCTCTTTGCCTGGGCGTGACCAGTTGGGGACAAGGCAGAATCAGCGGGAATGATTGGAATCCAGACAACGAACCGACCGACATTTTGGCATCGGTGTCCGAGAGGAGACACTGGAGGGGGAGGACTGACAGGGTGTGGCTCCTAATGCGAGTGCTGGGTCGTGACAGGGCCATCGTTCTCGATCGACTCGATGTGGGCATTGCTACCAAGGCTGCCTGGAACGAGAAAGAATGGATGAGGTGCGCAGAGTGTCAGTCTCTCCGTGTGAGACACTCGGGGGGGGGGGAGGTGCTCGGCCGAGGGCATTGCTTGCAGTTGACAGTCGCCGAGGAGACAGGAGCTGCGGTCCCGAGTATGGCCACACACACAGCTATTAACATCCCGAAGACTTACTGACGAAGCTGTCGGGAATGACAGCAGAGATCCAGATGATGGTGGTGCTGCCGCCCGGCTTGACGGAGCCGCCTGAATTTCCAATTCGTGCAAAAGAAGACAAAGGTGGAGGTCGGTCGCTGGGCTCAATGCCGAGGGAGAGCAGAGGAATTGCAGCTGTCGCCGAATCCACGACGGGCAGCAGCATAATAATTCAGCGTACCAGCCTGAATGATTTGGTTGGTCACATCCTGGACGACCTCAGGCTTGGTGCTGGGCTTGAACATGACGACGTACTTGGTGCCTATTGTGTCCGTGAGGAAGGACGCTGTCAGTGCGGCGACAAAAGCGAAATGCAGATCAGGCTGCGGTGCATGCCAGTTGCGGGCAGAGGGGAGCAGCTGGACGAACAGGGGTACTGACCGGCGGTCATTTTTTTTCTTTTCAGGAAGCTAGCGTAAGTGCGGGGCAGATGGGAGAGAAGAGCAGGATCGATGCTGGCGAGCAACAGCGGAGGGCCGGGGCTCCTTTTGAGGGCGCCAGCACGTCCGCCACCAGGGCCGTCCCATGACGCCCGGCCTTGGCATGACCTTGGCCGGACGGAGGACTGCATGACGGACCGAGGGCAGCTGGAGGCTCGTCCGGATGGTTTGCCCTCTCGGTCTCTCGGGGAATGCAGCCGGAGGTCGTGGGAGAGGCGGTGAGTGAGCATCAGCGATGTGACATGTCGGCTTATCAAATGCGGTCGCCGGCGCATCTCCAGGAGTACCTTTGGCAGAGAGTTCCAAGGTCCGCGGGATGACGATTGCATCAGCACACCACATTGGCACACCACATTGGCACACCACATTGGCACACTACATTGGCACACTGCATTCGCATGATTGGATTCGCATGATTGGATTCGGCTCTGATGCTGCCTCATGGCCTGATGGCGCTTCTCTTGGCCAGGCGGAGGCGCAGCGACCCTTGGCAACCGATATGGTTTTCTCTGGGCAAGGGCAAGGCACTACCGAAATGAGCACCTTCGCCCGACATGGTTTCATTCGTGGCCTGACCTCGGTACCACTTTTGCCGAACATCCAATCCGAACTGCTCTGCTCCTGGAGGCAGATTCACATCAGAATGTATGGCGGTGCTTGGCATTGCGCTGATTCCAAGGATGGCTCGGCATTGCGCTGCTTCTGCTGCTGCTGCTGCTGGCCAGCCGCTGCAAAGCTGATCGAGATCCATGTTGCAGCACCCGATGCCAGCGGTGGCAAGACACAGCAGCCATGTTCGCTGATGGCCAGCAGCCGCACCCGCAACCTTCGATGATCGACATCAGAGATGGGCTTCGATGATGCGATCGGGCAGCGGGATGCTGGCTGCAACGAGACACAAAACCTTGTGTGCAACGCGTTGTGGCGGCGACTGGGCCGATTCCCGTGACCGAGCAGGGCCTTTGTTCTCGGCAGGAGGACAGATCCCCAGCCCTTCGCGATGCTGTGGATCATCCACAGCCCGGTCGGGAGCCGGCTGTTCATCCGAGCATCTCCCGGCGGCACCTGTGCTGACCAGGGGGATGCCGCTGAATCCAGACGGGCTGTATGGAGCGCTATCTCCATCCCGAGGTCCTCGCATCGCCGTCGTCGACGAGCGCACGAGGAGGAGCGGACAGAGCGGGCGCTTTCTCCCTTGCCTGCCTTTGCGCAGACAGGTGAAACCAAACAGATCTGGGATTACTTTGGAATCACTTTTGGCCTTGGAGGAGGACAGAGAGCCGCCGCCTCGACGGCGGACCGCCGTCCGCGTGCATCTCGCCGGGAGTTCCCTGGGCCTTCAGCGACCAGGCGGGAGAACCGCTTTGGCCGGGCGGTCGTGGGCACGAACGCACGCGGACCAGATCCCTGTCTGCGCGAATCAGCCGCAAGCATCAACAACAGCGCTGACAAGAGAAGACAAGAGGCGCTGTGGCTGGCCAGTACTGGGCTCGTCCGTTCACCCGGCGACTGTGCTTGCGGCGGCGTGCGAGAGCAAGGATGCTCTTGTTGGTGCGCTGTCAGCCTGGCGTCAGATTGCTGGGAAGTGGCTCGTTGGGACAATGGGTCCTGGTGCAGTCGTGGGAGTCGTTGTTGTTGGCGGGTGTTGTCAGATCGGGCTATAGCTGAAACTGTCGGAGCCGGTTCTGCCTGTTCGGGCTGCTGTTGGGCTTGCTGGTGGCTGCTGCTGCTGCTGGGATGCTCTGTCGGCTGTGCGCTCGGCTCCCCAAGCACACGGACACAGATATACACATCTACGCTGCCACCGGCCCACAGAGCCGCCATGGGCGTGCCGCCACCTGCACAGGGACAAACAAGCAGAGGCACGCCGAAACAAGCAAACACGCAGGCGAGTCGAGAAGCGGCTGAGCAAGGAGCCTGGCAGAGGTGGCTCGCAGCACATCCGCAGTGGTCCGACTATGTGTGCCGGCTGCAGTCGAGACGGAGACGTCGCCGCTGCTGTTGCTGGCCGGGACATGGTCGCTATGGCCAGGCCGCCTGCGTGTGCAACGGCAGCATTCCAAATGCCCGCCTCCACCCGCCCCAGGCAGCCAACCGAGATGGACCGCTGCCCATCACGTAATGCTTGCTCGGGACTTTTGTCGACAGGGGCGACCGGCGCCTTCATTTGTCGGAAGGAGAGAGGGGCGTTGCTTTGCCACGCGAGGCCCTGGCCAACGGGCTTATTAGAGTTCCCGCGTGTTGCTTTGGGGGGAGGCGAAAAACTTTAACGACATCGCGAGGAAAGGGAGCGCCAGCCGCGCTGGCTGATTGTTGCACGATGCTTGTCGGTCGATCCAGTGCGCCTTGTGTCCGAGCCCTTCTCTCGTCGCCCAGTCGTTTTCCAGGCGGGGAACCAACAATCAAGTGCGCCTGGCCCAACAGAAATGGAGGAGGCGACCCAACCCAGCGCCGAGGATCTCCCGCCCGCGCTCTCGGCAGGCCTCGCCGGTCTCGCCGCCCTGTTGCGCCGCCACTCCTGCTGCGGGTCTCGCCCGGCGCCGGCCTCGCTCTCGGTTGTTTTTTTTTCTCTTGTTGCACCCGGGCGACGAAACCTTGTCCCCGGCGAGATTTTCTGCGCTCGCCTGTCTGTTGATCGCTATAAAAACCGTGTTTATGCACCGTCCCCGTCGGCTCTCCCTCATCCTCTTCCCAGTAGCGCCGATCGTTGAGCCTGCTCACCGATTGCTGCCGGACGCTGCGTTTTTATAACTCGGTCGTTGGTCGCCCCTGCGGAGAGCATCTGTCTTCCTCATTCCCTCCTCGAGTCAGGTCAATCACGCCTTTGCGGATTAAAAGTACAACAGACTCGCGACAATGACCGCGCAAGAACACCAAGGTAGGCTGTCCGCTGTGGCTCCGCCGTCAGCCCGTCCCTCTGTCGCTGGCAGGGCCGTGCCATGTCTCCCGGCTCTATCCGCCTCTATGGGCGCTGCTTGCAGAGCTGGGCGGGTCTAAACCCAGCTCGGCGGGTCCAGCCCGCACCACCGCCCACTGTCGTGCTTCTGTGGCCGTTGTACTAACTCCCCTGGATGCTCCCTGCAGATAAAAAGGATGTCCACGACGACGAGCAGCACGTCGAGGTCACCGAGGACATCGATGCCGAGCTCGAGGCCCTCCTCCAGACTCCTCCCCTCGAGGGTCTGACCAATGCCCAGGTCGAGGAGCGTCTGGCCAAGTTCGGAAAGAACGGTATGTGTGCTCTGCTTCTGCTGGCGCTGTCTGTCCAGGATCACATCGCATGGCAGTGCTGCCCTCGCTTTTGGTGTCCTATTTGGTGCATACCCCATCGGCGTACTGTGTCTCCTGGTTCTGCCCTCTGCTGGCTCGGCCTGGAGACGCTCCAGCGAGCAGCGGTTTGCTGTGCAACTCGTTCCTGGAGCTACTCTACTCTTGGAACCATTTGGATCCCCGCCCCTTGATGTGTCACGCCACTCCGGCCCCCTGTCCCGATCACCTGGACTGACGTGATCCGCCGCCCGTTTCCCCCCTGTCAACAGAGCTCCCTGAGAAGAAGACCAACCCCTTCCTCAAGTTCCTCAGCTACTTTGGTGGTGCCATCTCCTACCTGCTGGAAATCGCCGCCATCGTCTCTGCTGTCCTCAAGGACTGGGTCGACTTTGGTATCCTCGCTGCTGTCCTGATCGCCAACGCCATCATTGGTTTCCACGAGGAGGCCAAGGCCGAATCTGCCCTCGATGCCCTCAAGAGCAACCTTGCCCTCAAGTCCCGTGTCTGGCGTAACGCCAAGCTCGTCGAAGTCGAGTCCAACCTCCTGGTTCCCGGTGATGTCATTGCCCTGCGTCTCGGTGATATCGTTCCTGCCGATTGCCGTCTCCTCGGCATCGGTGTCACCGGCGAGGAGACCGAAGGCTCTCTCCAGATCGATCAGTCTGCCCTGACCGGCGAGTCTCTCCCCGTCAACAAGAAGAAGGGTGCCATTGCCTACTCGTCCTCCATGATCAAGCAGGGCCAGCAGCTCGCTGTTGTCACCAAGACCGGTATCCACACCTACATTGGTCGTGCCGCCAACCTGATTGCCATCACCAACGACGCCGGCCACTTCCAGAAGGTCATCAACAACATCGGCAACTTCCTCATCGTTGTTTCCCTTGTCATGGTTATCATTCTGTTCTTGATCTCTGTCTTTGTTCACGGCAACGCCCCCCTGGTTGCCCTCAAGCAGGTTCTCATCTTGACCATTGCCGCCATTCCCGTTGGTCTGCCCACTGTCATGTCCGTCACCATGGCCGTCGGTGCCAAGCAGCTCGCTGCCAAGAAGGTCATTGTCAAGCGTCTCACTGCCATCGAGGAGCTTGCCTCTGTCTCGATTCTCTGCTCCGACAAGACCGGTACCCTGACCCTCAACCAGCTGTCGTTCGACAAGCCCTTCCTGACCATGCGTGGCAACACCACCGACGACTTCCACGGCACCGGCGTTCCCTACACCGACCAGGACCTCCTGCTCAACTCGTTCTTCTCGTCTGAGCCCGGAGCCCAGGACCCCATCGAGTCTACCATCCGTGCTGCCGCCCAGGAGCGTGTCGACCTCCTCCGCAACCGTGCCGTCCAGGACCACAACATTCCCGGCTACAAGGTCAACAGCTTCATTCCTTTCAACCCCACTTCCAAGTACACCGAGGCCACCGTCACCGACCTCTCCACCGGCAAGCAGTTCCGCGTCATCAAGGGTGCCCCCCAGGTCATCATCCGCATGGTCGGTGGCCACAGCCAGGGTTCCGAGGCCGTCATCGACCTCGCTCGCCGTGGTCTCCGTGCTCTCGGTGTTGCCCGTACCATTGACGATGAGATGACCAAGTTCGAGCTTGTCGGTCTGATTTCGCTCCTGGATCCTCCCCGCCCCGACTCTGGCTCGACCATTGCCGAGTGCGCCGCCCTCGGTGTTGGTGTCAAGATGATTACCGGTGACCAGCAGATCATTGCCAAGGAAGTCGCCTTCCGCCTCGGCATGCAGCGCACCATTCTCGATGCCCACAAGCTGATTGATTCGTCCATGGATGAGGAGGCCCTCACTGACCGTGTCGTCAAGTGCGATGGCTTCGCCCAGGTCATTCCCGAGCACAAGTTCCGTGTCGTCGAGCTCCTCCAGAACCGCGGCTACCTCGTCGGCATGACCGGTGATGGTGTCAACGATGCCCCTGCTCTCAAGAAGGCCAACGTCGGCATTGCCGTCGAGGGCTGCACTGACGCTGCTCGCTCTGCCTCGGACATTGTCCTCCTTGCCTCGGGTCTCTCGACCATTGTTGATGGTGTCAAGACCTCCCGTGCCATCTTCCAGCGCATGCGTTCGTACGCCCTCTACCGTATCTCCTCGACCATCCACTTCCTGATCTTCTTCTTCATTGCTCAAGTTATCTTCCAGTTCGCCCTTCCCGATATTCTCATTATCTTGATTGCCGTCCTGAACGATGCCGCCACCCTCGTCATCTCCGTCGATAACGCCAAGATCTCCAGCCGCCCCGACAAGTGGCGTCTCGGCCAGCTCCTCACCCTGTCGTTTGTCCTGGGTATCCTCCTGACCCTGATCTCGTTCGCCCACTTCTTCACCGCCCGCTCGATCCTCGGCCTCACCAACCAGGCCAACATGGATCTCAGCTACGTCACCGACCAGGTCCAGAACCACGGCATGGACCCCACCATCCTGGACAACCTGCGCAAGCTCCAGTCGATCATCTACCTCAACGTCTCGTCGTGCCCCCACTTTGTGATCTTCTCGACCCGTGTCCCCGGATGGTTCTGGGAGTCCGCCCCCTCGGCGATCTTCGTCATTGCCGTCGGTGGTACCCAGGTCTTTGCCATGTTCATGACCTGGTTCGGTATTGAGGCTCTTCAGTCGTACGCTATGTAAGTGTCGTTTATGCAGCCGCGTTCGCGGCCATGCTGTGTTTGCTCTGCACATTCGCTGGTGCCTCCAGTCGCTGTGACCGGAGACGGATCCTCAATTGGCAATGTCACTGACCCGGTCCCATTATCTCGCTCCTTTCCTTTGCGTCAATGGCAACACAGCGGTCCCGCCTGGGCTATTGGTGTCATCTGCGTCTCCCTGGCCATGTTCGGTCTCCTCGATGTCGTCAAGGTCTTGACCTACCGCCACTGGTCGTTCGAGCTCACTGCCCGCCTGTGGCCTTCTCCCAAGCGCACTGCCGAGCTCAAGCGCCGCCTTGCTCGCAAGGAGGAGCTCAAGCGTGTCCACGCCAACGTCAAGAAGGCTCGCAAGATCCTCCTGATGTGCAAGGGTCTTGTTGCCTGGAAGGCGACCATGAAGAACAAGCCCATCCAGTAAACGACCGCGCCGAGTAATGGTCATGCTGTTATGCCAAGCCGTCCGCTGTTCCGTTAGCACCCCTGACCAAGTTTTGGGTGAGGGAGAATAGAGGCTCGCATGAGCGGCATCTAAGGGTTGTATTTCTGTGTGGGGGAAGGGAAAGCCAGCCTACCTTAGTATTGTGTCCAAATTAGAATTCCCCCGGCTCATGTATCTATCTAGTCTAGTTGGCCTCTTCCCCTCCCTTCTGAACATACTGTCCTATCACCTTCTCCCTCCTTTCTCTTGCAGCCCCCTCCCCTCCTACTCGCGCACGCATCCTGCTCTTGCAGTGCTCATGGAGGGAGACACCCTGCTCTGATAACTTTTATTTTTTGAATGGGAATATACATCAATCATTCACAATAATCGCTACCCATTCCATGGATGCAGGGCAAGGAGGGGATATGCACCCGGTCTGTCGTCCAGCGCTCCTCCACTGTTTCGGGCATTTCTGCCATCATCAGAGGAAGCGAGCTTGACAACAGCGACGGCGCGATGTTTCAATGAGACGACATCCCGATGAGGGCAAGACAACGATCACTGCTCTCAAGCGTGATGTTTGGGCGACCGGCTCCCTTTCGGAGCACTGTATTTTGGCTATGGTATCGAGTTTGTCAAAAACAGACAGAGGCACCGCATACTCGCATTGTCACGGCGTTTGCGACGAGCCGCTGGATTCGAGAACGCGCGGGGGGGGGGACGATCAAAGACCGAAAGGGGTGGCTGCTGGCCACCACCGACACGATTTCGTTTGCAAAGGACTTTGGCCTACCCGCCATCTTCGCGGCCAGCACCACTCACGCCTTCTGGCTCTCTGCGCTGCCGTTTGGACAGGGTGCCGCAGATGGATGCGGCTCGTCGTCCACGTCGGTGATGGGCACAACTCGTTTCTTGTGGCCATTCCACATCCATCGCCACAGCGGCTCGATGGTGATGTTGCGGAGCAGGAGGATGTAGTGACAGACCGCAAGGACCAGCGGTGCAAAGTAGATGATGATGGCCAGATCGCCCAGCAGAACCTGGCTCCAGCCTGTGGTCCCGAGAATGAGGTAAAAGTTGATCACCACCAAACAGAACCAGCACGTCCCGACGCATTGGTAGAGCTTGGCGGACACGGGGTTCTTGTACGGCTGGATGTAGAACCGAAAGCCCATCACAGCGAGCAGCAAGGGGAGCCGAGCGGCATTCGATGTCGAGTCTACGGAGATGAGGGTGCGAGGACGAGAACGAGGACGAGGAGTTGGTGTGCCGCAAAATGACTCGGACGGTGGTTAGACAGCACCAGCTGTGGCTATTGGCTTGGATCGCCTCCGGTACTTACTGCTCCCTGGAAGGCAAAAGACAAAGTACAACAGGATGGTGCTGCGTTCGAGAAGCTGCAGCGGCGCCCAATAATAGTATGTCTTTCTATAGGGCAGATGCATGCAGCGCTCCCTGCCCGATATCCAGTAGAGAGTCATTAGAGTCCAGCAACCCCACCCTTGAACTTCTCGAGTGATTCCTTGGTCGATCCCTTGGAGCCAAGTTTGCGACATGCCCAGGGTATCGCCCAGGGCATCGCCCGTTATCGTCCATGGCAACTCTCTCCGCTGGCTCTCGTCCTCTGCTTTGGCTGTTCAAAGACTCACCATACGCGTTCTTGATCGGGTTGGTCCAGGCAGCCGTGTTTCTTGAGGGTGAGCAATCTGAAGAGCATGAATGCTGGCAGGATGCCGACAAGTATCACCAGCACCACAATGGCCCAGACAGCCGCCCCGAGATGCACACCTGTCCAGCAGATGGTGTTGGCGGCCGTGTACATCACAACCGCATTGTTGATCCTTCTGCAGTCCAGGATGCTGAGGGACACCTTCAAGATCGGCAGGACAAAGCACATCAGCAGCTCGAACATGGATGAGATGAAGTTGGCCCGGCGCGAGGTTGGTACGGGGTTGTTCTTGAGGATTCGCTGCCACACAAAGGTCGACTTTGCCCAGGCGCGGATCGGTGTGCCCAGCCGGTGCAGCACCACGAGGTTCAGCAGCATCACAACCGGGACGATATAGAAGAAAAACACCTTGGAGATGCCCCGAAGGGGCACCAGACATGTTGGCGAGATTTCCATATCAATCGAGAGAATATTGGCCAGCGTGCCCACCGACAGCTGAGGATTGATCAGCGCCGCCACTTGGAAGTAGAATGTCTGCCACCAAGGGATGATGTGGATTAGCTGCCATTGCTGAGCACAGTATTGTTGTTCGTACTGTTGTTCGGACAGGATGCCTTGAACCTGCTCTTGGGCGGGAAGCGTCGCTTACCAGGATGCCTATCGATGCGCTCGACCGCTTGGGCAGGATATAGATAGCCAGTGTGAAGGCCAGGGTACCGAGCCAAGCTATGAGCAGCGACAGGACGCATTGAGATGCCGGACACGGGATGCAGTAGCCTTGAGATGTTTGTATTTTCGGCAAGACGCACACACATTGCCGCCATATTGTTAGTGCTCGCCAGATGCTCGAATGTGCTCAGCCTGCGCTACATATCACCGGTGGCATACACTGTTGGGTGGACGATTGTGCAAAGACAGCAACTTACCGTTCCATTCGTATTTGTTTGGATCGGCGCACTCTGTGCACAGAACCCCAGAGAGCCCCCCAGAGCACTGGTTCGAGACGTTAAATTCCAACTGATCTGGAAGAAGGATGGGGTGTTGCATATTCAGTTGCAGGGTCAGTTGCAGGGTCAGCTATAGACTCAGTTTCATATCTTGAGCCACAGAATGATCCATAATGCATCCAAGTCGGATAGAATAGCACGCCTCCCGGGCCAGATAGACACATCCACGACCACGAAAATGACATCATATGCAAGGTGATCTTACTCATGGAGCAGACACCGTCCAGAGGACATCGCTGTGGTCGAGGTGGAGATGGGTAAATACGGAGGCAAGGCCAGACTACTGGGTGCCATCGGACTCGATTGGTAAATCGTCTCTGCCTCTCACATCACCATGTCGATTAAACCATCGATTGCATTATGCCGGTCTATCATTGCTACAGACCACGACTTGGACAGGGTTGTTATTGGCGTCCAGCCAAAAGTTCGGGAACGGGACCACGCTGGTGCCTCCGCTGCATGTTGCCGAGCTTGGGCAGGTCTGGCACGGCATCGTGTTGTTTGGACTCCAGTTGTATGTGCCTGCATTGCAGGTGAGGCACAGGTCCTCCTGGCCGATCCGGTATATGCCCGTACCTGTAGGACATGAGGCTAGCGACGGCGGGTTGCCAGGTGTCGATTCGGAGCAGTCCAGTCCGGCGTCAGACATTCAGCATCCACCTCCAGTCTTTCGGTGTGCTTGGTTGTCTCAACACCAGGAGGAAGCACATGGACACCCAAGCATCCCGGTATATCACTCAGGTTCTCACAAAATACGAATATTCACATCCAAACTCACCGACTGCGAGGGAGGGGGGTGAGGGAATCCACTTGCTCCACGTGTCCTCGTTGCTGTTGATCCAATTGCATGCGACGACGGCAAAGTCGCGGAAGGTATAGTTGGTCTTGTCCAACATCTTCAGCATCTCCGTGATATCGGCCTCGGATACCATGAGCTTTTCGAGCTAATAATCATGGGATATCGTTGTGGGAATCAACGTGGTGCCATCTCTGTTCCCAGAGCCCTGGCATCGGAAAGCCCGGCTCAGATGGGGCAGGCAGATTTTGTTTGCTCTATTTCACGCTGCGCAGCACCTGCCACTTCGCAGTGTCGATAATCGGCACTCACCAGTTCATATGCATACGGAAAGTCATTCTTGAGAGCCAGGCTCGACGCCTTGAATAAAAAGTCTGGGGGATAGTCGCAGGTGACCAAGGTATGTTCACGATCTAGCCACCAGCCAAGCGTATTGGTCAGCTGAGCTGTCGTTGCTCAACGCAAGTCGTTTTTTGATGGAATGTCATCTGCCGATTGCCCATATCGATAGCACGGCCCCCCCCCCAAAAAAAGCACAACGTGTCACCTTTCAGAAAACTGTCGATACAGCCAGCATAGATGTTTGGAAACGAGATGCGGGTGATGTTGCGGCTGCAAACGGGGAGCCAGATAACAGGTGAACGTGAAGCGAATGAGTGTTTGACACAAGTTGATTGCGCTGCAGGGTCGAGCCGCCTTCGGATTATCCAGGGCTGCGAATAGGGGGAGGGGTGCGAGTAGCTCTAAGCACTATTCTAAATGGTGGACAGTCGTCCAGTTGATTGCAGCCAGATCCGAGGAACCGGCACGAGGCACAGTGGCAAGAATACCATACGTCGCGAGCAGAACGCTGGGAGTCCAGTAGTAGAAGATAATGGGCTGAATCTTCTGGTCTACCCATGTCTGCACGTCTCCGTTTCCGTCCTGGGCCACAGTTGCGCAAAGGCATTCCGTCAGTCAAGTCGCTTCAAGCATGATCCACACAAACCACAGTTCTGGCGGAAGCACAGCTTGTACCAGGTAGTTGATCGTAATGTTCAACTGGAGGCCGTCGATCAAGCGCTCGTTGTAGTACTTGGAGTATGACGGATCTGAGCCATCAACGGGGAAAGATGATGGTGCGATCAGGTTTTGTCTCAACGGGTCAAGTGTGGCTCGATGTCGAAGCCTCTTCGAAGTATGGCGACGACAACAACAGCATGAACCGAGCCCTGTCCGATTTGCTGCACAGCTGGGATGCGCTGGGGCTCCTATTGTGCTTGTTCCGTCTCTCGCATCGAACCGCAATCGGCTGCTCACCATTTCCCCAAAACTCTGGACATGAGGATGGAAAGAAGTGGCTTTGTGCTTAGAGGGTATCGGGAGCGGCAGAAATGCACTTTAGGATTGAACAGCGATGCTCACCAACACAGTACGGATTGTTGACGCATTGCGCCGGCGTATCTAAAAGGCAGCATCGGAAGGACATATATGGAATGTATGAGCATTGCATCCGCAGAGGCCAATGTGAGTCGATTCCAGAACAGCCGCATGGGCAAGAGTACAACAGCTGTCAGGCACTGTTGGACTGCCAAGCGACCCAGTGCGGTTGTGCGGGAGACACAGGCTTACAGGTGCCATTCATGCAACCATTGGGTATATTATCACATTCGGGTGTGCCGTCGGGGTTGACGTATCGCGGGCCGGTTCCCGAGGCCGGGAACAGCGACAGTGCCTGAGGATCACGCAAAGATCTCCAGAAGTCCATGGTGTAATTCGGGTATTGGTCGACGACCCTGAGGAGTGACTGGCCTGAGCTGCTGGGGACGACCACAGCGATATGCATCGAGACATCCAAGCTGCTCGCATTGCCGGGGGCTCTTGAACCACAACAAGCTCAACGGCCATGCGCGACTCACCATGTTGGGATGTACCAGCCAATGTGGCCGATGTAGCCAGGTGACCCTGCATAGACGACCGACCGCTCATAGACGATGAGTTCCTCAAAGTAAGTTGCTGCGGCCGGAGAGAACCAGTGTCAGCTCGGCCGGAGCGGACTGCCATACTTGAGCAGGCCAAAGATTGCGTGTTCGGCCCGAGTTTGTCACTGGCTTGTGCAGACATACCGTCAGAGGGCCAGAGCTCTACTGAGGCATCCGTGACGTTGTATTGCAGGCGAGGACCGGTCGAGGCACCTGGCTTTGGCAGGACCCGATCAAATACAGCCGCGGAGGGTTTGGTGAGCCCGCAGACCAGAGACAGCCGCCGCAAAGGCGATGCGCTGGTTCTCACGAGCCCAGTCGGTCGGTCGGACTGACTATTTCAGCGGTAGCCATGCTCGGTTCAGCCATGCTCGGTTCAGCCAACGCGCAGCGGCAAGTACACAGCGGCAGGGCGCGCCAAGGCCGCGCAAACTCACCCCCGCTGTAGAGCTGGTCCAGCACTCCGTATCCCAGAATGTCGCGCAGGAGAATCTCGTAGACGTGGTTGAGGATCCTGAGACAAACGCTGGTCAGGCGACCGCAGATGCGCGTCCAGGCACGCGACAAGGCGGTGGGTCTGCCGGTGCGTCGCGGGTGGATCGGCGATGCATGTTCAGCCG
Source organism: Polychytrium aggregatum (assembly GCF_025602895.1). Classification (NCBI taxonomy): domain Eukaryota; kingdom Fungi; phylum Chytridiomycota; class Chytridiomycetes; order Polychytriales; genus Polychytrium; species Polychytrium aggregatum. The sequence continues at coordinate 513,960 of NW_026516214.1, read as the reverse complement.
ACACGACACTCACATGGACGAGTCCCACCAGCCGGCCTCGACGACAATGTCTCTGTCTGGCTCCTGGTCCAAAGGTCATGGGTGAGAAGCAGCACGAGGAAGCATCCGGAAGCGCCCGGACAGCACCAGCAGCATCGGCACAGGAGTCGCAGGGATGGCAGGAATCGCGCAGCGCAAGGTTTTCAAGGCAGATTCAATCGATTTGTGCGCCCACCCCAAGCTTGGCAACAAGGCCGGCCCAGCCGTAGTCGGTTGTGCCGTTGTAGCAGACGAACGGGTACGAGTCGTTGGCGATGCCCAGATCGGCCATCAGCTCGGCCAGGAGCGAGGCGTTGAGAGGTGTGCTCGCGGCGGCCAGCACCTGCGATCGAGCGATTCCTCCAGCCACCAGGACCGTCCACAGTGCCATCGGCAGCATCGCGGGAACGAGGCGAGGTCTTGAGAAGGCGATCTGGCGGCCAGGCTGCTCAGCAGCGACGACAAGCACCCGCGACCCAGCAGCGCAGGGCAGGCACCGCGGTGGCATCTGCGCGGTGTGGTTTGTGGTCGGCGATCGGGTGGAAGCGGGCCTCCGAGGGGTGGACAGGCAGTCGGAAGGGCAAACCGAGGAAGGGCAAGCCGAGGACTGGCAAGCCGAGGACTGGCCAAAGAGGAGCGCCATGCAAACTCGCAGCGACGGTCTTGCATGGGTTCGTGATCCATGGGCCAGCGGGCGATCGGATGATATTCGCTCTCAACGCCGTGGTGCCGAGCAGCGTGCCGAGCAGTGTGCCAAGGCGGGCCGATTGGCGCTTAGTTCAGCCATCGATGCAGCCATCGATGCAGCCCATCCGACGTTTGCTTCGCCCATCCCGGCCACGGCGAGGCGCTCAGCGGGGCCATGGATTGGTGGAATCCGCGGGCTGCCGAGTTACTTTCGGAAAGTCGTGGGGGGGGGGAGGCGACGCTCTTGCCTCTTCTCGTTGGCGCTGGCATTGGCAGGCCGAGATTCGATTCACACGCTGCGATGAAACGTGTGGTTGATGTTTAACAACTTGGCCTGCCCGTGGGATCACGCTATACGATGCCATGTTCTATCCAAGGGCCACACTCTATGATGCCACATTCCATCGATGCGCGAACATCCTCTGCCGACTCCACTGCGACTTGAATGGGTCGTCGTGTTCGTTAAATCGCCACAACTGCAACTCTGCGCTGCATTGCTTGTCCCCCTCGCCAGCGCCTTGCTGGCTGTGATTTCCTCCACCGCCGTCCGAACAAGGCCTGGCCGCGCAGAGCCGCGCAGAGCCGCGCTCGGCAGAGTTGCAGCCGGCCCACCCTCTTGCCCGCGACGCCTTGGTGACGCTCTTGCCCAAACCCAGCGCACGCCGCCATCTCCTCGGGATCGCACTGCTCGAGAGACCACCGCCTGCCCCTCCCGTTGGCCATATCCCCTCGGTCTCCCTCGGTCTCCTGGATCCGTGGCTGCCGGGTCTCCCTCGCCGCCTCTGCCTCTGTTTCGTCTCCCCCATCTGCCACACCTTCACCACCTGCGGTGTCTCCGTATCCATCTGCAGCGTTTCTCTGCCTGGTCTCTGCCTGCCCATCATGAGCAGCGTCTACGTCTACAACTCTTCGTCGGCCACCCAGACCGAGATTCTGGAGTTTTCTCCACCGGATGGATGCATCCAGCTCCACCCTAAAGCGCTGGCGGGCACAGGGTCAGTCTGCGTTCTCGTTCCCTCGCCACAGCCCCGCAGTCTATCCATGTCGGTCTGCTCTAACAGCATCCCTGTCGGCGGCAAATCCCGTCTTCACGTTGGCTCCTCAGAAACTGCGACAACATAATGGGCAACTACTTTGTCCACACCTCGGTCATCCGCACCGTTACCGGGTCGACCCAGTCGGTCACCAACCTGAAGGGCCTGCTGCAGCTGATCGAGCAGGTCGAGAACCCCAACGGAAGCGACACCAGTTTCTGGCGGGTGCTTGGTGGCCCCATGTTCGAGATCTTCAAGGACGTCTGCAAAACGAGCAACGTCAGCCAGTACTATAACCCCGTAAGTCAGCCTGATGCCATTGGTATTTCCCCTGGCGCAGTCAAAGGGGATACCGCCGGTGTGTGCCTCGGTGCTCCTCTGGTCCGGTCACTCCCCAGTTCGCCGATACGATTCCAGCCGCATCTCTGCCTCTGCCTCTGCCTCTACCAATAGCCCCATCCTTGCCCTCCCTTCGCCGCCCCCTGCCAGCACATGCATATCTCTAGCTCGGTTTCCATCCAGCCGCGGACACCGTTCTGGTGCCATTCCAGCACCCTCCTTGCCCCTTTCGCCTGTATCGTCCGTGCTCATATCGCCTATCTGACTTTTGATCCTCCAGTACCAATTTGCCAGCAACATTCGTTATTTTCGAGAGCACATGTGCCAGGGCCTTGTGATGGCCACAAACCGGACAAACTACTGCCCCCAGCGTAACCGCACTTGTCCTCGCCTCGAAACCTTTGCCTTCCGCGACTCGCTCGTCTACTCGACACAGCAGCTCTACAGCGGCTGCCAAGCGAACGTTACCAATGCAGACACCGGCGCCCTCTCGCAAATCCTCAACAGCTACGTCCCCTCGCAGATCTTTGATATTTCTGTTACGGGGCAATGCACGCTCTCTGAAGTCCTCGAATCTCCTGAGCACTGCGGTATGCTTGCTTCTTTGTGCCTTGGCCGTCATCGCTGGCCCCCTACATGCCAAGCCTCTCACACACTCGTCTGACCGCTGCTGACGCTGGTCCTCTCGCCTTGACTTGCTCGTCTCGTCGGTCGGAAAAATCATCCACCCCGATCTCGGGCTCGTCTCCAATCTGGCAAACATTTTCCCTGAAACCGACCACCTCAAACTGCCGTGCGACAAAACTTGACGCACTCCACTACCAACCATCCGTCGAACAACCACGCTGCAACTCACTGTGCTGTCATCGATCGCTCCAGGCCTTATCGACTACTCAATGCAACCTCAGCCTATGGCCTCGGTCGATTCGAGTGGCTCTGCCGGCGTCACCCTATTTCCCCCGCTCTCCAACGATGCTTTACATGACATCTGCCAGAGCAACCCCACTTCCATGAGTGGCGGCTGCTGCTCTCGTCTATCAAGTGCCGACCGACAAACCCAAACCACCCAGGACAACCAAGCCATCCAGCTCAGCACAACAACCATCATCGCCATCGTCGTTGGCTCCTCCATCGCCATAGCCCTCTTATCCTATCTTGGTGTGTACATCTACAGGCGGGGACAAAGATCGTCACAGAAGCTCGCACGGGCAAAGCATGACAAGGACGCTATCGAACTTCAGCTCGCGCAGGAGATTGTCCGGCCCGTCACCAGCACCACATTCAGCACAAAATGGCGAGTCCGGCTAACGTACAAAGCTCGGCGAGAGGACGAGATCGATTTGAACGCTGGCGACTTGGTGGTGCTGCTCAGTGTCTTCAACGACGGCTGGGGCCATGTAAGTGTCGCGTGTCCCTGCGACGAGCCTCTGCCTCTCTTGCGCCTGACCATCCCCTGCGATGTGTGGCGCCAAAAGCCCGTGCAATTGGCTGTTTGCCCTCCGTGATGTCAAATTGCACCGTCGCTCGTGGTTCTGCCGCGAGGCGCTGCTTTTCCTCTGTCTTGACGCAACTGACTCTGTTGTGGTATCTGGACGGTTCTCGTGTTCCTAGGGGCTGAACGAGAACACTCAGCAAGTCGGCACACTGCCGATCGCTGCGCTGGAAATCACTGAGGACGAAGTCACGCGCTACATGCTCCGGAAAAGCGAGGACACCTCCATGAAAGATGAGAGTCTGTTGGTCAAGAAGGAGGCGACCTATCGGATTTAGTTTGGCGACCGGTCTGCGCCGTCCGTGATCCTTTCCAACTCATGGTCAACACTTGCGGCCAGCTACCTTCAGTCGCATCCGCTTTGTTGGCTCCAAGCACATCTTCCCAACCAGACGCCCCCGCTGCATCTTCAGGCTCTTCTTCTTGGTCTGCTCCTGATGCTAGGCAGTATGTGGCGTGTCCTGGCACCGTATTGTCTGCCGCTCGAACCGCTGTTCAATATACACGATCTTGTTCTGCCATGGCGGCGGTGGCTGACCCTTCATGAGAATACTGGCTCTGCCATGGTGCTGGCTCGACACCCGCATGCCACAGGCGAGACAATGATCTTTCTCATCTTCTTCCATCGCTCTCTCCCCCTTCGCACCCATGATTTCCCTCCATCGCCAGTGGGCAGGCGGCACCGTTCTGGGATCGAATGCTCAGCCCCGCCTTGCAGGTTTGTTTGCAGTCCCTGGAAGCGTGTGCCACAGGTGCCCCCGCCAGTCCACGATTCGGTCGCACCCCAAATCCTCGCCCTCGGCTGCCCCCCCGGTCTCCCCATCGCTTCGGCCCTTCACCATTCCAGCCCTTCCCATCCGTCGACACCGGCCCGCCCATCGCCTGTCCCTGCGCTCCTCGACTCGGCCCGACTCATCGCCCGCCTGTTTCTGGCCACTGCCTACTCTTGTCCATCTCTTTCCCGACCAAGCCCCTCTGCCCTGTCCTGTCCCGTCGAGACACTCCAGCTCGATCCCTCGGCATCCCCCCCCCATAACCTCTCGCCGAGCGTCCCCTGCCTCCGATGTCTCTGGACGCCATGGGTCCCGGCGCTGGATTTGATCCGATCCACCAGGCGTTCGACATGGATGACGCCCTCGGCCAGATGCCCATCAAAGTCAGAAAAAAACCCGGACGAAAACCCGCCGACCCTGCCATCCAGAAGCTGCGGCGGCAAGCCCAGAACCGGAACTCTCAGCGCAACTTTCGAGGTGGGCCACTCCCCAGTTTCCCTCCCTTACCTCACTCGCTCTTCTGCTATCGCATCTTTTCCATCGCGCCATTTTCCACATGCCGAAGGAGGAGAAGACGAGGAAGAGGGTGTGGCCCTTTGCTGATGATCGATGGAGTTTGATCTTGCGTCAGTCGTGGCGGCTTTGGTCCATCCCTGCTCGTCGCGAGCTCCATGGTCGATCAGGATGTTGGGGGTGCCTCGTCAGGCACTACGCCTTTCCTTTGCATTGCACGGGGCCTCAGATGGCCTTTGCTGGTGTATTTAGCGGCCAGGAGGAGCCCGGATCCGGGATCATCATGCGTGCGACTTGTCCTCTGGTCAGCAAGATGGATGGAGGACTAACTGGGCTGGGCTATCCATCACTCCCTTTCTCCGCCCTGGGCCATCCCCGCAACGACGCCGAATCGCCTGCTTATAACTGCGATGTCGGCAACTGCAATCTGGCTTTGTTGTGGCCCCGACGTCGCTCTCGCTGACGATACGGGTATGCTGCGTTATGTCCTGGCCTGGCCTGTCCTCGCACACCCGAATCAACCCGCCAACAGAACGGAGAGAGCGCTTCGTCAACGAACTCGAGCTGCGGCTGCGCCAAACGCAGGAGCTTCTCACGGAGGTCCGATCTCAATACGAGGCCGGCATCCAGTCGCTGATGAAGGAGAACACCGAACTCAGGCGGACGATTGCCCAGCTCAAGCAGGAGAATCCAGAGGCCATGTCGCCATGCCAGCATCCGCTTGGCGACCAGCACGATCTCGCAGAAGCCATCAGCCGGAACCTGGCCGAGCACACTGTCGAGAGGATCCGGCAGACGCACATCAGCAGCCACTCAAGCCAACTCTCGGCCAAGCCTGGCCAAAGCCAGGGTGGGGCCTTTGATCCCATGGCGGGGACATTGGAGCCTGTCTCCGAGGCTGCCTCAAATCCAGCACAGGTCTCTTCGTCGGTGCAGCCGATACATACCCAGCCGTCTCTCTCGCATGCGCAAGCCTCGCCAGCCCTTTCGGCAAAATCGCTGTCGTCGCTCTCGTCGTTCCCGTCGCCTCAGTCGGTCTCCGAGCCAGCTCAATTTGCTGGCGCTTCGGTATCTCAACACAGCCTGCCCTCTATGGGGGCTCCTGGCAGCCGTTCGCAGGTGGATGTCCCCGGGTTTCCTCCGGCCGCCACGCCGGCCATGTTGCATTCGACTCCCGGACCAGCTCCCCTCCCGATACCAGCAGGCCACAAATATCCGGCGCCGCTCAACTCGGATATGTCCACGTTGGTGGCCCGGCCAAGCCCGTCCATGACATTCCCCAACCGCCGCCCCGATCCCGCCTTTGCCACGGCCGAAAGCGGTCCGATGCGGCAGGTGCCGCAAGTAATGCCCCTGTCGGTAGATGCGAGGCTGGGGCCCTTCCAGCAACCATTGCAGGGTCAACTGCCGGATTCGTTTCGGGCGGGGCGGGTCTCGCACCCAAATATCAACGGCTACGACTACTCGACGAACATGCCGCAAGGATTCGATGCGTCTCTCAAGTTTGCCATGCCGCAGATCGATGGGCAGATGGCCCATCCTGCTGCCGGGCCCGGCAACTATACATTCGCCCCAAACGGACGACTGTCTGCAAGCGACGCCAACATGGATCGCCAGCGCCACAACTGGCATGGTATGGCTTCAAACCACACCGGCATCCTCCATCGGCCGCCTGGCCCACCGGTACAGGTGCCGGTACAGGTGCCGAGCGCAGTGCCACCATCGCTATCGGCATCTGTCTCTGTGTCCGTGCCGCCGTCGACCGGGCCCGTCCCTCCGCCTCCTCCTCCAAGCCAGATTCTCTTTTTGGACTCTGTTGACCCATTTGGATACGGCGAAGACTTTGATCCGACAGCCCTGGCGCTATCGCTACCACAGCCCATGCAGATCAACGGCATTTCAAACCCATTTGGCTCGGGCGACTTTGGCCTGGACGAACGATCGATGGCCAGTCTGGGACAGATGCCTCTCAAGACCAACGCTTGGTCCTCGCCTGGGCCGATCTATGGACAGGGCCACAGCCACAATCAGGGCCATAGCCATCCCCAGTCTTTCCGAGCGTTCGAGTACGACTAACGATCCAGCCCAGTGCCCGCGAACCAAGCAATTGTGGCCAAAGCCATTCCGGCCGTCTCCTATGTGTATCATATCTACTCGCCGCCTCCTCTACCGCACTCGGCCTGGTCTGTCGACACAGGACCTCGACCGCCTGCCTCAGCCTCGCTCGACAACCTGACCACATGCCGAAAGGGCTTGGATAGGCCCTGTTCTCTCTTCTCCCACCCTGATGCATGCCGATCCAGTACGATTTTTGCTCTGGCGCACTGGGTCTAAATAATCACGTCGACCTCTTTACTCCTCTGGCCCTCGCCCCCCCTCCCTATGCCCTCAACTTTGTGTGGATACCCGTGCTAGCAAGTGCTGTGCACGCATGCCTAAACGCCGTAGCTGACACTTCCCCGCCCTGCCAGTGCTGTCTCGCTCGACTAGAACAGCAGCTGGCAGAATTGATCATCAAGACCAATCGCTTCTACCCACGAATCTGCATATTCAAAGTTGGCCTTGTTTGGCCATGATCCTGGGCTGCCAACCAAGCGGCAGAAAACGATCCCTCCACCTTGGTGAACCCTTCCCTCCCTTCCCTCCCTTGCTGATTACTCTGTCGAGATCCAGATCCAGATCCAGTCACCCTAAACGTGGATTACATCAACCACGCGAATGTCCGGCTGAAGTTGATGGATAATGCCATGTCATCGACAGTTCTACCGAAGTGGGGATGCCCAAGGACCACCGTGCCTTGATTAGAATCCGACTCATTCTTTGTGGATCCACGGAGGGAGGGTGGAGGAATTGCGGAGGCAAGCACTCACAGCCGGCGGCCTTGATTCTGACATTGGTCGAGACTCGTAGTTGCTACAATACATGTAATGTCTATCTGGAATGCTCAGAGCCTTGCCATTTCTGAATTCTGAGGGAGGATCAGACAAGAAGGCGACAGCCCTCTGATGCGGCGGCTGTTCAGGCGCTGCTATATTTTGCCATTGAACAGAACTGGCTCGAGCGACGATCAAGAACGGAGAGTCGTCGATGAGCACAAAGGGCAGGCCTCGGACATGGGAGCGACAGGCCTTCAATTGATCAAGTCCACAGGCGTTTCTCAGTCGCACTTGCGTCCCTGCAGCTTCGCCTCGAAAAATGCCATGATATCATCCTTGGTGATGACGTGATCGGTGCCTGAGAATACGAGTATATCGAGGGAGGTCGTACAATGAACATCATGAGGGCAACAAGAGACGGAGGGGAGGGGCTGTGTCTTTCCCAGTCCTGCTCGACAACGGAGTCGGCCGGGAGAATCGTACCAGCAAACTGCCGCAGATGGTTCATGATGCCTTCTTTGAGATCGACATAGGCGCGAGCGCCATCGATGGCCTGCACTCGGTCGATTCGGTTGAGTTGGCGCATGCCCATGTCCATCAAGGAGGAGCCTGAACTCGGCCGATCAGGGATGGAGTGCGTATTCGCCGTGTTATAGGGTATCTCGGTATGCACTCACGAGTGCCCGCGCCACTGATGCCCCAACTGATAATCCTGCCCCATGATGCGCCTGCTTCCCACAGTATCGATACCTACCAGCCTCTTCATCTTCGGGGGGCTCCCAAGACCGCTCGGTCGTGATGAGATGCATCGCGTTGAATTCTTCGTATCGGCGCCGGCACTGTATCGCGGCGGATTCAAAACCAATACGTCCGGTTGAGGATGGCAGTTGTGTTAAAAGTAGACGGGCCAATCGATTGACTGATCGATTGACCGAGCGACATGCTCCATCGGGCAGCATCGACAGCACGTATCCGACTCGTGTGCTTGGTGCCATCCGTGGCAGAGGCTCTCACCTCATCACACCGGCAGAGCTTATCTCGCCACCCTGCCACACAAAACAGATCGGTCTCGATCGGAGGCTCGAGTTTGGCTGATTCTGTGATCAATGTGGCAAAGAAAGAGATCCAGTCAGCAGCCCGCAATGTCTCTTGGCACAATGCATATCGGGATCGAGGGCGATATATACATCATGCTTACCGGGAACAGCGCAGCCCGAGCAAGATGTTGCCAGAGGATCCGAGGGTGCTGTTTCGGTCGCATTGGGCTCTATTGACGACGATCGCACTCTCTTGGCCACGCTGTCGTCGAGGTCCGATTCCGGCTTCCTCTTTTTATCGCCATCAACAGGGTCGTCAATATCGGGGGCTCCATGCAAAGTCTGCTTGACGGCCTCTTGAGTTGCACCTTGGGCGGACTGCAGATCGGATGCTTGCGGGGAAAACACATATGCATCCTTCGACTGGTACCACCGAAGGAAGGGCATCTTGGCGACACACGATCGGCAAATAAAGTCCTCAAAGCTGTCCTCGTCAGGAAGCTGGTGAAGACAAGGTGAATGATTGCACTTCAGCACTCCACGAACTCCCGGCTGTGCCATCTCATCGAGTACGAGATGCTTCAGGTCTTTATGAATCCGAAGCTAATGCGTGGTCCGTCTCGACGGCCGAACGAACTCGCCTTACCTCTCCTATGCAGCGATCGTGGAACTGGAGGCAGACGGAAGAGCAAACTACTGTTAGTCTTCAGAGTCTCATCGCCGTTGTACCAGCACCGTTTGCACCAACTTTGTCGGCCCTGCTAGAGTCTTTGCCATTTCCCCTCAAAAACGATCAGCTCACCCAATCTGAGCCGGTTGGGGGGGGGAAGTTCAGAAAAAACAAAGCGTTGGTGAGTCTGTCCTGAGCAGCGGCAAGCACGACGGGGCTCGGACGACATACCTTCGCACGCAATGCACTGGAGCATCACGCCGGCCTCCTTCTCAGGATCGTATTCGGACTTGCACCAGCAGAATATGCCCTTGTAATTGTCATTGTATTTGTTTTCGCTGTTGCTGGCGGAAGGGCTCTTTTCCATCAGCAGGCATTTGTTGCCGATCTTGGAGGTGCCGCAGTCACAGCTGGAGAGGCCAAGTCGAGATGGATGGGTCAGGCCCAGCAGCAAGTCGCTCCGCTTGTCCACAGCTACAAATACCAAGCAGTGTGTTGGTTGGAGACCATCCAGCAGACCTACCGAAAGTGACGGCGGTTGAAGAGCTCCACAACCTCATGGGTGGTATGGCACTGGGAAAGATCATGCACGCAGCGTCAGCCAGCACACCGATCACCCTACGGCTAGGAACTCGCAGAAGAGAGTTACTCACGGATATGCTGTTTAGAAGACGCAGAAAGCATGGACGATAATAAGGTCGGATGGTCAGCAGGCAGGCCTCATAGTAAAACAGCCAGTGGGTCGATTTGCCCAGCGATCGACTCGTCTGGGCACGAAGGATACCCACAAACAGCCGTAGCAAAAGCCGGCATCGACCAGAGCCCCGTCCTTCATGGAGCAGTCTTTACAGGCGTAGACGCTCTGAGAAACGTATCCCTCGCTGAAAGAGCAGTGATCAAATGCCTTGGGGAGAACTTCGGAAGCTTCCTGCTCGAGCCGCTCCTGTGCTTCGAGGAACTCTTGTGCGGTGAGGACGACGGTGTCCTCCCCAGCATCAGTTGGGTTATCAGGCAGCTGGTCGTCAGGATAGGTCATGTCGACGCTGCAGGAAGCTCGTTGGGAGATCGGAGGGTTGCGCTGGAGAAGCAGATGGCCCGGAGGGAGGCTGGAAAGCGAGGGTCGAGACCCAGGCGCCCTGGTCTTTGCCAAATCCGGCAACATGAAGATCTGTGTTTGACGAATGGGAAGCAAGCCCCGGTGACCAAGAGCTGCGGACTGCGAGCGAAAAGCGGTGGACTGTGGGCCGGGACATGGCTGGCGGTTGTGGACGACGGACGACGGACGACGGACGACGAACCATAACCGGCGTCCGATGGGTCGACAGCCGAGGGATTGTTGCGGATGTTGCGGATGTTGCAGATGGCAAGCGGCACGCGACAGATGGCCGCGCGAGTCTGCAGACCAAGAGCCACCGACATGCACTGCCGAGTGTTCTTGCTGGATGTGTTGCTGGATGTGTTGCTGGATGTGTTGCTGGATGGCTGGGCGGGTCCCGTCCAAGTGGGTTGGGGTATTTACAGCGAGCCGGGATAACTTGTGTGGGTAGTCTGTCTTGTGTGAATCAGACGGTTCCGAACTCCATGAAGTCTCCTCGCCGAGGTCTTGCAGCGATATTACTCTTTGCCCTGCGTCTTCCTCCCTCATACAAGGACACCCAGGGAAACGATTGGATCCATGGTATGATCCGACTACGTTGTATTTGTTCGAATGGGACGATGTCGCACCGCTCCTCAGCATGCCGGACCAGCGTATCGTTCTGTCGGCGACATATACCCGCTCGATCGTCTTGCAGACATCCAATCGGCAAACCGCATCGCTGCCGTGCGCCGTCTGAGCGTCCGGTCTGCTGCTCCGTCAAGCGTCGTCTGCTCGGTGCCGTCCGTCGCATCCCAGGGCCGGCACACGGTCCCTCGCTCTGGACCCCGGCTGAGTGCTTGCTCGGACGCTTTCCTCCGCCATGAGCCCCTCCGTGGATGAAATAGACCTTCGTCGGGCCTGTCGCCCTTCCTTGGTCGCTGCACCGCTCTTGTCCTGCTGCTGCTCGGCTCTCATTGATCACCATCACTGGCGCTTTTCTGATCAACGCCTCAATGCCCTCCGTCCGGTCCTTCAGCCCCGACTCCAGCCCGCCAGCGTCGGCCACCAGAACATCCCGTTCGATGTCCTTGCCTCATCTTTCGGGCGAAGCCCTGTCTGGCTTTCGCATGCTCCCGACCGAAGTCGTCGTGCTGATATTTTCGTACCTGCCCATTCGGAGCTTTGTCGTCGTCTCGACGGTGTGTCGTCGATGGCGGAGGATTGCAATCTCCCCCAATATGTACAAGGTAGTTTGCTCCCCCCCCCTCTCGCCAGTCGGCACTGTTCATTCCTGCACCGGCTGAGCGAGCTTGGTCGGTTTGTTTGCCATACCGATGCTTGATCCACACCTTGGTCGGCTGGTCGATTGCCCTCCGCATGTGCGTCCGTCGTCAGACAACTCTTGTGCCCGAGTCTGGTCCCTGTTGCCCTCCGGAGACTCGCCGCTCATTGCTCTGATTCGAATTCGATAGCACATATCCGTGGCAGCAACTCCCAAGCTCTGTCAAGCTGGGCTCCAATATCTACTTGCGGGCTATCCGTTCGCAGAGTCGCTCTATATCGAATGCGTCGGAAGCCGCAACGAGGACATGCGCCGACACGACCGTAAGTGTGCTAAGCGGCAATCACTGGGGTTTGTGCACCTCGGCCGAACCAACCGGACTTGCCGTCCCAGTAACCAAGCCACCGTTGCTCATTTTCTCGTGACACCAGTGGCTGCAAGCCAATTCCAGGGGCATCCGCGGCTGAAGCACATCTATGTCGAATCTGCAGCAATCACCAAGGGCGCCTCCATGTGTCCGATGCTGCAGAGCCTGTGCTGCTGGTACAATCCGGGCCCGGAAGACGACGACCACCTCATGGCCGTGATGAGGCAGTGCCTCGATCTGAGGTCGCTCAGAGTAAGCTCTCCGAAGAGCCAAGGGCTTGGCTCGACTCGGCTTGGCCGAGCTGCTGGCGGGAACTAGACCCAGTGGTGAGCCGTGAGAGCAATGGCCTGCCGTCTCGAGGCCTTGGCGGCGATCAGCACCGATGGCTCACGCTGTGTGCATGTCTCTTGCGTCTTTGACAGATCACCGTAGTCGATGTCGAGGGATTCACGCCCTGGACGGCCTGTGCCCCCAATCTGGCGTCCTTGAGCCTGCACTTTTGCACATCCAGTATGGTTGCTCTGCTGGTGCCGTGGTTTGCGGCCCATCCGCTTCTCACCCAACTCGAGCTGCATTTCAACGACAGCCTTGGCCAGGTCGCGGTCCCCCCGCATTTATTCGACTCTACAGCAGCTCTACGGCGCCTGGTGCTCTCGGGTGCATGTATGGGCTGGAAGGATGTCACGGCGCTGTCAAAATCGCTCCCGAAGCTCGAGCAGCTCACGCTCAAAACCTCGTCGGTTCAGCTGTCGAGTGCGTTCAAACACGAAGCCAATGGTCTGGTCGGCGGCCTGATCCTTGCCCTTCGAATACTGGCTCCCAGCACTGCCTTGGCCAGCATCGAGCTCGTGGATGTGAGCATTCAGCCAGTCGACGACTACATCCCCACTTGGTTGCACCTGCAGGATCAAGGAGACATCGAGTTCCCGGGCCTGACCAAGGTCAAGGTTGACGAAGGCGAACGACAGGTGGGCGTCGCATCAGATCCGCACAGCCAGCATCCAGCGCCCCAACTGAGCTTGCCTTACCAATGCCCTCCACGATTATCACGCAGATATTGGAGCAGGAGGACTTTTCGTTCCTCAGCACCCGGCTGCCGAGCCTGCAGACGCTGTCGCTGGCGCTGTCTCACCTCCGCCTCCCTGGATCAATATTCTCGTCGGACGTCCTCTTGGATATGATCGAGAATCTTTCCAAATATGCCGACCTTATCAGTCTAACTCTCCAGAACTTTGCAACAACCGGACTCAAATGCCGCCCACAATTGGAGAGCCCGACTGCCGGTCGCACACAATCACTCTGCGGCCGGATGAAAGAGCTGCGACTCAATTTGTTCCCGTCGATTCCAGCCAGCTTGCTTCGCCTGTTGCTCTTTGGCGACAAGTGGTCGTCGCTGACTTCGCTCATCTTGCTGGGAACCGACTGGGACAACAATGCCGACGAGCTGCCGCCGGTCGAGTTCCCGCACCTCAAGTCTCTGCAGCTCCTGGAGAAGCCTCTACATGGTCACTGCCTTCTGCGGCACATTGCCAAGAGCGCTCGTAATCTTAGAGTCCTCTCGGTGCTGACGCCTGGGCTGTTTCCGACACAAACAATGGCCGCTCTGGCATCCGATACCCCAAACATCACATACTTTACCCTGGACCAGGGCATCCTGGAGGTCGACGCCTTTGAGATGCTGTCCCGCCAGTGGAAGGGCCTCAAGCATGTGCATATAGAAGGCGCTGGTCTCGAGATCCTCGGCAAGAAGCCCTGGCTGCAGGGATTACTTCCTTTCCTGGAGACCCATCGCTTTCTGATGAGCCTTGTTGTGACCGCTGATCTCTACCCGGTGTGTGCCGAGCGCCTGATAGCGCTGGCACAGCTCGAAGCTTCAAGGCAAACGATCTTGGAGCGCACAGGCCGACTTGGCGAGACTGGGCAAGAAATCGCCCCCATCTACAAGGATGGCAGAGTCCAGGTGTGCCCGAGATCGCCAAACCAGAAACAGCGGCGGGACCGCTGTGTCCCCGATGGCGACGACTCGGATAGCTCGATGCTGGACGAAGTGGGCTTTGAAGACTGCTCGATGGCAGTGGACCACAACCCCGGAATCGGGTCCGACAGTCCGGTCGTTGACGTCGAGATGCATGACTCTGCCACGACCGACCAGCGGCAGCATCCCTCACCCAGCAAAGATGGATCTTTGAACGAAGGACAGCGAGATAATGCCGATCCCATGGCCATGGTCTCACGCGACGGCCGGCTGGGCAGCGCCGCTGGCCGAGCAGACCGGGAAGCGACCGAGCCTGAGGAACCGGAGGAGACGGCTCGTCGGCTGCGAAGCTATCTCCGAACAAGGTTCCCCTGGATCGAGTGCCTCGACGTGCGAAAGCGTCGACCCACACAGTCGCAGATATACGGACTGCCGGCATTCGAGTCTGGGCTGGTTCGACGGTGAAGTCTGCAGTGACCATCAACCCGGGGTGCGTCCTTTGCTCAACAATGATAGTCAATGGAGGAGTGCACTCCAGATAGCAGTTTTGAAATGCAGAGTTTGTGCAGCCGATATGTCTTCAGCTCATGAATGCCACCACAGGTGCAAAACAAACAGGGCAGTGCCAGTTTGGTGGGCCACTGACGATCCCAGCACTTGCCACCACACACCTGATGTCCGACGACCTGTTGACAGCATGATCCCACCCGTGCGATGGCTTCCCTGGTTGGCCACCAAGGCTTTCCAGCGGGTCTGAGGATGCACACTCTTGAATCCACCCAGTGCCGTTGGCATGTGCATACCGATTTCCCAAGGCCCTTTGTCGTGGCCGTGCCAGCCCAGAATTGCTCCCCCAGGCCCTTGTTGGCAGGCACGAGGCGGGACGGCTCCTCGACAGACAGCGACGACGAAAGTGCTTGCGCTCAAATCGCCCTGCTGCTCGACACCGACCCTCCCATCGCCTTCGGCCTCGAGCTGCACTCTCCGACAAACCCCGCACCATGGACTGGTCGTCCAGCTACGTTCGCATCGGAGCTGTCTCTCTGCTTTCCGTTGGCTCAGTCTGGGCCTACCGACAGTTCTTTGCCGTCCAGGGCAGGAACCGCGGGTGCTTCCGAACGCTCAAAGCCCAGCCCAATCGCTCGCTGGCGTACCGAGAAGACGTCATGGAAGGTACAGCTCCTGCAGCAACAGCGACCGATCCGAACCATCCAAACCATCCAAGGAGCGGCAACAGCGAGCTAACCAATTCCCCATGCGCTAATGCCTCTCTCCCTCGGACTTCAAAATTCCTTCCTCGCCACCTTTCCCTGTTGCCGAATGCCGAAATGCTGCAATGCCGAAATGCTGCAATGCCGAAATGCTGCAACGCTGCAATGCCACGACCATCCTCCGAATTGCGCTGCTCGCATCCACTCTCGGTGTCCAGGCTCGGCCTATGCTAGTCTTAGCACAGGTGAAACCCATTACTATCTGCTGGGCCCCCAAAACGGCGAGAAGGTATGGCGATGAAATGAAATGAAGATCGTTTGTTCGCCAGGATGCTGCTGCATCATGCCTCGGCGGACTGGAGAGGGCGCTGTTCATAAGCACCAAGTCCCCTGTGCTTGGGACTCGGTCGCAGCTGCCTTTCTTATCCAATGTGGCCGGTGCATAGACTCCGTGGCTGGTCTCTGCGTCGTTCGCTTGGAGCGACACCGACCTTCGTGGCTGACCACAATGCCCCTCCGCCTCCCAGCTTGTCTTCTTCCAAGGCATGTCCAGCGTCAACGCCCTTCTGCTCCCCGTTCTTCGTCAGCTGGTCGACAACGGATACAGAGTCCTCATCTATGGTGTGTATGCCGACGGCAGTGCGATCGACAATGTCGCTATTCGCAGAATCGGGTCTGACCCTACCTGTTCCCCCGACATATCACGGCCGTATTCAAGACTACTACGGCAGGGGATACTCGGATGCCCCTCGAGTGCCCTACAATGAGAGCCTCTACGTCACCCAGGGCCGTGAGCTTGTCGAGCACATCGGCTGGTCCAAGTTTCAAGTCCTAGGCTTCAGCCTGGGCGGCGCCATCGCTACCTCGTTCGCATCCCAGTATCCCGAGAAGGTGACGAGGCTGGCGCTTGCCGCCCCAGCGGGCTTAATGGAGGTTTGTACCAGCAGTCCAGACGATACATTCAGCTGGATACACGAGCAAACAGAAAGACAGTGTTCGCAGGCGCTCGATGCCCTGACCTACGGATGTCCTACTTGCTTTTCGCAATCTCGCCGCTGCAGAGTCTCGCCCTTCCTGCCAAGATTGCCCGACTTCCTGTCATTGGTGACTTGTTCGCCCAGTCGGTCGCGCCGTTTATTCTGTTTTACATGATGTATCGCGGCTCCCTCCACCTCCATAAGGCTCCCGAGCTGGTAACGTATCGTTTCAGCACCCCACGCCGACCGATTGTCAAGTCGCCGGGGTCTGCTGTGTCCGTAGAATCCGGTGTGCGCCGGGCCGAAACCATTAGAGTATCCCGCCGGCTGTGCTGCTAACAGCTCCACATTCGTCCTGGCCGATGTATCTCACTTGCAGGAGCTTTGGCGATCAGTGTCGTTCGACCAAGTGTTCAAGCACCCTGGATTCATGGCGGCGGTAAGGGAGATTGCCCTGATCGTAGGATCCGGAATAGCCGTTGGCGTCGCCGCTATTCTTGAGGGCAAATGTCGCTCTGTATCTCACATCGGCGGCTGACTCTGCCTCAATCGACATTTCGTCAACTTGACGACCCACCATTCGCCGATGCCTGCACACCCACAGTACCACAGCACGCTTGTCCACTTTCCATTCACAGGACTTGCTGCTCGCTATGAAAAGCTTGGCGCACTCGGCTTGCCTGTCCTCCTCCTCTGGGTAAGCGACTCCTCCACAAGCAAGCAAGTGAGGAACGTGGATCTGAGTTGGAACTCCAGCTGACACTGCCTGCTTTATCATCAGGGTACCAACGACCGGGTCGTACCCTATAGACTCCACCAGAGAGTGATGCAGCTGGTGCCCCAGGCCACCTTTGTATCGATTCCCAACACAGCCCACGAACTGTTCTATGAAAGCCTTGACCAGGTAGCCAGACCTCTTCTCGAATATCTGCAAGCAAGCCGCAGCCAATAGCCCCCAGCCGAGCTTCAGACCACCCCACGAACATCATCGCCGCACAAGCAGACACACAGGCCTCATGAAACATTGTATAGAATGCCGAGACTGGGGGACGGAGAGGCGTCTTCCTGTTCCCAAAAGAGCCGGAGTCGAAGGCAAAAGCAAGGTGTCCCGTTTCATTTTGTGATGCAATAAATAAACAAAAATGGAGTCAGAGACTGACTATCGGAGTAGACACACCAGAAGACTGGGAGGTGGTGGTGGTAGTAGGGCTAGTGGCGTGCGAAAAAAATGCAATCGGAGACGCCGTCGACGGCTCGCCACTGTTTTGTGGGCACGATGAGCGCATATAGGTGTACGGGTACTTGGATACATGGTTTGCGATCGCTTCCGGAAAAAGTCGGTCAAAGGGTATGTGCGTCGGAAGCAACACCGTTGGCATCACACGGATCGCAATCGTGATCGTGGCGGGAATCCATGCGGACCATGCGGACCCATTCGCCATCATCTTGTTCGTCACTCGATGCGGGGCCAGCCGGGTTCCTTCGGAAGGGTTGGCTGGACCTGGGCCTGCGAGACCATCCCTTGACCTGGTCGCCAAAACTGGCAAGGGTTCTCTCGATCCGGAGTGTGTCCATAAACTTGAGCAGCGGAGGAGCGGGCTCAGGTTCCTGGTTGGCGGCAACACCGTCGCCGTCGGGCCGGCCGTCGCAACGGGTGTGGGTTTGGGTGTGGGTGTGGGTTGGGATGCTCTCGCGGGAGACCTTTGCAGACCCGCCGGCATTGTCTCGAGCGCCACCGTCGTCGTCATCGTCGTCATCGGCAAAGGAGGACGAAGATGCCCGAGACCCAAAGTCACTGCTCTGCTTCGATGGTAAGGAACGGCTGCGGATGCTGTGGCTCAATCTCGGAAACTCGAATGCGGGCTCGGTTACAGCCGGCACCGGGATATACGGGATCCGCAGGGTTGGGCGCAGATGGATGCTGTCGTTGGTCCAGAGCTGGTTCAGACGCTTAACAGACTCTATCTGGATGGGGTTGGTGGGGAAGGAAAGTAGCGGGAGTGTCAGCCGTGGTCAAGCAGCACTCGGAGGTCAGAGCGACAGGATCCCGGGTGCTGGCGAACGTAAATGTTCCCGAAGAAAGTCAGGGTGTCGGGGGGCTCCTCTGCTGTTCTGCTGCCCTGCTGTTCTGCTGCCCTGCTGCTCTGCTGCTCTGCTGCTCTGCTGCTCTGCTGCTCTGCTGCTCTGCTGCTCTGCTGCTCTGCTGCTCTGCTGCCCCGCTTCTGTGTCCCTGATCTCGTTGTCGAGCAGCAACGTGGGCCAAACACCTGCCTGGACATGGTATGCAATGCAGATGCCTTCGAGTGTGTCGCCAGCCTGGACTTGGTGGAGCAGGAAGGACCCAGACTCGACGGCCGTCGAGCCGGGCGAGCTCGATGCAGTTGCAACGTTGGACGGGGAGACGCTCAGGGCAGCTGTATGCGAGGCCGACAGGCTCTGCTGTCTGGTGGACATGCCCTGCGGCCTTGAAAACGACCTCGGCCCCAGGCACGGCTTGGCCAGCAAGAACGAATCCCACATGAATTCGGCAGGAGGCTTAGAGTCAATGTAGACCGAAGCGTCAATGTGAGAGAGCGGGTGCGGATCGGTGATGGTCATTGTGGAGTGGGCGCTGGGGCTGGCGCCATGCAATGCTGGGGACGAGCGGTGGGGAGCCGAAAGAGGCGGAGGCACTTGGGTTGAGGATGCGGCCGCTTGGGAGGAGGATGATGCCAAGACGAGCCCGGATGACGATCCAGTGCGAGAGGGGTGCTGTTGGAGGTGTCGCAGTGCGGCACTGGGGATTGCGACGGCGGGTGCAATCGGACGGCTCCGTCGATTCACTGCGAGCAGATGGACATTCGGGCAAGAAGCCAGCGAGAGGACGAAGGCGACGAAGGCGACGAAAGGGACGAGTTGGCAAAGAGGACGATCCGTGTGGGGGTTGGAGCGATGCCCTTTGTTGTGGCTGCTTGGGCATGATACGACAACAGCGAAGCCGGCAAACGCCAATGATCCGACATACATATGTTACGCTCATTTTGAAACGGGGCACCTTCACGCACAAATAACTTGCGTGGGTTGTGGAGGTAGTGTGGGTTGCGTGGGTTAGTGCGGGTTGTAAATCAGATATATAATCTGGTCAAGCGATATTGCTCTTTGCCTTTCGCCTTCCTCCTCACCCAGGGGAAATGACTACGGCGTTTCCAAAATGAAATGGGACACCCCGTTTTGAGCTATGACTGTGCTTTTTCTGGAACCTGAATACACCCATCCACTCATCGCATTCATGGCCAAGCACAGCACCATCTTTATATCGAGAAACCACACTTTGTCCGGAGCTGTGCAAGCTGCCATACGTTGTGGGATCGAGACATCAATGCCTCAAGGAACATGGTCTCGGTATGCCAGTCGATCATCGCCACAGGAGATCGGCCGGGTGTATTCAAGACTGTGCTTCCCAAACCAACCAAAAACAAAGGGATTGCCAACCAGGACGGGAAACAATCTCACGGCCTGCCCGCTGGGCCTACAAGTCAGTCAGCGGGCTTCAGATATCTGAAGCCAGGAAGTGACTGTTCCGTTTCTTTCTGGATGGACTGTAGATCGACTTGGTCGGGTGTGATATGATCCGACTACGCCGTGTTGTCCGAATGAGACGATGTGTCCCATATTTCTTCAACACGCTGTACACCGTCCATATGCAATGGAATCGATCACCTCGGCAGCCTCCGAGTGAAGATCGCTGGTCGCTCTCCAGTCTCCACAATCGGCCTGCACACAGTGATCATGTTGCGTGTCGCATTGACGCTACGATTCCACACTAAACGGCAGTCGGAACTGCAGCATTGCATCGCAGAAATGGATGGGTGTGTATTCAGGACCCACAAGCAAGCGACAGCCCTGGCTCAAAATGAGATGATGTGGGATTGATCTGGACCTGCACTTTGCAGACGGTACTCTGAACCAGGCCAGCGGGGTTCCATTGTCGCTCTCTCGCCAACACCTCGTCTTCACATACGTCTGCGTGGAGGTGCTCGGGGCATCCGCAGAGGCGCTTGCGGCATTGTGCCCGGCTCTATCGCCTCTTCTTCGCCTTGAGCAACCTGCCAAACTCTGGTCCTTCCGTTGAGCTCGATCGCATGCCGTGGCTCTGGAGATACCCCGACGGCGAGCTCACGGCGTCGTAGCTGCCCGAGTGCATGATACGGTCGGTCGACAGATGAGCCCTGTCCGGGCGGCCCGGTGTGTCGGGCGACCTTTGGAATCCAAGGCGCAACATAGAATCGGCCGACAAATTCGCAAATCCGACCGGCATGTTGTCTTGGCTGATGGTGGCCCGGAAGGCCCTTGCGTCCTCGCGCACAGACCCCGGGGGTTTGGAATCCATGCCACGCAGCGGCGCTTTGCTTGCCGAGGCCTTTTGGACAATCGAAGTCCGATGGCTCTGGTTGAAAGCGTCGTAGCGAATCGGGCGGGCTCCCAAGTCCGAACCCGAAGCCGAGGAATCGGGTCGGAAATGGTCGCTCGCATCGATTCGGGAGTGATACGAGCTGCCAGTGGCTCGGGAGAAGATGGATGCCTTGCGGGAATAGTTAGAGTCGCCCGAGATCTTGGTGCCTGGATCGATGCTGGCTCGTCTTGACCAGCCCAGGATCCGGCTGATCGATGGATACGATGCCTCTGTTCGCGGCTCCAGAGACTCGCGGCGGGTTGGGACGCCAAAGATGGACAGACTCCGGTTGCTGAAGACATTGAAGTTGCTGAGGAAGCCCGAGCCGGATGCACTATCGCTGCCCTGTGGGCGGTCGTCGGGCCGCCGTCCTTTGGGCGAGTCCTGCGTCCGTGTGCTGTAGTTGCTCAAGACCTTGATGATACTGTCATCCATGAGGCCGACCGGGTACAGATTCCCCAGCTCGGGCGAAAACTCCTCGATGGGCTTGGTGGTGATACGCTCGAATGCATCGACAATCTGTCGCCGGGTCTGGCTGTCGATCGACTGGACGCTGGCGCTGCTGATGCTGTCGTCATCGGCTACGATGGCCATCGAATTGAAGCTTCCGCCCCCAGACTCCAGCTTGGGAATGCTCAATAGTCCCTCGGCCATTTTCGAGTTACTGCTGGACTCGGAGCTCGAGTCGCCCTTGTCCTCGACCAAAATCATGCACGAGGTCCTGAGAATCCTCAGGTTCTCAAACATCTTCTGTAGATCCTTGGAGGATTGCTCAAGGTTGGCATAGAGCTGGTTGATGGTCCCTGTGAGCTGTTTCAGCTGTGCGATCAGCGCTTCGTCCTGCTCGTCGCCAGTGCTAGATTGATACTGAGAGACCACAGAGCTCCTTCGTCGTGCACGGCTGCTCGATGCCCTCCTTGCGGCCAAGGCGGCCCCCATTGCTACGGCGCCAGACATATTGAACCAGATGGTTGTCGTATAAGGCCAGGGTCGTCGAGGAGGCCGCAGTGGGTCACGTCCGTTAATTTGGACCAAAGGTATCTTTGGGATTGTGGAGTGGTGTGAGCGAAAGCTAGACCGACGACACCCACATCCGCATCCGCATCCGTATCCGCACCCGACAAAGATGCCAGTGCAATTCCGTTGTTGTGCAGGCATATTACTCCTCCCGCAGCGCAGATGCGACATATCGCCGGCAACATATGAATGGGAGCCGAGTGTCGACCGTCTGATTGCGTGGCGCCCAAATCGGCCGTGTGAACATCAGGGAGACGAAATTTGCATCCAATCGCACGGAGCCCAAACAGGTCGATTGCATAGCTCATTTTGCCCAGACGCTAACCGTCGCGTCGGCATCTATTGACGGCATGGGAATAAAAGTATGGAGTGGTGTCGCCATGCGTATGCGCAGACTTGGAAGTGACACCCAATTCCACGGCCGGCAGTGGCAAAGCCGGCATGGAGAAGGCAGATGGCGGGCTGGGCGAGCACCCTTGGCTTTCGCATGGCTCCGTTCATCCGAGGAGGCCGCCGTGCTCAAAGGTCATGCTGTGGAGTCGGTAGTATGCCCCTCGCTTCTTCATAAGCTCCTTGTGTGTGCCTGCGATAATGTCGATCGGACACTGCCGTTAGAGCCGCAAGCAGAACCCAAATCGTGTCGGGCTTTCGATCGAGCATGGATATCGCCGGGCGCCTATATGACGAGCCGCGGCCTCAACCGCTCTGCAGTCTCTCCGTCATGACCGCTCAGCGAGCATCACAGCCTGCTGCGTGTGTTCAGTTCTTCGGTACCCACCGATTTCAAGGACGTTGCCCGTGTCGCGGGAAGCGTTGTTGTTGAGCACCACAATGAGGTCGGCGGTCTCGATGGTGCTCAGGCGGTGTGCAATGATGACGACCGTGCGATCTTTCATCAGCCGGTCAAGCGCCTCCTGAACCACACGCTCGGATTGAGCTTTAATAGGTCGCGTAACCTCGTTAGTAGCCGATCAGCATACCTCAGCATGGGCTCAAGAAAGGCAAAGGCACTTACTATCAAGGGCACTGGACAGTCATGACGATGATTATTGACGAGCATTTGAGCGCATCGTTAGTTCGCGCTTGAAGGTGCTTTCCACGAATGACTGCATTGCCGATGACCCGCACACGCCAGAGCGCGCCGGCAATGCCAGACGCTGTGGAGCCTACCTCGTGGCCTCGTCGAGAATCAACAGGCGTGGGTCCTTGAGCAATGCACCTGTGTCGTGAATTGCACACATGGAATCAGGACATCAGCTTTGGCTCGGCCCCTCCCGCGCGCTGTAGCAGCCATCATGGATATGATTCGAAGGCTCTGCCAAGTGTTGAATTGCATCACAATGGCCTCATCGACTCACGAGCGATCGCAATGCGCTGCTTCTGTCCGCCAGAGAGGGTCACACCTGCAGTCCATGAGATAATCGAGTGTCAGCCAAGCCCTTCTGGTAACGATGGCAGCATCAGAAGCCTGAGCGGTTCTCGTAGCTTACCGCGCTCGCCCACAACGGTGCCATAGCCGTCTGGGAAGCTCTCGATGAAGGTGGCCGCGTTGGCCTGTCGGGCTGCTGCCTCAACTTCCTCGCGGGTGGCACCGGGTCGCCCGTATCTGGGGTATATCGTCATCGTCAGGCCCCGCCAAGCACTCCCGAGTCTCACCAAACAGCCCGAACAACGTGTACATGTTCGAGCAACCTGTTGACAGTGGCCTGGATGACCCACCTGATGTTTTCGTAAATGGTGCTGGCAAAGAGTATGGGCCTGGGCGAGGTCGCAACAAGCGGATAGAGGTTAGAGGAGTAGATCAACACACACAGCGTCGATTGTCAAGCGTTGTTGGCGATACAACATGGGCGATTGCTTCGGTGAGCTGAGAGCAAACTTACTCCTGACTGATGTATCCGATGTTGTTTCTCAACCAACTGGACGCGATAGGAGTGTCAAATACATCCTTGTGAGAATGACACACCAAGCCAATATGAGCATCCCAAGCGATCGTATTCCGAGCCATCGACTGACCTGGGATCCAGCTTGCGGATGTCGACGCCATCGATCAAGATAGAACCGGCGTCTGCTTCGTAAAATCGCTCGATCAGCTGCAAAGCGCAGATACGATGGATTAAACTCCGTGGGAATGGCGCTTCCGTTGCAGGTAATGAGGCTGTCATTCAGATTCGATCGAGGGATCGCACGCACTGACCTGTCCAATGGTGCTCTTGCCGCTGCCGCTTTGGCCGCATAGAGCAACGATCTTGCCAACGGGGACCTTCAAGCTAAAGTTGTGAAGCACAGGATGCTGGGGGCGAGTGGGATACTGGATCCAGCGAGAGCGGCGTGTCAGAGAGGAGGAGGCACCATGCAGTGGCGAACGAACGAACGAACGAACGAACGAACGAACGAACGAACGAACGAACGAACGAACGAACGAACGAACGAACGAACGAACGAACGAACGAACGAACGAACGAACGAACGAACGAACGAACGCAGAAGCCAGGCTGTAGCATGCGTCCATACCCGGAATTCGACATTGACAAACTCGATTTCTCCTGGTGATCACATGGCAGCAGTCAGTGGATCAAATGCGATCACGGCGAGGATGTCGCAGGCCGGGATGCGATGCCGAAGGAGCGCAGTGGTAAGTCGTATGTGGGGGAGGGCTTCGACTCCATGGATCAGCTTGGAGGCGAGCAAATGGGTCCGATGCACCACTCTGACAAGGCCAAGTGGGTGGAAAGAATAGGTCATAGACCTGTGATTCGAATGCCCATCGCACCCATCTACACGAGCCGATGTTTCGCGGCAAATTCAACTGACCTTTGAAGCTTTCGAGCTGAAGCCCGCCTCTGGTAGGGATTTGTGGGGCGGTGTAAATGTACTCAAAGATGCGATTGGCCGAGCCGAGGGCTTTAACGACTTGACCGAACAGGACACCGATTTGTGCTGAGTAGCAGGAGTTGTCGGGACACAAACGAGTGAGCGTCCCATCCTGTGTGTAGCACGATAAGCCTGATCGAATACAAAGCGATCGTGGTTCGACGGAACGGCGACTTACAGAGCGAGCGCTGAGCATTTTGGGTGGCAACCATAAAGGTCATCAGCTGCCCTCCGGTCATTTCGCCTTTGGCCACCAAGCTTCCTCCAAAGTAGAGGATCATCAGGATCATGGCGCCAATCGAAGAATTGAGCAGCCCTATAGCAAACGTAACGAGCAGGACGCTGCTCAGTTGAGGTTTGTGTATGATTCTGTGAAGGACGGGGCCGCAGAGCACAGGCATAGCCGCAGATCTAACGACAAACCTTGGAACAAGCCAATATGGAACCCGAGTTTCAACGAGGTCCGGGAACTCTTTGATATAGCGCTGGTGTAATTTTCGAGCTCCCGGTCTTCGGACGCGAACGCCTTGACCGTCTTGATATTGGAGATGGCCTAATCACGAGGGGGAGGGGGCAAATCGCAGCCCGAGAGCTTCAGGAAGTTGGTTCGTGGCAGTGCTGGTAATTTGGCACCCGGTACGACTTTGCCGAAGCTGGCAGTGCGTGTGTCAGCCCGAAGACACGCAGTTGGTGCAGCTCGTGCACCTCAAGCTCGGCCGGATCGATTGCGTTTGCGCACCTCTCCAGCGACACCCGTGGACTCGCTGTCACCCAGCTTGGCGCGGCGGGAGAGCTTGCGCAGATAGGAGCCATAAAAGTTCAGGGTAAAGTACAGGATCGGCAGGGTACTCAGGAGGGTAAGGGTCAGGTTGGGCGAAAGCGAGACCAGTTGGACACCGGCACCAACAATCTGGGCGGTACATTTCAAGCCCTGCCAGACGAGAGAACCCCGATACGTTGGATTCGTTGGATTGGGCGAGTTCATTGGATCCGAAATAGAATAGATCCGGTCAGCGCCGAGATTGACAATCGCCCCCTCTCATCATACGAGTGTGTGACGAGGGTGAACTCTGGCAGTGCTGGAATCGAAATCAGCTCCACTAACGCATCGCCCTATGCATTGCTGCCGTGAGCCTACCTGTGTAATCACAATCTTGAAGGTACTCTACAGCCATGTCAAGATCCAGAGGGAATTGTCAGAATTTCAACGGGCCCGAACAACCGCTCATCCGTACCCTTACAATCGATGCAGCCGCAATATGAACGAGAGGGAGCGGCTCCGGTCTCGATGCCAAGGTGACGGCGGTGTCAAATGAAGCAACTATCAGGCTATGCAGGCAATACCTTAAAGTCGGCTACATCCTCGGTGAGACGACTCAGAACTTCGCCCTGCATATGCCCGTCAAAAAACGCCATGTCCTGGTAAAGCAAGACCCCAAAGAGTTCACGACGCAAGCTGCGAGCGAGATTCTCGCCAAGCTTGGTGACTAGGGTGATGTCGACAAATGTAAGGAGCCCTGGGGGGAGAAAGAGACCGGGACACATCGAACTTTGCGGTTAGAGAGTGTTACGCACTCACTCGTTCATAAGCAGCGCCACGGGTATGGGTTGGATTACAGCCTGCTTCCAGTATTATTTGGAAGGCTACCCCTTCTATTCTATACAAATCTAGTCCCGGCTGCAGAACAGACCCTTCCCAGGTAACCGGAAGGTACTTACCATTGCCGACGTACAGTCCAAGCAGCTTCAGTGCAGGGACGTTCAGGACCTGCAGGGCATTGCCCGTTGCCCCTCCGCTGGCGATCAAGCCCTGAACAACAGTAACAAGCTCGCCAACAACGACAGGGATGTAGAGGTTGACCATGGCCGTGGCGCCCGTGACGACAACAATCTTAACGGCGATAGCAGGAGCCGAGGATCAGAGATTGACGGCCAACGTGACGAATTCCAATCCAAGCAGCATGTCAACCTCAGCCCCAAAAGCCAAACTGTAGCCACTGGAGGTGGAAAACCCTGGCACAGGCAAAGTGCGTCTCAAATGATGCAGGGATGCTGCCGTACCGACGTGAGCAACAGCCAGTCTGGCTTGAGATGCTTCCAGATCTCAGAAAGCAATTGCAGGGTAGTCAGCTCCTTGGCGGATTTCTTGGAGACTGCAGTAGATTCAGAGATGGGTTCGCATCAAGGGATAAGGGCAATGCCGGGCGAACGAGCGATACGCATTCAGATGGGGCTATTCCGGAGGACTGAGTCGCAGCACGAGGAGCCGAAGCGCGATTCATGTTGGTGGGAGTGGATGAGGGCTCGCCTTGGAATGGAGGGCATCTCTACCAACCTTGTTCGTGAGCCTTAGCCTCAATAAACTTGGTCTGGGCAAGGCTGGCATCGCAAAAGAGACCTCGGATGGCCTGAGACTGCCCGGCCTGATACTGCTTGTGCCATTGCGATGCCTTCAGTCCGAGGATACATCCGCTTGGAAGGAGGATGGCAAAGCCTTGGAAGAACTCGGATGAGGTGAAAGTGCGCTGTCCGGTGCCACCATGAGATTTGTAGCCTGCATGGTAAGCGATATAGTCAGCACATTGCCGCAATCCTCTCGGCGATGCTGGAGCGTCAAAGGCGCAAGCACTCACCATTGCCGTTTGACCTTGACGAGCTAGGTGGCATGGCATGGTGCGGCATTACGTGGCATGAGCGGCGCACACGTATCAACAGGATTCCAGCGAGTGTCAGACCCGGGTCGGAGGATTGTACGCTGCTATGCTGGGCCGAACGGAAGGCATTTTACAGCCAGAGCCCTCTCGCAGCCGGCACAATATCACGCGATACCTGAAAAGCGATCGGGATGCCAGGCCCTGTCCTCGAAATCCCGAGAATCGGAACCCCGTGTGGCTCGCCGACGAAAAAGCGCCGGCAGCTTTGGAGATCCTCAAGTGCTAGCTCCGCGAGAAGCCGAGGCGCATATGTATGTCAGCGAAGGAAATCAGCTGTTTTTTAGAGCAGAGCGCATTGTTCCCGGGTGGTCAAGTCGAGGGCGTGTCGAGCTGGCCTGCTCCGCCAGATGTGGGGGCACCGGCCGCTTGATGCATTGGCGACTTACCAAGCGAATCTGGAGCATCGTTGAGAAGCTGGATGAGATCGGGATAGAGCAAGCGACAGAGGCTTGCTGTGGATTGATGTCGAATCGGTGATCACGTGTGCATCGACATGCCTCGTGTGGCGGGTTGGTTGCTGGCATGTGGGCATGTGGGGCAAATGATGTCGATGCACTGTTGCCAGATCGCAGAGCCGGCGTTGCTTATGCTGTTGGGGACATGTCAAGTCCATGTATTCAGCGACTCACACGAGGGTCCGCAGAAAGGATTCCCGTCGAACCCTGGCGGCTCTGGTTCATCCAGTATCTTGAGCAGCTCCACCACCACAAGAGATGCTATGGCAACAGAACGCACGGCGAGCGACTCGTTCGCCCCGACCGTCTTGGCATCGAGAAACCACCGGAGCTGTCCAAAGGGTCGAATGCATATTGTATCCCAAGACTATGCTTCCAAAGCCAACGACAGCCACAACCCAAATGGGACACTGTCCCGTTTCGTTCTGAATAGCGTCTAGCCGTACATGCTGTCGAGTTGCTCCTGCTGAGCCTCGGCCACGAGCCTGGCGTGCTCGGCTTCGCGCTTCTTCCTTTCGTACTCCTCGTCGTCGGTCGGAAACTCTCTCCGGCAGATTGGGCAGGTGTTATGGAGCTGCAGCCAAGGGACAATGCATCCATTATGAAAGTGGTGTCTGCATGGGAGCCGGTTCGTGGTCTCGGTATCGTTGAAGGGCTCGACACAGACGGAGCACGATGCGTCTGGAGGATACCAACGTTGCAGCCGACTGGATTAGCGGTTCGCACATGCGAATTGCCACGGCAAGTCGAATCGATTGAACGATGGCATACGCCCAAATCCAGCTGGGTGATGGCTGTACATGACAGCACACAACGCACAGCGCACATCGCACAGCGCACATCGCACAGCGCACATCGCACAGTTCAACTTGCCTTTGGGAAGATCGCTTGATTTGACAGAAGCGAGGGTCTCGATGAATCGAGCCGAAGCCGGAGGCTTGCCTTTGCCACTGAAAGCCAATATGTCCACAGAGAGCCGATCAAGACAGACCGATTCGAACACCGGCCATTGCCATGATCAGCGACCCAGGAATGCAGGTGGTCGGAATAGAGTCAGCGCGAGACAGGCAACGCAACGACCAAGTGTGCTCAGGCTTCGGAGTGATCTCTTGGTTGTCGAACACCGAACTCCATCCGGCGATATATCAACAGGAATCACATTCACCAAGGCAATATCTTGCTGCAAACTGCATGGACGCATCATCTATCAGACAACAGCGGCTGCATATGGCTCAAAGGCCGCTGCCGCGTACCTCGAATTGGCCTCGTCCAGAAGCTGGGTAATCAAGTTGTCAAGAATCGCTTGTTGCTCCGGATGCTCTTCGTGGTGGATGCGGCTCCGAATCGACCCAAACATGCTGTGCAGCAACGAGAATCAGCGTGCGGAAGGCCGGCGCCGATAGTGCTTCAAATCAGCCGCAGCGAACGGAAGCGATTGGAAGCGACTGAGAGCGTCTGGAAGCGATTGGGCGCTGTCCAATGGAGAACCTCTGATACAGCCCACGGCGAGTGAGCGCACCGGTCCGCGGTTCCTTACTTTGCGACATGAAAGAATTGCTGTGGATCAACGTGGAGTTGCGGTCCGTCGAGCCGCGGAGCATGGTCATGCATGAAGTGGTCGAGGTCGGGATTGAGGGTGCCCGAGCGAGCCGCTCGTGAGGGGATGGCAAGGTTGTGGTCCACTGCAGGACGGGCAACATGTTAGCAGGGCAGCGCACGGCGACACCGCGGCGAGACTCTGCACCCCTGCCGGCGGCAGACACATACGGAAGTAGTCGTCGCCCATGGTGTTGTCGAGGAGGATGCGGCGAGGGAGATCCAGCGAGGGGTGCTGTCGGCGAGGGGTGCTGTCGGCGAGGAGTGCTGTCGGCGACCCCAGGACCAGCTTCATGGCGCCTGGGACGCGGCGCGGTGACGTGGAAGCCGGGAGCGCTCGCACCGCCACGCACGTGTCGCGGCCTGGCTGGGGCCGACGCGCTCCGGCAGCGGCGCACCGGATTGGCTGGCGCGCGGTCCAATGGGGCGAGAGCTTCTCGTCGGCCCGAACTCGCGCCCGTCGCACCGGCACATCCGCCGGTCGCAGCGACACCACGCCCGCACCCGCGCCGCGAGCCGTCGCACACTGTGTCACAGGTATATATACCCCCGGCGGCCTCCCTGGCCCGTGGCCGCCGTTCCCCTGCTGCTGCCCCAAGTGCGTCTGTGGCGACTCCTATAAAGCCAGCGGCCCCCAATCCGGCGCCAGCCTGGCCTTTCCCCTCTGCTTTCCAACGCATTCCGTCCGTCGCTCCACCAAGTCCGACCACCGCTTTCGCCACAAGCACAACCCCCCCCCAACCGCACATCCGAAATGTCCGCCGCCACTACCAAGAGCACCAAGCCCAAGGCCTCTGCCAAGAAGGTTGCCGACCACCCCACCTACCTCGAGATGGTTCGCGCTGCCATCGTCAACCTGGTAAGCATATGATGGTGGCGATTCATCCAGTGCATCTTCTCCCGTAGTGCAGCCAGAGTCGGTGCTGTCTGTTCGCGTCCAGCAAGTGCCACGTCCCCATATTGGATCGACACTTCGGTCCGCTCCCGAGCAAAAGGCTGCGACAGAGCATACATTTGTCCGGATGCGAGGCGAAAACGAAGCACTTGCGCGCTGCTAGAGCACCATCGAGCCGCACCAAAGACTCGTCCGAACATCTGGCTGATACGCTGTTTCCCTTTGACGTGGATGCTGCGAACCTGCAGAAGGAGCGTGGTGGCTCGTCCCGCCAGGCCATCAAGAAGTACATCCACGAGAGCTACAAGGTAAGAGACCCATGCATTGTCTGCGAGGCTGATGCTGATGCTGATACCAACACCGGCCGAGACCGAACCCCCCCCCGCACTTTGAAGCGCCGGGCCATCCAGACACAACGCCTAAGCACCGAGCATTTGCACCACAGGGTCTCAGCGAAAACGCCGACAAGCTGATCAACACCGCTATCAAGTCTGGTGTCGACAAGGGCGTGTTCGTCCAGCCCAAGGGCGCCTCCGGACCTCTCAAGCTGAAGAAGAAGGAGACTGAGGAGAAGCCCGAGAAGGCCCCCAAGAAGGCTGCCGGTGAGAAGAAGGCTGCTCCCAAGAAGGCCGCTGCCAAGGTCGCTGCGGTCAAGAAGCAGAAGGATGCCCCCAAGAAGGCTGTCAAGAAGGCTGCTGGCGAGAAGAAGGCCGCTGCCCCCAAGAAGGCTGCCGCTGAGAAGAAGGCTGCTCCCAAGAAGGCCGCCGCTGAGAAGAAGGCTGCGCCCAAGAAGTCTGCCAAGAAGGCCGCTGCCGACAAGGCTTAAGCACCCCATCCCCCGCGTCCATCTTTCTCGGTTTTGGCTCATCCCATCGATACACCTGCGGACAGGACAACTGTCTCACTCCACCTCTCTCCGCTGCAACTGATGATCGCACACCTTAATTCTCTTCGCTTCCCACAGCCTCCCTAGTCTTGTTCCTCACCCAATCCTTCTCTCACCGCCTTGCATTCTTTGATGGTTCTGTCGTTTGTACTGTTCAGCTCTTTGCCGCTCGCTTGTCCCATTGCATTTGTAGCACTACCCCTCCGTCCAGTCCAGTGTCTGTCGACACTTGAGGTGGCTCCGACTGGTCTGTCGTTCGTCCTTTGCCCCAAGGGCGCGGGAGTCCTCTCCCTCCTTTTGCTTTCCTTCTTGCCGGCCTCCAGTAAAACCGCAAGAAGGGGCCGCAAAGTGGCGCGACGGTCGCTGCGACAGCGATGGTGCGGCATTGTTACCGATTTGAATCGGACACTGTAAATACAGTTCGTTAGGAAATGGAAATGGATGAGTTGCTCCCAGACTGAGCAGAGTGGTGGACGATGCACTCTTGGCCGTGAGCGGAGTTGGACAGCGCCTGTTCCCACGCTCCGAAGTTGCATACCACGAAGGATGGTGCTCTCCCTCCCGCCACGGAACGACCGATCGATATTGCATCTCATTGCGATGTGCTCAGCTGCTTCGAGCATCTCGCAAGCTCGTGCCCACCATACTTCCCAATCAAACCTGTAGCCTGTGATGACCTGCATCCAGCAGGCCATTTGCAGTCAAAGGACTAGTCTCCGAAATTGCCCTGCACACAAGCAATATAGTGCTCGCTCTTGGGCTGGACACGCCAAAGTGGTGCACAAACCAAGTGTGGCAGATAGCCATCATGGCCGGCACGCAATGTCACGAGGCCGCAAACTCCTCATCAGAATGCATAGCGTTGCCTCCGTTTCACTTTGGGTACTCCATACTCCAGTCCGCGCTCTGGCAAGTAAAATGTTGCTTGGCTTGACCAAATCCAAAGCCAACCAACGATGGGCCGCTGGCAGCCAAGGACAGGCCACGCCAACTTTGTCGCTCAAGAAATGTATCCCCTATGGTTTTTCTCAACTTTCAGCACCACATAGTGGCACGCCAATGAAGGCATCAGAGAAGACATAGAATATAGAGGATGGACCCGACGCCGCGCCTTCCGAACAGCCCTTGCGAGCCGCTCAAGGAAATTGCAGCAGCCGGGGGTTGCTCTTCGATGCCTTGGCAAGAATTATACACCACGAAGGTGGAGGGCACGAAGACCCTCCCGTGTGCTTCAACGCCAAGAGACAGGCAAGTCTGCTGCATCGTTGTTGTGCTCAGGACAAGCACTTGGTTGCTCATCAGCTGCGCGTGCGTGAGGATTGCTCCGGCAATGCAAAAATCAGGGAAAGGGGGGGGGTAAAAATCACCGGGGAGGAGGACTCGACTCCTCCGGGGCAGGGCAGGGCAGGGCAGAAGCCAGGACGGCGTCCAAACAGCGCAGATGATGAGCGTGGTGTCCAGGCAAAGTGTGCGCGAAAGGGGCAGCGGCAGTTCCAAGCGGGCGGGTCAGCGGTACAGGCAGCCGAGCCGATGGAGATGGGCAATCCAAGAGGAACGGCGCTGGCCCAGGTATTTATCCAATCAACAAAAATTCGCGTGCGCAGCCAGGACAGCACAAGCCACGGCGTGATCTGATCCGGCTGCGCACCGGATCAATGAATTCATTGTCTGATCGCACACGTGACACACGGATGCATCCCGGGTTTGGCCAGGTTGCGTTTCAAGTTCCGCGCTTCGTGGTGCTGCGATGGCCACGGCCGATGAGATGTCGATCGAAGAGGGACTCCATGGGACAGACGCCCAGGGCGATGATAGCGTCTCTGTCCGAATGAGGCAATGTGTCGCATCATTATCAACGCACTGTATTGGAGCAGAGGGGCACGCAGAGATGCAGGATCCAAGGTGCAGAGATGCAGGGTCCAAGGGTGCGATGGAGGGCCGTTGTGTGAATTCTCATCCGAAAACGTGGACAGTCAGGTACTTGAATCGGGTGTCTGTGCAATCTCCCTCCCCACCGCAAGCACTGTTCGGTCGCATTTGCTCGGGGTCAATGCTCTGCCTGCCCGGACCTTCCCGCCATTTCGAGGCTCGCGGGCTGCTGACCCAAAGACGAGTGCGGGGATCACCCAGCAACCGGAGTCGAGCGGGTCATGGGAGACTATCGCAGCAGCACCGCCCAGATGAACAGAGGAACTGGCCGTGCAGCTCCAAGCGGTGGTCCACCACGGCCGAGGGGTCAAGAAAGCCTCCGCAAGCGACCCTCGGCTGGAATGGCGCCCAAATCCTGCCTTCCGCCGGCCTGGGAATACGCCGGCGACGACCTGCCCTGAGGGGCTGCCCTCGTTTCGGCGGGCTTTTGTCCTGCTCCCCTCCCCGGCTGCTCTTCTTTGCTCGCATTTCCCTCCCCGGCACCCTCTTCCCCTTCTCTCCCGTGCAAAGAGGCCTGACACATTTCCGCTTCTGGCCAGCCCTACTCTTGCCCTCGCCCGCTCCCATTCCACGGACCGGCACTGCCATCTACCGCCATGAGCACACAGCCGCATCCGCGTCCCCATAGGGAGATCTGGTCCCAGCGATCCCGCAGCGATCTCGACTCCAGCCCAACATCGTCTCCGACCCGTCACCATCTGAAGCACCCCGGCCTCTTTGCCGACCCATCGCAAACCCCATGCCATCCGCGGCCTTATCCTCCCGACTTTCGTCCCGAGCTGACGCCCAGCACCATCCACGGATTCCAGGCTTTGACGACATCGACCCCGACAGCCAGCCGTCGACCGTTGCAGGGCATGGAGGTGCCGTTTCCATGCCGCCTGACAACCTCCAAGAGCGCTGGAGCGACCCTGACCCATCGGGACTACCTCGTCGGTGGCGACGCGCTCGCCAGTCTCCATGCCCCCGACGCGGACAGCGAGACCGATGACCATGAATCCAGCCTCCCCCGCTCGCCCACACGCATGCCCAGCAATCCAATCAAGACTCCTCTTGCTCACTCGCTGCAAGATCACTACTTGCTGGTCAGGAGCCTGTCCTCGAGTGACGCCCCGCACACCCTCTGCAGCGGCGGCAGCTCCATGGGCGACGGCTTTGCGGGATTCGCGGGCGAGCCCGATCAGGTCTATGTTGACCCATTGCTCGAAGAGGAGAGCCGCCTCACACCCTCCTGTGCAGCGCTCGATGATGTCGACATGAACGAAGGAGTCTTTTTGATGGACAAGGTTCAGGCGGGTACGTACCTCTGCGAAAACGACGACCCGTCCTTGTCCGGGCTCGACCCGCCGCCCCATCAGCCCTCGATCCGCCGATCCAGCGATGGCGTTCTGGCAGACATTCCCGTCAATACCATGAGCGAGTACCTCCACTTAATGGACGAGTATTACGCAGTCGAGGACTCCTGTCTTCAGCGATCGGACGCTAATTGTCACCTTCTGTCCTGTGCCGGCGACTCGGTAGAACCGTCGTCGTCGCCATCGCTGCCTTGTGGAAACCATCCCACTCGCGAGGGTCGATTATCTGGTTCGATCGGAGGCCGCCCCGGTACAAACCAGCTGGATCCTGTCCTTACTATCCATCATGAGTCCTCCGATGACCATGAGCTGCCAAATCAGAGTGGAAACGAGAAGCGCCGGCGAACTTCAGGAACCCCTGATATTTTCCGCCTGGCACCTGCCCCGGCCGGCGGTGCTGCTGCCGCTTCCAGCACAGGCTTTGCTGCCTTCCAAGTCGCCGTCGAGGCCAGAGGGAGCCACGGCCCCGTGCAGACAATTCACACGATGGCGGCCCACACTCGCTCTGGCCGTATCGGCGGTGTAAATTTGTTTGGCGCCCAGCCCAATGTCGGAGGCAACAACGCCGTTGCTATGGTCACGCCGATCATCAGCAAAGGCTCCCAAGGGTCGGTTGCTGGGAGAACTCCCATCGGCCATCGCCCCATCAAGATCCCCTCGAAGACACCACAGATCTCGCGTGCCCTTGAGATTCCGGCCCCAAGCCAGCCGCCATTCGAGGTCCTGCCAAACAGGGCTGTGCCCAAGATACAAAGAGCAACTTCACGGACGTTGTTTGCCAAGGCCCCGATCGACAGCAACCCCCATTCCACAGGACCGATAAATTTCGCACCTGGGAGTCGGGCATCCGGGTCAGCGGGAGTGAGCGATGCGGCGGCGGCGGCGAGGCGGGACTGCCTGGGGTCGGACTCACTGGCAAAATGACGTGGTTTGTTCTTGGAGGCTTCCTGCTAAGCTAGGGAATATTGCCAGTGGATGATTCTGGTTCATGTGGATATTTTGTTTTATTTTTCGGATACAGCTACAGCTGCAGTGCTAGCGAGAGCGATCCCGTTTGTACTTTCACGAGCTGTATTTGGAACTCGTGGCGGTCGAGAGTTGGTATTGCTTGGCAAATCGCTGCACCTCTAAATTCACCTTGATCATGATTCGGTTGCGCTCCTCACGCTCATGCTGAATTCGAGACTCGGTTGCTCTCATGTCGGCGGCCTGTTCCTGGATCTGATCTTTGATGGATTTGCAGAGCGAACGGATGAGAGCCTTGAGGTCCGTAATGCTTTCAAGGGCCTCCGCCTTGAAGCTTTGGAGTCCCTCCGATATCTGAGGTAGTGAGGGCCCGGTGCCCCCGATTGGATCATGGTTCTTGTTTGGATCATCAAGAGTCTGTCTAGACACACGGAGTCCGGCACCGTCGGTCCAGTACCTCCTCACGGCCGTCGTAGGTTGGGTGGCTTCGACTGTGGAGCATGCCTCCTTTTCGCCAGCGGTTGGAGCCTTCATTCCAAACGGAACCGGTGGGCCCAAAGTGCTAGCGGATCCTGGTGGCTCGGATTTACCGGCGCCGATGGCGGTGGCCTCTGCAGCTTCGAACCTACTCGTGCTTCTCACGGACATCATCGGAATGATGGATTCGCCCGGTGGCTCTATCAAACGCTGCTCTGCTAGCGCTGCAGGAGGCTTGAATTGGGGTGGGCTTTCTCGAAACCGCGTCAGCGAATTTATGCTCTGGGCGGCGGCCGATCCACTGACTCCTTCCGATCGGGAACCGATTGGGTCTGGGCACTGCGCTGAGTTGCTGTTGTCCTGATTTTGCCGCGGGGAGGCTCCAAGGGAGGGAGATCGGTCTCGACGGAAGAGATTATTCCAGTTGCTGTTGCCCCCAGTCAAGCTCAGGCCGGATTTGGCATTATCCCGCGAGCTCTTGGATATGGCTGTCAAAGAGTCACCCACAGATCGCGCAATCGAGTACGAGCTATAGTCCGACGATATGTTGCCTTTCGAGACACCCGATATCTCCTCACTTTTTTTGAGGGAGGGCACGGATTGAGTCGCTTCGTCTGGCGACGGCATCTTCATCGGAAAGTCGAGTTTCTCCGTAGATTCCTCGAGCATTCTCTTCATTTCGATTTGTGTGTAGATGGCGCTCGTCCACTTTCCCATGCCCTGAATCAGGTTGGATTTGTCGTATTCCTCCTCGTTGACAATCTGACTTTCGGGACTGGCCTTGGAGTCATCAATGCTATGCCACCAGCGTCCAGCCGAAACTTGCGAGGTTGGCCAGGTGTACAAATAAACGTATGTCGATTGGGCACTAGACAGCACCATGCCGCCGTAGAAATCTGTTGGACCGCCGTGGCTTGAGATCGTTGTGACTGGATGGACTTTTCTTTCCAAAGCTTTGCGAGGCTTCAGGGAGTAGCGAATCGGAACAGGCCACAGCAGGTCCAACTCTACCATCAAATCGGCAATCTCCATCAGCCAGGCAGCATTCAGGTTGGAGTGGATATCCACGACATTCACCGTCATCAAGGCAACGATGATATTCAACTGGTGTATCAAACGAGCACCAGTAGTTAGCATGTCGGCACACATCGCCAAATCATTGCTCGGCCGAGGCATTCAGTCCTTCCTGAAGACATTGTGCAATTCGATTATGACCACTCAATCTAACCACAACCATTTCCAAGGAGCCACTTTGAGCTTCATAGTTCCGAGACACACAAAATTACCAGGAAGATCACAAACGTAAACCAAAACAGCATTCTCAGGGTGAACACTTGTGGATTCAAGGAGTTCTGCAGAACCCTGGTGAACGGAGGGGTAGAAGACTGGTAAGGCGATGGGCTAGTGTTGATCCAAAGTGCGGTTCGGAATCATTGGACTCTGAAGAGTGTGGGGATGGGTCATCGGAAAGGCCCGGATGCAGACATAGTACATCCAGTTTGCGACATCCCGTGCACCTACGTGTAATCATTTGTTCCAATCGTGAGCACGATTTGGACTGATGAGCCGAAGGACACCACGGCTGATCCAATTTGTGGCAGCGTGAGCTGAATCATGTAGAACCCGGCCGCAAAGCTCACAACTATGATCGCCATTGGAACAAGAATCGGCAAAACATTCATCGTTGCAGAGACCCAGATGCGTATCATCGGTCCGATGCTTGGAATCACACGAAGGTGAAGTAGAATCCGAGTTGCACAAAACACGAGAATGATTGCCATCAGCAGCGGTGGGACGTATCCTCCAAGGTAAACGGCTTGGATTATGATGATGATGGAGATCATGTGGATTCCGATATCGATGGCGTTGGATATGGAGGACATGTACTTTTGCGGGGCATCGAGGAACTCGCGAAGCTCTTGGCCTAGGAAGAAGAGCGACCCAAAGAGAACCACGAAGGACACTGTAAACATGCTTTGCGCAGCTCCCAGATCGCTCGGGTCCAGGTTCACCTGAACGACAAGGACAAAAAACCACGAGACAATCAATATATGAGTCAGGGTCGTCAGGAACTGAGCAACAAAGCGAATCCAAAAGTATCCGCGGACCCAGTGGTACTCAATGAGAGCACGCATCACCGGCTGAAGGATGATATTCTCGTCCCCGGTGGCCAGTAGTCGGATAAACGGGTTGGCGTGAAAATAGCGCGGCCCAATGGCAAGGTTGTAGCGGGCATCCCGGGTGAGAAGCCCCTCTGGTACCATGCATATTGTGCTTTCGATTTCAAAGTCGTCTGAGCCAGAGCCCCGCCGAAGCTGGGACCGAACGGATACGGCGCTCCAGAACGTGGTGCTGCGAACGGATGTTATCGCGGTGCTCAACTTCATTACTCCAAACTTGATGCCTAGTACCGGGGACGACGGCACAAACGCAGATCGGGTTTTGAACCGCGGAAGAGCAGCCGGGATGGGGATCAGTGAAATCTGCTCCAAGAACCACGAGGCCTCGCTTGGAAAGCGCTCAGCTGCTAGAGGGAGGAGCGCAAAGATGTCGCCGTCAAAGAACAATCGCGGCAGTTCAAATGGGTTGTTCTTGGGTTCGGCGCCGAGATAGTATTCGAGAAAGATATGGACAACATTTTGGTGGCCCAGATCGACAGCCCTCATGAACGACTTTTCAATCGAGGCAGGCATCCACTTGATTTCCATCATGGCCGAGATCACACCCGAGAGATTCTGCTCGCATGAGAACATAAACACTTCTTCTATGAGCTGCTTGTGAACTTTGGCTGGAACTGTTTCGAGGAGGTTGGGATGGCAGCAATCCTCAAAGAAAGCGCACAGCTCGCTTACGGCACTTGGAGGGGCCTTGCCGCCGACAGCCGAGAGAATAATCATTACGTATGTCGAGAGGGATATGAACTGGAGTTGCTGTGCATCCATTTTCAATCTGATGCTCTCATCGGATGTGTTGATAGCTCGGGGCTCTTTGGGCGGGACGCGGCTAGCCAAAGTCGAGCGCAGCGCAACGCTGGTGCGGGGTTTTTTGGAGCGCGACGCAGCAACCGAGAGGCGGAATACGGAGCTTCGAACGGAGGCGTTGTCTGGATCTGCATCATCCGGTTCGTTTGACTGATCCATCAACTCCATGACGCACAACTCCAGAATGGCCAGCGAGTGGGTATTCCCCATCATCACCAGCGGCAAGAAAGCCGTGCAGATGCCCTCGGCAGTAAAGAGTCCCTTGAAGTGATCGACCAGCAAGCTCGTGCATTCACCATTGGGAAGATGGCAGCTGAGTTCAAGTGCAAGGTTTGCCGCATCTCCCGAGACCAGTGACTTGAAATTGCAGATGATCGCTTCGAGGAGACGGTAGTTTTCCAAGTGAGCCTGGATCAGGGTAAGGGCCAAGAGCCTGGGGATGACCTCGTGTTTGAGTCGGATGATGCCGCATTTCAAGTGTAGCTGCTCCGCAAACAGCGGGAAAATGCTGTATCCCAAGCCGAGGCCAGTCAAGTGATAGATGGTCTGTATAAGCTCCTCCAGGGAAATGGAGGCAATTTGGTCCTTGCAGAGCTCCGTATAGTATAGAACGGCGCCGTTCTGGAGCGTCCCTTCATCAATGCCCATGTTCTGTGGATCCATGTTCAGAACCTCGACACCGTATTTTTTCCACACAATTTCGTAGGCCGATGGGTTGACAATATTCTCGGATTCGTAAGCCGAGAGGGACTCGTGCGCTGCATTCAATATTTCCAGATAGCCCCACAGCGGCTGTGGTGGGGCTTCCTGGTGGATAGGGTCGAGAAGACAATCCCTCAGCGAGAGCAGCCGCCGGGTGCTCCATCGAGCCAGCGCGAAAGCGGCGTCAATAAACGTCGGACTTGGCTTTTCTGGGAGGATCCCTGAGAACTCATCATAGGCCTTGACGAGACTGAATCTTCGATCGAGCTTGGCAGTTGCATCGGATGACAGGTCAGCACTTCTGTCGAATCCCGACGTGAGCGCGTTATGAAAAAACTCAAATGCCTCGACGCGAATGGGGCTTGACAGCAACGATTGAAAGACCTGATGCGTCAGGACTGCGTTCGACACATTCTTCGCGTTTACTTTGACAGAGCCGGATCCCTTTCTGACCATCGCGGCGCGAGATACCCGGTCCGGCGGAAACGGTGTGAGGCCAGTGATGCAGGGATTGGACTGAATGGAGGAGAAATACTCAACAAAGTCTCCGATCAAATCCCCAGCAGCCGCAAGTGGCGCGCAGGGTTTGAGCGTTGAGAGGGCCACCCAGATTTGGCCAATAGTTTACAGTAGATCCAATAAAAAACGGGACACCCGGGTTTTTGACCATTCATCGAATATTTTGTTACCCAATGTTATCGCGCGCTGGCCATGACCATTCGCCACACATCCGACTTTCGCACCGCCGCATTGCGATGCTACGCCCTCATCCATAGCCTGCGTAAGGTCGCCTCCATATTCAGTGTATCCAAGAGCACCATCCATCGATGGCACCGAGGATGCAAGCTGGATGACCCATCCCGGGTCCCAGCTCGCAGATCCACTTTCTTCGAGCAGGCATGTCCAGTCATTCGCACCCTGATTGAACAGGACCCGTTCCAGATTGGTCCTGTGTTGCGATGCAAGCTCGAGTCCATCCTCCAGAGGAAAGTATCACTCTCACTCTACCACACTGCCATCCACCGAGCAGGTCTCTCACACAAGAGGGCAACACACCTCTACAAGTCCAAGCGACTGGATGAGCGAGTGGCACAGTTCAGGGACCAGGTCCGCTCCATCGACCCACGACGATTCGTTTTTGTCGACGAGACAGGGATCAGACGAACCACCTTTCCGCTCTACGGATACTCACCGAGGGGTGCTCCTCTTCGCCAGCGCAATCACATGAAGCACAAGTCTGTCTCGGCTGCATTTGCCATCAACCACTCTGGTGTGCTGCATCGCATGTACATCCCCACATCATTCAAGACACACTCGATGGTCGAGTTCTTTGAGCGAGCGAGCTTCCCAGACGACTCTGTGATTGTGATGGACAATGTCAGCATGCACAAGACACGGGCTGTCCTGGACTGCATCGATCGCCGAGGATGGTCAGTGATCTTCACCCCACCTGCTTCACCCGACTTCAATCCCAT
Organism: Polychytrium aggregatum; assembly: GCF_025602895.1. Classification (NCBI taxonomy): domain Eukaryota; kingdom Fungi; phylum Chytridiomycota; class Chytridiomycetes; order Polychytriales; genus Polychytrium; species Polychytrium aggregatum. Next base: position 472,877 of record NW_026516214.1, on the reverse strand, counting down.
CGAGAACTTCTTTGGGGTTGAGTCCCCACCGATTTGGGGTTGAGTTCCTCCAATTTGGGGTTGTCCCTCCAATCACGCCGCCATTTTCGCGTTCACATCCCTGGCTTCAACCTCTCGGCGATTTTTGAACAGGTCGCTTCCCCAACCAACCCGCAAAGACGGGCTCCTGCTCTCGGGTATAAATGCCACACCTTCGTCTCTGCTGCTTTCTTCCCTCATCTCGCCTTGATCTGATCATCGCGCTATTGTACGATAAAAAAGTCTCTGTTCTGACCAGTACCACTGGCAGGCATCCAGCATCCTCTGCCCCCATGCCTCCGAAGCATAAGGGTACCGGTGATGGCCAGCCTCGGCCACCCAGGCCCAAGAAAGCCAAGTCACAGTCGGAGCCTGTCTCTGGTTCGTATTCTGATCCCACGCATGCTTGGTCGTCTGTTGCTCCGTCGCTCACCACCACTGCTTCTGCAGATCCAATGGATGTCGATCCCACCGAGCCTGGTCCATCTACTTCCTCGAGTACCGGCAAGCGATGTCGCAAGTGCGATGGCACCGATCATCAGCGAAGCAACACCAGCAAGTGTCCCAAATACCGGCCCCTCAAGAGTTCTGTCGTCCCACTCGTGGATGGAAGGTCATCCGCCCCTCAGTTCAGCTGCTTCAAGCAGACGATGGATGGCTGTTGTCTCAATCCCGCTCTCCGCGACAAGATCCAGGCCACCGTCGAGGCCATGACCCAGATCCAGTTCGAGGCATCCAGGCTGCTCAACCTGCACATCCTCCGGTGCATCGAGCAGGATCTTCCCATCCCCGTCATCTCCAAGTCCACCCCTGCTTTCGTTCGCCAATGCTTCACGATCGTCCAGGCTGGTGCCCTCTCGCCGACCGGGGACAATGAAAAATACGACAAGCAGCTGGTCGCTTCCTTTGGCGACTACCAGACCACTCGGCACGCAGACCTGCCTCCGGCCCCTCGTCTGCCTGATGGTGCTCACAGTCAGCTTCTCACACTGGCTGTCAATGCCTATGCTACCAACTGCACCACCCACCTCGACCTGGCCTACTGGCGACTCCTTCGCCGCTTCTGCGCTGTCGTCTTCCCTGCCAACAAGCACAAGCACGACGCCATCGAGGCTTGTCTTGAGCTCTTCGAGAAACCAGGGCAGACTCCACCCAAGGCCGATCTCGAGTTCCTCTATCCAGACTTTGGCCACGTCCTGGACGAGTTTCGGTACAGCAGCGACCAGGACCGCTTCCGGGCCCTCCATCGCCTCTCACACCATGTGAGAATCCTCGCCCGAGACAAGATGGTCGACAATGTCCACAAGTGGATCGACTGTGACATGCCCGCCCTCCGAGTCACCGAGCTGCAGCGCCAGGTCAAGCTAGACGAGCTCACTACCCAAGGCATTCCCTCCGACGACAAGAGGTTCACCACGGCCAAGTCTGAGCTCGGCACCACCAAGGCCAAGATCAACAAGCTGGCCGCCAGGATCAAGTGGTGCCTCAAGCAGCTCGCTCTTGACACTCCTCCGGCCGTGTGCACGATGGTTCCTCTGTGCACTGCAAGGGCCAAGTATGTCAAGATTGACACGGTCACTCTTTGGGAACTCCTTGACACCGATCATCGTCTTGGCCTCACCAGGGACATGCTCAAGGAAGAAGGTGAGGACGGTGTCAACAACCAGGATCGTCTCTGGCGCAGTTGCTTCAAGCTGCGTAGTTCCCTCTTCCAAGAGCGGGACGTGAACAAGAAGCTGTTCAACTACGAGATCAGCACCGATGGCATTGGATGCACCATCGGTCTCGTCAAGTTTCTGCGTCGAACCGATCGCACCGAGACCATCGAGCCTCCTCCGACTGCCGAACAGCGCATCCAGACCCACATCGGCGACCCAGACCCCAACCGCACCACTTGGATTGGCATCGATCCTGGAGTCGGCTCCATCTTCACGGCGGTCATCCAAGCACCGGGCCACCAAGACGAGGTGGTCTCATTCTCCAATGGCCACTACCAGCAAATGTGTGGCCATACGTCCAACACCAAGTGGCACAATATCATGAAGTATCGCCTCGACATCGAGACCTGGATGTCGACCACTCCCTCACCCAAGGTGTCGTCCTCGGAGGCTTTCAAGGTCCATCTCACCCATGTCCTGCGACCGGAGCTGCGAGTGCAGCTCGACTTCCACCTTGGCAAGAAGGCCCGTCACCATCGATTCACGGGCCACAAGAGGCGCCAAGTGGCCGTCGACAGGATGTGCAAGGCCGTCCTGAAGCACGCCCCAATACGGACCGATGTGGTGATCGCCTTTGGCAATGCGTCATGGCGACAGGGCAAGGGCTATGCATCCAGCCCTCGGAGGCAGCGGTTTGCTCGGTACTTTGAGCAATTCGAGCACCACCGACGCCGTCCCAATCACCATCATGGAAGCGTCAAGGTGGCCTCGACGAACGAGTTCAACACCTCGCAAGTGTGCTCCAACTGCCTGAAGCCCTCTCGGCTGAGGGATCTGGAAGCGCCCAGCGTTGCGAATTCCCACTTTGTCAGGAGCTGCAAGAATCCCAGCTGCCGGACAGTGTGGAATCGCGACGTCAATGCGGCGCGCAACATGATCACAGTGTGCAGGTCGATTGTGGAGACCAGAGAGCGACCGGCGGTCTTCACTCGGAGGCTGCCAAAGTGATCTGTTTTATTTCTTGTGGCTTTGCTTGACGCAAGCACAGCACATACTACCTGTTCATGGAAACGGCTATATTGTCCCGTTTTTTTCTGAATAAAGTGTACAGTAGATCGATCAAGAAGCGGGACAGGCACTTCCTGGTTTCAGAGGCCTGTAGCCTGCCGAACTTCCATAGGCTCCAGCGGGCAAGCCATGCGATTGTTTCCCGCCCTGGTCTTGAATGCACTCGGTCGATCTCCTGTGGCGCCAATCGACTAGTATTGATGTGTCGATGTGGGAGTGTGGTGCATCCACTCGATGTGGGAGTGTGGTGCATCCACTCGATGTGTGAGTGGGTGCATCCACTCGACTCTCTGGATAGTTTCATGGTGTATCGATATCAAGATCCTCGAGCACACCTGGGATGTGTTGAACTCGTTCACCGAGCACACCTGGACGTCTCTGGTGGTATATGAATTGCTCAAAGTACTTGGCGAACCTGAGTCTTCGTGGACTGGATGCATATCCCTTCCCTTGCTTCCAGGAGGCATTCCCAAAGGCAATCACCACTTCGGTCTCCTTGAAAGCGCTCCTTGGTCATGGTGGGCGATGGATTGGGTGTGTATTCAGGCACGGAAATCAACGACCTCCCGGACTCAAAACGGGTGTCCCATTTCGCTTTGGCAACGCTGTACACTTCTCACATGAGCAAACGGGACACCCTCACGATCCCCTTTATCGGTGTAGGATATGGGACTGGATACATAGCCCTTGCCTTGACGCCATGACGCATTGCCAGCTGTGAATGGTGGTGCTCTTGGACACACTGAATATGGAGGCAACTTTTCTCAGGCTATGGATGACAGTGTAGCACCGCATCACAGAATGGTCGTGGCCAGCGTGCGATGCTTTTGTCGGGGGAGGGAGACTATATTCGCCCAAGTGTTTTACAGTTGCCATCGGCTACGATGGATACCCAGTGCTATCGGCTGGTGTTTTGGTCGATCCTCGCTTCCCGAAGACCTTGAACAGCTTTCCAGAGTTTACCTCGTCCTCCTTTGCAGACAGAATGATCGAGGTCATTTTTTGAACGTCCTCTTCGATTTTGGATAACGCCATGCCCCGATCTTTCCGCTCAAATTCCAAAAGCTCGTTCATAATTTTGACATTCTCCTTTTGAGTCCGAGCCTCGCTTTTGAACTGCTTGTCAAGCTCGGAAATGAGACTCTTGATGTCGCTAAGCTGGCTCCCAAACTCTTTCTTGAGCTTGTCGACATTGGCGTCAAGTTCTCGAAAGTCGTTTTGATTTGTCATCGACGACATTATAGAAATGTGCCGCTCATCGATTATTCCAGGATCCAGAGCAGCTCTCGACATTCGACGACCCATACGTTGCGGTGGGGGCTGGGTTGTTCCAAATGTAACAGCAGGGACGACGGGTGCGGCGGGGAAACCTGAGCCTTGGTTTGTCGGCGCAGAGTCCACGGTACCGGTGCGCGAAAAGTTTGTAGACTTGGCATTGTGCAATAATGGCGCTCGAAGCGATTCGGAGCTCGTTGCCAGCTCTTCGTTTGTTATAAATCCTAGATTGATAGCCTCTGAGGCCTCCTCATCTTCGTCACATCGCGGAAGGGCTGATTTTTCTCCAAGCTTGACAATTGATGCCCGTCCACCCCCAGGCAAAGTTCGAGCCTGCTGCCGATCTTGCACGCCCAAAACGCTGGCTATGGTACTGGTCCAGTTCGGCCCAGCTCCACCGGCAGGCTGGGTTGAGTTGCTCTTTTGCCGCTTGCGATCGCCGTCGGCAATGTCGGCTTCCCACCACTGCGTTTTCCGAACCTCTTCCGCCGGCCAGGTATACAAAAGGACAGATTTTGTCTGGGGATCGTCCTTGGCCATGAGCTCGTGTGATTTGCGAAGCGATCCAGATACCTTTGCCCACAGCTCGAGCAGTCGACCAAGGAATGTAGGCTTCGAGTTGCTGTTAAAAACAAAATTCGACACTTCGCTGGGACGGCGGGACTGACTTTCCAACTTCTCATCCATATATCTATCGCTCTCCGATCTGAGCTCGTATCGAACAGGGAATGGCCAGAGGAGATCCAACTCGACCATGAGATCGGAAATCTCCATCAGCCAAGCGGCCGTTGTGTTGGCGTGAATGTCTGCAACGTTGACGGTCATCAAGGCAATGATGACATTGATCTAGGCGAGTCGTGAGTTATCGCAAACAACAGAGATAATCAGTATAGAGAAGCACGCAAAAGAAGAAAGCCTGTGTTGCCCCCGATTGCAAAGATAGACTGACTAATAATATCAGCGGCGTCACTAAGCACAGGGCAGCATTCTGGCTTCTGGATGTGGCCACCAACCAGCTCTAGACACAAAAGTCTGATTGCATTGAGCGTAGCTGGCAGTCATGGATATACTTGCCAGGAAAATGATAAATACAACATGGAACATCATTCTTAGCGTAAATACTTGTGGGTTGGATGAGTTTTCGAGAACTCTAGAAACTCGAAGGTGGAGGTTGTACGCGTTAGATTGGATGAGAAGACCACTTTGGGTACTCGCGTCAATATGGGTAAGGCCATATAGCTCCTCTGCTGAGCACGAATAAAGCCAGTGGAATCAACTTACGAATAGTCCCACGAGGCCATAGTCATCACGCTCTGGAATGTTGTCGCTGCGTCAGAGAAATGCACCGATGGAGGAATACCGGTATTGGATAGCCCTCGCTCAACGATATAGAATCCGCCCGCAAAGCTTGTGATGACTACTGCCATTGGAATCAAGATGGGAAGAATGTTGACGGATGCGCTGACCCATATCCGAACCAGTGGTCCCACACTGGGAATAATGCGCAGATGCAGCATCACCCGTGTGGCATATAGAACAAGCACGATCGACATTAGGAGCGGCGGCACCGATTGCTGAAGCCACACAGACTGTAGCACGATTATGATGGTGACGAGGTGGATTCCGATGTCGACCGCGTTTGACATGGAGCTGATGTATCGGTCTGGTGTGTCGAGAAACTCGCGAAACTCTTGAAAGAGGAAGAACAAGGACCCAAAGAGGACAACCCAGGATGAATAGAAGATCGAGTTGTACTCGGATGTCCCGGGACTAAGGTTGTAATTGACGACTTGGATGAAAAAGTATGCCGAAAATCCAATGTGCGAGAGCGTGAAGATCAACTGGATGATAAACCGGAGCCAAAAGTATCCTTTGACCCAATGATACTCCATCATGGCTCGCATGACAGGCTGGAGAATGATAGACTCATCTCCTGTGGCCAGAAGCCGAATGAACGAGTTGGCCTTGAAATAGCGCTTCCCAACGCTGGCATGAAAGGCGTCCGCTGTCAGCAAGGCCTCAGGGCACATGCAAATCGTGCTTTCGGTCTCCAGATCATCGCTGCCGGATCCTCGACCCAGCTGCGAGCCCATGTGTACGCGTGACCATAACGTGGAGTTTGAGGATGACTGAATAGCGGTAGACATTCCCATTGCACCGAATTTGAGGCCGCGGATTGGCCGCGATCGTACAATTGGATCGTGGTTTCTTGAGGGAGGCAGCGCCGCAGGTATAGGAAAGCACGAAAGCTGTTCCAGAAACCAGGCTACCTCGGCCGGAAAGCGTGTGGCGGCAATCGGCAATAACCCAACTGCCTCGTTGCGTCTGAATATGATAGGAAGAACGCCGGACATTGGGATAATCTGGGAATCGGGAAGCAGCAGAGATTCGAGCAACAAATGCACCATATTCTGGTGGCCGAGTTGAATTGCTTTGCTGAAACAGGTTTCGATACTGGCAGGCACCCAATTGGCCTCGATGAGTGCCCATATAATCCCCGTGAAGTTGAGCTCGCCAGCGTAGTTGAAAATGCTGCGGACGATTTCATCGTGGTTGGTCGTTGGGACATAGTCAGCAATGTGTTCCTTGCAAGTGTCTTCAAAAAAGTTGATGAGCTCGGTGACGGTGGAAGGATTAGCACGGCCAGCGGCGGCAGCCAGAATAATAAATGAGTATGTGCTGAGAGCCAAGAACACACTTTTCTTGCTGGTGACGACGTCGTTAACTTGCGACGACGAGAGTCTCCTCATTTGCGCGGCTTTGGAAAACCGTCGTTCGTAAGCTGTCTTTGCTACCGACGCCAAGGTGTCCGAAGGTTCCGCATCGCTTTCTTGCAAAAAGTCGAATATAAATATCTCCATGAGCGATAGCGATTGATCTGCTCCGAGTGTGGCGATGGGAAGTAGTGCTGCACAGACTCCCTCGACAAGGATGCCCTCTTTGCAGCTGTCCAGGATGATTTGCTGGCAGTCGCTCCGTTGGAGATGGCTGCAGTACTCAAGGCACGAATTGATTGCATCGGAAGAGACGTGATCTTTAAAGTGCGATAGTCCAATTTCAACGAGCAACGTTCCGTCATGGGCGGGCTGGATGACCGAGAGAATCAAGAAGATGCAAACTTCTTCTCGGAGTCGGGCTTGTCCCAGTTTTGATTTGAGGAGCTCAGATATGGTATGGAGCATGACATAGGCCATTTCAAACTTGGTCATGTACCGAAAAAACGAAACCAGGGCTTCGTTTGAGAGCCCGGCAAGTTCGCTTTCGATAGACTGCGTAAAGTGCATCACCGCATCGTCACGCAGGGAGTTGGGGTCCAGTTCAAGCGACGTATGTTCCTCGACCTGAAGAACGCCAATGGCATACCGTTCCCAAACCAGCTCGTCAGCGTGTGTATCAACCTCGCCACCGTCTGCTGCCGTTTGGGCCTTGAGGCAGATATTTAGGGTTTCCGCATATGTTCCAAGAGGCTCCGCAGGAACATGGCTGATAGAGGGCTCCAGAAGCTCATTGAGAATTCGTCGAAACCGGCTGGCACTCCAGCGCCCGAGGGCAAACGACGAGTCGATAAAGCTGATAAAGGAGGATGGTGGAAGTGCCGATGTCGCTTGATAGTCCTGCTCGTCAAGTCGCTGATGAATTGGAGTTGGCCGCGCAGCGGAAGTGCCCGTCTTTGTTTCGGGCGACAGCGGATTCCTCAACGCGTCATGGAAGACCGAAAAGGCGGCGCGCCGGACATCGTTCGCCACGAGATCGCGTACGGCTCGATATGAGACTACGCCTGTTCGCGGCTGCTCGGAGGTTCCGCTGGTATCATTTTTTGTTGATTTATTGGATTCGATGATGATTTGGAGGGCGTCTTGTTTTTGGACCGGGGTGGCCATGTCGGCTGCCGGAAACCGTGCCAGTCGGGGCTTGGGTCGCTTCACAGGATAATGCTGCCAACAACACCCCGAGCTGCACAGCCACGAGCAACAGAGTCAGAGAGTTGCCGAGCCGCAACGATGTCGATATATTAGCTGCTCGAGTTCGGGGGCCTCCAGTATCGATCCAAAATCGCCGAAGGCCTTCCACGCCCAGCGGCAGAGATGCCAAGAGGGCAAGCCCGGGCCTGGGCTGCAGCCAGAGTGCGGCCGTCGTGTGGTTCGTTGGGTGCTGGCCTGATTGGCTGGCACGACGCTGTTGGTGGCTGCAGCGCTTGGTCAGCAACTGGCTTGGACGGGGCAATCGCGGGCGTTTTGCCAATCAGCCCAGAAGCAGGCCTCGCGGAAACGCTCTGCTTCGATCCACCAGAACCAACTGCGGGCTTGCAACAAAGCCTCCCGGACAGGCGCTCCAAACGATCCAAATGACCGTCCACAGCTCGACCCAGGCCCCCTCCGCCGGCCTTGCTGCCGCCGGGCAGCTCGCTGCGGCCTCGCCACTCGCTGGAAGTGCGCCCCCCAACACCCCAATCCAGATGCAGCAGATCGAAGCTGTCGACGGCCCGGCCGACCATCCACAGGATGACCAGCACGCTGATGGACATTCGTGCTGCGGGCACGATCATGCCCATGATGACTCCAAATCCGGAAGCTCGCTCTTGACATCCTACGCCTCGAATGTCGCCACCTGGGTCATCATCCCCTTCTTCCAGGGTGTATGCTATGGCCTTGGCGAGGGATTTGCCAGGGTCTGGATCGGACGATTTTTTGGAATCAACCCTGCCGCACTCTACCAGGCCAAGTCCTCGAAAAAAGTAGCCGTCAAGCCCCCCGCAGCAGTCTCTGCGGAACCCGATCCTACCCCAGGGTTGACCGGAACCCTGATGAAGCGTCCTTTGATCGTCAAGGCCGAAGTGGACAAGACCTGGTCGCGACTGTGGTCGTCCGAGAGCCCGGAAGCCTTGATTCGCAAGCGCAGAGAGAACTCAGGCGCATCCAAGGAAGGTCTTGCAAAGCTGGGACTGATCGTGGTCGACGACATGGCCGGCCGCGCTGTGAGCGAATCGTATGATGAGCGTAGCTAGTTTCGGCCTGTGACGCCGCCTAGCCTGTATACAGCGCACCCTGTTTCGTTTTGGATGTGCTGAAAACATGATCTCAGTGAAATAGGAGATATCCTTTCGGAATCCCCCACGACATTATTGTCTTGCAAAAGCCTCTATCGATGGATCAAGGGGCCCCACCCAGATGACAGACCTTCGAGATCGATATCCAGGGCTGAGTGATGCTGCGGGCAAAGTTGGAACAGTTGCAAAGTGCAAGGATCAAGCACGATGCGACGGAGAGAGCGATGCAGATGGCCAGAGTGTCGGAGTGGTTAGAGTGTCAGAGTGTCGGAGTGGTCGGGCCGAGCCACACCAGCAACAGCCAGCAACAGCCAGCAAAGCCGCTGCGGCTCTGAATGCGGACACTGGGCTGGCGGGTGGCTGGTGGGCTGACTACAATCTGGAGGCGACATGGACAGATGGGCGACAGATGGGCGACAGATGGCTGACAGGCGGCTGACAGATGATAGACAACCCGCCCAGATTAGCCTGGTCATATATGCGTATTGGTGTAATTGGATCGAGCCATGATAGTATAGTGGTAGTACATTGCGTTGTGGCCGCACCGACCCTGGTTCGATTCCAGGTCATGGCATTCTCTTTTTGCTCTGCTCTGTTCTGCCGTTTCGTCTCTTCGTCCCTTCGTCTCTTCTTCTTTCGGCCTGCATTTGCATTTGCTGTTTCTTGCATCTCCTGCATCTCCTGCATCTCCTGCATCTCCTGCATCTCCTGCACGATCGGCATGATTTGTACTGCTTGAGTCTTCGCCGCCCTGCTCTCTCCACCTGCTTGCACACCACTCACGCTCCACTCACGCTCCACTCCCATTCCCACTCCCATTCCCACTCCCATTCCCACTCCCACCACTCCCGATTCAGTCTTGGTCGACTTGTTGAGAATCTCCACACTGCTGCGTCCGATGTCTGGATGTCCCTGCCTGCATGCCCACACCGGATCGCAACCAATCTGTCTCCCGGATGCTCGTTGGTCTGCGGCCCAGATGTCCACCATTGAGCCGGATACTCGGGCCTTCCGGCATGATGACCATGGTGGGAGAGTTGGCGAGCCAGCTAGCCAGCGCCGGAGCAGGAGCAGGACGGGTCTGGCCTTTGACAATATTGGTGCGGAATGTCAGTTGATGGTGCCTGAAGTATCGGCGGCATCGATGTGAGCGCCGTGGTGAGCTGGAAACACAGGACAAGTGGCCACGGAGTATCGATATCGGCGGACTTGATATGGGCAGACGAATGCTGGTGGCTTTGGTGGAGTAGATGCGGGATATTGCGGACTGGCGACGAGTGGTGGAGTGACGGTGAGTGGAGTGCAAGCAGGTGGAGAGAGCAGGGCGGCGAAGACTCAAGCAGTACAAATCATGCCGATCGTGCAGGAGATGCAGGAGATGCAGGAGATGCAGGAGATGCAGGAGATGCAAGAAACAGCAAATGCAAATGCAGGCCGAAAGAAGAAGAGACGAAGGGACGAAGAGACGAAACGGCAGAACAGAGCAGAGCAAAAAGACAATGCCATGACCTGGAATCGAACCAGGGTCGGTGCGGCCACAACGCAATGTACTACCACTATACTATCATGGCTCGATCCAATTACACCAATACGCATATATGACCAGGCTAATCTGGGCGGGTTGTCTATCATCTGTCAGCCGCCTGTCAGCCATCTGTCGCCCATCTGTCGCCCATCTGTCCATGTCGCCTCCAGATTGTAGTCAGCCCACCAGCCACCCGCCGGCCCAGTGTCCGCATTCAGAGTCGCAGCGGCTTTGCTGGCTGTTGCTGGCTGTTGCTGGCTGTTGCTGGTGTGGCTCGGCCCGACCACTCCGACACTCTGACACTCTAACCACTCCGACACTCTGGCCATCTGCATCGCTCTCTCCGTCGCATCGTGCTTGATCCTTGCACTTTGCAACTGTTCCAACTTTGCCCGCAGCATCACTCAGCCCTGGATATCGATCTCGAAGGTCTGTCATCTGGGTGGGCCTCCCGTTGATCTATCAGTTTTGCCGATTTGACTCCTGGCTCTCCGGCTCATTCTCCCCACTGGTATATGTCCGTGCCACCCAAAGACAGATCCAATCGGGCCCAAGAGCTTGCTTTTTATTATCTGAATACAAAAGGGCGTCCTGTGTGAACTTACCCTCCGTCCGCTTCCAGTTAATATCAACAAGTGATCGACAAAGCCATCCGTTTCTCTTGCTTATCGCGCACCCTAACTCCCGTCCTACAAGGCAGCGATCCCATAGCGCTACCGTGTCCGTGTTCCTTCGATTTCCTGAGACATTTCGATGTATGGGTCATGGATCCCATATGGGGATGCGACATATCCATCTAGTTTGCTCGTCCCGATGCGCTGCTTGTGCTGCCAGCACCGCCTTTGCTGGTGCCAAGCTTCACCTTGATTTCAGGCAAAGACCGCTTCGCGTTGACTATCTGGTTCAAAGGACTACTTTGGGCTGTTTGGGAAACGGCCGCGTATGTTTGGGCCGGTCGAGACGAGCCGTTCGGTATTGTCGACCCGGAGCCAGCGGGCTTGGTGGCGACATTTTGAGCAGGGCCTCCGGACGACTCAGTCGGCTGCGCCGCATTTGAAGCCATCGTGAAGTGTGCGCCGTTCGAGACAATTCCTTCAGCAGCTACCCTTGAGTAGCTCTTCGGAGCCAGTGCTCCGGGCTCAGATCTGGCGGCAAAAGTACATTCAGACATTAATGATCGTCAACGATGACTCTGTGGGACCGCAAGCTTCACGGAGCTCGTTAGAGCGCATTGTCGAGGCCAATACCTGTCGCTCTCCGACACGTTTGAGGACGCAGCTGTATTGCCAGTATCCACAGACTTGCTCTCGCGCGAATGGTCTTTGGATCCGCCTCGCGTGCCATTAGCATCGGCGGCTGAAGTGGCATCGACTGTTGGATCGCAGTAGTTCGAGCCGTCCTCCGTCTTGAGTTTCTTGGGTGGATTTTCAAGCGCATTATGGGTCTAGAAGACAGGCCCAGGCGATTGCCAAACATGGGCCATACCGAGCGATGTCGTTCGAATGGCAGCAAGAATTGCAGAAAACAGAGCCATCTGTTAGAACGTTACCAAACGTCGATTGCTCATGACCACTTGCCCGATAGTCTAAAACCTCGCCGCTCGGGCGCGCACCGCTCCGATCTGAGAGGTCATACTATTGCCTCGATCCGGTCATATCCGGATCATTCGAAATGGGCAGGCGTACCTTGGTCCGTTTTTTGATGAGCTTGGCGGGAAGCTCTCCTTCTTCAAAGACGTCTGATGGAAGCTGAGAGCTGTTGTGTTTGGACAGCCAATGAATATGTGGGTATGAGATGCTTCGGTCAGTTTGCTTTCCTCGTTTGAGTCGATCTTACCTCACGCTACAGTATCGAATCAAGCCCCAGATCCGCTGCTGCCAATCACAATACTTACGCTTTCAGAGGCTGGATCGTGATAGCCATGTGTTCCTTTGAAAATCTATCCCAGCTCCGGACCATCTTACAGAACTCGGAGGTGGGATATGAGACGTCGATTCTCCGTACTCCGCCTGCTGCCGTACCTTTCCCCACGGCGGAGCTAGCTTCCTCCTTTCCCATGACCCCAAGCCCCATGTAAAACAGCGTCGAGTGTAGCACAGAAACCCTTTGCTCAACTTGTTGGTCAGTCTTCTCTTGCTGTTGCTTATGTCTGTTGATCAACTCGGCTTGTTCTTCCGGCGTTCGCTCAAGTACTTTGCCATGCACAAGTTGATCACGCTCTTCTTTGGATGTATAATATGCTTGTCGTTCGAAGCCTTTGATGAACGGGTGGGCAATCTTGATGCCTTCAGCAAGCTCAAGCTTGGAGTTGAGCTGGCGGATTTTCGACTCAACCAATCCAGACCTGCAGGGAATTAAGCGGTGAAGGTAAAATGACTGAAGCGGCCAAAGATAAAAGTGCCGATTTCAAAGCGATCGGAGCTATAGAGGAATGAATGACAAGTAGAAAAGCGACTCGTCTTTCAGCGCTCGCGACAGTGGAAGCACAAACGATGGGCCATAGGGGACGGAGAGCGGAGTATGCGCTGTGTAAGACAGCGTGGGAACATCGCATGGCTGCTTATCCCATCCCGTCCGACACTCGTTCAACGGGTGATGTGGCCACAGCTGGCTTGCAAGTTTTGCAAATATGCAACACTGCATCGCTTAGCCTGCGATTTCCACATGAGAAAAGATGAAGAACTCTGATGAAAATCAAGGATTACAAAGCCAATACCAAGTCAATTGCGTTTCCGGGTCGTCCGAGGTCACCACTATTTGGAGGTAATGTCGGTAGGTGTAGAAAAATTGATGTTTGGCAAAGAGGTCGTTCCAGACACCATTCTTGTGATTGATCTTGTCGACAATCTCTGCTGCAAGCTCAAATTCCCGGGTCATAATTCGCTGAGTTGAGCTCATCACGTTGTGGGTTGAGCACATCGAAGGATACGCTGGGGTGATGACAGGCATTCTGTGCGCTTTATCCTGGGGGTAGAGTTTCGGGTTCCAGACTCGTACATTTAATGGGCCGTCGCTAATAGGCTTTAGCAAAACGGGCTGGGGCCATTTCCTATACGGCGTCATCGAAATGCGGTTAGCGGGCTCAAATGGGAATGGAAGCGGCTAAATGAATCGATCGTGCTTACCATTGATGCATGATCCGGAAGAACTTGGCAACAATAACTGAGGCTGCGGCATTGGGATAGAGCTGGCAAACACGTGCCACCACCATAGCCCAAGCAACTCCTCCAAAAAAACCCATAACGTTGGAATAGATGGCCTTGCGCTTTGCCCAGAGCTTGATGCATCGGAGCGCGGTACGGAAGTTTTCAATGTTGGGAACCAGCCTCAGAATTTCGTCAGTTACGCGCGAGCCTGGAAAGACGGGTTTGCCCGCATAGGATTTGAGGGGTCGCGAGGATTAGGCAGATGCCAGATGACAGATCGCGATCGAGCGTCCTGCTCACTCGGGAGCAATCACTGGGGCTGTTGGCATCGTCTAAAACGATATTACCGTTTAGGCTGCGGACACATCGTTCGTCTAGATTTCGCAAAAGATTATCGTTGGAGAGATCAAGGTCATCCTCGACACGGCTAAGCGCAAGGCGCGCGAATAGTAAATCGATTTGAATCCCATCAAAGACGAAGGTGACGACTGGAACATAGGCATCTTGGACACGCTATCGATTTGTGGTCCAGATAAATTGTGTAAGTGTCGACCATCCCTTACACGAAGCGCTGCCGGTCATACAGTGAGAGAGGAGGCTGTTACCGTTAGCTCCGTCACTTCGGGGTGCGCCTTGAGCATCTCGTACATATCCTCAAAGAACTCCTCCCGTTGAATATGTTTTGGAGCCACACAGAGCGTATCGATATCAGCGCCTGCATCGGATGTCAAGTAGGATCGTGGTTCCGAAGGATGAGAAATTGGCTTTGTAAGGCGGATGGCCGAGAGGGACTTTGCAAAAAAGACAAGACCCAGCACCGGGCATTTTCATGCTTTGAAGCAAGGCTTGCATCCATGTTTCAGGAGAAGATAGTGGTGTGTTGCATGCTTCGAGAGAGGGGGGGATAGTGGCACACCTTTTCCGTGAACACCGAGCCGAAACGATCCGAAAGTGAAGATCTTGCCGCCCACTTCATTCGCCATCGACTCGGACATGTTCTTTTTCAACATTGTCTTCTTGATGAACTCTTTGAACAAAATATTGAGTTTCCCAAGGACAACCTCGCTGAGCGGCAGATCAAGTGAGACGGTATAATCGCGTACATCGCTGGTCAGAGGCGAGCTGTGCAGGTGTCATCCCGATTAATGCAGCGGCGGAAGAGCAATGAAGACAGTACGGAATAATCGACGGGCGGCATTGTGCTGCTTGCATGGGGCAACAGCTTATTCAAAAATCTTGTGTTGCTGCGGCATACCGATGCTGGGCTTCCTGTTCGGATTCATACTGGCCCAGATTCTTCAGGGTCTCCACCAAGAGTGTGGTCGAATGCTGATCCTCTGCTGTTGGATAAGCAAGGGAGATCGGTTGGGTGACTCCAAGAGAAGACATTTGCCGGACGCTGGTGATCGATGATGATGCGATTTGGTGTGGCTTTGGGCTGGTCCTGCCGACGGACAAGCAGGCGGACGAGTCGAGATACGTTGGACACTATGGGGTTAGCCTGGGCGAGAATCCAAACGACAGCATCACAGCGTGGGTCCGGCCACCGATCAAGGGCTCGGGATATACCTTGCACGGGCGGGTCAGCACGGGTTCGTGAGGAGGCGATCTCGACTGCAAACGGGGCGGCAGCTTATTGTTGTGGACGCCAGATCAACAGATATGGCCCGCCGGGGTCTCTAGAAGCACGATGCGAGTTGAGATATTGGGGGTTTTTTCAGATTGCTGGCTGGGCTGCTTTCGGACCGGGCGAGTCGCAGCGTCAGGGCGTTTGCGGAAGCGATGGCACGGCGCTTGCTGGGGTGGGCAGCGCAAAGCTGTATGATGATGGGGGGAGAACAGCAGCCAGAAAAAATTTGGACGAGAAGGGCACTCTCGCGAGAGCGTCCTCGCTGTCTGAGAGCGAGCAGCCACGAAGCAGCCACGAAGCAGCCACTGTGTGGCCAGCCGCACTCGAGCCGCTCGGCGAGGGTGTGGCGGGCGCCCGCGTCGTCGCCCGAGCCCGCCAGCCTTGCCCTTGATCGGCTTGTGGGCCCCAGCCAACGATCCCGCGAAGGTGTTCGGCTCCTGCAGATACCTCCTGGTCTCCAACAGCACTTCCCCACACGCTGCAGAGGCCACAGAATACGTCGGCTGTGAATTCAGGCCATCTCGATCGCACCTGTCTCTCCGTTTCCGTTCCGCTGTTTTCTGCCTTGCTGCTCTTTGCCTTTCGATCAAGGCCGCTCTCATGAACCCGCCGCGATCATCCAGACCAGGCACAGCCTCTGATCTCGATCCGGGCCTTCTTGATGTCTTGCCCTCTGCACCGTCATCGGCAGATTCCCCCGATCCAGCCTCCTCGCTCGTTTGGGTCGAGCCCACACGCTTTCATTCCCCACGATGGCTGTTCTTTTCCTGCACAGACAAGGTCGACCCCCGCTCGCACCGCCGCAGAGCAAAATGCACCTTTTGCTCCACTGTCCTTTCGGGCAAACCCGAGTCTCTCTATTTTCATATCTCGGAGAAGTGTCTGGCGATCGATCCTGTCTCGAAGCAATTATATCTACAGAAAAATGCAGCTCCTGCCACCTCCACGTCGCCGCCATCGTCGCCCTCCTCGCCCGACGACCTTGGATCAGCAAGCGGGGGATATCGTACACCATCCTCCAGGAAGGCAAAGAGGCCTAAGGTGTCGGCTCCAAAGCCTGTGCTGTACTCTCCACACACGACCGTTTCGCAGCCGGTCTCTTTTGTAGCCTCACACACCTCCCTGTATCCATCGCCAGCCCTGCCCTCTGCCGGCCTGGCGTACGCCCATCCCTATCTTGCCCATCCAGCCGCCCAGCAGCCACACGCACTTCCGTTTGCCTTGCAATCGGCCTATGCCCTGCCACAATTTCAATCAACCTCGTTTGCGCTGCCCAACCTTTCCTCACCTTCAGCGCACGCTTTTATTCCGTCTTTCAGTCAAGCACCGACTCCACAACCTTCGGCGATCCACCCCCATCTACTTCCACCACGCGCACCAACGGCCCTACCAGCCCCGGACCATCAAGCTCTGAGTCACTCGTACTTGCTGAAGGCTTTGGCCTCAAATCGCCTCGGGTTGCAGCTATTGGATAACCCTTATTTCCAAGATTTCCAGGCCCTGCATATGAAGGGATCTACTTTGCCGCTGGCGGCAGCAATATCGGATTCGCCGTTGCTCTCCTCCGATCACTTGCGGGAAAAGCTTCGCGGCTGTCAAAGCCGGGCTGCGGTGCTGCTTGCTCAAGAGCGCTTTTTGACACTTTCACTCGATCCTTGGGTCGATCCCTCGGGCGTGCACTACTACGCCGTTGCCCTTGCTCGGAATGAGCCCTTTTGCCAGATCCACATCAAGACGCTCGAGCTCCTTCCGCTTGAGCATTCAGCTACCCGTCTAATCGCAGAGATAGAGTCCTGTCTGGCTGCTCTTGGCATCAATCCACTGCAAATATCGGCGCTGGTGCTTCCACTTCCAGCGGCCAGCTCTTTCACAGAACACTCTCACGAGCGTATCGTTGTATCGGATTTGGTCCTCCAGTTTTGCTCAAAGTACCCAACGTGCCTTCTGGTCGACTCGCCTCTCCATGTTATGGGCGATGCCCTCAGGAGCATTCTCTCTACCGAACCCTTTGCTTCCGTCTTGCGCAAGAATCAGGTCTTGCTCAAGTTCTTTGCCTCCTCTCGATATTGGTCCGCAAAGCTCAATGACTTTTTCCTCAACCATCCGGAACACACGCCGCCATCATGGCTTTCTATTACATCGCGATTGGAGAGCTCTTCTCCAGCGTGTGCCTATCCATCCACATCAGGCCAAATGGGTTCGCAAAGCAATTTTGCAGCACTCGTCTCACCAATGCCGGACACGCCCATCAGCTCCGACCCCGCTGAAAGTCTTTTCAAAGTAAATGGTACATCCGCTGCGTCAAACTCTGCAACGTCTGGCCACCCTCCCTTTCTCCGAGCTGTCTCGAACTCATCATCAAGATTCCTTTCAAAATCTCCGTTGTTGCTGTCTGCCTTGCAGTGCCGCCCAGCATTTCAGAGCTTGGCCAACCAACTCTCCAATGACACGGACTCATCAGCTACAGGCTGTCCGAGCCCGGTTGCTTGCATATTGAAGAACGAGTCCCACTTTGATACATCCTCAGCTGCAGCGCATCTTGTCGCGCCCATCATTCGTTCTATCGAGTCGTTGCAGTCTGAGTATGTGTGTAGCATGCACTCCGAAAGCCGCCTTCGCTTCACCCTGGCTGATATTTGGGGACAGCTATTCAAGGCCGTCGCGGACGTCAAGGAGATTCGATTCGAGAGCGCAGGACTGTCTTTTGATCAGCGAGAATTCGAGGCACTCAGGCAGCAGGTGCTTGATCGTCTGGAGCACCGCCTGTCCGTATTCAAATCGCCCCTGTACTCTGCCGCTTTCTTCCTGAGCCCTCGATATCGCCAAGCCGTCCTGTCCAAGCCCCAGACGTATTCTCTTTCAAAAGTCACGAACGAGATTGCAGAGCTGGCCCGAATCAAAGGGTTCACTGCCGACGAGATCAATGCACTGAAGACCCAGGTCGGCGGCTATTTCAATGGGCTGGGCACCTTTTCGACTCTGAGTTCGTCTCTGGCGAGAACACCTTCAGAAGCCACAGCGCATCCGACCGTTATCGCTCTCGGAGAGGTCTTGAGTGTACCGTCGGGCATGTCTTTCAAAGAAGTGACAAACTCGGCAGCCTCGCCGGTCGACAATCCAATTCAGTACTGGATGAATCTGGTCCACGCCCAAGATACGTTTGCCCTCAGACGACTGGCATTGATGATATTCCAAATCGTTCCACATTGCCCCGGCATGGACGAGATCTTCCTCGCGACCTCGAGCGCTGCAAATCTATCTCCCACAGCATTTTGTCCGTCTCGGCGACAGAGAGATCTCGAATTGGTATCACGGGCTTTACCGGGTTTGCAGAGCGAATGCAACTCTGCCGGTCTGTTTTCAGGCCAGGTCCCGTCGGCTCAAGCGAGCTTGATATCTACCGACGGACAGTCGCTGTCGGCGATACATGGAATCTCAAACCCGTTGTACACAGCAAACGGTGGCCGAGCCAGTGACCACCCCACAGGCTCGAATCTTCAAACATGGGCCGACCTTACGCGACAGAACGTGCCCCTGGGCGAAGGAGGACATGGACGTCGCTCTGACATGCTCTGGACCAAAATCATCTTCCCCGACATGACCCTTCAAGAGCTTGATGATTTCGAGACTGGCGTGGATCTGTGGCGTCGTGGATGCCACGGTCGCATTCAAAACGGTGGCTCACAGGCATCGGAATCTATTGCTGGCGCCGATGCGGGTTTCCAGAGTAGCCCCGATCAGCACCCGAAGGTTGCCAACGAGAGAGCTGCCAAGAGCCATCGGACACCGATATCCTTGCCGCTTCCTGTCCATCTGTCTGTCAACTTTGAAGACACACGAGGGGATACTCCAATTTGTGAGCTCGCCGACTGGTCAGCTGTCTGATCGTTTGTCTACTCGGAAAGACCCTTTCAGCCCTTTCAGCCCTTTCAGCGAGTGGGAGGCTATTTTTTGGATGGGAAGGCACCCACACATCCATCACCCGCAATGACTAATGACCGTCTGCCCCGTGGGGGCAAGGCAAAGGCTACGCCTCAATGGTCGAATATATGCAGCATACTCTCACACCGCAACACGGACGTCTCTTGGAGCACGATCTCGCTGTGCGAGAAGATTGCTGCCGATTGCGACAGTCTATCCAGAAAAAAACGGGACGGTCACTTTCTGGCACCAGGGACACAAGTCTGCTGATCCGTAGGCTCCAGTGAGCAAGCCATGAGATTGTTTCCCGTCCTGGTTGGCAATCACTCTATGTGGTGCATTCGCTCGACCCTCCGGACAGCTCCATGGTGTATCGACATCAAGATACTCGGCCTTCTCGAGTCGCTTGGCTCCCCGGCATTGTGAGCACACCTGGAGATCGAGTCGCTTGAATCGCCGTCTCCTGGGTGATGTCTTTCGCTCGCGGGAGCCATCTGAGCGAGAAAGCGTCTTTGATTCAGATCCAGAAGCACATCACGGAACGGCCATGACCAGTGCGCGATGCTTTGAGTAATAACATACACCAATGACCAAAGTCCGGGTGTCCCGTTTTTTATTGGATCGTCTCTAGTTGTCGATTCGGGAGAGGCATTCGAACCCTCGGATCGGGCACGCTCGCTCAAGGCGAGCGGCATACAAGATAAACTCTCGAGCCTTTTGGTGCCTTTGGGTCAGGTTGAAAATCTTTCCCAGTTGGCGCCAGCTCTCGTGGCTCCAGACGCTTGAAACCCCCGAGTAGTTGGAGGCCATCCCGGGCTGTCCGCCCGACCCTCCACGACCTTTGGAATGCTTGACGACGCGCAGAAACTGGTGCTCGGCAAAGGCCAGGTTGTCTGTCTCAAGGTACAACAGGCCGAGGTAATAGTGTGTGGCCATGTGATGTTCATCCAAATAGCTGTTTGCCTGGAAGTCGGCCAGCAGTGCCTCTAGCTTGCTTGTCTGGATCTGCTCGTTGCGGTCGGCTTGATTCAGCAGAATGACGTTTGCGGGACTGCCGGCACTGAGACTATGTCCGCTCTGTGTGCTGTAGCCATCGGCCCCAGTGAGCTCACCAACGCTGGATGCATTAGTGGGCGATGTTGTTGGGACGGTGCTGGCAATGGATGCCGACGACGGAGAGACCTTGAGCCGGGTCACTTGATGGGCGGCCTCGACTTTCATTGCCGGCGACATATACTTGTCATACTTGCCTCCGGGTGCCGGCTGGTGCTTGCCTTTGTATTCGGCATATTCCACCACAAGCGACTAGAGGGGAGGGGAGCGTCAGAATAGATTGGTTGCTCAGGGATCCGGACTCCAGTTGCTCCGTCGATGCCACGCTCAGCGGCGCCCATATATCTGGATGGGCGATGGTGTGAACTGAGCTTGATGAAGCTCAGGAAGCGACCAGCCTGAACACATACGACATCATTCGGCGATTGCGGCCTCGGTAGTAACCGCACGAGAGATACCAACCTCAAAGGTGATATCGGCAAGGATTCTTTTGATGTTAGCATCTGTTAAACCCCATTTTGGGACGGGGTTGGTCGAGTCCATGTTAAACTGCAACAGACCAACAACACTGACAACGGATGCTGTGGCTGTTGCTGGGCTCCCCGCAGCCACAGACGCGCTTGAGTCCCCGGCCTGGGTGCTCCGTTTTTGAAATCCTCCAAGAGTTGATCTGCCCGAGACCCCAAGGCTATCGGTGTTTGGCTTGGAGAGGCTTGCTATAATCTCGGCCTTGGATCGGGCTGAGGGCCCGTTGCGTACCTTGTTTTCGATCTTGACGAGCACCTCGGCGACTTTCTCGGCTTCAGCAACAGCGCCACGCGCATTGTCGTATTGCTGGACCTCGCGGTAGAGGGCAGACACAAGGAGCCAGAGTGAGATCTGCTGCTCAAAGACCTTGAACCGATAAAATGACTGATGCTGTGTCGGCGATGTGCGATGGAAGGTGGTCGACAACGTCGAAACAGCCGTAGGAGCGCGTGAATGCGGCGACTTTTGAGCCATTGTGTTGGATCGGGGGCCGTCTGGCACAGGTGCAAGGAAGGTGGCATATCGGCTTGTCAGAGGTTTCCGCTGAGGTGTCTACGCAACTGGTATGCTCTAGGCTGATCGATAAGGCCCGCATTAACAGAGACCTACCACCGGTACTGTTGCTCACATACACGTTCCCGTGTCCAAGAAACTCGACACTCTGGCGACCGAGGGGATCGCTGTTGGGCATGCGAGCACTCTCTGCCACATTTGAGTTTGTACCACTCTCAACAACAGCCGTGTACGGTTTGCCGAGATCTTCGGCTCGGTAGCTGAGAGGATTGCCAAACAGCTTGCGATAGAGGGTCAGAAGTCCCTGGACCATCTCTAAGCCCGACTTGGGCCCGTATTTTCCAATCTGCAGGAATGTCTGGGTGATCTTGAGGCTAAGTAGACAGGATATCAAGGGTAAGCGAGAGTCGCTAAGCGAATGCCATTGCAACCAGCCGGCGCTACCCCAATATCCAAGGCTGTCAATACAAGGGAGGGGAGCTGGGAATACCGGGACAAATCACTCACTTCATCAAAGACTCTTTTTCGAAAGGAGAAACACAGTCCCAGAGTAACGGAAGCTCGCCGGATCCATCGATGGCCTCTGGCGGAGTACCCAATCTGGTGGCGAGCGAGTTGATGCACTGTCGCCATCCGGTTTCGCAAATTCTCAAACTTGCAAGGTAGTTTTTCTTGGAGCTCAGGACAAGTGCCAGTAGATTCCAGGAGGAGGCGTGGGTTGGATTTAGTGTCAAGGCGATTTGCAGATGCTCGATCGATAGGTCGGACTGGGAAGTAATTTAACATGAGATATGTGAGTGAAAGCAGATGCTGTCGACAAATCTGGGGAAGCAATCTTGATCACCCGTATCCCAGAGCAATTCAACGTATCCCGCCAAAATCCAGCGCGCGTAAGGCAGCGTCGATCCGTAACGACAAGGATCAACCCGTATCACGCCACAGCAACCCATATCAACCAACGTCAGACAATTTCGGCGCCGGTACCCTACCTCGCCAAGTTCGGCGTATGCTAGTGCCAGCTGATATCGCGTTTCCCACTGCTCTGGATTGAGTTGGACTGCGCAGCTCAGATGCTCGATCG
This sequence comes from Polychytrium aggregatum, assembly GCF_025602895.1. NCBI lineage: Eukaryota > Fungi > Chytridiomycota > Chytridiomycetes > Polychytriales > Polychytrium > Polychytrium aggregatum. The sequence continues at coordinate 450,414 of NW_026516214.1, read as the reverse complement.
ATTTTTCTTGACAGCGGCCACGAAGCTCCGAGTCCGACACTGAGTTGAGGCGGTAGAGCAGACAAGTCACTCGCTAGTCCAGCGCGGCGGATGAGGGGGTGAACTTGCGCTATCGGAGAAGCAGCTGGCTCTCATCGTTGAGACGAAGTGGAGTATACTGTACCCTCCAGCGCCATTTCACCATAGGTAATCCCCAGGTACTGCTCCACCTTGACGAGAACAGGATCAAAGTTTGCGAGGGTGGCGCCATGCACCTTCAAAAGCTCGAGTGCTTGCTCCATGTAGTCTACAGCCTTTCGAGCCTGATTATATCGAAGCCCACATTGTGTGATCGCGCACTCTATCAGCCGCTTTGAATCGAGGTAGGAGATATAAAAAATAAACATCGGGAGCGTCGGCCACACCTACCTTCTGTTCGTCGCCGTTCAGGTTCGAAAGGATGATCCGCACCCCGGAAATCAAGACGCCGATCGTGTCGACTATCCCCTCATTCTCCAGACAAGGAATACGGACGACTAAACTATCGCGGCTATGCATGTGACCATGTGCGGCTGATGGCTGTGAAGCGTCATTGCCGCTTGTTGGCGCGGAGTGGACGGGATCGGGACCAGGTCGACCAGCCCCATGGGCACTCATTTGCGAGAGTCGCCGCTGCTCGACGACTTCATCTCGATGGGCCTTCTGGCCGGCCTGGATCGCATCATCGAGTTTTCGATTGTACAGTTCCAGATAAGCAGCAACAGCCCATTCCGCTTCCTGGTGAGCCGCAGTCGTCGGTTAGGATCCACGGCGTACATGACCGACTTGGTCAACCGACAGAGTCTTCGCATGCTTACCTCATACTCATGTTTGGGGATAACATCAGGAAAGTTGACAATAAGCGACGCAAAAGCATGGACAATGTATCGAAGAATTCTCAGTGATTCGAAAGTGTGCTTGGCTCCTTGGTAAAGGATCTAGGAAAGTCCAAGCAATTTGGGCGCAACGGTGGTCAGCATTAGCAAAGCTTTAGAAATGAGCAAACTTTGTGTCACTGGTTGTCGCAAAGTTGGAACACTGGGGCCGTATCACTCTTTCTTTGGCGATGGATCGCGCACGTGGTCGATCAGCCAATATCGACCCAGCTGTCTGACATCGCTTACCTCTAGCAGTCGATAGTGACTGTCAATGATCTCGCCGCACTCCTCTGCGCGCGATACGGACTGAGCCTGGCGAGATGGAAGTGACATCTCACTCATCACAATCCAGTCCATGCATTCGTGGTATCGCTGAATACGCTCCTGCTCTTCAGGCGACATGTCTTCTCCGCGAGGGAACCGGATGAGCTGCGCAAGTAGTCCCTCGTAGGCTGTCAAGCAGCTGCGAAACTCTGATTGTATCCCTAAGGGCAAGTCGGCACATGGGAAGGCGAGGCTTGGAATCCCAGAAAACGGATTTGCGTACGTCTGCAAATCAGCCGTCGAGCGATCCCCAGCGGCATTCAACCGTGACGCAGACAGGTTTGGGCTTCCTGTTGCCGTCAGCGGTGCACTGAGCATCATCTTGAGATACCATCGATACACCTTCGTCTTCCTGGCGGTTTGGAAGCTGTTTGAGGTGGAGGCGAGCGTGGTCACGTATGTCCGGATGGGGATATGCACCGTTGATCTGTCGCTGAATTCGCACGAACACGGTGTGTCAAGTTAGCGTCGCCGTGTGTCTCGCAGACGGGGCTGCCCTATAGAAACTGTGATGCCTGCTGGATAGTTGAAAAGCCTAACTGTCGTGGTCGTAGGCACCCGCTCGTAGGCTATCTTAAAATCACTCGGTAACATGATAGAGCAAGCAACGGCTTACCCGAGTTTCATCAGCAGGCATGTTTGTCTGAACAGCGTTTCCTCCAGCCAGTAGGTCCACTGACATTCATCGGGCTCGATCATTCGTCCGGCTGTCTTGGCAGAAGCAGCCGGGACCGAGTACTTGACTTGCAAATGCTTCGCGGCGCATTCGTAGGACTGAATGGCCAGATTGAGCTCGCCCTTGAGCTCCAGCGCGACTCCTTGAAGAGTCCAACCCATGACGGCCACGATTTTCGCAGACTCGCCATATTCGGTGGGGCTCGAGTGCGTTTCGGCATTAAGGACTGCCCTAAGCTTCGCCAGCGCGGCATCGGGGCTGCCGTGAACAATATCGAGTCGAGCTAGTAGTATTTGCGCTTGCTACAGGGAAACGCAAAGCGTACGTATTGCCGGATTGTTAGCACTGACAACGACATATAGCTCAGCTGGGCTACGTTTTTTGGCAGAGGCAGGCGTTTTAGCCACCGTTCGCCAGTGCATTCGGAGTATCTAATTTTGAAGCATATGGCTTATTGGAATAAGCCAGAGAAAGGACAAAGGGAAAAGGGGGCAGTCTTGGGGACAGGGAACATCCAGGAACAAGCAGCGCCAGTTGTTCGCACAGCAGACCACCAATGGTCTTGTTGACAACACATCTGAATACCTTGTAGTATTCTCCGTCTGCGGCTTTGATTTGCTGGAGGGTGTTGGCAATGTCGTCGGTCTGCTTCGGAGCGAGCCTCATGCTCCAAACAGGTGTCAACGCAAAGTCGCAATCATAAGGGGTTGAGTCCGGAGCCTGACTCTGAAAGAGCAGATTCATCAGAGCATCTGCGAGCATAATGTATTCCCGAGCCGAGCCATTCGGATAGTACTTGCGCCGATATTTTACGGCGAGATCCCGAAGTAGGCGGAACTGTCCTTTGCAGCGACAGACATCCATATCCTGCTCGATAGCCGCAAGCTTGGCTATAACCATGGTTGCAACCGAGGTCGAAGCCGAAGAAATGAGACTCGATGCCCGAAGGAAAAGTAGCGCAGGGCCAAAGACACAGCGGGATCGCTCGATGCGGCTGGGCCCTCTGCTCGAAATCCAGATGCTGGGGGAACGCTGGACGGCGGGCTTGGCCAGGGACAACAGCAGGAGGGCGACAACGCCAAGAGAGCAGCAGGCAGCGAGGGCGAGGGCGAGGGCGAGGGCGAGAGCGAGGGCGAGAGAGAGTGCGACGCGTGTGCCCGGACAAGCCGCATGCGCAGCACAGGGCAAGGGCTGTGGGCCCCAGGGCAAGCCCTCCGGCACCCCTGCGGAATGTTTGGCCACATGCGCAGCAGGGGAGGGCAGATCAACAAAGCTGTGGTGGGATCAATCACGGCTTCTTTTGTTTCTGTTGATTCGTTCCGGCGCAAACACAATCATCAATATGCTGCTCTGGCCCTGCGCTGGCCGCAGCCCGCCTCCCCATTTTCGCACGGAGCACTTCAAAAAGGAGTACTTGCCGACCCGCGATCCTTTGAGCTTCCTGCTCTTCCGCCCCAGTCTGCAAGCTTGGCGGCAAATAGTGTCTTGGTTGACTGCCACAACTCCTGCATCCCAACGCCGTGCACATCCCTGACTTTTCTGGACCGTGTCCTTGTTGTTGCGCAAACCGCTTGATTCGGCCATCTGCCCTGCCGCTCTCAACTTTTCCAAAGCCAAGCGAGGTGCCCGACCGACCTATCTCGAGTGGTAAAGGCTATCCAAGCGCCAAGGTGCAGCTCGCATGGTTGCTCCGTCCCAAGATTTTGCTGCACTCGAATAGAGTCGAGCCTCCGCAACGACGCCTGAGATTTGATCGCTGCGTCCGAGAAGCGTTGCCATGCTTTGGTTCAAGAAAAGTGCCTCAGCAGCCCTGGCTGTTGACAACCGCTGGCCAGTTTCGCCTTTATCAACCATCCCATGTGCTCCTTCTGCGCTCACTTCAGGTTCGAACGTATCTCGGCTATTTCCGATCTATCCACCATCCCGAATCAGCCCTCGCGATCGACATACAATATGCCTTACACGGCAACTGGACTATTCAACCATGCCACAGCGGCGACCCCGGTCGACATATTTCAGAACGCAAGAGAGTTCATCAAAGGTTCGTTCTGTCGCTGAATAAACCATTGAAAGGGCTGCGAAAGCCACTCAGGACGGATGCGTCGATGTCCCTAACGCGACTGGTCCATATTTTCACGCGACAAGACAAGCTCTACTTCACATCCGTTTCCTATCCGCCTCCGCAATATGTGAACGTGCACTTTTTCACCATCGACAGCACGCTGGTCTACATCAGCTTCTACTCGGATTTCGGGCCGTCCAATATGGGACATATTCTCCGATTCTGTGAGATACTGAACGAGAAGTTGGTGGTAAGGTCTAGTGCATTCGTGTGCATACCGTTAGGTTCAGGGCTCTGTCAGACAAGGCTGAATAGAGAGCGTCATTCGCTGACGATATTGGGTTCGGTACCGGGACAGCTGCAGGTGCTGTATTGGTGTTTGACTTGATCCGTGGCTGACCAACGCCCACTCCTATCTGCATCTTGAAATACATGATGCTCCGGATATAGAGTCCCATCAATGCCAACAAAAAAATATGCTTGCTCAGCTCAATGGAGAATGACAAACGCGCCAATGCAGCGTTCCTGATGTGTGCTTACCAGGTGAGTGCATGTGAGGCTGGTGATTCCATCCAGGGGAGCGTGATGACCTTGCATGGGCTTGAGCCGTCAAGGATACAACGAGAACAGAGGTGTGAGCATGAAAGGACGCCAGCGACGATGCGCACTCACCATAACCCTGTCTATGCATCCGCTTCTCGTGAACGGGCAGATGATTGCATTCAAGAAAACCCCAGAGGAAGCCTTCCAGCCGCTTATTGGCATATCGCCTCCATTCACACCCTATCGTGATGCAGGCTATGGGCCAGCAACATACTACATCACCATTCTCGATTGCTTGCGGGGTCTTTACAAGGGTCTCACTACAGGGCTACTGAATCTCGATACTTTTGACTGTGACGAGTACAAGTTTTACGAGCGAGTCGAAAACGGCGATCTCAACTGGATCACAGACAAATTTGTAGCCTTTGCTTCTCCTCACGATGAGCCGGCATCGGCCGGTTTTCCTCCAAACCTAACCGGAAACGGCTTCTTTGGCATGTCTGCTACGGTGGCATGGGAAAAGAACGAAACCAAGGAAGGCCGCACACCAGGCCAGCCATTCTATTCCGCCTACAAAATTGACGATTTGGTGCGCTATTTTCAAGAAAAGCAAGTTCGAACTGTCGTCCGCTTGAACAACAAGATCTATGACCGACAAAAATTTGTCGACAGCGGCATCGAGCACATTGAGCTCTACTTCCCTGACGGAACCACGCCTCCGGATGGAATCCTTAAACGCTTCTTGGATTTGTGCGAGAATCGCCAAGGTAACGCATCTTATGGTGATAGAACATTTTGACCGCTCTAGAACACTTGGCAAATGGGGTGGTTTCTTTTGAGTCAGTTGCTGAGCAAATCGGTCCTGGATTCCAAACCAATCATCGATATCATTGAATTGGCCCTGTTGGCGCTGCAGGCAAGATAGGCATTCACTGCAAGGCCGGTCTTGGGCGTACTGGAACCCTGATTGCCGCATATCTCATGAAGCACTACAAGTTCACTGCTGCGGAGGTCATCTCCTACCTCCGTATTCTTCGCCCTGGAAGTGTCGTGGGCCCGCAGCAAAACTATCTGCAGAGGTAAAGGCGCTACGGCGATAGTTCTCCATGCGCTGTATTTGGACTGATTGCCCGAGCACCATTTCGAAGCCATTTTCGGTGGTACTCGTTCAGAATTTACCCGTGATATTCCATCATCAACCGAGTGAATATGTGCTCGCTGTGCGGGTGAGGGGTTCATGTTGAAGCTCGCCGCTGTCGGACCAAATCAGAGCATGTCGATATGTTGATGGCGCAATTGTATTTCCCATTGCCGAGTATTGCTATTGACCCGCATGGCATACATCGGTATTGCAATCAATATGCTCGCGTGAATGCCGTAACTCACCAACCATGTGAATGAACCATCCTCTATCACAGCATGCAGTCCAAGCTCTGGAAAATGCACCCCTCGAGCAAGCTTCATCCACTGATCTCGCTTCTTAAGCCAGCGACATTTTTCACCACGACGCGCTTCTCTCCGCCAAACCAGATTGTAGCCCTGCTTAGGGTTGTCGATGCCTCCGCTGAACCTGAGGATGAAGTTGATGAGGACTCCAACGTTGCCGGAATTGACACTATGGAACTATCCGATGCCCCTGAGCATCATGGCCAAAAGCCACAGTTTATCCAAAACGATTCAAGTCTTCACCGAGCAGCCAAACCCGGCGAGGTCATGTCGATTCCGGTGCAGCCACGAAAGCATATATCCACGACACCGTCCGCAGGTGAAAGCCGTCCTGGGCGCGCCACCAGTGCCCACCCTTCTTTGGTAAGGTCGAGCGGGGATACTGCTTGTCCCATAGTTGCAGATCTACAGTGTCCTTAGGTATGTTGTCACTAATTTCAATCGATGCTCTCGCTCTTAGGAATCGACTGGGGCAACTATCGCTTCAACGGGTTCCAAGTTCCCGACTTACTCGCTTGGTGGAACCGCTGCCTCGGTGCACGGCGCCAGCTCGACGTCATCCAACTTCAACAACTCCGTGACTCAGAGCACTCAAACACGCTACCAACTTCGTTCGGGGATGCTTCAAAGCGCCGGCGCCGCCGGAAAGCAGAAAGGAGGCTACTCTGCTGCGGGGCCGCTCGGCCCTGGTGTCGGAAGCTTCATTCTGTCCGGGACAAGCAAGCCTGGTTCTGCGAATGCTATTGGAAACCCGATCCGGACCGACGAGGAGCTAGCCAGAGAGACAAGGTCCGGCTCCTCCAGAAGGAATTGATCGCAATGGGGTCGCTCGACAGCTTGACACTGCGACAGTCGTGCTGCGACCTTCTTGACGCCTATGGCATTCACAAAGGCCGCCCGGACTTGATTGCTTTTGAGGGGGGGAAAGGAATACAAACATGTATCATTCACAACGGCTCTTCATCACACCATCTATTTCTGTGCCGCTGCACTGCAGTGCCGCGACCCTATCTCAATCGGTCGAGTGTGGCTCTGTGATCAATATCTCATCGGCCAAGTCCATCGCAACAGCGCGAACGCCGATCGATGTCGTTCAGGCAAGCGGCCGATCAACATCATTCAACTCACGCAAGCCATCGGCGTCCTGATTCAAAACGGGTGGGCTAGCTGGTTGAACGGGAGGAGGCACTGAAATATCAAGAGTTCGTGATGTTACATCGGTCAAGCCGCTGTACAGCCTTCCCGAGCGAGTGCTCTCGCCTTCACCGATCTTGCTGCCTCGAAGGCAAGACAGGGCCGTAGCACTCCTCGGCCCTGAGGGCGACGCTCTCAACAGAATCCTAATTCCGAAGCGTGGGTGATGCCCTGGCGCAGCGATCGATCCCCGCACCGAGGGTATGGTGGACAGCTACTGTCACGGAGTTTCCTATTGATTTCTGCAAAGACTGAATTCGGTGACGATGAAATGAAATGAAATGAAATAACAGATTGCAAAGAAACCACGATCTGGCTTGAACAGGAGGGCGAGCGCAAACAACCATACGGTGCAAATTGGGGTAGCGTTCGAAGACAGATACAACGGCAAATGCAAGTGCAAGTGCAAGTGCGACGACAGCAGCAATGACAACATCCACTGTCTCTGGCAGCGCTGAGGGCACCACATTCCGCAGCGCTCCTACTTTCGCACCAGAACCCTGTATTTGGCCACGGCGACTTCTTTGGTGTCGAAGCCGATCAGGCAGCCCTTGGAGTCGCCAGCAATAGCCTTGCCGGCATAGACGCCGCCAGCATGCTCGGCGATGGCAACGTACTGGGCCGTTCCGTTGGCCTCGGAGCCGCCTTCGATCTGGAACTGCTGAATTGGGATCTTTGCGGCTCCGGACTGCTCGATCCACAGGAGTCGGCTCAGGTCGCCGACAAGGACTTCAAACTCGGTCTCGAAAAACTCTCGCTCGGCGTAAGAGTAGTGGAGGCCCTCGGGGGCATCGGCCGTGACCCATCCGAGATGGACACCCGTTTCGTGGAAGGTGCGGCCGCAGTACAGGGGTCGGCCATCGGCTGTTCGTCCGACGGGGATGGCGCTGGGCGGGATGGCCCGGCTCGAGGTAGCGACCCAGTAGAAGACGGGCGACTGCCCCTGCTGCAGCATGGCCTCGTAGTCCCGGCCGTATTCCCTGGTCTCGGCGAGCCAGTCGTCAAAGCCAGCGACTCGGTCGTGGGTGCGAGAGTGCGGCTTGTAGTCCGAGGGGATAAAGTACGACTGCTTATGGTGGAAGAGCATCTTGGAGCACAGGAGGCGGGGGATGGAGGCGGGCTGACGAAGGGAGAGATGCGGGCCGACGAGGGGAACAGCGGGTCGGCGGGGACAAGCCGAGTGACATGGCTGTGGATGGCGTGGCTGGCTTGCCCGAGGCCAAGGAACACCGCCTTCGTTGGAGTTGGTTGGCCGGACGATGTTCGTCTGTCGGATACATCGCCGAACCCGAGACGCCATCAGCTGAACGCCCGTTCGGACCGAGACACATCCATCGGCCGGGCATACCAACCGAGCCGAGGAGGGACATCAACAGGGCCAAGAGAGCGTATCGACTCGGCAGCGCACCCATCGACAGAGCAGCGACAGTCCAGCCATTGCCGGCTGCACCACCATCCACCACCATCCACCACCATCCACCATGTCGTCCTTCCGCCTCATCAAATCGTGGATCGGCAACGCTGCTCGCCAGATCCTCTTCGAGTCGCCCATTGGGTACTTCTACACGACGGCCCAGGCCGGTGCAAAGCCTCCTCACACCGTCGTCGGCGACGCAGCCATTCACACCGCCGGTCCCTTCAAGATCATCCCTGTCCCCTATTTCGAAGACAACTATGGCTATCTTGTTGTGGACACGGAGAAAGGTATTTCCCACTCTCGGGCCATGGAAAACGATACTCTGCGGGCAGTGCATGCGCTCTGACCTTCACTTCCTGCCCATCGGTACAGAGGAAGCTGCCATCATCGATCCTGCGGGTATGCATGGACGTCTCCAACCGACTTCACCCAAGTTGTCTGTCTAACAAGGGCAATACGGAGCCGCAAATCTCGTCGTGAATATCTCCGTTCGCGGCTCCAAGTGTCGTCTGTTTGTCGCTGAGCTTGCGCTGATCGTATCCTGTCCTACTCTTCGCCATATCGCTCATCAACGAACCACCTCTTCGATCCCGCTCCATCCCAGATCCCGCTGCCATCATGCAGGCGCTTCGTGTGTACGCCCCGACTGCCAGCGTTGCCGCCTTCCTTACCACCCACAAGCACTGGTAGGCAAACTTGCAGCGTCCGGTGCGTGGGTCAGGGCCCGCTTTCATCATGATCACGCGAATCGGTCCGTTTGTGTTGGCTGCGATCCTGTTGATCCACCCATGCCATAATCCGCTCGCCTCGAAACAGGGACCACAGCGGCGGTAACGCCGCCCTCAAGCAAACATTTCCGAGCGCAAAGTTTTACGGCAGCCATGTCGACTTCACCCAGGGGCCCGTATCGTACAACTCGTTCTATTGTATCGATTCGCCTCTACATGGCGGAGATCGATTCAAGGCAAGTCGCTCACCATTCGGCATGCGCGATGGCTTGACGGTTGTTTGGTGGCCTCATGACAAACCGCAGGGGGCCCTGGATGGCTGCTCGTCCTCTGGCGGCCGCCGTCGTCTGTTGATTGAATTGCCTACATGGACTAATGAGAGTCCAATCTTTTGCACAGGTTGGCCGCATGGCTTTCACTGCGCTCTCTACGCCCTACCATACCAAGGGAAGTCTCGTGTATCTCTTCGACCCAGCCCTATCCAATCCAGCCGGTATGTGCATTGGTGTCCAGGTCTCTGTCTATGTCTCGGGCCTCCTCGTACCCGCTTGTCCAACACAGCTCGGTTGTTCTGCCATTCTGGTAGCTGTATGGGCTGGCGCATGGACTTGTGCGCGGAACCATGCTGATATACTGTTGGTTACCGATCGCTGGTCCCCAATCGCCGCTCTGCAGCCAACATGCCAGCATCGGTCTTCACTGGCGATACACTGTTTGTCGGAGGAGTTGGTAAGTCAGCACAAGACGATGCGCAACTGATGCACGGAGCGATGCAAGAGCGCAGGTGGCGATATTGTACAATCTAACCCTGCGACGGGGCGCCTCATCTGTGCCAACCGTCCTTGCTCCTAGGCCGTTTCTTCGAAGGCACAGGCGTCGATATGGCGCGAATCCAGTCTCTACTCAGGGCCGAACTCAATCCCTCGACGTTAGTGTGGCCCGGCCATGAGTACACTCACTCCAATCTGGTGTTTGCACACTGGATCAATCCGTCGAGTGAATCTGTCAAGGTATCTGTTTGTGATTGTATGGCATGGTTAATGTGCCTTCATGACCACATCTGCCTGGTGTCTTAGGATGTGTGTAGCCGCCTCTCTGACAACGTACTGAAGATCTGACGCATCCCGCTATTCTGCATCGTCGCGCGAATTCTTTGATCTCGGCCGAATAAAACTCCAGTCGAAGCTCGAATCTGCAAATAACTGCAAGGCCAGCAACACCCCGACCATTCCCTCCACCGTGGCTGAGGAATTCAGCCACAATCCTTTCCTAGTCGTTTCGGGCTCGACAGCTGACAGCTGGGAGATCCAAGCAAGAATCCAGAGCACCGTATCGCATCAGGATCGAGAGGCCGTCGAGTCTGAATGCCGACAGCAGCTCCAAGCCGAAGGTGGTGGGGACTCGGAGGAGCTCCTGGCACGAGCCATCTTGACGGGCTGCTTGCGCAGGTTGAAGGACCAGTTCAAGCCACCTGTGTCCTCAGCGGGACTAGACCCTAAACTTTGACGGACCAACATTGGCTTGATCACGGCCAATAATGCTCTGGCAGGACGAATGGTGCTGGTTGTGCACGGACGGACGGTGCTGATGTGCATGGCAGTGTGGGAAGAATCGCCGCCAAAGCAAAATACAGATATCCGTTTCGTAGGGAGAGGCCAGCTCTCTTGCTTGGTTCTCTTGCTTGGCTCTTTGGCGGGTCGCCAATGCCACCCTGATGCCCACGGACCGAGCCCGGTCTGGGGCAGAGCTCGTCAATCGGGCCACAGGAGATCGTCTCGCGTGCGGTTCTTGCCTGGCTTGGCGGGAACGCCTGTGTTCATCTTGTCTTGATCAGCCATCGCCCGATCGTCGCATCGTCGCATCGTCGCCCATATCCCGTCGACCTCTCCTGTCGCAAGCCAGATGTACGCCTCGATCGAATACCGCAAGCTCGGCAACGCCGCATTCCAGTCCAAGGACTACACAAAGGCTCTCTCCTGCTACAACACCGCTCTGAGCCTCGATGCCTCAGACTATCTCTCCCTCTCAAACATGTCCCTATGCCAGTCCAAGCTAGGCCTGCACCCACACGCCTACGAGACGGCAATCCACTGCCTGAATCTTGCACCGGCCTCGTACGCCAAGGGCTGGGCCAGAGTTGCATACTCCATGTTCATGCTCGGGTTTGCCCGCGAAGCCTTGATCGTTGCCGCTGCAGGCCTCAGCGCCTGCCCAGGCAACTCCATGCTGACTGAGCTCTCGAAGGAGATCATCTCGGTCCAGTCGGTTATTCCGCCTGCAGAAAACCTCAAAAGCTTCCTCCGTGCTTTGAAGCGATACACCCTTGGATGTCGGTATATCCCCGAGTCGCTCGCGGTCGATGATGTCGATGCCCAGTTCGATCATTTTGCAGCCAAGGTTGCTCGCTTGAAGCTCACCGGCTCATCCTACCTGACGATCGTTGGCTTTCCAAGGCTCGGCAAGGCTCGCATGGATCTTGTTGATGTGCTGATTGACAAGTGCACCTCACACCCACCCGTAAAGTCGCCGTGGCTGGATTTGATTCTGGCTGATGGAGAGGTGGCCGTCATTCCCCTGATCATCATGGCGCATCCCGAGCGGTGGATGAGCCAGTTCGACAGCCTGCAGCCGTCCAGCCGCCTGCGTGTTCCGATCGAAATCGAATACCAGGATCTCTTTCTCCAGCTCTTGATCGTCCTGGTCAAAAACACGGCCCTATCCAAACCCATCGTCGACCGCATCGTCGACATGTGCAAGGACATCCTCGACAACTCGCCGCACCCCAAAACTACCGAGCATAGCCTGCTCTTTATCCAAACTCAGAGCCGGAATGCGCATTTGATCGAACTTGTGAAACTCTGCGAGCGACAAGAAGAGTGTCTGCCGGTCATTCGAAGGGCCGTCATGCGAGACATGATCGATCTCAACATGTTTGGTGACTGGCGGGCCATCCTGCAGTACCTTGGCCTCTGGCTCGATCAGCCGATTGACCTGCCGCTGCAGATCAAAACCTTTCATCTCCGAGCTGGGAGGCTTCACTGGGATCAGCTTCGCTTCGGCCAGGTCGTCGAGGGCGAGCTTGGCTATGTGCATCCCAAATGCTCCAACTACATGTGCACCGTCACTTCGACTCCTGCGGAGCCATTTGAACTGCTATGCGAGATTTGCCTACTCCGCCACTGGTGCTCGACGGAATGCAAGGATCTGGATTGCAGTGACCACCAAGCAGTCTGCAGCGCCGCGCCCGAAATCATGCGTGACAGCATGCTCAAGGCCCTCAGCAACGAGTCCTACCGCGCCAATCCAAACCCTGAGCTGGCCATGTGCTGCAACTGCGAGGAATACGAAGTCGAGCCGAACCAATTCCTGAAGTGCGAGCGTTGCCCGTCTCTGTACTGTAGCGAGTTTTGCCGCGATTACGATGCAACTGAGGGCAGCCACGGATCTGTGTGTCCCGCACCCGAGACGGATGGATAGTCGATCCCCGCACCCTGGTGTCCCTAAAGGAGCCTTCCCAACGAATAGGTTGCGGGCAAAGTCCAGTAGCGACTATACAGGCTGATATTATGCGGTTTGCAACGCGATTGTTCGGCAAGCGTTGTTTCAGCAAGATCAGCACAATATATTGGGTTGGCTCAACATGTCGCTGACACGGCCATTTAATGGAACTGCAGTAGGTATACGACGCTTCCATGAAAACAGAAATCAGCGTACTCCAAATCAAAGCTTAGCAGGGGATTGTGTGGCGGACGGATCTATCGGCGAAGCAAAGGCTGGCTTCTACGGTCATATTCAGATGCAACAAAATAACTTTGGAAAGGAGGCATCAAACCATACAAAGGGGGCGAAGGGAAGCGGAGGTGTGCACAAGCTGGGAGCTTGCACGGGCACTCGTTGAAACGATCGATGTATCGACCAGGCAAGCGACGGTGTTTCGTCTCAATTGAATCTAGCCAAGTGCTGTGGGGGCCCGCCGTATTGAGTGCAGGTTCAAAATGGAGGTCATTAGTCGGCCGGCCAAGACAGAATCAATTACAAGACGAAGCGGGGGGTCGATAGTCAACCACGAAGAGGACGGGGCGAGCCTCAATCCAAAATCGCACAATATCCTGCAAATAGCAGCCTGGGGGGTTCCTCCGCCGCAGTCTAAGCACATCAGAGCGTCATTCGCTCACCTCTTCGATCTCGGCAATCTCGGCATCGTCCATGTCGTCCTCAAGAATAAGGCTATCCGAGGACAGTTGCTTCATAATCGACAAACGCTCGCGAGCAGGTGCAATGCCATCTGGCTCGACCGGTGTGGGCGACAGCATCCCCGACATGCGGTGGATCGAGTTTCTGGGCGAGTGCTCGGCCTCAGTCACATCGACGGCCAGTGTCGCCATGGTGGTCCCGAGAGAATACTCCTCCTTGATGCTGCCGAGAACGACAACGTCGGCCTCCTCTGACATTTCAGATTCGCGCGTCGCAATTGTAAGACTGTAGCCGGTTGCTTTGCCCAAGCTCGAGGCAACCGAAGATTCGCTTCGGCCGCGAAAGTGGCGTGCCCCAGAGCGATCATAGAGGCCTCGAGTCGATGCTTCGTCGTCATCCTCGAATTCATCCTCAGAGTATGGCGATACCGCAGCAGTGCTTCCATTCGAGCGAATCGATGCAGTCACTGCCGGAGCCCCGTTTGTATCGTCGGTGACAGGCAGAGGGCTGGCACCCAACGGGAGATCTGAAGAGGCTTCGTGGGCTGAATGTGCCTCTTTCAAAAGCGTATAGGCGGCTTCGTTGGTGAAGATAGCTTCGTTGTGTGTGATCAAGTCTCTCAGCAATCGCGCCGGGTGCTTATCATGAAGCGTGACCTTGGTGTCGTGCTTGGGCCGCAAGATGATCGGCCCGAGATATTGAGTGAACTCGGTGATACGCGAGTCGGCCTTGTCGACAGACTCAACCATCCTGTGCGGCACACGAATAGGCATATCAGCGATTCACCGGTTATGACACCGCCGTCGCCTGCTATCGCAGCGCTCACCTCGACCAGTGTCGCGTTAGTGCTGCCAGCGAGAAGAAGTGGGCTGGCGTAAGCGTCATAAGAAGGCTCCGCAGCGATGTCAAGCGCATGGGGGTTTCGTCTTCGGTTTCTGTGGACAGGAGATGAGCAGATGGAATGATGTCAAGCGCGGGCGCCACGACATGAGCATGCTCATTATAGCAACGAGAGTGGCCTACTGGAAAAGTATAAAAGCTTCAAGGGTTCGTAGATTTCGTGACTGCGGCCATTGATATACGGATGTCAGTGCAGATAAAGCCAGACAGCAGAGCAAAATCGATGCGACACCCCCCCCCACATCAAAATCAAAAGGCTCACCTGCACACCGAAGCGGGAAGCTCTACCATGTAGAGCTTCAGGACCCCGACCAGGATTTGGGTAGGCAGCTTGCGGATGTCTTTGGTTATCAAGGGACCGCCGTTCAGCTTGCCACGGAGGGCACAGACGGCCGAAAGGTTGGTATTGGATTCCAGCCTGATCAAACGAGAGCAAAGCGATAGGCAGAGCTACTTAGATATCCTGCGATTCGGGCCGCATGAATATGTGGAACACCGTTTGTCGCAGAGGATCCAGGTGGTGTCAGCACAGTCCGAGCAGAATTACCAGTGATTGAGTTCGCCCGAAGCATAGTCGCGCGCCTGGCGCTCTTTAAGCACAGCCAGGCACTTGCGAATAATATCTGGGACACGGCGCTGCTGGTGAGCAGTGGATTCTTCAAGCGAGACGCCAAACAAGGTATCTCGAGTCCCAAAGTGATGGGAGTGGTACACAATAGGAGGAACGCGAGAGGTGCCGGTTCGTTCACGATCAATAAAGACCTAAAGGTGCGGATAATCGGAGCAGGCGTTGATACGCATTGTACTACTGATGGACCAAGGCCAACAACCACTCAGCGAATTTGATGCCTTCGTGTAAACAACTCTCGGTGCCTTGGAATCGGTTCTCGATTTGCTCGAGGTTGTACAGCGATGGATAGCATCCGATTGGTGCCAATCTAAGGCTATGAGTATCTGGCTGACGTCCAGCATCCGGTCCGCGGAATCAAGGACGTGGGTGATTTACCTGGAGCTCTTTCTCTGGGTTGAACGTTTCCAAGTAAATATTCAACTTGTCGGTCACTTGCTGAATGATCGGAACCGTGAGTTGCTCCGCAGCCGCAACACCCTTGGTAACACTCCGCATGATCTGCAGCTTGGAGAGCTCAAGCTGCTGCATCTGATGCATGTAGTCGACGCAGTAGCTTTCCAGTAGGATTCGTGTGGCTTCGGCGGCCTCGACGGCTTTCTTATACTCCACATCGGCCCGCCGAGCTTCGCGCTGGAGCTTTTTGAACAGGACATCGGTCTCGATCTCCGTCTTTTTCCACTGGTAGAATGCCTGGGCGCTGAATAGTGCCGAAGTGCGGTTGCCGCCACTCACGGACTTGAGGAACCCCTGGGCGACGAGATATTCGACGATCGACAAGGCTCCAGAGTCGTCAATGCCAAGTTGTGTCTTTGTGAACTCGACAATATCTTGGCCCAGATAGCATGACTTGTAGGTGCCGAGGAGCGTTTTGAGATCCTGTCGTCCCAATAACCCCAGGGAGGAGATGGAGACACATTCCATGTTAATTGATGTCGCCTTGCGCCTCGGCAATATCACCGAGGGATAATTTTAGCGCCGTTGCCACTGTTCTCAACGCGAAGTGTCTCCATTGTGGCAGGTGTTCAGTCCGATGCCAGATCTAGCTATGCTGGCAGGCGATCGGTGGGTTTACCTGCTGGCGCGTCTGGCTCTGGCAAAGGGCGAGGACCGAGTTAAAGTCCTCGATAAGGAAAGCGTAGATGCCGACATTCACCATAGCCTCGTCCGGATGTGATCGCGCCGAGTCGGTCGAGGATTTATCGCTCGAGTCTGTTCTCGACACTTCCTCGTTCCAGTTTCGCTCCTCCGACTCGGCCATGGTGTTTTTCTTTTCGTACAGTTCTTGGGCAATCTTGACCTCGATCTGCTGCTTTTCCATCTTTTTGAATGTCGCCTCGATCCCCTCCTTCCGCAACAGACTTGCCTTTCGATTATCATCGAGGTACTTTTGCAAGAGCCGTACAAGTTGATGTAGAGCGGCAGACACTTGTTTTCGCGACTGGGACAACGTCTCGGTTTCCTAAAAGGAAGGCCGGCGTTTGGCAGAGTCGATGCCGACCTCGGCAACGGTAAGCCGAGTGTGGGAGCACCATCGGTGAGAAGAGAGAGGACACGCGACGGCCAACTTGCAAGAACGGCAGCTATAAACCGGCGGCGGCCAACGGCGTGCGGCCAGAAGGACCAAGGGCTGGCGAAGGACAGAAAGGCAGAAACGACCCAGCGTCCCTCCAGCGGTGGCCGATGTCGGTTGAGAGTCGCGAGTGGCGCTCTCTGGAGGGATGGTGGGACGCAGGCACTCGGAAGACCAACGGCACCAGGTTCGACCACAGCGAGAGAAAGATAGAGCCCACCCAGTCCGCAACGCCCGTCGGCTCGGAAACATACGCTCTTAGCGATCTTGAAGATCTCGCTGATGAGCGAGTCGTCCTTGCTAAATCCGTCAGCTCGATATTTGGACTTGCCAATGTCAGACAGCTTGGAGGCGTAGTATTCTTCGCACACAATGCGCTCCCGCAGAAACTGAAGCAGCTCCTCAATCTGAACCAAGCCCTAAAAGCGAGCCCATCGAGGGTTTGATAAGAAGTCGGGCTCGAGCAGGTGTAGAGCCACCGTTGCTGTTGCGGGCCCCTTCTGGTCCAAGAGACCCATGGCCGTTGTTGGGCAACACCGGCGGCTGCCTTGCCGGTCTGCTCGACGACAGGTCCTCAGCACGGCGGCCCTGGCTCTGCCAAATACCGTGGTGGCTTTACCGTATTAAAGTGATCATGAAGCTTCTTGATGCCCACGAGGGGATCCTCTGTCGGGAGGGCCAGCAAGAGAAATCAGAGACAGTCACGCAAGCTGCCGGGTCGCTGGCCGGGGGAGACCATGGGAGACAGAGCTGTTCGGATATGCCAGCGAGCAGCAGAGGGCCGCACCGTTGTTGACGGACCAGAACCAGTCCTCGAACCTCAGCATGGCGGCAAAAGGCAGATACTCTCGGATGGCGGAGCGGATAGACAAGAGCAGGCGGATGGTCTGGCGCCGATCGCCACCGAGCCTGGACCAAGAATGACCAGGCGACAGCAGGCCGTGGCGGTGCACCAGGCGCGGAGACGCAACCAGGCGGGATCGGCAGTCGACTTCAGGTGACCTGCGCGGCGCGCCACCCCACCCGTAAATAGCGCGGCAGCGGGTACACAGGACTGTGGCGTGGTGCTGCTTGTCGATGCGTGTGTGGATGCAGCAACAGCGACTGTTGCTGCCGCCCGATTTGTGCAAGGCTGCTGCGCTCTGTGTGACGCCCGCACCGGTTTTGTCCGGCCCTTGTGCGCTTGTGATCCACGTTCTCGCCTCTCGGCCCTCGGCGCTTCCTCGCTCCTCTGCATCTCTCCTGGTTGCGGCCCTGCAACACTCACGATCGCCCTTGCCCCTCATCTCATCACTCTCCGTTGCTCCTGCCCTGCCGACCCCAGCGCCGGCCATCTCTGGATCTGCATATCGCAATGTCGGATAACAAACAGACGCTCTTGAGCCTGCTCAAGCTCGAGGGCAACAAGACCTGCATCGATTGCGGGGCCTTCTATCCCCAGTGGGCCTCCGTCACCCACGGCATCTTCTTTTGCTTGGACTGTTCGGGCGTCCACCGCTCGCTCGGCACACACATTTCGTTTGTCCGCTCCGTCTCGATGGACAAATGGTCGGACGAGCAGGTCAAGCGAATGCAGCTTGGTGGAAACAAGAAAGCCCTAGACTTTTTCAAATCTCATCCAGGTTGGCGTCACCTATGGCTCTCGAGCAAACGGAACTGCGATACCATCGCCTTTCGTTGAGGATCGCATCCTGGAGGAGCAATCGGACTTGACGGCAGTTACATCCGGCTTCCGTACAACGCTAATGAGCCTAGAGAGTGTCGACCGCATGGAGCTCGACCTTGAAAGGGCAGATGCGGGCAGTGTCACTTACCCAGTCCGCCCTCTTGAACACTGGCTCTCGAACGATCCATCGCCTTCTCGATCGGCCCGGACTTGACGACGAAATTCACATGGTTCCAAAAAGACTGGCACGAGGACATGACGATTCAGGTATGCTTGCGGCCGCTCTGTGAGTGGGTCAATCTTGTCGTTGTCGTTGTCGTTGCTGGATTATGTACAGTGTAGAAACTAGCTTCCTGTCACATCATCGCCAACCTCAAGGACTGACATCCTGTCTATTCTGGCTTCTGATAAATCCAGGAAAAATATCAAAGGCAGGCCACTCCCTCTATACAGCCCCTTGCTCTTGCCTCCGAACAGCCCGCTGACTCACCCTTCCCTTTGCCCACCACATATGCAACAGTGAATTTGCCCGAGCTTACAAAGAAAAGGTAGTGTATGGATCTGTCCGTTTATACAGTTGGTGAGCCCCAGAGCTTGTGCTAACTTGGCCTGTCGATGTGTCCAGCTGACCGCCGATGTAGAAGGAAGAGCATTCAAAATGCCTCCGCGATCGAGCACGCCCAGCTCAACCACGGCAAGATCGACCACTCCCCGCTCAAATGCGACCTTATTTTCTGACACCCGAGGCAACTCGTCCCCCCAAGCCACGACCTTTAACCAGAGCAGCTTTGGTAATGATCCAAATGACAGAAAGGCAAAGGTCGATGAGGACTACTTCAAGGTAAATTGCTGTCCAGGGTGTCCCGCTGTTCCTTAATGGAGGCTATGTAACGACCAGCCACCGGAGCAACTGTCAAAGCCGACATACTAAAGCTTGGCCGTATCGATGCTGTTTCAGAGACTCGGAAATACAAACGAATCGCGATCTGCAAACCTGCCCCCAAGTCAGGGCGGCCGATATGTTGGATTCGGAAACTCTAGCTGTGAGTCGATTGATGTACAGATAACCCCCCCCCGCTTGACTGAAGCTCGAGTATTTGTTCGCGATGATATCGAATGTGGCTACCGCCTTGGATGAAATGGAGAGTGCTATTGCGGTTGCCCACACGTAGCGCCTTCATTTGCCTGATGCAATCACCGCTCCTCCATTGATTCCGACGTTGCTCTTGGCAGATGCCCCCACTCCTTCTCGTAACAATGCCGATATACTGGCCGATCCTATGTCCACGCTTTCAATGGGGTGGTCCTTTTTCAGCTCCACCGCTCAGACAGCTGTTGGTGCGCTTGGCGTTGCCGCCGCTGAGGGTACAAAAATGGCCCTTTCGAGCGCCGAGACTCTCGGCCAAACTCTGACTGAAAAGGTGATTCGCCCAACCACTGATGCAATCCGAGACCCTACTTTCAGCGAAAACATTTCCGCCTATGCATCCACTCTCCAGCGCCAGGTATGAAGCACAAGACAGAGATTTAGAAGGCTGACCGAGAAGCTGTCTCGCTTGCATTTGGAAAGAGACTGCGAGGACTTTGGTTGCACTCGTTATTGCTGGATGGACCAAATTCCCCCTCGAAACGATAATTCGGAGATGCTGATGTACTTTACTCACAGGTTACGGAGGGCGGAAGCAAAGGTGTGTCATTCATTTCCGGGTTTGTCCAATCCAAGGCCACGGGCCCCGGCGACAGCAAGTACACCGGGTTTGGATCCGAAAGCAAGTTTGCCTCATATGGATCCACACCTAGCACCCATAACCCCACGGATGATCATGGCGACGACTTTGACGACTTCTGGAGCCGAGGAGACCAGTATGATCGGAACAATGGCTCTCATTTTGACCAGCAGCCTCATCAGGGAGACGAGGATACATCCCTCAGTCAACATTACTCGCAGCCTCATCAAAACGACCAATACGAAGAATCGGTCGTTGATGATGTCTACCAGAGCGAAATCCAACCTCAAGTTGTCTCGAAAAAGGCCGCCACCACCGCCGCCAGGTCACGGAGCTCTCAGGCGGCCAGCAAAAAATCGGACTGGGAGGATGACTGGGACAATTGGAATTGATTCCGTGCGCAACATGGTTGATCGGCCGGGATGATGCACGGGCCCGCGGTGGGACGCTGATGGGTAGCCGAGGCGACTGATGGAAATACGATCCCCCCTCAAAACTGCCCTTTCTTTACCCATCATACACATGCTCTTCAGACAGCTGATCGACTTGAGGCCCGTCGTCCTTGCTAATAACCAGGATTGGACTGGTCCTCTTGTCCATTTGGCCACTCGCCGGGACATTCCAAGTCGGGTCCCTGACAGACCCCAGCAGGACTGCATCGGCAGATACGTATCACCAATGAGTGCGTTGATTCCGTCCCCGGTCGCCGCGACGGCAGCGGTCAACTGAGGAGGGATATGATCAGCCACGTTGACCGATACAGTTACAGGCGAGATGAGATATGGATCGACTGAGCCGGTGGAAACAGCTTGATGGCGGCCGTTGAGCCTTCCATTACCCACCTGTCCACCAAAGTAAGCCTGTCCTGGTCGTGGCAGGGGCACCATCACCCATGCTGCATCCCATTGGAGTCAGGCTCGCAACGGGCTGGTTTTGAAGGCTGTATGTCTCGAACATTCGGCGAGTCGAGCAGGCCCGCCGTGGCCCCGATCACCACAGCATCGCTCGGCTGTCGGCATTGTTGCGCCAGCCGGGCTCGCTCTGGCCTTCCCAACGCAACACGACACTGAAAAAATTGATAGTGCAAACAACACGCGCCTTTTTGGTCTTCACCTTCGTCAACCCGGAGCATTACCCCCCCCCATTCCTCAGCCGCAAGTAAGGCGCTATCACCATGGCTCAAGCGCACGTCGATATCATCCAAGCGGCCCGCGAATACCTGAGTCTGGATAAGGTAGGGGCTAAGGACACCCGTGCAGAGCGGATCAGATATAATCAAGCACGCCGAAACCTCGGGTCGGGTGATGTTGAAGCCTGGCACTGAGCAGAGCCATCGCAGTGTTCAACAACGGCCTCGCCAATGCTGATCCAGGCTATTCTTGCAGAACCCCAGAACACACAAAGAGATTCAGACACTCCTTGACAATGGCGATGTCCAAGAGCTTCAGCAGAGGCTTGGCGAGAGGATGACTTTTGGCACGGCTGGTGAGCACATTCGAGCGGGTGAGCCGATGGAGGATTGGGCTGCTGCCACCGTAAGAGCTTACAGGCATACCCCTGTATACAAAGCCATGCACCTTGATCAGCCGATATTCGAGCCGGGATGGTGACGATGTGGGCCGAGCAATCGACTGGCTCACTCGACCTTGTTTTCTTCGATCCAGGCCTCCGATCGGCCATGAAGGCTGGCTATGCCTTTATGAACGACCTTACGGTCATCCAAGCATCGCAGGGCTTGCTTCGTTACCTGGTGGCTACATTGACCACGGAGTCTGTATCGGCAGCTGGAGTCGTTGTTGGCCATGACCACCGCCACAACTCGGACTCGTTCGCCAGGTAAGGGATTGTAGCGAGCCGCCAATCGCTTTCGACGGCGCACCAAGGAGGAAAGGTGTCGCCTCCGCTGTTCCCATTTGCTGATCGCTCAACTGCCCGCAGATTGACGGCAGCCGTATTTTTATCGCAAGGAGTCAAAGTGTATTATTATCCCGATCTGGTTCATACGCCGTTGGTGGTAAGTGAGTTGAAAGACGATCGCTCGAGCAACCTACCTTGTCTATGTTATTGATCAGGTGCATTTTTTGAATCCCAGCCATTTGCAGTGAAGACCCTTGGGGCTGTTGCTGGTATCATGATAACGGCGTCACACAATCCGAAAAACGACAACGGTGAGCCAAAGGGTTGCAAATAGATCGATAGATCGATAGATTGTGAACCGGGAGAAGGATGGATATTGACTATGTAGCTAGTCGATGTTGTTATTTACGATCGTGATTTCAACTTCCCAACAGGCTATAAGGTTTATTGGGGAAACGGATGCCAGGTAAAACTCACTTCCAGAAGGGCGGAGACACTCCAATGTCTTTACGATGGCTCATATTGGTCCATCGTTTGTGCTGTCCCACCAATTGCTCTTTCGGATCGATAGATTATTCCTCCTCATGACAAAGGAATCGCCTCGAAAATCATGTAAGTGGGCAGTGGTGGGGTTGCTGAAAATGCGCCACCACACCATTCGCTCGCCGATCGTAATCAACTCTGCATCATTGTAGCGAAAATCTGGTTCCCTGGACTTGGGATTACCAACTTGTCGAGACATCTTCCCTATGCGTCCGTTTGGGCGAATCGATCGTGAAAGAATATTTTGATAAAATCGAGAAGCTCTGTCAGCACAAGTAAGCCCGCACATTTGAGGGAGCCGAGCCTCTTTTCACTCTGATCTTGACAGCCGACTGCCCCGTTGACTAGGGAGGACAACATTGCCTCGCAAGTCCGAATCTGCTACACCGCCATGCATGGCGTAGGCTTTGAGTTTGCCAAGCGTGCTTTTGAACGGTTTGGTCTGCCCACTTTGATTCCAACGGAGGCTCAGGTAAACTCGCGTCGTGTGTCGCTGCATGTGAGCACCCCATTTTAACACGACATTCATCTACATGACGTAGGTGCTTCCGGATCCGGATTTCCCAACTGTGGTGGGTGTCATAAACATAAAGATTCAAGCAATGTCCTGTGGCACCTTGGAAATTGAGCCGACGACGCGTTCTGGGCTGATCATATAGCTGTGACATAGGAGTTTCCCAATCCAGAAGAGGGCAAGGGCTCCCTAGTGAGTATCAGCACAGTCACAGCGGCCGCGATCGCA
The DNA here is from genome assembly GCF_025602895.1 of Polychytrium aggregatum. NCBI lineage: Eukaryota > Fungi > Chytridiomycota > Chytridiomycetes > Polychytriales > Polychytrium > Polychytrium aggregatum. Next base: position 427,298 of record NW_026516214.1, on the reverse strand, counting down.
AAAATCGACGAGTGTCGACCTTCTACTTTTCGACATTATCAAGGATGACTGAGTTGCTGGCGTCGATTCACAGGCTCTCGCTTTCAAAACTGCCGAGGCTCACGGGGCTAAGGTGGTGTTTGCAAACGATCCCGATGCTGATCGATTTGCTCTAGCTGAGCAGCTCCCGAGGTAAGCATAGATATGTGGTCACATCGCATCCAATATGGTGAGCACAGTATACACAATTACTGACACTTGTCCATAGCGGGGAGTGGCACGTTTTTTCGGGCAACGAAATTGGAACGTTGTTTGGATGTCATTTATCCCAGAATTTGCCGCACGGAAAGTATGCCATGCTCGCAAGCACGGTATCGTCGAAAATGCTTGAGTATGTCGGCAAAGCCAGAGGATTTAGGTTCGAAGAAACCCTTACGGGCTTCAAGTAAGCGTTGGCTTGGATCGGCATTTGTGTGGACATTATATACTGTGAAAGTCGGATCGCTCATGCAAGCAACGACGTGGCTCCAATTTACAACTTAGGTGGCTTGGAAATCGAGCAATCGATCTGGAGAGCAGCGAGGATTACCAGGTTTTGTTTGCCTATGAAGAGGCCATCGGCTTTATGATCGGCGACATCGTTCGCGACAAGGACGGCATCAGTGCTCTGGCGGTCTGCGGCGAGCTCGTTGTTCAGCTTCAGAAGAAGGAAATGACCTTATTTGGATATTTGGATTCGCTGCGTCGAGAGTATGTCATGATATTGAAGAATATTGCAAACTACGCCCAAGTTCATATGCTGCCGATATCATGCCTGAGCACTGAGCACTGAGCACTGAGCACTTGATTAATTACAAACACCATATATTGATGATCAAGATTCGGCTACTTTGTTTCCAACAACTCTTATTTTGTATGTCATGATCCGCTCACGATCAAGAGAATATTTGAAAGAATTCGATTTGGAGAAACACCGGTAAGAACCTCGTCTGATCGCTTACAGAGCTCAGCCTTTGCTGGATGCACAGGGACGAACCCGGTGAGCAAGACAGAAAGGAAGACTGGTTGTAATTGGAGCAGATAATAACAGTTCTGTTTGGCAACAGGTTCCGTCGGCGGTAAGTGGCTGTGAAAGCATCGTTACGGATTCTCGAGCCTTGTCACATATTCATATTTGCTCGACATCTCGCGTAGCAGTCTCCTTTCAAGTACGAGCTTCAATATCCACGAGTGATTGGAGGAAGCAAAGTTACTGCGATTCGTGACCTGACCATTGGATACGACTCAATGCAAGCTGACAACAAGCCGGTGCTTCCGGTGTCCGCCTCTTCGGAGATGATAACATTCAGGTAACTTGGGGTCAAGGTCATAGGAGTCTTTTTGAGCACAGACTTATCGTTGCTTTCAACAGATTTGAAAATGGCGGTGTCCTCACCCTAAGAACATCCGGAACAGAGCCCAAGGTAAGAACGCTGAATGTGAGCGAGATTATCGGCAATGATGGACTCGCTAACAATTGAATATTCCAACTGGAAACCGCGGTTTCAGATCAAGTACTATAGTGAGTTGGGCGGCAAAACCTCCGAGGCTGCCAAGGCTGCACTCGACAGAATCGTCGAGGGCTTTGTGAATGAATTGATGCAGCCCGAAAGAAACCATCTTGGATATCGCAAAGAATGACGATCAAACCCGGAAAATGCATTGATATCAGCCGATCATGTCCAAGATGGCTCAGAGGAGTTCATGTTTCGGTGAGTCTCATTCTCAAGAGGAGGAAATGAGATATAACCAAATCAAACCTGCGAAATATACAGCAAATCCAAAATCACGATGCTGGAGAGGCCTTGGAAACAAATATTGATGCTGCGGGCAAAGTTGGAACAGTTGCAAAGTGCAAGGATCAAGCACGATGCGACGGAGAGAGCGATGCAGATGGCCAGAGTGTCGGAGTGGTTAGAGTGTCAGAGTGTCGGAGTGGTCGGGCCGAGCCACACCAGCAACAGCCAGCAACAGCCAGCAACAGCCAGCAACAGCCAGCAAAGCCGCTGCGGCTCTGAATGCGGACACTGGGCTGGCGGGTGGCTGGTGGGCTGACTACAATCTGGAGGCGACATGGACAGATGGGCGACAGATGGGCGACAGATGGCTGACAGGCGGCTGACAGATGATAGACAACCCGCCCAGAGTAGCCTGGTCATATATGCGTATTGGTGTAATTGGATCGAGCCATGATAGTATAGTGGTAGTACATTGCGTTGTGGCCGCACCGACCCTGGTTCGATTCCAGGTCATGGCATTCTCTTTTTGCTCTGCTCTGTTCTGCCGTTTCGTCTCTTCGTCCCTTCGTCTCTTCTTCTTTCGGCCTGCATTTGCATTTGCTGTTTCTTGCATCTCCTGCATCTCCTGCATCTCCTGCATCTCCTGCATCTCCTGCACGATCGGCATGATTTGTACTGCTTGAGTCTTCGCCGCCCTGCTCTCTCCACCTGCTTGCACACCACTCACGCTCCACTCACGCTCCACTCCCATTCCCACTCCCATTCCCACTCCCATTCCCACTCCCACCACTCCCGATTCAGTCTTGGTCGACTTGTTGAGAATCTCCACACTGCTGCGTCCGATGTCTGGATGTCCCTGCCTGCATGCCCACACCGGATCGCAACCAATCTGTCTCCCGGATGCTCGTTGGTCTGCGGCCCAGATGTCCACCATTGAGCCGGATACTCGGGCCTTCCGGCATGATGACCATGGTGGGAGAGTTGGCGAGCCAGCTAGCCAGCGCCGGAGCAGGAGCAGGACGGGTCTGGCCTTGACAATATTGGTGCGGAATGTCAGTTGATGGTGCCTGAAGTATCGGCGGCATCGATGTGAGCGCCGTGGTGAGCTGGAAACACAGGACAAGTGGCCACGGAGTATCGATATCGGCGGACTTGAACTGGGCAGACGAATGCTGGTGGCTTTGGTGGAGTAGATGCGGGATATTGCGGACTGGCGACGAGTGGTGGAGTGACGGTGAGTGGAGTGCAAGCAGGTGGAGAGAGCAGGGCGGCGAAGACTCAAGCAGTACAAATCATGCCGATCGTGCAGGAGATGCAGGAGATGCAGGAGATGCAGGAGATGCAGGAGATGCAGGAGATGCAAGAAACAGCAAATGCAAATGCAGGCCGAAAGAAGAAGAGACGAAGGGACGAAGAGACGAAACGGCAGAACAGAGCAGAGCAAAAAGACAATGCCATGACCTGGAATCGAACCAGGGTCGGTGCGGCCACAACGCAATGTACTACCACTATACTATCATGGCTCGATCCAATTACACCAATACGCATATATGACCAGGCTAATCTGGGCGGGTTGTCTATCATCTGTCAGCCGCCTGTCAGCCATCTGTCGCCCATCTGTCGCCCATCTGTCCATGTCGCCTCCAGATTGTAGTCAGCCCACCAGCCACCCGCCGGCCCAGTGTCCGCATTCAGAGTCGCAGCGGCTTTGCTGGCTGTTGCTGGCTGTTGCTGGCTGTTGCTGGCTGTTGCTGGCTGTTGCTGGCTGTTGCTGGTGTGGCTCGGCCCTGACCACTCCGACACTCTGACACTCTAACCACTCTGACGCTCTGGCCATCTGCCTCGCTCTCTCCGTCGCATCGTGCTTGATTATTGCGCTTTGCAACTGTTCCAAGTGTACCAGGAATATACTCCATGTCAACTCGGAAACAAGTACTGACGATCAAGTGCTTCGGCCGCTGGTACGATCGCAGGGGCGACTCAGGCTTCCTCACGTCGCAGGTGCTCAGACACATTGCGGAGCTCCCAGTAAGGGATGCAAACAAAAGGATCCTCTCCAAGCTGACCGGAAACGCCACCTGGAAAGAGCTGGAACAGCAGCACAGAACCTCCCCAGAGCATTCAAGACCGGCCCTATTCGAGAAGGGGACAGGGACAGGCGTTCCCATCAAGAAGGCAATGATTATGCGCTTATACGAAAAGGAAAGAAACCCAAACAAGGTGATGTCGATCGCAGGCACCTACAAATGGGATGGAGACCCTATCCTGACCGCACGGATGCCAGTGATATCAGTCGCTCAAGCCCGAAGAATGTTTCTCTGGCGGGTCGGAGGCTTCCCTCCCAAACCTGATGGAGCGTGCAGGAAGCCCGGACCCAATGGTCTCAAAGTCCCCGTGAACAGGAAACATGCGTCGGAATGTGTCCGAGCCAAGAACCGTCTCGAGCAGTATGTACACCCTGCGAGGATCCCCGAAGGCATCACGTACATCGACCTTGCAATCGACGCACTCCCCAAGCTGGCTCGAGTGCCCGCAAGACCAGCCACCATCGACCAGGAAAAACTGAGCAAATGGCGAGCCAAACGCGAACGAATCCTCAACAACAGACCAGCGATCTGGCTGGATGTCGTGGCGGTGTTGGATGACATCGCAACTGAATGTCTGTCGTGGACGCCAATCCCTCGGATACGCCGCGCACGACAGTAGGAGCCTGAGGAAGTAGTGCCACAGGCATACGTCAGCACAAGTCTGGACATGGAAGTTGGAGCTGCAGATTCCAAACTGTCACTGGATAGACCGAGTTGGACCGAGTTGGACTGAGTTGGGTTAAGCATACTTCTATTGTCATCAGGCCCGCTTAGACCCCCCCCCGCTGTCCTTGATAGGGGGCCATTGGCCAGATAACTTAAGCGACGCCGATGAGTCGGCTTGAGCTTGGATGTTCATGCACTGTCGTCGGCAGCGAGCCGAGCAGACGACCTAAGTCCTCGTTCCTGACTGATGCTAGACGTTTGTGCCACTTCTGGCTTCGGTTTATCAGCCCATGTCCAATATAGGGGCCTCTGCTTGCTTGCTCGGGGTTCTCCGTCTTCGTCGACAACAACAAGATGATCGAATACATCTTTATTCGACCCACGGCACTTGATTCAAAGAGCGAAGGCTCCTTTTGGATCAAATCAAAGCCACATCGGAAGTGTGAGGGATAACGACTAGGGTGCCAAACTGGTCCGTTCGGCAACCCAGCACCTTTGGTCAACGAGTGCCGTTCAGACTCTATCGCTATATCAAAGGGCGTTCATCGCCTGGCCTTCTATCGTGTCTTATAGGCGAGATCTATGCTTTGTCGGGGCCATGGAGTCCATTCCTTAAGTGGGGCGGAGGTAGCAATGTTTGTAGACACAGTCAATCAGTGATAGAAAAACGCCACGCAGTTTATTTGGTTGGAATAAATTTGATCTTATAACACAGCCATCATTTCGGAAGGTTGTCACCGACAGATCCGGCGCGGCGCTAGAGGTCGAGAATGGGATGATAGCTGCTCGGTCATGAAACGCACAGGGCGTTGAGGATGGGATCCCAGGGCATACTGCTCGCTCATTGGATGGGGCTGTGGTCTGCTGCTATCCGAGTCTCAGATATCTCCATGCGGACGATGGGGGATCAGATTTTGGATTCAGGAACAAAGCCCACCAGAAACGCGAATAGGGATATGGAAGAAGACTTGCTCGCAATTGGCGTTTTCCGATAGATTTCCAGCGCGCAGATTGACCTGCAGAGACTGGAAAAGCAGGCGCGGGTTCTTGAGCGTGGCGTCACGATTGTTTCTCCATTCCTTGAACTCGTCCGGATGAGTGCCGACCTTGACGTGCTTGTTCAACTCCATCTGCTCGCCCAGGGTGGAGACCCAGTGGTGGTTGGAGCGACCATCGTCACCGCCGGGAGGGTAGTCGTGGCCAACGTAGACTGGGGTGTCTTTGGGCAGGGTGTTGAAGAGGTTCTGGATGCTCTCCCAGAGGTCATGGGTACTGCCACCAGGGAAGTCGCATCGAGCTGTCCCGACATCAGGCTGGGAAGGAAAGGAGGGCAAAGTTGGCATGTCAGATATCAGCTCCAATTCGTATGGATGACGGAGGCACCGTATTGAGGAGCCTTCACATAGCTGAGATTGTCAGATCGCGCGCTAACGACTGGGATCAGATCGAGACTGGCGACTCCATGGGTTTACGCAAGAGACAGTATCTACGCGATACACAAATGCAACGCAGCCGATGGCGGGCATCCTGCATCCAGCGGGTAGCCATGATTCCAGCAGAGCGCCCGTGGCGTACCAGGAAAAGCGAATCGCCGCAGAAGAGCGAGTTGCCAATCAGATAGGAGATATCGGCGGGGGTGTGGCCGCGGGTCGGGATGATCTTGCACTTGAGATTTCCAAGGGTCCACTCCTGTCCATCCTCAAAGAGGACGTCCCACTGGCGCCCGTCTTTGGGGAAGCTCTCGGGGAAGTTGAGGATCTTGGAGAAAGTCTCCTGGACGACGGTGATGTTTTTGCCGATGGCGACTTTGGGCTGTTGTTGGTCAGGTCGCACGCGCGACCGGAGGAAATGTCGCAGGACGCGGGACACATGCGGTGGAAAATCGCGCAATCGAGCATGTGAGTTGCGAATGACGAAATCGGCAAGATCTGATTGACAGGAAAGCCCACGGCGAGCGATTCTGGTGCCGGGGTCGGCGCGGAGCGGGGGGTCTCGCGACAATACACACACCATCGGACAGAGCAAGCAGGGGCATGCGGCTGACGATGGAGGCGGGTTCGTACCTTTCCATCAAGCTTCTTCTTGAGATATTGGGCAGCGGTCAAATGGTCCTGGAGACGCAAGCGAGTGCTGGATTAGTGAGGCCGCACGACAGAGGATATAGCCCCATAAAGGGTCATGTTCGTGTTCGGTAGCAAGCAACGAACAAGCAGACTCACCGCGTGGCAGTGTGTCTCCAGAATCCACTCGACAATCAGACCATTGCTCTGGATGTGCTGGAGCAGATTATCGGCCGAGGTGGTTGAGACGATGGCTTGGATGGGGTCGAAATCCAGGACCGAGTCGATGATGGCTGTTTTCTTGGTGGCTGTGAGTGGTGCGGGAATGCGTCGGGAAGAGGAAACAACGCGTCAGATACTCTGGTAATAGAGCAGCCTTGGAACTGCAGGGGCTGGAAGCGGGGCGATCGCTCAGCTGGGCTATGCCAAGATCAACTCACCAGGGTCGCTGACAATGAACTGGCAGGTAGCCGTCTCCTTCTCGAAGAAGCAGGTAACGTTAGGAGCAGTCATAGCGCGGAATGTTGTGGATGTGAATGGGCGCGTTGGGCGGCAAGATGAGAGAGAAAGGCGCGGCTGGGGCCAAGGGATGAAGGGAGGGCGATTGATGCTGGCTGGGCGGGTCGAGGCCGGGGCGGGCGGGAGGCAATAAATACTTGGACGGAGCTGAAATGAGAGGGGAACGAGTGGGATACGCAGCCGAGAAACAAGGGGCAGACGACGCAGGCCACGCCGCGGCAGCATCAGCATGACGACGCTCTCAACGCCCTTGACAACACTCTGGCCGACGCTCTGGCCGACGCTCTGGCCGACGCCTTGCAAGGATGCGAAATCGGGGAGGAGGCGACTGGGATCACGGAAGCGGAGCCGACCCGTGCAGGCCACGTGCTACCCCACACCCGGCGGGCCAATCGCGCGCAGGCACCCCACACCGAGCGGACCACTCGCGGGGCGTGGCGCATGCCGCCATGTGGCTGCTGCGCGCGGGGCGGTGCTCTGCCGCGTGCGGATTGGTCACCCGTGTCACCGCACACAGCGGTTTGTGCTGGCTTCGGCATCCAGCACCAACATCCAGCACCAACACCAAGCATCAACATCCAGCATCAACATTCGCTGACGACCCTCAGCGACGACCGACAGTGGATATCGGCGCTGATATTCGTCATCAACAGCAACACATCCATCATCACCATCACATCCATCATCACCATCACATCCATCATCGCGATCACATCCATCATCGCGATCGCCATTACTGTCACGGCCATTTCGAACACTGCCTCCTGTGGCTGGGCATCCGTCCTGCTGTCCTCGTGGTTGTCGGCGTTCCAGACTATATAACCCACTGCCCGCCTGCTGGGATTTCGCCATCGCTCCTCGATTTAGGTAACCCCATTGGTCTCGGCCATCCACCCTCTGCTGCCGCTCGCTGTGATCGGCACGCCCTCTCCACCCCGCCCGCCTCGTGGCGCCGAGCCTGCGTCTTCTTGGCCTCGTTCGCCGCCTGTCTCTTGGCTGCGGGTGTTCTCCATCGCATTTTCCAGCCGCTTTGTCCAGGCCCAGGCCCTCCTGCCTGTGGCCCCCCGCACTTCGATTCCTCCTCTGACAGATAATTTGGTCGAGCGCGCTTCTGACCCCTCGTCTCCTCTTTGCCTCATTTCCCTACTGCCGACGCCTCATAGCCCACGGGCGATACTTTGCGCCATATGGTCATCTTCAGTCGCCTCGTACCCACGGGGCTCTCTCGGAGAATCGCCGCATTCTCCTCTCCTGCTCGCTTGACCCCCTCCAACCTCTTGGTCCGTCGACACCAACCCGTCCAAGCAGCCCTCAAGTACTCGACCCAGTCCCAAGCACCCTTTCCACCTCCGTCTTCTCGCCTCATTTGGCTCGGCGTCCTCGCCGGCGCCTCGGCATTGACCCTGGGGTGGTACCTCAACCAACCGCGACTCCACGGCGAATCCCGCCGATCGCTCGCTCTCACTGGCCCTGCATCCTCCGCTTCCGATTCTCTCGGCACCAAAGCAGATACTCGTCCATCGTCCGAGGGCGCTGCCACCGTGCCCGCCAATGCGCCATCCTCCCAAGTTGCGGCGGCGGCCTCTGCTGCTCCTTCCGCTCCCACCCCTGTTCCCAGCCTCAACTCGGTCAAGCCCGGGCTGCCCTTTTACACCGCCGACCAGGTCGCTCAGCACGATTCCAAGGCTACGGGCATATGGGTCATCTCCGGTGACGGAGTCTATGATATCACCAACTTTGTCGACATTCACCCTGGCGGCGAGCGCATCTTTCTCGCCGCAGGCAAGTCCATCGATCCGTTCTGGAACGTCTTCACCATCCACCAAAGCCCCGAAACCCGTGCTCTTCTTGAAGAATACCGCATCGGCAATGTTGACCCCAACCACCGGCGGTCTAGCGACGATGACGCCAAGGCCCTCCAGCTTCTGTTTGCAAACGACCCCGAGCGTAGCCCCGAGCTGATTGTCCGCGCGGCCAAGCCCTGTAATGCCGAGACGCCTGTGCATGGTCTCCGCTCCTTTGTCACTCCAACCGATCTCCACTATGTCCGCAACCACCTGCCCGTTCCCAAGATCGATGTCGATGATTTCCGGATCAAGATCGAGGGGCCGGGGATCCCGGACGACTACTCCGTCTCCCTCGACGACATTAAACGCATTGGCAAGGAGGTCGAACTGACGGTTACTCTGGAATGCGCTGGTAATCGCCGCAAAGATATGCACGACACCAAGCCCACCAAGGGCTTGCTCTGGACCCAGGGCGCCATCTCCAACGCCGTCTACACCGGAGTCCGCCTGCGCGATGTCCTGATCGCTGCCGGATTCGACCCCACCTCGCCCGACGCCCAAGAGGTTGAGCACGTCCAATTCACCGGTGCAGAAGGCTATGGCTCCTCTATTCCTCTCAACAAAGCCCTGTCGCCAATGGGCGATGTCATCCTGGCCTACAAGATGAATGGCGAGGATCTGCCGTCCGATCACGGCTATCCCCTGAGATCCATCGTTCCTGGGCACGTCGCTGCTCGCAGCGTCAAGTGGCTCAACGGCATTGTGCTTTCAGACGAAGAGTCGCCCTCGCACTGGCAACGACGGGACTACAAGGGCTTTGGCCCTTCCAAGACCCTCGAAACGTCCGACTATGAAAAAGCCGAGAGTATCCAGGAGATGCCGGTCCAGAGCGCCATCACCTTTCCCCTGATGAACCAGCTTGTTTCCCTCGATCCCCCATCGCAAGACTCTGGCCGTGCCAAAACCCCAATCCAGGGAACCGTCCGTGTCGAGGGGTATGCTTGGAGCGGGGGCGGTCGCTCAATCGCCCGAGTGGATGTCTCATCTGACGGCGGCAAGACCTGGATCGATGCCGAGCTGCTCGAGGGGCACAAGCAACAAACAGGACGCCATTGGGCCTGGGTTCAGTGGCGCGCAGATGTCCCTGTCGGCAAGCTCGATTCGACCGCAGACGACTCCCAGCGCCAGGTCGAGCTTGTTTGCAAGGCCATCGACTCGAGCTACAATACCCAGCCTGAGACCCACGACAGCTGCTACAACGTCCGGGGCGTGCTCGTGAGCGCCTGGCACCGAGTCAGCGTGTTGGTTGCGTAGCCGCACGGAGCGGTCTTTGTCCTCCGGATTCTGAAGCGGATGCTGATGCGGATAGGTGGTATCGATGCTGGCGAAGGTCCGGATTGCCGGACGGGTAGCCAAGGCAAATCCTGATCCTGCATACCGCATTTTTGTATGTTTGTTGTTGATCCAAGATGTTCGTCAGTACACTTACAGCATGTTCCAAACAAAACGGGGCTGTACCCCATTTGCGTTTCTTCAAATCAACCTTGTCGATCTCCTTTGGCGATGATCGGCTGGCACCAGCATCGCGATGTGGGAGTGTGGTGGATGCATTCGATCACCAGGACAGCTCCGCACAGGGTGAGGTGTCGCGGTGCCGGTCTCCATGGACACACCGTTTGGTTATGATATGTATTCGGGACCCAGAAAGCGACGACAGCCCTGGCTCAAAACAGGGTGTATGCTGCAATCTAGGATGCCGTGAATGAGCATCCACTCGGAGCCAGAGCCAGAGCCAGAGCCAGAGCCAGAAAAAGCAATCGCCCACGCGGCCCGTGGCGAACCACCAACAACGCGACCGCCGTCACACAAACATGGCCGAGGCGGTTTCCTCGGCCTGGCAATCTGTGGGCCGGGCTGTCGCATCCGTCGATTGTCGTCCAGCCCTCATCGCTCTTGCCCAACCAACAACGCCGCCGGACCCAACTCCAGTGCTCGTTTGCCATTCGATCCAATCCGAGCCGAGCTGATCCTAGCCGATCCGAGCCCGTCCAACAACCCGGCTTCAACATCAACAGCGATACCGATACCACAAACTCCGGTCAACCGCCATGTCGCTTCGAGGGATGCCCTTCGTCAAGGAGGCCCCGGCTTCGGATCTCGCTCGTTCGGCTGCTCCACCGCAGCAAAGGACGCAGAAGCAGCAGCAACAGCAGATACAGCAGCAACAGGACAGGCCATCGTCCCTGCTCAAGGACCTCGAGACCGCCCTCTCGGATTTCAGCGGTCGCAAGGAGCTCTCGCTGGGGCTGTCCCTCAGCTACCCCGACGGCACCATGCGGACCCTGGGACGGAGCCGCATGTCCCGCTACGTTGCCGGAAGAATCAAGGCCGACCACGAATGGCGGGACTGGGCCATTGTCAACTACCTGCGCTGGGCCGAGGACGAGGAGGCAAAGTCTCTCAATAGCACCACCTCCCAAATCGACCTCGAGCGCATGCAGCTGCGGAGCCAGCTCGATCAGCTCTGGGACGAGGCGATCCGAACCGCCGTCGACACCCGGACTCCTCGCCATCAGATCCAGCAGCGGCCGGGCTCCGTCCCGTCGTCCCCGTCGATGGCGCCCACGGGCTCCTTTGACCGCCCACCGCCGTCTCCTCGGCTCGCCCCGATTCGGTCAAGGTCCAAGCCGTTGCCGTCGATTCCATTGGGACCACAAGGTATGCGAATGTGTCTCGGGGGAGGGCACCGTCGCTCTCGGCTACAGCGCCGCTGTGCTTGGGGAAAGCCGTGGCTGTTTCTTGGCTCCATCGGCAGCTGTGTGTATGTCGAGGTTTCCGGCCGTTGATGGGTTGCCTGTGTGCGTTGAGCCCAGGGCCGAGGTCCAAGGGGATCTCCAGCACCAGCGCCCTGAAAAAAAATAACACCTGTCTCGGCTTTTGGTGACCCCGCTGCGGCGCCTTCTGCAGCAGCATCGGGATCGATAGGGCCGTCCTCTGCAATCCTGTCGCCTGTTCCACCCCACCTCCCGCCGCGACCCAAACCCGCCTCCCCCACGACATCGCCTCGGATCCCAGCTTCTCCAATCCAGTTTCCGGCCTGGCTGAGCCGAACACCCTCGGGCAGTGCCAGCCCAATGTCGCCCGAGCCAAGCAGCGCCCGCTCGAACCCTGGCCGATTCGACTCGCCCAGAGGAGCCGACCCAAGCAGTCTGTACCTCCTGCTCCGGAGCCGCATCGCTCTGGTGTACTTCCTGGCCTTCCTTCTCACCAAGCACTCGGCCGAGCTCCTGTTCTTCATTGTCGATGTCCAGGGTTACTGGGACTATGAACTCGACGACAGCGAAGCATTGATGATCTACCAAACTTACCTGGACCCTTCGAGCGTCTTCGAGATCAACGTCTCGGACCGAGCCAGACGTCTCGTCCGCGATGTCATCAAGTCCTCGGGCGTTTCATCCAGCGCCACCACTCGATCCCTCGACCCGCAGATCTTCCGGCTTTCGTACGACGAAATATTCCAGCTTCTCAACAGGCACTATGGCGACTTTTTGTCCTCCAAGTTCTACAGCCTTATGAACCGGACGTCGCTCGTTGATCGGGGCAATGGCAGCGGCAGCAGCAACGGCAACAGCGACGGTGGCAGCACTGTCACTGGACGTGGAGGTGTCTCTGCTCGCTTCAACCAACAGCAGCAACAGCAGCAACAGCAACAGCAGCAACAGCAACAACAGCAACAACAACTGCAGCATCAACAACAACAACTGCAGCAGCAGTCAAACCGTGATATCCAAACCGAGCGGGAGGCCATCAAGATTCTCACACAAGTCCTGAACTTGACCTGCCCGCGCCGGTCAGAGGGGTACTCGATCCCCGGAGCCGAGTTTGGCTCAGAGTTTGGCGAGGTTGGACACCTGCGCCAGCAAATCGAGTTCTGGCTTGGCGATCGGCTGGCGGTAAAGATCAACTAGCAATAGCGGAGCCATCCATGATCCCATGGCTTGATGGCCGTTTCTGACTCTGAATACATAGAAGCTCATCTGTGGCGACAGTCGACGACAGTCGGTGCAGAAATGAAACGGAGCGCCTGGGCACCTGGATGCGGTCGGGGGGGGGTTTCTGTCGACACTTTGCAGCGACTGTAAATGGATTGGGTACCCCTGGTCCTATCGCATGTCTCTGTTCTGGTGGGACTGCACACACATTCATAGTCCACAATGACCACCCTAGATTTCCGCGGCGCACAGCATGATCGCTGTGTGCAACTCTGTGGCGGCGACGGGATAGCGGTCTGAGGCTCTCCACGACGAGGCTGCTCCCAAGCAGCGATGGTGTATTTCCAACGGCCCAGGCTACTGCGCGACTCCGAATACGACACAATCGATTGGAAACGTGGCTGTCCCCGCTTTATTTTGGCCGAAACATGTGGGCCAGCTTCCAGATTCCAGTCAGAGACAGTTGCAAGAGTCAAATATATTGGTCGATGCGTTGGGGACAAACGAGAAGGAAGGATACCAAAATGAACAGTCAAATATACTATGGGCGCTGATGAGGAGGTTGAGAAAGTGCCGGACCGGAGGATAACGATGCAGGGCGGAGGAGTGCTGGTCGATACGGGGGATCAAGGCCGGCCTAGAGTGCTGGATGCATCATGCAAAACGAACGGATCGACAGACGCCTCGTCGATGAACCGAGAAGTCGAGCTTGTGGTGATGATCAAGGACGGCCAGGATCATCAAGCGCCCACCGGAGCCCCCCCTGCTCGCAGGGATTTGTGGTTACTTGTCTATGCTTGCCATCCTGGTTCCGTTGTATCGCATGGCATCACCGCTGAGGCACTTGCCCTTGGTCCAGCATACCGGTCTCGCACCTTGTCCGGCAACGCGAGGCAACTTACTCGGGAATACTGATTGCCGGACACATACGGCAACTGGCGACTGGCAAGGGGCTCACGATCGAACATCCGTGGCGGCCTCCATGCGCATTAAAGCCTTCTGTCGCCGCTTCTCCTCTTCCATGCGACTGAACTCGCTTCCGACTTCAATCATGCGGAATCCAACGGCCTGGATATCCCAGCCTCGGAAGAAGGCCCGGAATTCGATCGGCTCGTTTGCCTGGTTGACCCAGACCACATCCGATCCTCGCTGCTGGTACGACCCCGAGGGTCGGCGCGGCTCGTCGTCATCGTCACTTGTAATCTGGGGCAGGATTGCGCGCCCGTCGTCGAGATTGTCGAGCCAGACCTCGACACTCTTCCAGGTGAGCTTGCAGACGACATCGCTGGCTTCGGCGCCCTTCCAGATAAAGATCTTGTTGGGTGCGCCCGGGTCGAGGATGACGCAGCTGTCGGGGGTCAAATCCACCTGGGTGATCTGGATAAGCTCTTCGACACTGAAGAATCCGCTGGTGCACGAGCATTTGAGGAATCGCGGTGGTTTGATATAGTAGTACTCGCTGCCTCCAGCGTAGCGCTCCCGGCCATGCTGCAGCAGGCTCCAGAATCCGTGCAGCTCCAGCCGTTCGTTGATGACTTTGTAAGGCAGCGACAGTATGTCTAGCGCCGTCAGCGGGTGCTGGAGGCTTTCGAACGCGAGGCCATCTGTGGGGGTGGTTGGCAGCGTCGCTGCGCGTAGGGTCGGTGACAGCAGCGTTGACATGGCGCTGACCAGGGACTGCTGGGTCTTGAACGACGGTACTGCGCCAGGGTTTGGGGGCCGCACCTTGAGGATCCGAGCAATCACGGCGTGTGCCCGCCGCACTTCGTCCTTGGAGGCGCCTTTACCGATCCAAAGGTACGAAGGCGTGTTGGTGTCGAGGCTGTAGAGAAAAAAGCAATCTCGCGAGACCAGGCTGGCGGCCCGGCTGGCAACTTGTACAGCACGGGTGGTCTTGTACCGGTTGTCGGTCCAGATGTGATAGAGGGCGCTCTTGCGATCTCGATCCTGGCCGCGCTGGCCGCGCTGGTGGACAACATACATGTTATCGAGGTGGGCCAGCAGCGCAAGAGGCTCTTTGCCTTGATCGAGATAGACAACCTTGACCGAGCACTTGTACATGTCCATGACGAGCGCCTCCATCTCCTTCTGCGTTTTGAATTTGAAAGTCGACATTGCGATCGCACTGGACCGGATGCCCTTCCAAAAGTAGACCACGCACTCGACGCGGGACTCGTCCTCGGACTCGTCGTGCTCTTCGTGCTCCTCAGGCTCGTCGTCGTCTACTTCGCTCCTGGGTGAAGGAAGCTCTCCCGAGACGGGGCTGAACTTGGACTCTTCGGATTCTTCGAGCGTTGGGGTCAGGATTGAGGTCCGTTTGCTACTGCTGCTGCTGCTGCTGCTATTCGCGACAGGGATCTGCAGATGCAGACGTGACGCATGGCTGGGTCGCTCGCTCCCGGACGGCTCCATGATGACGCTACTGCGGCTCTTTGATGTCGCGGCCGACCGGACCGAGAGCCGTCGATCGCGCTTCTCTTCGCGCTCGATTTTCTCCTTGAGCTCCTCAAGGCGGTATACGCACAGGAAGATGTACGAGTCTTCGGCATAAAAGTGGCCGCGCTCTTCCTCGGGTAGCCGGACGAAGCGGTTGCCGCGGTATATGAATGCTGTCAGAGATCGCAGGAGTCCGTTGGCGTGGCCCATGGTTTCCTCGATGACGGGCTCAGAGACGTCAAAATCCGGTGGGGGCTCGTAGAGCGCTCGCACATCGACTCGGAGCGGGCTCGGCGGTTTGGTGGTCGGAGCCAATTTCTTGGGGATGTCGCCTAGGTCGAAGCGTGGGATCCAGATCAGTACCGGTGAGTAAATGCCGAATGACGCTGCGCTCGTTAGCCCCGGAAATGCCTAGATCTATTTCGGTGAGTCGAGATCGGCGACGGAGGCTCTTTACCTTGCTTGACATCCTCCCAGTTGATGTCGAGCTTGTCGTCCCAGTCAACGAACCAGAGCTTGAAAACTTCGGTCTCATGCCCCTCCCAGTGCTTGTTGAGAGCGACCCACTTGGGCCTCTTGCGGACCGGGACGATTCTCTGTCCATGGAAGGGGTGCAGGCGGATATTGTGTATGTGTGTGTGTCGTGATGGAACAAGAGCCAGGTGGTCCGATGGAAACGAGGGAATGGGTCAGCACGCCATCAAGATCCCCCCCCTCCAGATCCACAAGCAGATATGCATATTGCTAGGCTCAACTATGACACAACGGCACGCGGCACTGTGGCTCTCGTATTTACCGTCAGGAGCTCTGTCGCCGAGCTCTTTAGAGCGAGCGTCGCCAGCTTGCCTATCCACAGGTTCAATTCGACGCCAGTGTCAAGTATGTAGCAGCCTTCAGACTCGAGCATGGCTCTCTTCATCTTGCCGGCTGTGACGGTGTGGCCTTCCACTTCATCAGCAAGCTCCTCGGTCGCGCTAGAGATGGTCGTATCGCAGGCGAATAAGTGAAGATGCTCAATCAAAACTTTGCCGAACGTGGCCGGCAGGATCAGCAGCGACCGCAACACGACACAACAGCGGACTCGAGTTTGCAGGATCCAAAGCAATGACCACGAGTGTTGCCGCAGATGCACCCAACGAACCGATAGAGCGCCGGAGAAATATCACTGCTTTGATAAAGCGTCACAAATTCGGCGTGCTCCTCGTCGACGTCTTGGTCCTCGTCCTGTGTCCTCTCGCCGCCGAGGATGCTCCAAAAGCGACTGGGTTCGTCTGACTCATCTGAATGTACAGAGTGAAGATACAATGACATTAGGTTCTGGAACGGCGTTCACGATAGGGGTACCGTCCCGAACAGCGTCATGACGGAGACGACTGACTGAGCCGCAGTTGCAGCTCCTTCGGGTTCGGAGTGTGCGATGCCCGACAGCACTTCCTCCCTGTCCCATAGTGCCGATGAATGAAACATGCCTATTTCGATAGGCTCGACCTTTCCGGCACGCTCGGACTTGCTAATGCGATCAACCATGATGCGGCACTTTGACTTGTGCTGCAGACTCGACTTGGAGCCATTCCACTGGTAGAGGGCGTATCCCACATCGAGCAGGAAAACCCCGTCAGAACGCAGAGACCGACTCGACGGCTCGACCTGAGGAATGGAGGAGAGACAAGGTCGTTCCGATGGACGAACAGCATGGCGTGAGCATGGACATGAGTGTGGGTATGCCCAAGAGGGAGACGAACATTCCTTGGAAAGTCTTGTGGTTGAGACGCGGCATCGGCGGACATCGGCGGGATAATCAAACAACAGCCACGAGAGGAACCGGAGCTCTGGAATCGCTGTAGTCGTAAGCTTACCAGTTGAAGGACAACCTGGGCCTTGCCCTGCACCCGATAGAGCCTGGTGGGATAGCGCCTCTTCTCGGTGACATACAACCCGCTGTCGGTCGCGTAGGAGGCGTCGAGGATCTCAAAGTTATCACCAAAAAGGTCCAAGAACGACTCGGATTCGTCCGAATCCGTCTTTCCCCAGAGTGCCGGGGTTGGAAGGTGCGGCCGGCGACGTGGTGTGGGGTTGGGTTGCGACGAGAACAGGGCGGTGCATTGATTGACGGCATCGAGTTAGAATCAAGAGAGGGGCGACTCGCAGCAGGCGATTGTATCCCAGGCTCGGTCACAGGTACAAAGAGTCATGAGCCCACGACCATGCACATGGCGAACCGTGGCTGTGGGCTCGTCCGTGCTCTCGGCGGGTCCGGACGATGGGGCGGCGATCGATTCTACCCAGCCTGACTCGGAAACCCACCTCTCGCTCGACCGTCTCGGATGTTCCAATCCAGTTTCGCAAGCCAACAGCAAACATGGCTGCGCAAAACCGCTTGTCGAGCTCGGCCTGGTTGCCGATCCACGAGAAGATCTTGTAGTCGTAGTCGTGGTCATCCATGTCGACGTCGGCATCGGCGCCATCCTGTCGGGTGGCATTCAGGATGATGTAGCAGTCGGCGGTGCAGAACTTGCCAAAAGTCGAGTCGCTCTGCAGCGCTGGTTTGAGGCTCTCGATGCGAAAGATGCTGACGCCCTCGGTCTTTGCGATGAAGGGAGGAAAGAGCTCCGAATAGTCGACGGGCTGCTGTTGCGCAGGGTTCAGGACCGAAGCGAGAGGTTTGGGGACAAACTGGGAGGACTCGGGCTGCTGGGGCGATGATGGCGAGCCGGCAGCAGGGTCGGGTGAGTCTGTGCTTGGGACCGATGCTCTCTCCGAGCGATTGAAGATGATGCTGTTGAGCGCCGAGATGAAGACCGAGCCCTGCTCAGCCCGAATGCGATCGAGCTCGGAGGTGGTCTGCGAGTCCGGGGGTGGGCGGTGAAGGTTCTCGAGTTCAGGGTTTTCGGGGGGCAGCGAGAAGTCGGCGCCATAGAACTCGGCCGATTGGAGGACATACTTTTTTGGTTTCTTGGCCTTTGCGGAATGGAAGGAGGACGCAGGCTTGTTAAAGAACGTCGAAGCCACCTGCATCACGAGCTGAAAATAAGAGTCCCGCCGCTTCTTCTGGGCGGGGCGGTGGTCGCCCGCTGGGGCCGATTGGGGCTGTTCGGGTGCCCAAGTGAGCGCCGTCATTGAGGTGGCGTTTGCTGGGCAAGGCTGTGGATGCCGCCAGGAGAAGGGCTGTCCTGAATGCCAGAAGGGAGGGACGAGTCAGAGCGGGTGTGGGACGAGGGGTCGCTGTGCCGATGGACTGCAGGGAGGCGGCAGCGGGCCGGACAACCGATGCGGGTGGAGGGCAAGAGAGGAGGCTCCGGGACGCAGCCGAGTCCTGAGCGACGATGAGTCGAGGGCGGTGCGGGAAAGAGTGAGGAGGAGGGGGGGGTGCAAGATGCAGAAGGATCTGGGTGATCGGGCCTGGGCATTTCTGCTGGCCGAGTCGCACCAAGCCGGGCCCAGCAGCAACAGCAAGCGCATCGGTTGCACGCAGACCACGACACCCCGCTAACATTCCGAGCGACCGCATGCCATCCGTTGGTATCCACCGACATCCGCTGGCATCCGTTAGCGTCCGTTGGTATCCACTAACATCCGTTGGCATCCATCGGTCTCATCGCCCGCTGCAACACCGCTAACAACTGCCGCCGGCATTGCAGCCACAGTCACAGCAACAGCGGCCACGACGCGCCGTCGCTGTGTCGCCTCAGCACCGTTTCGGGCTGTGTCTGTCCCACGGCTGTGTGCCCGCCACCGCCCCAAACGAATCACATGCATCGCCACGCACCTGATCAGGCGTCGCGCTGCCTGCCTGTCGCTTCGGCTGTCGTGTCGGTCATGATGATTGTCCGTATGCCGAGTCGTCCGGGGTGCGATCCCTGCGAGCCCGGCCTCTCGCTGTTCGGTCGGTCGGTCGGCCGGTTGGTCGGTCGGTCGACTGTCTCGGGCTGTTCCGCCAGCTCTGGCCGAGCATCCACGCTCGCTTCCCACACACAACACCATCGGCAGGCCCATACCTTCATTAGCTCGCGCTCCTGCTGCTGCCGGATGCGTTCGAGTTCGGCCTCTTTCTCTCGAGAGGTCTCCCGCTCCTTGTGTCGCTCGACGAGCCGCGCGGCACTCTCCTTTTCCCACTGGAAGACCTGGGAGGTGCACCGATCGATCGAGCTGATCCAGTGGCTGAGAAACCGCTGCCGTGCAAGCTGGGCCTCCTCGACGTGTCGAATGCGAGCCGCCCGATCGGAGCGATAGCGCTCTCGTTCGGCCTGCTCGTCATCGCTGAACTTTGATTTTTTGGGCAGATCGTCAAGCTGGGCAGCAAGCGATCGGATCGCCGCCAGCTGATCATGCCAGAACGACGGCGTGCTGGTGCACTGCGACAGGGCGGATGTCCTCAAGTTCATCGCAGGCTCTTCCATCACGAGACGGCTGTAGAGTTTGTGATGTGTCGAGGGATAGACGAGAGAGCCAGATCGGCAGGAGAGGCAGATCAGCAGCACAAAACGCAGCTCAGCGAGGCGAGAGATTGAGCGGTCGCCCACACGAATCAACAACCAAAGCCGGACTCGCGGAGCGATCGCGCCAAATCATGGCGAGCGGAGGCATCGGCAAGGCGGGCGCAACAGACCAAAGCCAGAGGCGAGCGATCCATGCTCGAGAAAGCCAGAGTTGGTCGAGCACTTTGGGCAATCGGCAGGATATATTGGTTGAGCCAAGCCGTCACCGTGATGGTAATGCTTGCACGCTGGGCGGATGGGAATCGTGTCTGTCGCATATTCGCATATTCAATATGTATTGGGATCGCAGTGACAAGTCCCGCCATAGAAGTATCTGCCCACAGACCCAGGGATAAGGTAGCTGCCGTCGTCCATGTTGGGAAAGGCTGGTAGTAGGCCATTGGTGCACAGCCAGGCCCGCAGAAAACGCTGCAGATGAGCACAGCCGATTCGAGAAGGAAAGAACAAACGACTTCTAAAGATGACCAAGATGATACACGGAATGTGGTGAGGCTGCGCCTGGGATCGTTCCTGGGATTGTTCCTGGGATTGTTCCTGGGACTATCCCGAGCGCATTGGGTCCGGAGGGCATCAAAGCGACCCCACAAATCCGTATTTGATTGCCCTGGCTTCCACAAGGCTGCGTGGGTCGTGCACCCACACACTCATGCCGCCGAATCCAGAGTCTCGGAGTGTGCGCTCGAGCCACCCGTTTGCCGCCACGGTCGTGCAATGGAGCCGATCGCCCGTTCCGATGATATTGATGTTGTGTGGCTGGAGCCCATTTTTGGTGCCGTCGGTCTTCCGAGCGAGCAACTCTTGGAATCGGTCCGAGGGACTATCCGGTACGATTGCAAAGCGCGGCAGTGGCCAGGTCGACTCGGGGTCGCTAACAGATGCAATGTCGCTCGGGGCCCAGTTGTACGTGGACAAGTCCTCGGCCCGAAAGAGGGACAGGGCCCGCCGCCTTTCGATAGGGCCGGCGATGACGCGGACAATACTGAAGAACTTGGTGGCAGCGCTGTGGATTATGAGAAGCTCGCGGCCGTTCATGATGGACAAAAGCGCAGGCAAGAGCGGCCGGGCTTGTTCCTGCGCAGACTGCAGCTTCAGTGCGCTGATGTCGAAAGCGTCCTTTGGAATCTGCTCGTACCGGTTGATGAGATCTGACACAAGGCAAATCAGACTAGTAATGTCAAAGTTGAGCCGCTGGGTGATGCCTGGATGAACTTCGGTCCCAAAGCCGGGTCGTGCGAGCAGCGCTATTGCGTGGGCCCAGATTGAAGGTCGTCTGAGCGAGGCATCGTCGACTGCAGAGAGGGATGGAGGCGATCCATCGGCAATCAGGGCTGTCTCCGGGTTGACTGGGCACGATTGGCTTGTGTCGATCTCGGCGGCCGTGGCCGGACACACTAGATTCATGTCGGCGTCGCATGCAAGTCGCCTGACCGTCACGCCGAGTGACTCCAGCGTCGATGAGATCCGGGCGTCGATGTCCTCGTCGCCCACAAACATGAACACCACTTCCGGCGCCTGAAAATGCACTGGATTCTGCGACGCTGCTGCGAGCATTTCTTGCGCCTGGCGAAATATCGTGAGCGGCAGCATGTCCGCAACGACCGACGTGTCTGTCGAAGTTTCTTGGACAAGAGTGTGTCCGCCGGTCCGAGCGGGGGGTATGGGACTTGTATCGGTCTCGTCGCTCTCATCGCTCTCGTCCTGGCGATCGCTATCATCGTCGCTGTCTTGGGCATCCAAAGTGTCGAGTTCCTTCTTAAGTCCCCTCAAACTACTGGCCTTGACCTTGATCCATCTGCGGCCATGCTGGGCAATCACGTCGATCCGAAGTGGGGTTGGTTTTGACTGAGCAGGCTTTGCCAGATCGGCAACATAGTGAACGGTGTTAAAGACTTGCGTAACACCGGGCTCGCTGAGGAGGACCGAGAAGACGGCATCGAGGTAAGGGATGTTGCTGCACTGGACGTGGCTGGGCTTGATCTTGTCTGGCTGTCGGAGGAGCTTGAGAGGCGAGCGGGTCAAGCCCAGTTAGTCTATGCGGGGCCCGAGGCGACGAGAGCGCTGGGATCTGCTGGTGCGCCGGCGGTAGTAGAGGTATGATCGATCCCGACATGGACAGCGGTGGCAAACTTGGGATGGACAGGCATGGACGTTACCCGCCGCAGAAACTGGTCTTCGGCCTGGACGGTGGCGCGGAACTTGCGCAGACCGACAACGGGCTCATGATCCCTTCTAGACTTGAGGGTCGTATGGATGCTGGGGGTGCCGATCAGCGGGGATTCGCCGCGGAAGGATGCGGGCTCGGCTATTGTCCCGGTTCGCAGAGCGCCGTCGACGCGCGAGAGCAGAGCGGACGAGCGGCGCTGCAGGCGCTGGGCTGCATCGAGCCGCTGTTCTGGCTCGGCTGGATGCTGGGCAGAAACGATCGTTGAGGACATGGACATGGATGCTGGAGACAGAGACAACGCTGGCGCGGATCGGCCCTTGGGCGGCTTGGATCGTGGGCCATGCAGACGCACGTGCGCCCTCCATGCGGCCGCCACACACGTGGCTGCGACGCGAGACACGCGGCGGCCAGCCAACCAGGGCGCGGGTCGCGGTGCCCGAAACGGAAGAACGAGGGTGCTGTCTCCGGGGCTGGTTGGGCTGCTGGCCGCTGGGCACGGCCTGCACGACGCGGTGCGATGCGATGTGGTGTTCGTTGGCGCTGGTTGGAAGTGCTATTGGCCAGAGGTTGGAAGTGCTATTGGAGGTGGTTGGGGGTGGTGGTGCAAGAGCCGAGCGGCCTGTTGTTGCGCATGCATCCCTGGCCCCACCGGCTTTTCTTTGCTGCTGGTGCCTGCTCTTGCTCGCTCGTCCCCAGGCCGGCCAGAATCGTCTCCTCGCGCCTGCTCTGGCCGTCTGTCTCTCGCCGTCTGTCTCTGGCCGTCTGTCTCGCTTCTGTCAGGTCCTGTCCCTCGAGGACCGCAAGCTCCGTCTCCTGGATCTGCCCGTCTCTTGCCTCGTCCCCCCCTCGCGACCGCCGTCGATGTTCTTGCCCGCTATCGTGCTGGTGCTGCTCATCGCGGCCTCGGGTTGCGCCCAGCAGTTAACGGCCGGTGTCGAGCTGGGTTGCTTTGTCAGCCCAACGGCCACAAGTGTCCTTTCTGACTACCAGGTTGGTATGCGGCGGGGCATACTTGGCAGCAACACTGGCAGCGTTTTAGCACTGATGTCAGGGGCCAGCAGCTATTGCGCCCAGAGCGAGTATCCCCTGGCTGACCGTGGTTACCTGGGTCCTCGTCCATTCCGCAGACAACGCTCTCGCCAAACTCAATCACCCTTTGCCAGTCAGCATGCTCGCAAAAAAGCTATCGGTGAGATATCACGCAACGAGAGGGAAGTGGGAAGGAAGCGAGAGTGCATGGAAATCTTTGGATGGCTGGGCTTGTCTCGCTGCATTTTAGGCAGCCGGCCGGCTGTTGGTCGCTTGTTAAGTCGCTTGTTAGCTTGCTTGCTCGCCTGCATCCCGTGCACGCCACCGCAGCCACTCTGCTCTTGCTGGATAGGGGCATTGGCCAGTCATTAAGTCGGCTGGTCGTTAAGCTGCACCGCCATCCTCATTGTTTGCCATATTGCTGCGCTGATGCCACCACCAGCTTCTCGGGCGTCTCCAACGGCACCACATGTGTCTGCGGCGACAATTTTATCTACGGCGCCATGATCGGCAACGACATGTTGACGTCCGGGCTGTCTGTCCTCGACTCGGACTGCAAGAACCCTTGTTCTGGCAACTCAACCCAGAGCTGCGGCACCAGCTCCCGAATCTACGTCTCACTCTCGTTTCCGCCAGGGTGCTATATTGATGGCACCGTCAGCCACATCCTCAGCGACTACACGGCGGTATGGGCCTGATGCGTTGCCGTCTTTTCCAGGCAGAGGAGAGCCTGTGTCGAGCACCTTGTCGTGCCAGGGCCTGGCGCCTGACGGCCGGTTAACCCAGATAAGTCTCTTTGGTTCTGTGATGAACAAGCCCTGTGGTCGTTTGTTATTGACTCGACCCGTCTTTCCTTTTGATTTCTGCCAATCGATAGACGCCAGCTGAGTCTGTTCAGATGACAATGCACTCGTGCCAAGCTTTCTGCCAGGATAAAAACTACATGTAGGTGCCAGTGCCGCCGTACTCGCCGCTATGGCGGACGCTTCACCAACAGCAGCAGCCAGCTGCTGACCTTCAGAGTCGTGTTTGGTTGAGCTCATGTTGTTATCCTTGACACGCATAATCACAGCTACGCTGGAGCCGAAAGCGGTGGCACATGTATGTGCGGCAACAGCGTCAATTACGGCGGCACCGGAGCCGGATCGCCCACACCAGCGGGCTCGGCGACCGCAGCATCCGACTGCAATGTCCTGTGCACGGGCAACACCACCCAAACCTGCGGAGGATCGTATCGAATGGCGATTTCGCTCACAGGCGTGGCGCCCAACATCACCATCTCCAACAGTACCATCGACCTGCCGATGCTCACCGGCAGCAGTGCATCGCTTAGCGCGCCATCGTACATCGGCATCGGAGTCGGTGTTGCTTGTGGGGTCACGCTCATAGCGGTCGCTTGCTGCATCCGGGCACGGAGGAAACGGCGGTCGTCGCAAGCCCCGGACTTTCCTGTCCTATCGGAGAAGCACCTGACCATCGTCCCGAATGAGAAACTCACCAAGGACTCGTCCTCGACTGTCACGGCTGTATCCAGCAGTGGGCAGACACCCACCAGCGAATCTTCCAACAGCACGGCATCCCTGATACGCAACGACAAGAGCTCTTCCACATCCAAGTCAAGCCGAGCCAGTAATGCGAACTACCTCGTGACGCATCGACCAAGGCCTCCTGTTGTGCTTACTGCAAGGCCCGTTCCATCCAGCCCCCCGAACGTCGAACACAATACCATAGACTTTGCTCGAGCTGGCTCGCGGGCTTCCATCCACAGCAACCATTCGCGTCCAATGTCGATTGTGTCTGTCTCGGCAAGTGGTGGCAACGACACCAAGCAGGCGCTGCGACACATGTCGATCTACGACTACGTTCACGGTCCTGGGGCCAGCGTGGCCTCGACCAACCCTCTGAGCAATCACTCGCGTAACTCGCTCATGATCCTTCCCTCGCCAGTGGTCGCCAGCCCAGAGGACGGCCGCCCACGAGCGTACTCCACCCCGCTGCCGTCAGTGTCCGTGGGGTCGCTGGACCTTGACTTCAAATTGGACTCGCTCCTCTCGATGGGCCGAACGATGTCGGCACAGTCCCACGGACTCCGATCCGATGTTTCCTCAATTGGCTCGAAGCGCCGCTCCATAGCCACGCGAGTGCCGGCCCAGCCCGACGAGGTGCCGATCAGCCGGGTTGGAGAGGTGTTTGAAATCACAGCCGAGTTTGACGACGGATGGGGTCTGGCTCGGTCGCTCAACACCGGACAGACCGGGGCTGTCCCCTTGAACTTTCTCGAGAATCTCGACGAAACCGAGACAGGGATGGCCGCCAGCGCTGGACCGACAATCGCCTGATCCCATATACACCTGTTCATAGACTTTGCGTTGCCATCAACTTCCTACAGGCGATTTGATCCAGCGGCACTTTCTCCTCCGTCTTTTGATTCTGTCGAATAAATCCTGTTTGCGCTCGAGCCCAGAGGAGTCGATGCGCAGGGCCGGCGGGGGCATCCGGCGGTCCCCATTGTGGACGACGACAGGCCTTGAGTCACAGCCCCGATGTCCCAGCCAATGACGCCAACTCAGGCGACCAGCTCCATGAGCCAGCAAACAGTGCTCATGGCAAGCGCCAGCAGACAATCACGTCAAGTCACGTTGGCGCCCAAACAAAGGGCATGATATCCCCAGCACCACGAGTCCGCCAGATTGGCGGAAAAAAAGGACGTATCTGGCCAAGCAGCAGTAAGCAGCTGTAGGCAGCACCCAGAACATGTTCATCTGCCCACCCGCGGCCGTCGTCGTATTGTACCCACTCGCGGTCGGGGACCACACGAATCAGCGGCAGACTTTGCCTGCCTTCGGAGCCGCCATCGCTGCCGTTGTTGGCGATTGGCAATGGCTTCTCTGTCCTTCTGGCCTCTCTGGCCTCCCCGCAAATGTCCTTGCGACATGTCGCGCCGCAGGTCGCCCGCACAGCAATCGCCGCCACCGCGATCGCGATCATCCACGTGTGCGCCTATCGGACGTGGCGCAGGCCATGCTGCGCGCGGGCGGCAAGCTGCTCCGACGGCGCGCAGCCGCACACAGACTGTGGGCTTAATATCCGCCGATAGCCTCCGTTCATTCATTTGGCAACTTTTTTTTTGCTGCGCGGCTGACACCGTCCCGCCGCCAGGCCGCCGGGCCTTGCTGGCGGTGCGCACGAGAAAAAAAAACACCGTCGCGGGCAGACCCCCGGGCAGATATAAATGCGGCTTCCCTCCCGGGCCTATTGGTTTCCTTCTTCGCGGGCAACAGTCCAAGAAGCTCATTTGCATACAATAAAGACTCCTTCAAAGATCTCTCTCCCAATTTCTTTCGAGTTGTCTTCTTGATCTGCGCTTCGTCTCGACCCCACGCCCCAGTTCGCCCCGATTCGATTCATTTTGTACCACTGTTCATATCGCATCCCCTTCCGCATCGATCTTTGGATCTATCGCTATTTATTCATCCGCTTCTCGCTACCTTTGCGCCTCCTTTCCTCGCCATCCAAGCTTCTCCCGATTGGATCTCGAGCCCCACCCTCTTCTTATTCGTACATTTTTCCTGACCATCCGCCACTCGCGTCCTTATCTCGGTAAATACGCTCTCTCGCATCTGCCTGTCGTCCGCTGCATTCTGCGCTTGCCGTCGCTGCTGTTGCTTCGTATGCGCTCCGTCTTTTCTGCGTTTCGGCATGACGGCTTGCTCTGTATTGGCGGCAGTCCGATGCGCCGGCGTAGGTCATATATCGACCGCGTCGGGGTTGTCGGATTCCCTCACTTCCCTATCTTTCGTCCTGTTTGCCTTTCATTGTCTTTGCTTTTCATTGTTTTGCCTTCTGGTTCATGTCTCGATGCCTTCTCCCTGACTGGTTCGGATCGGTGGCGGCGCTCGCGTCGCTTTTGGTGGTGTGGGTCGATTTGGCAGAGAGATTGGCTGGCTGGCTGGCTGCGATGACAAAGGACAGTCAGTAACCCTCGTTTCTCTGGCCTCTTCCGCGGCCTTCCTGTCCAAAGCGCCAAACCCCACCGATAGTCATTATGGTCCAAGCTTTGTCACTTCCCACCACCTTCGCGCAGCCTAAGCCGCCCGTCACCACCCTCAACGCTGCCAGCAGCACCATTGCCACCCTCTTGCTGCAGGATGGAACTGCTTTCAACGGCATCTCCTTTGGCGCCGAGGTCTCCATTGCCGGTGAATGCGTGTTTGCCACAGGTACGGCGTCACCTCTGAGCGTTCGCCTGCGGACATTGTGCCCGTTTGCCTTTGGCCGGAGCCTTGGGCGTGCTCGTTTGGGCGTGATCGACCAGCGAGACCACCAGAGGACGGGATCGCCCCCTTGCAGCTTGAGCGGCGGCTGGCGTGCCTCGCCCAAAGCCAAGCTCGGTCACGGAGATGAGATCCTTGCACGGCTCCATCGTCCACGCGGAACGCGTTACGGACTGCTCCTCAGCAACCGAAAACTGATTCAGGGCACGCTGCTATCATCCCGCAGGCCACGCCGGCTACCCCGAATCCCTGACGGATCCTTCCTACCGCGGCCAGATCTTGGTCTTGACCTTCCCTCTGATCGGTAACTACGGTGTGCCTTCCAGAGAGGCCGTCGATGCCGCCCTGAACAACCTCCAGAAGTATTTCGAGTCGAGCCAGATCCATGTCGCTGCTCTCGTCGTTGGAAACTATGCCCAAGACTACTCGCACTACCTGGCTTCTTCCTCGCTCTCGGAGTGGCTCAAGGAGCAGAACATCCCCGCCATCTACGGCATTGACACCCGCGCCCTCACCAAGAAGATCCGAACGACGGGTGCCCTCCTCGGCAAGCTGGTCTTCCCCAAGACCGCCAGCGCCGCTGTGGACTACACCCCTGCCGACTGGCTCTCCAGCCTTGCGGACGTCGCCTGGCACGACCCCAACACCCGCAACCTTGTCGCCGAGGTCTCCACCAAGCACTCGGTCGTCTATGCTCCTGATCCGTCCGTGGCTCTCAAGGGCCCCGACGGCAAAGTCATCCGCGTGCTCGCCGTCGACGTCGGCATGAAGAACAACCAGATCCGCTGCTTCGTCAAGAAGGGCGTTGAGCTCAAGGTCGTCCCTTGGGACTATGACTTCACTGCCGACTCGGACTACGACGGTCTCTTCATCAGCAACGGCCCTGGTGATCCCACCACCGTCACCACCACCATCGCCCATGTCGCCAAGAAGCTCAGCGATGCCGACAAGCCCGTCTTTGGTATCTGTCTTGGCCACCAGATCCTGGCCCTGGCTTCGGGCGCCTCCACCAAGAAGATGCCCTTCGGCAACCGCGGCCAGAACATCCCTTGCACCAACCTGCAGACCGGTCGCTGCTACATCACCTCGCAGAATCACGGCTTCGAAGTCGATGCCTCGACCCTGCCCGAGGGCTGGGAGGAGTTCTTTGTCAACGCCAACGACGGCTCCAACGAGGGCATCATCCACAAGTCCCTGCCCTTCTTCTCCGTGCAGTTCCACCCCGAGTCGACTCCTGGCCCCTGGGACACCGAGTTTTTGTTTGACAAGTTCATTGACGCGATCAAGGCCAGCAAGGAGGCCGGCAAAGCCGTTGCTCTTGCTCCGCCCGAGCCCCGCAAGCCCTCGCAGCGCGTGTACCCCCGCAAGGTTGTCGTGCTCGGCTCTGGTGGTCTGTCCATTGGCCAGGCTGGCGAGTTCGACTATTCTGGCTCCCAGGCGATCAAGGCCCTGAAGGAGGAGAACATTTATACCATCCTCATCAACCCCAACATTGCCACCATCCAGACCTCGGCCGGTCTTGCCGACAAGGTCTACTTCCTTCCCGTCACCCCCGACTTTGTCCGCAAGGTCATCAAGCACGAGAAGCCCGACGGCATCTACTGCACCTTTGGTGGCCAGACCGCTCTCAACGTCGGCGTCAAGCTGCGCGATGAGTTTGAGGGTCTCGGCGTCAAGGTCCTGGGCACCCCTATCCACACCATCGAGATCACCGAGGATCGCGAGCTCTTTGCCAGCAGCATGGAGGAGATTGGCGAGCGCTGCGCAAAGTCTGAATCGGCCGTCAGCATCCAGGAGGCCATCGACGCCGCCAACCGCATCGGCTACCCCCTCATCATCCGTGCCGCCTACACCCTCGGCGGTCTGGGCTCCGGCTTCGCCAACAACGAGGAGGAGCTTGTCGAGATCTGCACCCGCGCCTTCCACTCGTCTCCCCAGGTCCTGGTCGAGAAGAGTATGAAGGGCTGGAAAGAAGTCGAGTACGAGGTTGTCCGCGACGCCTACGACAACTGCATCACTGTCTGCAACATGGAGAACTTTGACCCCCTCGGCATCCACACTGGCGACTCGATCGTCGTGGCGCCTTCCCAGACGCTCTCTGACGAGGACTACATGATGCTCCGCCGCACTGCCGTCAACGTCATTCGTCACCTTGGCGTCGTTGGCGAGTGCAACATCCAGTACGCTCTGAACCCCCACAGCAAGGAGTACTGCATCATCGAGGTCAACGCGCGTCTCAGCCGCAGTTCCGCTCTGGCCAGCAAGGCCACCGGCTACCCGCTGGCCTTTGTTGCTGCCAAGCTCGGTCTCGGCATTCCTCTGACGGAGGTCAAGAACAGCGTCACCAAGAAGACCATTGCCTGCTTCGAGCCCAGCTTGGACTACATCGTCGTCAAGATCCCCCGCTGGGACTTGAAAAAGTTCAACCGCGTCAGCACCAAGATCAGCTCGGCCATGAAGAGTGTCGGCGAGGTCATGGCCATCGGCCGCAGCTTCGAAGAGGCCATCCAAGATGCCATCCGCTCTGTGGAGTACTCCTTCACCGGCTTTTCCCCCAACGAGTTCATCACCAACCTGGATGAGGAACTGGCCAACCCCTCGGACCAGCGCCTCTTTGCCATTGCCAACGCCTTCCAGAAGGGCTATAGCGTCGACCAGATCCACAAGCTCACCAACATCGACCGCTGGTTCCTGAACAAGCTCAAGAACATCTCGGACATGGACGCCCGCCTGTCTGCCTTCACGGCAACGTCGCTGCCCACCAATGTCCTCCGCGCCGCCAAGCAGATTGGTTTCTCCGATCGCCAGATCGCCAAGGCCACCCAGACCACCGAGCTTGCCATCCGCGAGATCCGAAAGGAGGCTGGCATCACCCCGTTCGTCAAGCAGATCGACACCGTCGCTGCCGAATTCCCCTGCTACACCAACTACCTGTACATGACCTACAACGCCTCGGAGCACGACGTCGAGTTCGACGACAAGGGCGTGGTTGTGCTGGGCAGCGGTGTATACCGCATCGGCAGCAGTGTCGAGTTCGATTGGTGTGCCGTGCGCTGCATCCGCACCCTGCGAGGCCTCGGCGTCAAGACGGTCATGATCAACTACAACCCCGAAACCGTCTCGACTGACTACGACGAGGCTGACCGTCTCTACTTCGAGACCCTGACCCTCGAGCGTGTTCTCGATATCTACGAGGTCGAGCAGTCTCAGGGCGTGATCCTCTCCATGGGCGGCCAGACCCCCAACAACATTGCGCTCCCTCTGCAGCGCGAGAATGTCAACATCATCGGCACCTCGCCCGAGATGATCGACAATGCCGAGAACCGCTACAAGTTCTCGCGCATGCTTGACAAAATCGGCGTTGACCAGCCCCTTTGGAAGGAGCTCACCTCGATCGACGAGGCCCGAACCTTCTGCGAAAAGGTCAACTACCCTGTCCTTGTCCGCCCCTCGTACGTTCTCTCGGGTGCTGCCATGAACGTGGTCTACTCCGAGGCCGACCTCAAGAACTTCCTGGATCTGGCCACCAACGTCTCGCCCGAATTCCCTGTCGTCATCACCAAGTTCATCGAGGAGGCCAAGGAAATCGAGTTGGATGCCGTTGCCAAGGACGGCAAGCTTGTGATGCACGTCATCTCCGAGCACGTCGAGAATGCCGGTGTCCACTCGGGCGATGCCACCCTGGTGCTCCCTCCCCAGGACCTGGATCCCGAGACCGTTCGCAAGATCGAGTATGCCACCCGCAAGATCGCTCATGCCCTGCATGTCACTGGCCCCATGAACATCCAGTTCATTGCCAAGAACAACGAGATCAAGGTCATTGAGTGCAACCTGCGTGCCTCGCGCTCGTTCCCCTTCGTCTCCAAGGTCATGGGCGTCGACATGATCGAGATGGCCACCAAGGCGATGATCGACCGCCCCTTCGAGGCCTACCCCACCCACGAGCTGCCCAAGGACTACGTTGGTGTCAAGGTCCCCCAGTTCAGCTTTGCCCGTCTCTCTGGTGCCGATCCCGTCCTCGGTGTCGAGATGGCCTCGACCGGTGAAGTCGCTTGCTTTGGCAGGGACAAGTACGAGGCCTACATCAAGGCTCTGCTCTCGACCGGCTTCCGCATGCCCAAGAAGAACATTCTGCTGTCGATGGGCTCGTTCAAGGAAAAGATCGAGTTCCTCCCTTCGGTCCGCAAGCTCCACCAGCTCGGCTACAACCTGTTTGCCACCTCCGGCACAGCCGATTTCATCCAGGAGCACGGCATTCCCGTCAAGTACCTTGAGGCTCTTGAGGACGAGGCCAATGTCAGTGCCCAGAAGCTCGAGTACAGCTTGACCCAGCACCTGGGCAACAGCATGATCGACTTGTACATCAACCTGCCCTCCAAGAACCGCTACCGTCGCCCGGCCAGCTACATGAGCAAGGGTTACCGCACCCGCCGCATGGCCGTCGACTTTGCCGTTCCCCTGATCACCAACATCAAGTGCGCCAAGCTCTTTGTCGAGGCCCTGAGCCGCAACGCCACCGAGTTTGATGTGCACCAGAACGACTTCAAGACTTCGCACCAGACCCTGACCCTCCCTGGTCTCATCAACGTCCAGAGCTTCCTGCCCTCGGTTGCCCATCCCAGCTCGACTGACTTTAAGAGCGTCACCCGTGCTGCCGTTGCCGGTGGCTTCACCCTGCTGTGCAACAGCCCCCTCGGTGTTGGCGGTAACGTCAGCGACCGCAAGACCGTCAACCTCGCCCAGGCCAACTGCCGCGCCGAGCCCTTCACCGACTATCTGCTTTCGATCGTCGCCACCCAGGACAACCTGAGCCAGATGGCCTCTGTCTCGCAGGACGTTTCGTCTCTGTTCCTCAACTTCCGGGACGACGGCGTGACCCTCAACAACATGGTGCAGCTCACCAACCATATCCACCAATGGCCCGCTGACGGCATCCTGATCACCAACGCCACCGATGCCGATCTCGCCACTGTTCTCCTCCTCGGCAGCCTGCACGAGCGTAAGGTCCACGTTACCGAGGTCAAGACCAAGAACGACATCCATCTCATCACCATGAGCAAGGAGAAGGGCGTCGCAGTCACCTGCGACGTCTCGGTCTACAACCTGTTCCTGTCCAACAAGGACATCCCCTCCGAGTCGCTCGGCACCCCGGAAGATGTCCAGGCGCTCTGGGACAACATTGCCAGCATCGACTGCTTCTCTGTTGGCACCGTTCCCTACAACGTCACCATGGACGCTGGCAAGAAGGCCTCGGCTGCTTCGGGTCTCGAGGATGCCCTCCCTCTGCTGCTGACTGCCGTGCAGGAGGGCCGCCTCGCCCTGGACGATATCGTCACTCGCCTCTACGACAACCCCCGCCGCATCTTTGAGCTCCCCGAGCAGCCCGATACCTACATCGAGGTCGAGCTGGATCGCAAGTACGTCGTCCCCGCCCAGGGATTCCAGAACGCCCAGGGCGAGTGGAGCCCCCTGGCCGGCCGAACCCTCCGGGGCACCCTGCATCGTGTCGTCTTCCGCGGCCAGACCGTGTTCCTCGACGGCAGCCTCTTTGGTGAAGCCATTGGTCGCGACGTCACCTCGCTGGCCCGCATTCTCTCCAAGAACGCCCCCCACGCCGCCACCAGCACCCGCCGATCGGATGTCAAGTCCCCTCGGGTCCGTGGCAGCATCCTGGGCGACGCTGCTCTTGGCACCGTGCGCTCTCCCTCGACTGAAATCACTGCGCTTGGCAACCTTATGAAGGGCTCCAGCGCCGGCAACCTGGCCGAGGAAGAGTCCAAGGAAGGCCAACTGGTCAAGGCCCTGCGACAGCAGCAGCAGCAAGGCGTCGAGGCCCCCAGGTTAGTAACGACAGGCGCGCTTCCTCTGTCCCTCGCAGGAGGCGTCTCGCCTGTCTGCCCATTCGACCCCTATCTTGTTCTTGATCTGCCTGTGTCGCCGATGTGCCTGTCACTCGACTCGATCGTCATGATGAATAGCTGGACCAACCCCAACGCCCTTCAACCAACTGACCTGTTCCTTCCTTCGTCTCGCCATGTCTCTAGCTCTATCTCCTCGCGCTCGCCCTTCTTCCGCAAGCACATCCTTTCCGTCCAGCAGTTCAACCGCAACGAGCTGCACATGCTGTTTGGTGTCGCCCAGGAGATGCGCAACCTTGTTGAGCGCTACGGAGGAACCAACATTCTCCAGGGTCGCGTCATGTGCTCTGCCTTCTACGAGCCCTCCACCCGCACCAGCTCCTCGTTTGAAACCGCCATGGTTCGTCTCGGCGGACAGGTTGTCAGCATCAACAGCATCACCAGCTCGATTGCAAAGGGCGAGAGCATTGGCGACACTGGTACGTATCTGCAATCCCAGGCGGGCTGTGTTGGCCATTCCGAGCTACTTGATTGGAGCGACTCAGCAAAGTCTTCATTGAGCAGCGCAGGACGACACCTCTAACGCTTGCCCCACTTGCCGATCCACCACCAGTCCGCACCCTCGGCTGCTACGGCGATATCATTGTGATGAGACACCCGGAGCAAGGCGCCGTTTCGCTCGCCGCCAAGCACTCCCAGGTTCCGATCATCAACGCTGGCGACGGTATCGGCGAGCACCCCACCCAGGCCTTCCTGGACACCTTCACCATCCGCGAGGAACTTGGCACCGTCAACGGCCTGACCGTCACCATGGTTGGCGATCTGAAAAACGGCCGCACCGTTCACTCGCTCGTCAAGCTGCTGTCCCAGTACGACGTCAAGTTCAACTTTGTCGCCCCCGAGTGCCTCCGCATCCCTGACGAGGTCAAGGAGATCGCCATCAAGAACAAGTCGCAGATCTACGAGACCACCTCGCTGGATGATGTCATTGGCGCTACCGATGTGCTCTACGTCACCCGCATCCAGAAGGAGCGCTTTGCTTCCGAGGAAGAGTACAAGCAAGTCTTTGGCAGCTACGTCATCACCAACAAGGTTTTGCGCAATGCCAAGTCCCACATGATCGTCATGCACCCTCTGCCTCGCATCAACGAGATCGATGCCGAAGTCGACTACGACCAGCGCGCTGCCTATTTCCGCCAGATGCGCTATGGTCTCTATGTCCGCATGGCCCTCATTGCCCTCGTCTGCGGCAAGTCCCTCTAAGTGCTGTGGCCCCTCTTCCATCACCACGGCTGGCTCTCTGGCGCCTGTCAATCTGTCCAGCCCCATTCCATCATCGTCTCCGCCGCCATTCATTTCATCAACACCGCAGGCGACGCTTCAAGCACATCCCTATGTTCTGGGCCGGCCGAAGCGCCACCCAGCCCTCCCCAATCCAATCTTGGCCGTCTTGCAGCGATCAAGTCACACCGTTCCTAATCTGCTAACTTTTCCGAAGCCGGACAATGGCGCGCGCACCCCCCCTGTCTCTTTTGGGAGAAAGAAGGCAGGGCAAAGCTCTCGTCCCCCGCCTCGCAATAAACACTCTTGTCGGTTGTAATTTGTCCTGTTTGCATTGTTCTTGTTTTCTTTTGTCGTCGTGTGCTGCGATGGTCTTGGATATCCAGCCAGCCGAAAGCCGCACCTTTTCTGCCTCGTGAGGTATCATGAATAGAGATGAAGGGTATTTGCCACGTTCAACCAAAATTGCTTCTCGGTGCAGTGTTCTTTGATCGATCGTGTGGAGCCCTGGCATTGTGCAACCTCTTGATGGATCCGACAGACAGACAGCTTCGGTGCCCACCGTCCTCCATTTTCGGAGCGGACCACATCTGAGGGGCCGTGTCTGCGGCTTGCTCGGAACGAAACGGGACAGTGTGCCCCTGGCTGTCCTTCACAGCGATCTGGCGGCCCCAGTGGGCAGGTTCATTCTGCGTGGGCAATCTGAGTCCGTGTGGGCTCGATGTGTATCCCTTTCCCTTGCTTCCATGAGCCACTCCCGAAGGGCTCAGCCAATGGCCCATGAGTCTGAATGAGATATAATGTTCATTATTTTCCAACGTGCTGTATCATGGATAGACCTCGATCGCGCAGCCACAGCGACACCCGCCCATCCTTCACGAGCGGCCAATGACCTTGAGCAAGTGGCCGCCTGTCGTGAACACAGTATCGGTGAGGCCGCCCCATCGCTCGTGAGGGCCTTGGATTCCGCCGTCGCGGAAAATGAGGTACAGGTACTTGAGTGTCTGGGATAGAAGCCACGAAGGCATGTGGTCGTCAAGGTACTGCTTGGTGCCGGCGACCTCGAATGCCGCAAGTTCATCCGGATCCAGTTCCTTGCGAAGGTCCTCGGAATCGCTCGTTGAACGGATGCCGCTGTAGCCATGAGGCGTTTTGCAGTGCTTCTGAAGCGACTGGAAGAGCGCCCAGGCGCGCTCGCGATATACAGGGTTTCCGGTAAGGCGGTGCATGATATAAAGACTGGCAGGATGAAAGGCAAAGGATGGGAACAGCAAAGGAAGGGAACAAATCAGGCCAACAATGTCGTTTTTCAAGCACGAGCCCGTGAGACAGTCGGCTCCAACTGTCACCGGCCCTCTGTCGACTTTCGTTTGTCACTTGCAGCGCCAACCATACCTCTCGGCAACTTCAGGGCGCAGCTTATACGAGTCGTCGATGGCTTGATAATCCGCCCATCCGTAGGGGAAGGACTTGACGCCCTCCTTTCGGGCAAGGTACGGAAGCTTGTGCGAGTTGAACAAGATCTGCTCCGGGCCCAGACCAAGGGGGGAGTTCTCGTACATATTCCAGCAGGTGTCCATCAGGCGGCTTGCCATGTGCAGCTGGGTTTCGGCCCGCGCCTGGGCGCTGGCAGCCATATCGACATCTTCGTCCAAACTGTCCATGTAGTCACGGAACGAAAAGTCCTCATCACCTTCCTCTGTTGCAGAGCGCTGCTGCGGAACAACCGATGTGAAAGCACCCAGAGCCAACATGCCCGGGACATAGCAATGGAGATGGTGGAATAGGTCGACGACGTTTTTTCCTTCGACCGATGTGATGAATGTTTGAGCTGCGGGAAACGAGGTCTTGAGAAGCGACTTGAGCCCGCTGGTGCTGTTGGCGTACATTTGCAGGAGCCGGTTCGCCCAAGGCTCGAGGTTGGTAGGCGGCGGCACAGAGATCTTTTGGGCAGGGGCGTATCCGGTGATTAGGTACTGCTTCAGCAGCGTTTCATAGAAGGAGTCGGCCATGGGACCAAAAGTGAACTCGACACGCTCTTTGGAAAACGCGCCGTCTTGGTTGTTGATGAACACAGGAACGAGCCCCTTGTAGCGATTGGAGGCGACGACGTAGAGCCTGTTGATGACGTTCTGCGAGGTCTTTGCAAAGTCGTGGTTTCCGGTATCAAGCGTGAGCTGCAAGAACTCTAGCTGAACCGATCCCAACTTCAGGCGAGCGAGGACAAAGCCAAATTTGGTAAGTAGTTCACCGATGCCAGTCGGCAGGACGGAGATGTGCTGTCGTGCGTGGGCTGAATTCTCGATGTACGTCCGGTGTCCGTACCTCAGACAAAATGGACAAGTCTCCGTACAACGAATGGGGGTTCGATTGATAGGGCAGGCCCTTTTGGAGATGAACGCTGTGCACAGGGATCCTGTACATCGCCCAGTTTGCCGCAGATCGCATTCCCATAGTGCAGGAGGGAGCAACGTGTGGTGGCATTAGCTAGAGTTGCCGCAATCTGTGGCTTGAGCGAAGCTATTGCTGCCAAGCCGATGCTGACCGCACGCACGCATACTCACAGAGTCGGGGTGTTGAACGCCTTCAAGAGCCTGGTGCCAAGGTCGGTGGCCTTCTGCAACAGCGCTTCATCTTTCTTGCCGCCATTCTTGGGATGAGTGCCGGAGAGGTGGTAGGCGCTGAGCAAACCACCAAGGTGGCGGGTGGTAAACTCGAACTAGGATCCATTGTACCACAGGTCAGCAAGTCTCATCGTGATATCGGCAATCAAGCTGCAAAATAGATTTGGCATAGCAACGGAACAAAACAGGGCCTTCGTCGCCTATCAATAGAGCTGGTAAAATGTGTGTGGGTGACGCCTCTGCACGGAACCGTACCAGCGAGGCCGAGTAATCGCGGTTGTAGTCAAGCTTCTGCTCGATAAACTCAAGTGCTCGCTCGTAGTACCGGGCCACTTCGGTGTCCTCGTTCGACATCAAAAGCATCGTGTCGAGCGAATCCACGATGGTCACGCTGAGCAGCAAAGCGGCCCGCGAATCAGATCCATCGCCGAGATGGTTGTGTCGTTTCACGAGGAACGGCACCAAAAGGTTCAAGAGAAAGCCATGAGTTGCGTCCGATAGCAAACAAGGTATCCTTGCAAGATATCGGCAAGCCCAATGCTTTGGTCTGGTTCGGCTGCCAGATACTGCGCAAACGATGTGCATTGTCGTCTTACCCAAAGCCTCCAAGCGAGTCCTTGTGTGTTTTGGTGACAGGACAAAGCTCGTCATGGCCAAATGCATAGGTCTCATATCCTTTCCAGGCATGCTTGAAGGCCCCGATGATTTCACGGCGTCGCTCATCGTTCTGGGCGTCGGTGTAGTCGTTGAGGTCGAGAAAGGCGTCGCTCGAAACACCGGTGTAGGAGTACCAGATGGTTTCCATGTTGACGCGGGCATACTGCTTAAAGTTGCGGATCGAGTATTGCGGATAGAGCGAGAGGTACGTGGGCACATCGGTCAAGTTCAGGGCGGCAGAGTAGTGCTGGTAGTAGAACTTGACGGTCTGGTACTGGTAGATCCAGTACTTGCGGTTGACATAGAGGGCAACCGCGATGAGGACGGCGAGGATGGTCGTGAACAGCTTGACCTGGCCCTCAGTAATGCTGTCGAAAGGATTGGGCGCCTGGCGATTCTGGGGAGGCACTGCGATGGACTTTGGCAGGGCAGCGTTCATGGTCTCGTCGCCGTCGACAGGCTCGGCCGGGGCAGTCTTGGAGGGCGCAGGAGGGTCCTTGGGGGTCGCGGCAGCGTTCTTCTTTGCCATGGTGTACAAAAGTTGCAGCAGAATCCAGGCGAAGCAGACCGACAACAGGGAGAAACAGAAAGCAGCAGCGGCAGCAGTAGACGACCAGGAGCGACAGACACCGAGGAGCCAGCAGCCGGAGCACGGGCAGCGGACCGGTGCAGATGCGGGCGAGGGGCGATCTGAGAAGAAGGGGGCGGACCGGCCCGAAAGGGGCTCGGAGAGGGCTCGGAAGCGGCACGCATCGATCACGTGCATGTCGCCGATTGGTGCGCAGCGATCCAGCCGCTGCGTGGGCAGCCAGGGCAGTGGAGCGTGGCTGGCCGCAGGCTGGCTGTTCGCCAAGCAAGGCGCCTTGCCCCTGGTGGGTCACCGGCGTCCTCTGCCTCCATCTGCTCATCTGCTCATCTGCCTCCATCTGGCCATCCGCACATCCCTCCTCGCTGTCGATCCAGAGCCACAATGGTCTTGGTGCTTGTTATCGGAGGTATGTCGCAGCAGATGAGCCCAACTCTGTCGACTGGCCGAGCCAAGCCCATCCACGGCTGTGTCCGTCCTGCAGCCTCTTCGACGCTATCGTCGGCCGCTGTGCGCATCAATGCCGCCCACAGATTACCTCGTCCGGCAACGTTCTCCACACTGCGATAAAACCAGCATGCACTGGCACCTTCTCATCGCCCGCCACGGCGCACCAGATTTGCACATCCCTCACAGATCGGTCGATCTGCCGGCCAAGATGAAGAAGCTACTTGTCCCCGGCAAAATCCAGCAAATCATCAGCACCGGCAATCTCTGTACTCGCGAGACTCTCGACTATCTGCGCACCGTCGCTGGCGATGTCGTCTGTGTCCGTGGCGACTTTGATGAAGACTCAACCTTCCCACTCACACAAGTGATTCCGTACGGCCCCCTGCGAGTCGGTCTGATCCATGGACACCAGGTCATTCCCTGGGGCAACCCGCAAGCGCTCTCGATCGTCGCCCGCCAACTCGACGTCGACATTTTGATCTCGGGTCATACCCACAAGTTCGAGGCTTACGAGTACGAGGGACGCTTCTTCATCAACCCAGGCTCGGCGACCGGCGCCCTGCCTGGACTGACCCTGGGCTCGGCCAGCGAGAAGAGCCCTGTTCCCACCTTTGTGCTGATGAATCTCCAAGGCGTCAACCTTGTGCTCTATGTCTACCAGCTGATCGATGGCGAAGTCAAACTGGAGAAGCTGGATTTTTCCAAAAAGCTTTACGACTGAACGGGGACGGGCTGGCTGTTTGTGGGTCTTGGCCGTGTCCGCTTTTGAACCGGTCATGTTAATCTCTCGTAGCGGGTGCTGCCGCTTATTCTTGAATCTGCTCTTGACCAACTTGGCTTGTCCGGGCCAGGCATTGCCCGGATTCCAGCTCGCCCTCCCAGCGACTCTGGATGTAAAATATTGGCGGCGCTGCCAGCACCTCCTTCGAGCTAGCCTTCTTTGAGTCAACCTCGGGCGAAATGTCCCTCCTCTGGTCCTGCCTCTGCAATAGAGCTCCTTACAGAATGCCTGGTGTTGCGCTGTCAGATATGCGCGCAGTTGGACTATGTGGTGCCAGCTGTTGTCGACGTCCTGCATGCTCGACCTGCCGTTGTTGATATGACCTGTTGGTGCTGGATGCCATACGACCCAGTCCGCAGCTTAATGCGACGGTGCGGACTGATCATCATGTTGGGGGGGGGGCCTGGGTCGTCTGCACTTCCAGATATCCCAAAGAACCGCCGACGGTCGAGCTGCAGCGTTTTCGCGACTTGGGCGCAAATCTCTCTTGGCTCTCTGATCTGCCGTTCCCGATCGCTCGTCTGTCCTGGGCCGGTCCGCTCTCCAGCCAACCTGATCTCTGGCCAACCCGTCAGCTCGCTTGATTGCGCACATTTTAATCGAGCGACGCAGCTAAAAGTGACCACCGCCCGGTAATATGAGTCCGCCGTGGCATGCTCCAAAACCTGCGCCTCCGCCTGCTG
Organism: Polychytrium aggregatum; assembly: GCF_025602895.1. Taxonomy (NCBI): domain Eukaryota; kingdom Fungi; phylum Chytridiomycota; class Chytridiomycetes; order Polychytriales; genus Polychytrium; species Polychytrium aggregatum. Next base: position 387,111 of record NW_026516214.1, on the reverse strand, counting down.
GTATGATCGAGCGCATCCTGTCCAGCATCCCGCCGACGATAAAGACTTGATTTGCTCAGCATGTGCTGTTGATCTGGAAGGACATGAGGCACGCTTGCTGACGACACTTCAGATCCGGCTCTGCACAAGGTCATCGACACCGCTGCGGCATACGTCGCCCGAAACTCGTCCGACTTCATCAAGGTCCTCAGAGATCGCCAGCCATCGTACCACTTTCTCTGGCCCAACGGACCGCACAGCGACTATTTCGAATGGAAGCTCCACCTTCTTCGATCGGGCGACGGACTCGCCTCGAGCCCAGGTACACCGATTTATCCTGGCCAACGATCCCGCGGATCCCGCTGCTCAAGCAAGCATATTGGCCGGGCATATGCGCTTGCTGCCCGGCGATCTGTCCTAGCAAACAACTCGCTGACCTGCTCAATCTCTTGGACCTCGATCTCCTGACATTCGATTTCTTGACACTCGATATCTTGAATCTCGATCTCTCAACACTCGATTCCTTGATATTCCATCCCCGCTCGACGACCTCGGCATCGCTGTCTGGGCTGGACCAGCTGCACCCGCCCGTGCCCCCCCGCCGACCGAAGAGCTGGTCGCAGCGATCCCCTCTCTCACCGATGAGAAGATCCAAGAGCTAGTGTCTTTGACGGATTCAATCTGCCAAGATTGCTCCCAGGCGAACATACAGGTACTGTCTTTACGACTCGGCCGGCAAACGATGATTCTGTGCATTGAGCTACGAACGCCCCTCGATTTCCGATGCGCACGCATACTAACCGCAGATGGTCTGTAGGCTGGCAAGGCCTGGATAACTTCCAACTGCTCCAATCAGCAGCACATGGAAGCCACCATGGCCTTCATCGTACGGTCCATGACTGGCCGCGATTCCTTCGAGGGTCGCCTGCACCTCCTCTATTTGGTCAACGATGTCCTTTATTTCGGGTAAGCCTGAACTGGCTTGCTGCACTTGGCCACGGATTGCAGGAGTCCATAGCTCTTGACGAGACGAAGGACTCGCCAACAACCAGATCGACTCGATGCCTTCACCGCCGCCATGACCGTATGCCTTCGGATGGATGCGATGCTTATATCTGCTCTGCACAGATGCCGGTTGAATGAGTCCTGGATCCGGACCGCCATTCACCGCTCATTGCCAACCATGCTCAGTTTGGTATATGCGGCAAGTGAGGGCGACAAGCAAAAGGCCGACAAAGTCCTGAAGGCAGGTTCCAAGCGCAGCAGGAGCATATCCTGCGTTGAGGCACTTGGCTTCCAGCATTTCGCACCGATCGCGAAAGTGCCGAGGCGAAAACCGGCGGCGCCATTGCTTACTCGTGAGTGCTGATCCTAACATCTCCTGTATTGTTGATCTACTTTTCGGTTTGCAAGGTGCTGTCAATCTGGAAGGATAAGGGCTACTTTGATGCCCAGACTATTGAGGAAATGCGCCATGTGCTTGTTGGCTCGTCGTCGTCATCTGCAGCAGCGACCACTTCATCCTCGCCGTCGATGGCTGTTCCTGGGTTCTTACCGCAACCTGCTGGCGCACTCCCCATCCAGCCTTATGCGACCGAGGCTCCACCGTTCACACCTCCGACCGTCGCCCACTACCCAGCCGGGTATCATGTCGGGACCGGTGCGCCCAACGGATTCGCCGGCATGTCGTCACCACACGCTCCATTCCAGGCTGCAAGTGCGCACGTTCCGATGCCCTTACTTCCTGGTGCTGTTTCAGCCACGGCGATCTCTCCACGACCCATTGCTTTGCCAATGCCAGTCGCTATCACTCCGCCCGCTGTACTTGCAGGGCTACCGATCAGCTCATATGCCCCTGCTCCGATCGGTGTCCGACCTCCGGCCACAGTGACGCCCGTTGCTGCACCCGCTGCCTCGCCTGCACCCAGCCAAAAGTACCACGAACTCCCTGCCGGGCTTATGGTCCCGCTCACAAAGGTATGGAGAGTGGAGACATACTGTGCATCTGACCACCAAGCAGACTTGTGCCTCTGAGACCCTCGGTTCTCACTGAGCCTTTGCTCCTACACTTATTTTCTTGTAAGGCGGCCGAGAAGCCGTATGGGTCGATTCACGCTGACGACGTCAAGATGCCTGCCACACGACCTCCGCCCACCGAAGAGCTCTTGAAGGCTGTGGAGGATTACTATCGTGGAATCGAAAAACAACGAGAGGCGCTGGCGGAACGGAGCCAGAGGGATGGGTTCGAAGAGGATGCCGAGGTGCTTGCCGGGCTACATTCCAAGGACCCGGACAACGCCGATCGGCCCACATCGGGCACGGCATCTGAAATCAAGATCGACCGTGAGGGATGGCAGCTTGGCCTATTGGACGAGTTTTATTCCAATCTGGAGACAGCTCGCAAGCGATTCGAAGAAGAGGCGCGGCACCGGAAGCATGACCGAGACGTTCGCCGCAGGCGCCGCGGACAAAGCAGTGATGAAAGTATGTCCTACAGCCGAAGTCGCAGTCGTCATCGCAGCCAAAGTCGCAGCCGGAGCCGAAGTTATAGCCAAAGTCGGAGTCGAGATCGAAGTCGAGATCGAAGTCGGGGTCGTAGCCGAAGCCGAAGCCGAAGCGGCAGTTTCAGCCCCGGTCGCCGTCGCTCCAATGATCGCTACAGCCGCAGTCCAAGCCGAGGATCGAGTTACGAGTCCTCAAACAATCGCCCGCGTGAGGTGGGGCGATCTGAAGCCGGAAGAAGTCGATGGCGCCAGGCAAGTCCGAATCGAAGCCACGGCTATAGCCGCAGTCGTAGCGGAAGCCGTGACCGTAGCTCGAGATCGCCGAGCCGTGACCAACGGCGGGCCAGAGGACGCAGCCGCGACAGCGGCAGTGCATCGCCTCGCCATCTCCGAGAGGGTAAGCTTATTGTCGTGCGCTACTATTCGGTGGCTCCTGTTTGGATCTGTCTGTGTCGCGATGCTCAGGAGTAGAACGAGTGCATATCATAGACTAGGTGTTACTGACACGGCTCCAATGCTCCTGGATCGGGTTCGGAAAGGCCTGGGAACCAGATCCAAGAATGAAGGATCTACCCCCGGGCAAGAAGCAACCTTTGGATTGGGAACGATAGAGGCCCGGAGCGTAGGGCTATCCGGCAGCGATATCTATAGCGACTATCGGAAGCACAAAAGCTACACGATGCAGCGCGATGTTGGTCCACAGGGCCGAGAGCCTGTCGGGTGCTATCGATGCGGCAAGGTAGGCACATCGGCTTCGGCACCAGCACAATCACACACTGGCGCTGCAGCGATGCCGACGACATGTCGCGGGTGTTTCATGCGTGCCCATCGGTCACTGATCACGTCGTGCATGTTATGCTTGTCCAGGTTGGCCACATCGCCCGCGACTGCACTTGACACCGGGTGTCCGATCCACGCTGGATGCGGCGATAGTAATCGGCTATAACAGCACCCATATCACTGGAGCGGCTGCTTTCATATTATGGTGATGCGTGGGCCTGTCGCCTCAGAACGAAGCCGATACTGCGCCATTCGAATAATGCTGCCGAGGAAGACCATGGCCCTGGGTTACTTTGGAGACATGCGCAATGGGAGATGGATACTGGATCTTTCCTCGCTTGCTCCCGCTCGCTCCCAGGTTTCGTCGCTGTTCGCATTCAGTTCAGCAATACTATCCCTCACCTCCCGTTTCGCACAGCGTTTCGAAGGTGTGGGAGCCATTTGCTCTTGAGTCCGATAGTGGCCCCTCTAGATCACTGAATATATGGGCTCGTGCATCAACCACCCACAGTAGCCAACAGCATGATTTTAATGCGCCCGCTGATCATCGCTCGCGGGTGTCAACCAAATGTATTCACGAGTATGACCCGTTATGCTCGGAGCCTTGAAAGACCACCTCTTCGAAACACCCTGGCTCCTTGTCGTTGCTATTTTGTTACTGAGCTCTGTTCCTCGTGAGAAAGCAGCCGATTGATATCACAGGGTTTATGATCAAGCGTCTCAATGCCGAGGTGTATATTAGGGGCGCCGAACAACCAGTACAGGGTATCGAGCGTGCGATACGACGTAAGCTGAGACGCTACCCAACATCAATCTGTCATTACCAGCAATGGAAGAGAGCGAGTTGGTCGAGTGAGCGAGGGTGCTTGATGGCAGCTTGGATCGGAAAGCATAGCAATTCGCTCCACATGCACAAGTGATATCCAAGCAAGGGCGTATTGGGCGGGATCGTATCGCTTCAGAGAGCCACTTACGTCTTCAGCGCCGAGCGGCCGTGGCTTCCAACGACGATGAAAGTTGGCTCGATCTCGTCGGCGAATGCCAAAATTTCGTGGCGAGGATCGCCATTACGGCAGTGAACCAGGACCTGGACGCGAACCGGGTGTGTTTCCTGGACGGTCTTGATCAGCTTTCGTGTCTCTTCTTTAATCTGTGGTGTGGGAGAAAGTCGAGCGATCCCAACGGCCGGGACCGGATGTGTCAGGGGTGGGCAGTGCCGAGGCCAAGGCACACCTCGTCAATTCAGCGAAGGGGGGGGGCCGGCAACGCGTGGAATACAGATTCCACCTACCACATCCTGGAAATCGTCGGCCGATATGGTGGCTGGGAAGATATCGATGCAAGAGGATCCGTTAGCGCACCGGCGAGATGGGCTCTCTGGGACCGAGAAGGCAGCCCCATGGCCCCGAACCCCAACACAGGGCCAACTTACGGTTCGCTTCAGGGGTGCCAGACACCAGACTCATAAAGTCGAATGCGCTCGTGGGTGAGTTCACGACATTCAAAACGACGATATCGTCGCCATCGTTAGCAAGAGTTGCAAAGGCAAACTCGATGGCGCGAACGCCGTGCTCCGAATCGTCGGCGGCAACCAGGATCTTCTTGCGTGTCGGAGTCGTCATGACCGTGTTTCGACGAACAGCTGGGAGGCTGTGTGGAGGAGTTTGGAGAGATGCGCTGAGGCTGCGACGGTGGATCGGAAAGGATGGGCAGAAGCACAAGGCGCCGGCCAAGGCCGAGCCCAGCCGTTTTGGTTGTCGTTTTCGCTCTTGGAGCGTTCTGGCGAGCTGTGACAATCGGATACAGAGCAGAGCTGAGACAGGCCCGGCCGGATCGGCAGAAGCCCGCCCAGGCCCGCCTGAGCAGCAGTGACTGATTCCAGCTCATTTACCAACCATATGATTGCGGCGGAAACCTTCCTGACCCTTCGAGATGCAACGGACCCGCCGGATGGTCTCATACCCTCGTCTCGAGGTCGGGTTGATCGTAGTGACTATGGATATGGAGGCAATTGGGATGGATGATGGCCGGAAACCCCCGATTGTCTCAGTGACCAAGATCGCCGCCTCGCTTTGCTCCATTTCTGTCATTCTTTTGCGGATCCGGCACCCGCCCTGTCCTCGCCTCCGTCTTGTCAACAGATCAGATTCCATGAGCACACCCACCAGCAAACAAATCCTCGTCGCCATCGACGACTCCGAGCACAGCAGCTATGCTCTCGAGTTTGTCTTCACGCACCTCGTTGCCGAAGGCGACCGGGTCCACGTTGTCTCGGTTTGCAGGATCAACAGCCTTATCGACTATTCCCTTCCGATCCGGACGGATCTTGCTGCTGGTTCGGCATCCTGATTTGCTGGCTTGCACACTTGCAGTTTTCGTTGCTGGGCGACCTGTCCCTCTTCACAGCGTAGCTCCCCGGACTCCCCGGGCTCCTCGCTCTTCATTCACAGTTCCTTCGTCCCGCTCTCAGACATGGAAGGCGACGAGATCCAGGAGCTGGTAGGCCGCTCCCAATGCACACTCGTGTTCTGCTGATCGGCAGTGATTCTTGCGCATGGCTGGACGCTGACGGCTGTCGACCGATCATCTGCAAACAGGCTTTGAACGAGGTCCGTGCCGAAGTCGTGCGGGTCTCGTCCAGACACCCTCACCAATGCGAAGTAGTCATCAAGATCCTGGCGGGCGATCCTCGCGAAGCAATCCTGTCGTACGCCGACGAGATTATGCCCACGCTGATTGTTGTGGGCAGCCGCGGCCGCTCTGCGATCCAAAGGTATGTGTCCCTGGCATCGGGTCATCGTCCAATGTCCTGGCCATGATGGGCTATTGGCAGCAGGCTGACTTTCGGCTGACTCTCCTTCTGACGACGGCATCATCAGCCTCCTCCTGGGAAGTGTGTCTGCGCATGTTGTCCATCACGCCAAGGCTCCAGTGATGGTGGTGCGCCCGGTTGGCCGCTGAATGCGGCCGGATATGTGTGCGAGGGCGGCTGCTGCCATCGACATCGCCATCAGCGTCGCCATCAGCATCGACATCGACCTCGCCATCGCAGCGGCGGCGAAACACGGGCACCTCCATGATCTGCGGCGCTGGCTCCTGAGTCGGCGAAAGAGCAACACCAGAGCATGGCCACGCGCTCCCATGCCACGAGCGCGCGTGGGCTGTGTCCTTTGTGCCCTCGCTCGCTCTCGCTCCCTCTCTCTCGGCCTCGCGCCATCCCACTTGCGCAACGGCGGTCCGCTCTTGCCTCAGCCGCAAGAGGCATGTCGCGATCCTGCTGCGTGCCCTCGCGAGGCCATGGCGAGGCCACGGCGAGGCGAGGGCGACCAGCGTGACGCGACGTGATCCGCTGCGTTTCTCGCCTGCCCATTTGCTGTGGCCGTGTGACCCGTGCTGCTGCGCGGCCCTCGCACAGCAACAGCTTGGAGGATCCACTTCCACAGCAGCAGCGACCGCATCCGGCACATTTTCTGTGATCCCCTCTCTCTGCGACTCACTGTGAGTGCCCCTGTTGCTTGCCAGCAGCACCAGCAGCGATCGCCTGCCAAGTCATCCTCGTCGCACATGCTCTCGCGTCTGCACAGCTTGTCCCTCCACTCCGACAGTGGAACGCGCTTCGCGCTGGCGCGCACCGCCTGCCTTCTGCCTGCCTTATGCCCGCTTTCTGCCTGCTTTCTGCCTGCTCTTGGCCATTCACCCAGTGTCCATACACGCCGTCAGGGGTCATCTGCTTTCGTGCATTGTGGCGTCTGCAGCCTCTCATTGCCGCCGCTGTTTCGGTGCCGCAGCGCCGATCGCGTTGCGATTGGACTCTCGCTGCAGCGAGACGGCGCCGAGAGCACGCCGAGAGCGCGCCCAAGCCCGTGCTGGTGTCTGGCGAGAAGCTTGGCGAGAAGCCTGGCGAGAAGCCCTGCCCCCTTTGGACGCTCGGCCACCCGAGCCTGATCCGATAAAGGCATTGGCCGTCCAAACCACCTTCCTCCCACCACCACCACCCTCCCCGACATCATCAACGCCCGATTCCGCCCTCCCTCGCTCTGCCGCAATCGCCGATCGTCTTCCGCTCCCCGTCTCCATCGCGCCTGGTCTCCCCGCATCGATCCTGTCTCTCTGCGGCTGATGGCTCCACGAAAACGACCCCCCGTTAGTCTCGCCGCCGTCCGGGCTTGCCAGGGTATCACTTTCTCCTTCGAACTCGCCAAGCTCCCTCATCTGGACGACGATTTCGCCCGCTGCGGCAGCGATCTGTATCATGCTCCGGCCTCCAATGCCGCCTCATCCAGCACCCTCGGTCTCCCCTTTGTGCCCACAACCTCATCGGCCCCCTCGCGCCCCTCCCAGGACTACACCCTGGCTGTAAAGGTCCACTCTGTCACCAGCAAGAAGTTGGCCTCCCGTCTGCTCGGCCAGCTCTCCCGCCCGCTGCAGCGTAAGTCCCCTGCGAGCCGAGCGCTCCTGTCCATTTTCTCCATTCCTCCCTGTCCTTTCGTCGTTGCGCGATCGTGCCGCGATCGTTCTGGTATTTCTGCCTGTGTCGGCGCGGCGTCGGTTTCATTCCGGTGCCCGGAGCTATCCGATGCTCGGCGTGATGCGTCTGCCAGGATGTCCGCATGGCCTGCGCTGCATCCTCTGTGCTCGATCGTCCCTGCATCTCCGGGGCTGCGTCTCGTTATGGCTTTCCCACGATCGAGTCGCAATCCTTGTCACCCGGTCCGGCTGAGCCGGGATACCCGTCCTGAAACACTGCGCTGGTGCGGAGGATTTGACAGGAGAAGGGGGATACTGGATGCGGGTCGTATCAACTCCGCCAGCTGCATGGCGTCCCACTCTTTTGTGGTGCATTGTCCTCGATCTCCACGCCTCGTTTTCTGCTACGATCGTCCGACTGCCCCTGCTCGCTCTCGATCTCTTGGGCCCTATTCATATCTGATCGAGCATCTCGTGTGGATCATGCATACCATACAATCTATCCCGTACTAATGAGTCCGCATGTTTACCTTCTTTGACTGCCAACTCATTCGACTCAACTCAATTCAACTCAATTTGACTCAATTTGACTCAACTCAAATGTCACCAACATCCCTTGGCATCTCGGATTCGATTCCCCGCAACCCGCAACCCGCTCCTCGGCCCTGACCGATTGGCCTGACTCTTTCGTTCGAATGACAGACCCACCTTCCAAGGTTGTCAAGGCAACAAAGCCGGCCAAGCCCTATATCCGCCAGTACTCGCCCTCGGCCTCGTCCAATTCGTCCAACTCGTCGCACGACCGGTCTGCTCCTATCCGACCCCAACCCCAGGCCGCCCGAGACTCACCCACGAGAAGCCTCAGGCCTCCAGCTCCCTCACCGCCGCGACCGCCCGCAACAACCTTCCCGGATGGGCGTCCTTCTATGGCGTGGGGCTCATCCCGATTGGACGAGCCCTCGACCCCTCCTCCCCCAGCCGTGATCCCCAAGGTCGTGGCCTCGGGCATACTTTCGCCGCCCTCGTCGACCGACTCGTCCTCCCAATCTGTTGCTCCGATGGCTTTCAGGCCCATCCCCGTGACGATGCCCTCGCCCCCGCCTCAGCCCTATCGTCCCAAGCCAAAGATCTCGCGGCCCCCGAAGCCCCCCATGAGCATCGTCCGCCCGAACCCAGCCCTGGTCAACCATGTACCGGCTGCGGCAGCTCTGTCGCTGGTGCCCTCTTTGGCTGTCCAACAGCGTGCCTGCATGGTCTGTCTGACCAAGAAAACTGGCCAGTGGAGACGAGGTCCTGCTGGCCCCCGAACCCTCTGCAATGTAAGTCGGATGCGCATGTTCTCACGCGTGGCGTGCGTCTGGGCCTGGGCGTGGAGGCCACGGCGTCGGAGTGCACAGAGCGCACGGCATGCACCCGCCACGAGGTTGGTCTGTCCACAGCACGCTCTGTGCTTGCTGGTCGGCTGGCGGAGCAATCGGATTCGTTGGCAGGCATGTCCCTGGTCAGATGGCATGCCAAACCGTGCCAAGCCGCGTGTTGCAAGCCCAGGGGCGCGCTTGGCGGCGTTTCGCAGACCAAAGCCGCTTTTGGAAACGCCTGGTGCGCTGATTCCCTTGTGCCTCGCTCACCACTTTTTTTCCCCTCTCCGCCCGGGTTGCGCCTTCAGGCATGCGGCCTCGAGTGGACACGCAAGATTCGCCACGAGGCCCAGCGCTTGGGCATCTCAAACCAAGAGGCCGAAAAGAGCCTCTCTGTCCAGGAGCTGGAACACGGCATCCTCTCCCGACACCACCGACCAGTCTCGAGCGAGGACGACTGGAGCAACTGAGCGCCTCGGTCTGGTGGCCATCGTGGCTCACCTGCGGCGTCAGCCGGTGCCTCGGTCCGTGCTCCTGCCGCCTCGTCTCGCTGTCGTCGCTTACCTTTGCTCCGACACCGCTGTCGCACCAGCCCATCTACTTCCCTCTCCTCAACGTCAAACCTCCGCTTCGTACTCGTACCTGAACCAAGATCTCGGACCTCTGTCTCTATGGTCAGCGAGCGTTGTGTCGTAACCAGTGGGACTCCTTGTGCAAGGTCACCTCCGGTCAGTTGGTGCCACTGGATCCCTTCTCGCCCTTCAAGTTGCTGGTTTTTCTGCCGTTTGCCTCCTCTTTGGTGTTCTTTGGTATTGCCTTGTCAGATCGGCAGGCGGTCACGGCCCAGAACCGGCGGTTCTACCTTACTAGTAACCGTCTCTTCCGTGCCCTGCATCTCGGCGACTGGATCTCTCGGGGCTGCGAGATGAAGTCGCTCGGCGCTCCATCACCCCGAACATCCCGCCACGCGCGATCCCGCTTGCTCCATAAGCGGCATCCTGCAGTGATTCTGCCACCTGTCTCCTGTTTCTATTCCATCCTCGCCCTCTGATTTCCCACCACATGTTACTCTTGTTCACTTCGCTTGTTTCCTTCCTTTGCCTTCCCCCTCGCTCGATCTCTCTCTCGCTCTCTCTCCATTTTTGGGCCTATATTTTGGTAATCACACCCGCCTTTTTTTGATTCTGGCTTAGCTTATCCCTCATTCGAACTTGTCTTGACTCCTTCCTGTCTGATTACCACTGTTTTGGATATTCACTCTCTGGAGGCGCACCATCTACAATGTCTTTGCTCGGGCGCTCTCTGAACTTGGTCGTCCTGCACATCTCCGCAAGCACTCGACACTACCTCTCCTTCCCGACATCTCTACCGACAAAGAAAGCAAAAGTTTAGGCACCCACCACAAAACTAGAAATGATCACTCAGTCACTCCTCGCCGTCCTTCTTGGCATCTGTCGTCTTGTCGCTTAGTGCTTTTTGCTTTTTTGCTATTTGTTGTTCTGTTTGACTCTTCATTCATGCCAAAACAGTCGCTTCAAATCAATTCAAATCAATTCAATTCAATTCAATTCAAATCAGACCAAAAACAACAAAACAATTACAAAACCAAAAGCCAATGGCTGTCAATGATTTGGGTTCACCCGCCCCAAAACTTCTCCCTCTTGATCCAGCTCTGCTCACCCGCTCCCTTCTCCGCCCTGCATTCTCCGGCCTGATGGCGGGCGAGGACCACACTGCCTGTTCGGGATACCACCGGTCCATGTCGCAGGCAGCAGCATCTGTGCTGCTGCTGCCTTCATCGCATGGTCACTTGGCAGACCAAACAGCTGAAACATCCGTTGTGCTAGCATAGTCTTTGAAAGCCTGCGCCCAGCCGATCGTTGACAATAAAAGTTTTGGCAGCTGAGATCCTTGCGATGTCTGACAAAGTGGGAATTGGCAGCGCTCTGGGTAACTCGAGATCCTCCAAGTGAGTTGGATCCAAGCACCTGGAGCTTGGTCTCCGTGGACGCTTGGTCATGGTGGGTGTACATTTACGGCGCAGAATAAAAGGGAACCAGGCTCAAATACAGGCATGGGTGGATCTTCAAGGCAGGGCCTTCCAAACAGAGGGCACGAAGGGCGAGCCCGCCGTCGCCGGCGCCCAAGGAAATCCAATCGCCGGGGAGCACCCGAGTTCTGCTCCTTTGCTGCTGCCTGATCGGGTCGTCGCATCGCCTTGAGGCTCGAGTTGCCAGTCTCGCTTCCATCGCCTATCCTTGGCCGATTGCCGCCCCCCCTCAACATCTCCCTCGCCGTGGTGGTGTTACGCGCAATTGTCGCATCGGCCTGCTGCCCTTGCCCGTGTCAGTCGATTGCTATCGTTCGCCCACATCAAGCTTCCTGGTCCTGCTCCTTGCTGCTTCAGCCTTCGGAGACATCGATTCCGGCTCAAGAGGAGGCAAGCAAGCACACACACTCCTGATTCCGAGGTAAATCAGCATAGCACCCGGCCGCCCTGCAAAGTCGGCGAGACTCGCCAGAGGGACTCACCAGAAGCCGACGCGACACATCCCTTCGTCCTCGATGGAATCATCGCGATCGGATTGGGATCACGGCTCGGGCAGAGCGGTCGTGTCTCCATGAGCGGCTTCGATACTGACATGGCTCGACGGGCGTACCGTTGCCGCAGTGCAGCTCACTAAGTCTTCATCAACCGCACATTGCTCGTCCCGTTCGTTTTGGCCTCGGCCTCACGACGCGCTCGCGTTGCCTTTGGATATCCCACGGCTGTGAAGTAACATGGACGCTCAGCCCCCATCGGCAGCGACGGAGGGCCCTGTCCCTCCCTCTCAGCCCGCACCTGTGGCTCCATCGATTCGTCCACGCAGCCGCACAATGGTCGAAGTCAGTCTGACGCCCATCACATCCTGCGATCTGCAAACGAGTCAAGATCTGGAATCGTATATCGTGCCAGCGGAAGGCCTTCAGCTCGACATGTTTTCAGATGCATTTCAATCTCTTCAAGTCCAAAGCTCACAGCAGCAGCAACAGCCTTTGATGCTGGTCCCGGAGCAGTTGAACCAGCCGCAGCCGCCATATCAGCAGTATCCAACGCAACAGCAGCTTCAGCAGCAACAGCTACAACACCAACAATTCCTGCAACACCTGCAATTTCAACAAATTCAGCAACAGCAATATCAACAACTACAACAGCTACAGCAGCAGCAACATCAGCAATATCATCAACAGCAGCTCCAGCAACAACAACAACAGCAGCTCCAGCAGCAACAACAGCAGCAACAACAGCAACAACAGCAGCAGCAGCAGCAACACCAAGCGCGCTTCCGAAGTCAAAGCAGCGGCACAAAGTTCCAACGGCCCCCGCTCGTCATGACTAGCAAAAGCTTCCATCATGGCTCCAAGAGCATTCCAAACTCGCCAAAGATGGCCGGCAAAACCATCTCTGAAAGCGTGATGATTCGAAACATCAACCACATTGCCATGTCTAATATGGGAGCGGTGCGAGCTCCACATCCACCCTCCGCGCTGGGCATGAGAGCTGAGGGCCAGGAGAGCTGGATCGAGCTGCCGGCGTCGGGGTCGGGGCCTCAGTCGTCTGTATCTTCAGCAACAAGGCTCTCTCAAAGTCAGCGCCTCGGGGGATCGACTGGATCTACAAATCTCTCGGGCCGAGGATCCATCACGATCCACCCGCCCCAAGCAACCATTGCCTCCCCGCAGCAATCAGCAGCTCCCACACATATTTCATTCCATCCCCGATACTCTCTCGAGCACCGAGGCTCTGCTGGGGCTGTGATGACCCAAGCGAGCTACTCCAATTCCAGTTCGCTGATGGAAGTTGAGCCCGAGTCCTGTGGCGGGGGAATCGTGACCGGTCCAGACGAAGTCTATGGTGGCGTTAACCCAAGCGACTCGATACGCGGGAGCCTTGTCATGAACTCAAGCGGAGGATCCTTTCGCAGCTCCGTTATCAAAGAGCGTATTCCCCAGGCTGTGGCTTCCATCCTTGGCGAAGACAACCTGGCCGAAGGATCGTACCATAACCTGGACAACGACGATGGTCTGGGCGGTGTCCGTCCAGGACCGGACCATCAGCAGCAAGGTCATCCACCATCGGGCTCTATCGGCCCCATGTCGCCAAAGCACACTCTCTATCCATCTATCCAGTCCATTCCGTCTATTCCATCAGCATCGACCCGCCACGTCACCGTGAGTGTGACGCTGACCATTCCAACTGACGGCGGCATCCCTGAGGCCAGCGAGCTGACTCCCTCCATCCTGACGGCCACGGAGCTTGCCATCGCCAGCAGTTTCCCAAAGCTCGCCAAAGTCGCTCCAGCGAGACCACCGACACAGCTTTCCAGCAACGCCACCGTACCCACCGACGACGTTCCCGTCTCGCCGGTTTCTTCAAACTTTTCCCATGCCTTTTCTGAACTCGCCGCCCAGCCGTTGAGGTCCCAATCGATACAGCCTCAGCAAGTCCATGTGCTTCCTGTGCAGCTCCAGATTCCACCAGGACCTCCACAACCTCTTGGTCAGCAAGCCGCGCAGTCCACCCATCTCTTTCAATCCCAGGCATTGGACGCATCTCTGCTCTCGCTTCAGCACGTGAGCCCCCAGTCTCTGCCTCATCTCCAGTCTCAAGGCTTACAGAGTGCTTTGCCGATCGGACAAAGCTCCTCGTCCCGACTAGCTGAAAAGCCGTCAACGCAATCGTTATTGATCGGCGGATCTGGATCTGGATCTGGATCTGGATCTGGATCGAGTCAACCGACCCAGGTGTTTCAAGAGCCCCTTCAGGTGCTCCCAACCATTGACCAACAAGGAGGCAGCACCCTGGCGACACCCGGCTATACTGTCGCAGTCGCTGGCTCCCAAGTACTTGCTGATCCGTGCAACTTACCCCCACTAGCGCCGCAGTCGCCATATGAGCAGCAGGCCAGATTATCGGAGCAGCAAGTCTACTCGGCACAAGCGGCCCCATCTTTGTCGCAGCAAATAGTGACGCAGCACAAACCGACTGTCGAGACCCGGAGAAAGAGCCAGGTCGTAATCGGAAACATCATGGTAAATCCGCCACGGAAGGAGAACCCAGAAGAGTACCTGGAGAAGCTTCTGGTGACCATCTCAAAGAAGGAGCTCGCCAAACTCCTCTCAAAGGAGTAAGTGAACAGGGCCACAGTCAGCATTCTTGGACGGCCGCAGCCGTATGTCGTCGAGGCTGCAGCTGTTATATGTCACGAATGTGTGTGGATGACTCTCTAACATCGTGTCGTTTCTCCTGACCTGCGGATCGTGAAACTATACTGCCCGCACCTACAGAGATGACTTCCACGCCGCCGTACTAGAGTGTCTCATGCGCCGGTACAACTTTGAGCAAATTGCCCTTGATATGGCTCTCCGAAAGTTCCTATACTCGTTCATGCTGCCGCCCGAGTCACAGGAGATTGATCGAATCTTGATGGCCTTTGCTCGGCGGTACTTTGAAACCAATCCACGAATTCTCGACAGCGCAGGTAACGCTTTTCATTACAGGCTCATGTGTAGACGAGCGCAGGGAGGACAAATCGAGGCCTCCCCAATGATCGCCCAAGTCTTGCTTACCCATCATCGTCTTCCACCAGAAACTATCCACATTATATCATTTGCACTGGTCCTCTTGAACTCGGACCTACACAACCCCGCCCACCGGAACAAAATGCGCATACAGGATTTTATCGACAACACGAAGTGCGCCTGCCCAGACTCCTCTGTGATACCCACTGACATTCTGGAGCTGTTCTACGAAAACATCAAGCACCAGTCCTTCCAGTACATGGTCGATGATGTTGATCCCGTCGATGGAGGCGTGCTGATCAAGAAAAACAAGAAAAAGATCAGCGGCGTCAAAGTCGATCAAGCAAAGAGCTGGCTCTCCATCTTCCATGGCGATGAAACCAAGAGCAATCAGGTAATACTTCAACTCAATCGCGGCATTTTCTCTGTCATGCTTGGATCAAGTGGCTTCTTCGGAGATGTGGCCGCTCGTTGCGCCAAAGGTGTATCCGCTTGAATGACCGTGGGTTGTCGTTGCATAGCCATATCGGGACTCGACTGTCGCGAAGTTTATATCCCTGAAATACTAATCATGCTTTACTCTTGCCTGCCTGCCTCCTTCTGAATACACACCGCGAACTCAACTGCAACAGGTTGGGCCCGACCGGCCAGTTCCTACCATGGCCGAGGCCTACAGAGGCCTGCAGACAGACATCATGGCTGTGTCATTCGAGTACCCCATTAATCCCAGCAAACAGCTCGAGAAGCCTTTCTTCAAAGCCCTTGGGCGCAATCTTTCCGTTTCAGCCAGCAGCAGCGAATGCGGCTCTTCGCCGATGGGGACAACCTCGTCGTCACATGCGTCGTGTCGCATATCATCGAGTCCATTGTCACAGAGCTCGACGCGTCGGATATCGGCTGGATCGTCGGTCTCCAGCGTTGTTGCTGGAAAGCAAGGCCAGACCTCACCTGTCACTGCCTCGGCCCCAGCGCCAGCAGCTGCTGGCCATACTGGTAGCAACGAACGCCTTGCCGTTGCCCTGTTGCGGCACTCTCGCGACGGGATCCTACATCGCAAGAAGGACTGGAAGGATTTTAGCACGAAGCATACCTCTCGCGTCTGGGTCAAGTTCTGGGCCGTCTTGAGTGGTAGCCAGTTGATTTTGTTCCGAAACTGGGAGTGGTTCGTGAAGCGAAGGAATGCCGGCCTGAGTCTCTACGGCGAAGACGCGGTGAGTCAAGCCATATCAAACATGGGAGTTGGGGTGCATAGTAGAGGTTATGATTTCTTGTCTCGGCATCGACAGCGACGGTGGCCGCCGAGTTTGTGGAAGTTTCGGCTCGACGTGCACCGATGAGGCTCGGGCTTGAGCCTTACACCACCTGGAGCCCCTTGCCAACGCTCTTACTCTGACTGTTCCCCCTCGGCAACAGGATAGCCAGAACGCCCCAAAGGCATCGTCGATCTATGGCTCCGACAACGCCGTTTGTTTGTTCGACCCGACTTATAAGAATCGCCGATTCGTCTTTCGGTTCAACCTCTCGAGCGGTGCACAGTACCTGTTACAGGCTGAGAGCGACGAAGCGGCTCATGACTGGGTCGAAAAAATCAACATGGCCGCCACCTTCAAAACTGCTGGGGTAAGATCGCGAGTACAGCTCACGAGGCAGATGGCCATGAACGTGCAACAGCAACAGCAACAGCAACAGCAGCAGCAGCAGCGACAGTCAAGTCAGACACAAATGTCCCAAGTGCGGACGCCAAACGTCGGTCTGGAAGACGAAAAAGACACGAACGAAATGGCCGACGCAGAAGGAAGAGCGGCTGTTATCCAGGTACGAACACGAGCGACCACTTTGCCCATTTGAATGGCAGCTTGCAAGTCGGTGAACACCGTGCAACGGGCGAGAGAATCACCGTCGATGCTGCGGGGGCACTCGTGCTCCTCAGCATCTCCCCGATGGTGTATCCGACCATATTTACACCGTGCCTCGCGATTGGCCGTTGGTTCAGATGAAACTCGAAGAGATCAACAATACATCGTCAGGCCTGGAGAAGCAGCTTCTCAATGAGATCCGCATTCAAGATCACCTCAGCATTCTTCAGCCCCTCTCAAAGCAAGCCAAGTCCAGGGTCGAGCAGGCAATCACAAAAAACTTGGAGAGTCTCAAAAAAACCAAGATGGGCTGCGAGCGGTTGCGCTGCTACAGACATTTCCTCGTCGCGGATCTCGAAGCACAGGGCTTTGAGGTCCTCGAGGGGTCGCCCGTCGGCCCGTCATAGCCCCTCCTCCACCGCCTTGTGAGCGGAGCCCAACTTGGCACTTGCGCATGGTCGATCGCCACAGGAGGCCGGCCAGGTGTATTGAGCGTCTAGTTGTACAGGACAAGGCCACAACGATTGCCCGAGCCAATCCTACAGTCAAGACCATACAGTCCGCGAGCTGGATCAAAGTACAGGTTCGCCCTGCTCCCAGTTGAAATAAAAGCCTGCCCCCTCAAACCAACCCGTGCTTCTTCTGACTTGTCCAGGGTGACGATAATCCAAACACGGGAGCTAGATATAGCAGGGACAGGCGTGAGTGCAGTAGCTTGATGCCGGCAGTGAGAATAGCAAGCTACAGCCGCGCTTCTTCGTTCTCGGCCACCGCGCCTATCCACGAGTGAAAAAGTACCAAAAAAATATAAAAGTGCACACGCCCACGACCGCCCCGAGTATCAGAGCGTCCCGCTTCTTCTTGAGGTTGATTTTGCTCATCAGATTGTTGATGACCGGGAACCGTGCTTGCGAAGGGGCATTCGAGGCGTCAGTCGCAGAATCGGCAATCATGGGCTGTCGATATGCGTACGAGCCCGATACCACATCGGCGACTTGTGGCCGAGCGCGGACGCGGAAGAAGCATTTGTAGCTATGACAGACACAGCCCAAGCTTACCCATGATTGTTCCCAACCGACCCTGTGCTCCAAGAAGCATCCGGCCTTGGGCTGCTAGAGACGCGCGAGCCTCATAAGCTTGTTCCAAAATGTTGATTGTCATGCTATGCGAGTTGTCGATACGATTGCGTTCGGAAAGATAGAAATCCTGCGCCGATGCCCCGGACCGATATGAACTGCGGAGATTGACGGCGCTTCTGTTAGTCACTGGTATTGGTGCGGCACTGCTTTGTCCAGTGACCTGCTGTGGCAAGCCGATCTCACGGTCCAGGTTGCGTTTGGTTTCAAGACTCACTTGATGTCATTGTTGATTGTAGTCAGGAGCTCGGCGTGCTCCTTGGCCGATACTATGTTTGCCTATGAGCAAGCCGCAGATGGCGACAGGAGTAGAATTGCAGCCGAAACCGGTCAGCCAGCAGACACGGCACCAAGCATCGCAGCCGTGCGGACAGAGGCGGATAACGATCGGCAGGCGAGGGCCGACAGCCGATCAGACCAGCGCGTCGGCAGCAGTGTGCTCCAGTAATCCGCCCGTTTATGGGGGAGATGATCTGTCTCGGCTTTCGACTGCTAAGGTGCTGCCATCAGCCGCGGTTGGTCACCTTTGTTTTCTTATACTCCTTGGTGTAATCAAAGAGTATATCGCGGTGTCGTTGGAGCATATGCATCATAGATGAATTGGAAGGAACTCCGGCAGGCGAGTTTTCAAGAACATCGGCCATGGAATTGACGACCGCGGTGAGCTGCGCAGCAACGAGACAGGAATATCGGGTCAGTCCGGCAAGACAAGACTCTGTTCCGGATATCAGTCCGAGAGCCCTCGGGCAGGGGGATCAGGGGGGGGGCGACGGGCTCTGGAGCCAACCGTACGCCACGCAGACATTCCTGCCGATCCAGCGGTCTTGATCTCAAGAGCCACAAGTGAACTATCGGCAGATTTGTGGATCGTCTGTTCCTCGAACGGATCCCGTCTCCGAAGCCGGGTGGGTTATGGACAAAGCCGCCGCTGCCGCTGACCATCGAGTTGCAGATGGCCTTCGAGTCCCTGACTGCCCGATAAATACAGACCCTCTTGAGCAGATCGTCGACCTCGAGCTCGGCGACATCAGGAGATGTCCACACGTGTGCAGGAGCGGCAAGCACATTCGTCGAAGATGATGAGGCCGCCAGCGGGGTGGAGCCGGATGAGGTCGAGGCGAGCTTGGCATAGGTGGCGAGCTTGAGTTCGATTTCGTTTTCCAGCTGCCGGGCTTGTTTCCGGAGAGCCTCCCAATTCGGCGAGGCGCCAGTGCCGACAGATGTTGGCACAGCCGAGTACATGGTTCAGCAAAGGTCGAGAACGCAGCGGCCTCCAGGTGGGGGAGGGGCAAGCTCGGGATGCGGGAGGGAGGGATGGAACCCAGATGAACGCTGACGGCGGATCGGCAGCGCCAGGCCTTGGGTCGCATTTTGCCTGGCCCTGGCTGCAGCCCAAAACCGCGCCAGCCCAGCGCCAGTGCCCGAGAAGACAGATCCTCCTCAGATGACGCAAGGTATGCAATCGCCTCCAAACGGAACCGGCGGAGACGGCGATCGTGATATACGATATATTAGAATGTGCCTGTTGCATCCTGAAGACGATGAACAGAAATGCTGGCACTGTATTTGTGCAAGCCGCTGGGGCGGCATGTGAGGCATTGGCCTCGACGAAAGCATCCACGGAGCTGCAGACGCTGGTTCAGAATGCGGACAAGTCGTTCAGCAGCGTCGCCAGCAGGTGCTTGTCCGGTCCGGGCGTGACTGGGGGAGGGCATCCTTGGCCGCTACATTACGCAGATGCCGATCAAGCACTTGTTGATCAGCATGTCCTTGCGGCGGGGCCGCTTCCACAGCATCGACTCTGTCTCAAAGACCTCCGAGTTGACGCTCTCAATCTGCTGTCGCGCCCACTCTTCGTTGAGCCGCTGCTTCTCCTCGGTAATCCGGTCGATTTCGCGGGCTTGCTCGGTGTTTTCTAGCAGCTCCAAATTGCGCTTGTAGTCGGCCAGCCGTCTCATTCGGTCGAGCTGCTCATGCCGCTTCTGAGCGCGGGCATCCCGGAACGCCTTATTGGTCTGTTTCATGAGCTCCCGACGCTCCTGGGCCATGGCTTTGAGCCGCAGATACCACGCCAGCTCCTCGGCCTTCTGGTCTTCCGAAATATCTGGAATCCCGTACAAAAGCGGCCGAGTAAACTTGGAAAAGGCGCTGTTTGAGTTCATGATGGTCTGCTTGGTCATGTTGACAAAGTACAGATCGTAGTGGCGCTGGGAAAACGAATGCAGAACATAGGTCTGCTCAAAGTCGAGCGCTGCGACTTGGTCGTCGGAAAACACAGCCGCAAAGCTCGTGGGATCCTTGATGGATGAGTTGCAGCAAGAAAGAGGTCGTCAGCCACGGCTGCTCAGCCGGAGTGGAGAAGCACCGAAATGCCTTGGTTTGTTGCAGGGAAGCCTGGCCAGGGAACAAGTGCGCTGGCGCAGTGCCCCGAACCAGATCCAAGGCCCTGAATATCTATAGTGGCACCGGCCCGGAGATAGAGTCCGGGCAATGTGCATATCGGCTAGGCCGGAGATACGAGCACAGGTCGCCTGTTGAGAGCGAATGGCCGAGCAGATAGAGATGGCACGCACCTTGCTTGGGTTCGAGAACCGCTTGGCATTCAATACATTCATATCCTCAGGGTCTTCTATCCAGAGTTGGTCGTACATCCGGTGAAAGTCAAAGTCTGCTCCGGCGTTGTACTTTGTGCTGCTGCTGCTCGAGATTTCCTCATACATTCTAATCCATCGGTTGACGAAGCTAGAGTTTGGGGCAGACATGACCACGGATGGGCAGAGTGTGACTCGGTCGCCATGCTGCGACTTTTCGATTTCCTGGCCAATGATAAAGCGCCCATGGGCGTTCCACTCAGGATCAAACGGCTTGATGGAAATAATGTCCGTATCGAGAACGGCGCCGCCCTCGTTCATAAGAATGTGGATTTTGACCTAGATTCAAAGTCGGGGTGATGGATCAGCTGTGCGTGATGATGTTGCTGGGAACTCGGACCAGGCCCGTCCATCCCCACCACAAACATACATACCAGTTCCAAGAGCTCATTGCGCGAGGCAGCGCTCTCGCTATGGATTACATAGGTCTCATCGATTGGTCTCAAGGTAAGGTACTTTTGAGATTGGACCCACCAATGGTTATCGCTTGCAGGAAGGTGGAGATAGTGCCAGTAGATCGCAGCAGGGCTATGCACTTCCGCCGCCGACTGACAAAGAGAGCTGTCAGCCATGATCGCGTCGCCGAAGCGTTCCATGACGAGAGGCGGCAGCGCAAGCCAACGCATGGCATTGCACAGAACGGATGGGTGCAACGATGGCGGGTTGCTGGAACTCGATTAAACTCATAATGGACTGTCCACGCTTGATATCTCAGCCTAAGCGCGAGAATCGTCCAGCAGAACTGACTTATGACGGCAGATCGTTTGCCGTGGGATGGAGTGGTGAAGCGTGTGAAGCGCGTCTTGACCTTACCTTGATGGCCAGAAACTGCAGGATGCCGAAGGGGATTCCATCAAAGTCTTCAAAGAGGCCAAAAACAAAGTGGATGACGTTGGGAATCGAGGTCGTGTTGTAGATTTCGCGATCGGGGTGATGTATGAGTCTGTACTCGTCCACGTTCCTCTGGATGCTGGAGGGATCAAACGCGACACCCAGCTCGTTGAAGACGTAGAGGCAGTGGGGCTTGTTCTCGAGGCATTTACGACGAAGATATTGCGCCGAAAGCAGAGGCTTGTAGAGGGCAAGGAAAATACACCCGCCCAGGAGCGCAACTGCAAGTACGACGCGAAGCCAGCGTCGCTGGACCTGCGACTCCTGGATTCTCTTCAGGCGGCCATGGATAAGGGACTTGGAGTGGTGCCAAGTTTTCGTCAAGTGGTTCTTGTGCGGCGGGGTTGGATATACAATGAGTAACTCTGCACGCCGCCTGGAGAGCAGACATGTGCTTGCAGCGTCGATACCTACCGAGACCACACCCGAGAGTTTCTCTTGATAGATGTTGCGCTTGTCCATGATGCCGACAGCCAACAGGAGAGTCAGGCAGAGGTGCAAGAGTATGGAGCTGTTCCTTGAGACGACGGGCGTCAGACTCGGGAAGGTATTTGGGAGCGCCGGCGCCATCATCGCCCTTCCATCGCGCGCGCAACTGGTCATCAGCACCCAGCCCGAAATGCGACCCGACACATGCGCGGGATTTGCCAGCCGAAACAAATGTATTGGTGGGTGTATGGAGCCAGATCGAGACATTGGAGGCTGAGACCCATCCGGTGCCTTGACAGTGCGGGCAAGCGTACGCTCCAGGAGCCCCCATCACGACCACTGTCATGAAGAGTTGTTGGTCCTCGACAGCGATCGAAGGGTCTTTTCACGCGCCTGATAAAAGGCATCAACTTCGGACTTGACATGGTAGTCTGTCGAGGAGCCTATGGTCTGACCCACTGGATCCGGCAGCCGATGAGCTGCTAAGACATCTTGTCGTGAACTCGCTCTCGCCATCACGGCCGTCCCATCCGAGGAAGATGAACTGTGGCTGACCTGGCGTTGCATGCGGCTCCTCTCTGCCGTCTGGCGACTAGCTGGTCGGCTTGTCCGATCGTTGACCTGATAGGCGGCTCCAAATCGAGACTCGCTTCGGCCATCTCCTCTGGCCTCGCCTCTACCATCCGCCGCCACGGCTGAGCGAGGTTGATCGAGATACGATCGCGCCGAGTAGATTGACGAGTCTGACTGCCACTTTGGTACAGCCGGGCTTCCAGACTCGCCCTTGGGTGCGACCGGATCGTGGCGTCGTGCATGTGATGTCACGAGCGTCTCTTCGTCTGCGGTGCGACTGCTTGTGGATGAGAGAGACCTGGTGCGGCTTGTGTCCGGAACTTCATCACCGGATAAATATACGCTAACGTACCAATGCTCGAAATCGCGGGTCAACCGGTGCCGCGCTTGCTCGAGCAAATGGTGGAGATGCTCAATCTCAATCTTGAGATCTTTGAGCTGCTGATATGCTTTCTTGTATCTGTCCATTGCATGTCCATGAGTATTATGTGTGCCAGCAGAGCGACAGGTGATGAGCGATGCTGCTAGCAGGCGGCGCGACTGACATCTATCCACCAGCAATCTGTATTGGATAGGCAGGTGAATTCAGCAGTGGCTCATACCGCTGGACGTGGTCACCAATAGCGGCTTTGACAGCGTCGTTGTTGTTCCCGGTCTCGTCGCCAGCAGCGTCTAGGGAGCTCTTCATATTTTCTGCCGAATGATGTGGCAGAGACGAGAGATCGTTTAGTTGCCGAGATCTGAGTGGAGGTAGCGGCAGTACAACCAACTATAGTCTGCCACATTTGTCACAACGAAGGCCGACTGAAATCCTGCATTTCAAATATAGATCGACACCTAACTGATTTTGGATCGTAGGTCGTGAGCTTGCTCGCCTAGAGCCTTGGCCAGCGAGTACTTTTCCTTCAGAATGGCCTTCTGGCCATCGATCCAGCCGCTTGACGGATAGCCGCTTTTAAATATCTCAAACGCCTTGGCTTTTTCTGTCGATATCATACTTTCGGCAGCTTTCCGTGCAGCACCTTTATCCTCGGACTTGGAAGAGTCGAGTGGTGCGCGTGGGATCGACACTGGCTGCGGAGATGGATGATGGACAGCAGAGTGGCTTCCAAATTGATTGTGCGCCTGGGCCGTATCCGGTTGCGTGCCGTACTTTGAGTCTCTGCCATTTGGATTTGCAGCAAATCTATCCCAAGGGTGGATAGCATCCAACTGACTGGACTGCGATGTTTCAGAGTCCCTGCCGGTAGACGCCTGCCCAGCTTGCGGAAGGCTGTGATCAGAAGATCGGGCTGCGAGCTGCTCCTTATATTTGCTCAGCATTCCAACCAGGATATCTGCAGTTTCAGCGGAGAGGGGTGCGAGGAACGATCAGTACGAGAGGCCACATCGCGATATAGCGCTTCCGTTCTGGGCGATATACATACTAATTTCGTTGTCGCGGTGGCTCACCAAGCCTCTCAAGCGATCAAGCTCGGCGCTGCTAACCGAGCCCAAAGCCGAAGCCGGAGCTGGGGCCGTTTCTACTCGGGTTGAGACGCTATCGGCATCATCCTTAATTCGCCCGGTCACTTTAGAAGCAGGGGCTGCGCTCTGGCCCAGTTCCTGAATTCAGACGTAGTCACATAGAGTGCAACCAAGCCAGGACGAGCAGCCATTGCAGGGCATGGATTGAAGTTGAGAGTGACTGGCTTAGAATCGATACGAATGCGTACGAAAGTCTGCAAGTATTTGCATTCAGTCTCTGTAGTGCGAGCCGGAGCCGATACCTTGAACGCAGAAAAGGCGTATGATATTTTGCGGTAGTCGCCAAAGAACAGATTGTTCAGGCTCTCGCCGGTAGGGTCGCCGAGGTAGTCTCGCACCGCTTGTTTGATTCTGCAACAATCCACCATTGGCGCACGATGTGATTAAAGAACCGTCGGAAGCAAAACCTCGGGCCGGCAGGCGTGCATCCCTGCTGTGCCTGACTATGGCCCCGGGAAACCCGCTGCATATCTACCTCTCCTTTTCGTAATCAGGCAAGTCTCCGTCCATATCGCTGCTCTCGCCGCGGGCCAAGGCGAGCTCGGCCCGCAGCCGGACAATCTCTTTCTTGAGCCGGACAATCACGAGTTGAGGGTCGATCTCCTCGTTTAGGGTGGCCTTGTTCGAGATCAGTGCGACTCGCTGGGCAAATCTGCACGTGGATATGGATTCCTATGTTGCATTACATAGACATTATCCACTGGGAGGGGGGCTGTAAAAGCCATTGTCGTGCCCAGGCACTTATGAAACCACTCGGCTTTGGTTCATGCGCATGCAGATGGCCTCGCTTGGACTCACATCAATCAGCTGGTCCTCGACAGCCAGGGTGGCAATCATCGTTGTTTTGCAGTTGCCTCCCAGCGAGTCTCGAAGGACGCTGGTCATCATCGAGTTGCGATAGGGCACATGGACTCGTCGTCCCTGGGACTTCTCGTGAAGGGCAATGATTACTTGCTCCAGAAAATGTAAAGACAGGTTGATGTATGTCGCTTCTTTGAGCAGCGTGCCGTTGATGCCGGTTCTAGAGGTGCGCTCGGAGCTGGAGCAGGCTCGGGAGTATCAGTCAACAAGCCATGGCCCACGAAAGCGCTTCGGGCTGGGTATCGCATTGAGGGCCAAGCAAAACACGAGCACCATGTTTGGTAGATGTGACAGCTGCAAGGCTATGTCCATCCGTTCTTTGCGTACCCGGCTAAATCCACTAGATGCAATTTGCTGCGGCGAATCCGGTCGCCACCCTCTTTCTTGCTCACGAGCGATATAATAAAGATGCAGTGACTTCTGGACGAAGCCGGATTCGAGGGTGTCTCGGCAATCATTCGGTTGGTGTCCCCAATAAACAAAAGGTTGAGGGCCTCCTCTTCGTTAATGGCCGGCTGTGCAGAAAGATTTCCGATGTGGATGTTTTGATCCGAATCCTCGCGCAGGGCCACCTTCCTGGTGTTGAAAAACCAGAGCTGTAGCAAGCAGCATGCAGAAGTATTCATAGCATGCAGAAGTATCCACAGCATGCAGCAGTATCTACAGCATGCAGAACAAAAGCGTCCCCCCCCCCACAGAGCTGCCTCGTCGTATCTTACGGCAAGTCCTCCAGTTTTTTGGCATCTCTTGAGCTGTCGAGCAGATCGTATCCTGACTCGTTGTAGATTTCAAGATATGATATGCTGACCTCATAGTGGCAATCGGTTCGCTACAGCGCGCATCCACACAGACAGCACCGACCAGACCGACAACGGCATTAGTCAGGCTGTCTCTGACGGTACCAGGGACAGAGCTGAATCCCGAGAAACACTCGTCCAGATGACCGTTGCTCCCGTGCAATAGTACCTTCTTGATCTCGCTGAATATGAACTGCAGTGATCGTGGAATGAGGCCACGGTCTGCATACTTTTCGGCACCGCCGGTGATCGTAAATGTCTTCCCAGAGCCCGTCTGATGAACCAGATCGGCAAGTCTCGTCAGCGGATAGATTCAGCCGGGCGAATCGGGCAAATACGCCAGTGGTCGCAATCGAAGCGTGAAGCGATGCGCATTCCTGCGCCGGGAGACGGCGAACCTGGCCATAGGCAAATATGGTTCCATTGTAGCCTTCGAGCGCACTCAACACAACATCTTTGGCGACGAGGTCAAACACTTCTTCTTGGTTCGTGTCGACGTTGAAAATGTGGTCAAACTTGAACTCGAACGACTCTCGCTGGTTGTTGACGAGGCCCTGAGTCTCGTCCCTTGGCATCCGGAATCCCACGACAGGAAAGCTGGTGGTGTCGTGCATCGACTCTCGGATCGGCGCCTCGATCCAGTATCGGCCAGGGGTTACCCGGAGCTTGGCATTGGTTGTGCGGAGCGGGCGAACACGGGCATAGATCTTGATGGTCGAGTTTGCCACGGTGGTTGCGGGCTCGTCTCCAGCGACGGCGCTCTGCGTGTCGACGTCTTGGGCGTTCGACGGGCTCAGCATGGATGCTTTCGGAGGCTGGAGAGTGCAGCAGGAGAATCGATGATAAATCCAGCGAATCCAGACACTTGTGCCGGGCTTGCTTCGTATCGATCTCGGGGATGTGGCGTGATGCTTTGGAGTTTCTGGGACGAGATTCTTGGAGAGCCGTGCTCGAGCGCCGCTTATTCACTTGTCCCTCTCGACGAGACAGAAACGGGTATTCAGCCAGACGAGCGCTGCAACTGCGTGATGATATCCAATCGGCAGCTGGGCGAGAGCGAGGGCGGGCGATTGCTGGTGTGGGCTGACGTGCGGATCAGCCCCCAACCGCCCTTTTTCCGGGATAATCGCCATTGCCTGCGGGATATTGCCGTTCGGCTCGTAAGCTGCTGCCGTAGAGTTGCTGCCGTAGAGTTGCTGCCGTATGACTCGAACGGCATTTTTCTGCAGGATCAATCGGTTTTGTCGCTGAGAGCAGCCCATCCACCATGGCGGCGCTTCAACCCGCACCGAGAGTCAGGACCGGAGCCTTGGATCCGCTTTCTGGACCAAAGCCACCGAGCGACCTGCGCGATATAATGCCGGACTTTCGTCCAGCTTCAGCGGTCCCTGCTGTCGACTATGAGAAGCTCATTTCTGTCTTGACGTCCAAGCACACCTGCAATATGTTTGACCGACACGTCGCGATTTTGGAAAAGCTGGCCAAAGTTCTCCGTGGAGGAGTGGTAAGTCGCAACCCAACGGGTATCGAGTGGTGCATCGATATCGAGTAGAGTGATGCCGAACTGGAGCATGTTGACGCCGAAGCCAGCCGCGGACTCGGGCCACCGTCGGTTGAGATTGTGGCTGGCCAGAGGGACTGATGGTTCCAACGCAGGCATCCTGACACGCCGCCGCCATGTTCTTCAGGAAATGCAAGACTTCCAATTCATTGGAGATATATTCATGATATGCCGCGAGAAGATTCTCAGCGGAGCTGCGATTTTGGAGTGTCCCGTGGTCCGAATTCTGTCGGCATGTCGGTGAGCATCACCCAAGCCAATCGATGCTCCGCCGATATCGCGGTGGTCGGCATTCCACTGACGTTCTTGGTTCGGCGATACAGCAACATGCGACTCGACACGAACGAGGCGTGCGAGAACCGAGCGATTGCCAATTTTCTATCCTCGATAACTGCCTTGCTGTGCTTGAAGAACCTCGAGATATGCGAAATAGTCTCTGAGGTGGGCTCGGGTGCATAGGCCGCCCTGGATCTCATGATCCTCAAAGCTCATCGAGTTCGGGTCGACCGATACTCTGCCGACAGCACTATTGCTTGCTTCACCTGTGCAATCACCGACTCACCCAAAAGTCTGTATATACACTCCTAGATCATCGTCTGTCTCGCCGGGGGAGCCAGCACCGATCTGGATGCGGATGGCCGAGTCTTTAACAAGGCAGCGTCGCTCAACAACAGTCCTCCCATCATGCTGGACAAGATCAAGACCAAGAGTAACACCGCCAACGACGAATGGATCGTTCAAATCAAGCAAAGGTAAGCATAGTGCATCTTACATCCCTCGGATTATCAACAAACGGCTGAGACTCCTTGCTCCACCAGCGACACAGTCATGAACTTGGCCAGAGCACTCGAGACACAGAAGGATTTACAATCGCGCCGGACCATGCTGCGAACCGTTCGCCGCCTTTCGACATACCAAACGCTGTGTCATGAGATCATATATGGTGGGTAGTTGAGCAGCAGCCCGCTAGTTAGTCCATGATATCCTGCGCATGCACCGTCGCTTGGTGCAGAGACCCCGCTTGACGGCCCGAGGCTACCAACGAACTGACACCGACATGCGTCGAATTGGGCTCTGCGCGTTGTTGCCTGTCGGCGTAGAGGGTCTGCTCGAGATCATTGCGGATATTATGCGCGAGACCAATGACTCTTCGATCCTCAATCTCGGGATCGATATCCTTTGGAACTCGTTGAGTTTGGACGGATTCGCCTCTGGTCAGTCCTTGACAAGCGAGGTAGTGTTAGCACTCCGCACCGTTGGTTGCATCAATGCTTGGGAAAGAGCGGCGGGCTTTGTTCAAGGCCGAACGTTGAATCGCTGCGTGTCTCAGGCAACCATCGGGAGTCTCAATCAAGTCATTGCAAGATCCATCAGGGACGGGCATAGTGTTGTCCAACGAATCGCGCGCAACGAAATCGTTATTATATCCTTGATAACAGGGCATTTGCTGTGCGGGCGATCGGGGACTTGCTGCGGCCAGACCTTACCTTGGTCAAGTTAAAAGCGATGCCGACTGGCTGACAGAGGGGAGGTGGCTCGATTCCTTGCTCCATTTTCTATGTCCTTGACTACCTTTGGCCACTGCACGTCAGTATCCTGATTCTCATGAACTACACTGGAGCCATACCTTTATACCTATCAACCGGCCTGATAGGGACGCTGTTGGCTTCGTTTCGCGAAGGCTCGGGTATCTATCCAACATACCACATGACGACTATTGATACGGTGAGTCCTTTTGCGAACATGGCAGTGAGCTGATTGCCGCTTATGCTGACTCTGCGCGACCCGGCAGATGTTTGGCCAGGAAGACTACCAGCTGAAGAGGCTCTTGGTATTTGCCTTCACCTGGGCCAGCGGCGACCCAGGGACCTTCCAGTATCTGCTCGAGGTGGGCTATTCTATCGACTCGCCGGCCTGCGCAGCAATCTATCGGTTCGTTTTGCACTTTCTAAACAAGATAAGCCGCTCCATCCTAGAACGGCATCATGGGAAGCTTGATGCCGTATCTTGCCGTCCATCGCGAAGCAGAGTTATTGAAACGATGGTCGCCTCAACAACTCGAAGGTATCCAGATCCAGGTACAGTATTTGTATCGGCTTGCTTGTAGGGCTGAATGACATCGGACAGTCGTCGAGGGGTCGCAAATATCCAAACCACTCAGACATATGTACACCAAAAGATCCTGGGCTTCATTCGACACAACATATCGAGGTTGGCCAATGTGCTGGAGAGCTCGCAGGGCTACTCTGTGCTCATCGACTTTCTCGAGCGGGCCGTTGACCGATCTTGCCACAAGATGTACATGCCTGGCGTGGAGGACCTACTACAGCTTGTGCCTACTGTGCTTCGGACCATACTTTCGATCTCTGGGATGGGCTCATCCCATCGCGTGGCGCTTGGCGAGCTTGGAGTGTGGCCACAGCTCCTAAGTAGGTATCCATTGGGAGGGAAGGGAAAGCTGGGGTTGGGTGAAGGACACGTCAGTCCATGTTAGCGCACGCTGACTTGGAAATCCACCCAGGGATCATAAAGTGCGAAAATTACCCTCCGGAGGTGTGGAGAATCACTTTGCTTCTCTGCTCGTCACTGGGAAGCTCATGTGACTCAAACAAAAGACTGTTTGGAAGCTACGACGGTGTCGAGGCCCTCATTCCGTTTCTGAAGTAAGTGCACCCAGGCCGAGAACACTTATACCAATCGCGTATGGAGTTGGCATAGAGGGAAGGCTCACTGTGTGTCTCGTACCTAATCTACCCAGATTCCACTCGGCCGATCCACAAGAGCGCGAGGCAGTTCTGTTCAGCGTCATCGAGTGCATTTGGGGCGCCGTTTGCGGAGATCAGCTCAATGAAGATGCATTTTTTAAGAGCCGAGGTTTGTTGAATCGTTGATCGGTCATGTTAATTGATCAGCAAGACAAGCGATATCGACAATCGCCAGCCTCTAAGACGGTATGCAAATGCAGGGGTTTACCTTATGCTCGATCTGCTCGAACGCTCGTCCCATACGCTGCAGCAGCATATCCTTGGGACACTGTTGGATCTGATGGAGAACCCAAAGGTAGGCGCCCTTTTTGTCTTTGGTTGGTTCACAAAGCCTCCACCGTGACAGCGAAGCTGGATCGCGCATTGCATATCTTATCCACATCGCAAACGAACCTGCCGCATCGAATTGAATGCACCCATTTCCTCAGACGAGAATGCACGCGATGGAGTGGCGAACTGTCGCTGACGTCAAGAAGACACTGGTTCATTTCCTGATCGATCTCTGGCAAAAGGAAGAGCTCATTCTCGGTGGTATGGCATCAGCACGCTTGCTACGAAGCATATTCGCTTTGGAGACTATGCGTGCATCTTGCGCTGACAACACTCGTACCGCTCCTGGTCCTCTCTCGCTTGGCGGCACTATTGGATGTGCCTGGTCCTCATCCAAACACCTTTATCGTATGCCAGTCCAGCAAAATGCACAAGGAATCATCGAAGATACTGTTGCTCCACTTATGGGTGACATCCATGTATGGCCGCGCGGTGTCTGAGTGACTCGTGGTCTATGGCGTGCGTAGAACCATGGCTCTCACTCACTCACTCACCAAACGCCGCAGCGAGGAATGCACGATCTGCAATCAGATAGCGCAATCAGAGAGCTTTCACTGAACTTACGGGTACGAGTGTCGATTTTGAAAGCGGTGTCGTTTGCTCACCTTCCTTTGGATGCATTTGTGGATGCGAACTCGAGCCCCGCCGAGTGGTTTGTACTGGCTACCGCGTATTGAAACTACTCTCGCTGCCCTTGATCTACCCATCGCTGGGCACTTGGACACCGTTTCAAGGCCAAGATCTATTCGCTGTTTTGCAAACTGGGCTTTGAGTATGGCAGCGACATCCTTAATGTGCGGGAACAGGTTCAGCTTTCTGCGGTAGGTGCACCTCACAATCCAAAAACAAGACCTGTGTGGTCATGATGGCGGTATCCGCAGTAGCTCTTCCATTCGAGAGTGATGCGTGATTCCTCCCTATGGAGACTCGATGGTTTGCGCTCACCTGGCCGATAAATCTGCGACCGACGACAGATTTCCAAGTTCTTGGACTTCAAGATTGGCGAAGTTTGGAACGAAATCGCCGCCGAACTGGACTGGGAAGGCACATACCCGGTGTCACCAGACATGTCCTGTGTTCGCGCAGCCAAGATGGTGATTACCGAGAAGGCAAAAGCCGTGCAGCAGCAGCAAATCGGGTTGATTGAGCAAAACGCAGAGGTATGAAAGAGCGGCGAGGTCGCAAATAGAGTCTGTTGCGCCGTGTTTCACGGGAGACACGAGTGACTCCGAGCGACATGCACCTCGACGATGTCCGTGGCCAAAAGGAGGTTCGTCTCTGATACCTCTCCTGGACGGCTGATTCGAGCATGTCTCTGTTTGTACAGCACCGGCGGAATGAAGAAGATCAGTTTTACCAAAGCGTCAAGGAGCGAAACTCAATGAAGCATCGCACTCAGGTACAGTCCGAGCGATTATGAGCCGCCGGGGATTCGTGCATCTGAGAAACTAGTTCTAACTCGTTCTCGTTGGGGCTGGTGCCGGGGCGAAACAGAAATATGAATCTATGGCGACCAAGACAGTTCACAGGGGCCGCCACTGATCCTATCCTCGAAGCGTAGCGGCAGCGCACATACTCAAGAGCCGTGCAGTCGCGGATTCAGAATCGGCTCAAGCCAAGTGAACAGACTTGTCGCAAGTAGTATCTGTATGCGCCTGTTTGCTGAATAAACGAGTCCCCCCCCCTCAGTTTGCTCCTGAGTATATCACATGCATTCAAGTAGCTTCGTTGACAGTATAGATGTCCACCAATGTCTACACTATTTCCGCCAGTCTTCATGTTCCGTAGAGGCTGAGACTTGCACCGCTAACTAGTCTTGCAGCGGGATGCCTCGTCCCGTTTGCATTGGGGGTCAGTATACCCACGGGTAGCAGCACAGAACAGCGTCGACAGAAACACTTGTCCGAAGTAATGGCGCAGGATGTATTGTTGCAAGCTAATCCCACCCAAGCAGCCACTTGAAGACACAGCACTTTTTCAGCCCCAGCCACTCCCACTCCTCTGGGCCGACCCACATGTCGTTGGCCGACTCAAGCTTGGACAAGATACTAGCTCCTTTCCAGATCACATCGCGCGAGTCGATTTCGCGTGGCCGCAGAACGATTTGCACCTGTGTCGGGATCAGCGACTGGCCGCTTGGGAGTACGCAGCCGCCCCGGAGCTCCAGGTGGTCGCGGATCCGGTCCTGAAGCACCAGATCCAGACCAGCCACCAGACTGCCCCCGCCAAGCAAGAGCACGTTCTGAGATATGCGTTGCAGTCGCTCCTCGACATCCTTCTCTTTGGAGGTGGCCGCGCTAATGTACTTGGAGTATGCAATCAAAGACCCCGCGATCGCTTCATCCAACGGCTCCAGGGCGTTGGCGGCAGCCGAGTCGGGCTCGAGAGGCGGGGTTGGTGGTTTTGAAAGTGACTGAAGCGAGGGGGTAGGCATGTTACTGGCGGACTCGGAGGCCTCTAGGTTTGCGGACGTCGCGCCATTTGTGCTGGCCGAATCGCTGGGGAGTGTTCCAGCTCCGGCTTCTCCGCCGGGAACCTCGGGTTCGGCCGCCGTTACCACGACCGTTGGGGGCTCGTCAGGCTCCGTGTCGTTTGGCACCATATGATCGGCGTCCCAGCGCATAAAAGAAGCTTCCTTGGATGAGACAGCGGTGCTCTTGGATCGGAGGACACCAGGGTAAAACAGATACTGGTGCGAAACACAGCAAGATGGATCGCTTAGCCATATGTCAACGGCCAACGGCGTGGTACTCCAACAAGCCATTTTGTCTACTTTCCGCGACAGCCATGCGAGGCCCCAAAGCAGCTGTTGTGGCAAGTGCGCCTGGCCCGTACCATGGGAGCAACGATTGAGTCCAAATACATCTTCATGGAGTACCAAAGAGTCGGGCGATGAGGCTGGCGAACATAAAACTCACAGAGACTCATGCTCACATTGGTCTGCCAAAGCACGAACAAGAACAAGACGATGAGCCGATCAGGTGGAGATAGAGGGACAGGGCAACGGCCTATGCGACGAGCACTCTGACAAAGGATCGATACGCGATATTCACGGCGGTGGTAGAGTGGGTCGGCTATGCGGGAGCATCCAGAATCACAGCACCTCGATCAGTGTGCAGAAGCGCTCCTTCAAGTCGTTGACAAGCACGCGATCCAGGATACTTTGGTTGAGATCCAGCTCTCGATAGGGACAGTCGCGCCGCTTCAGCAGAGCAGCCAGGAAGCTTGATACGTCCTGTCCGCCGTAGCAAAGGCTTTTGCTGAAGAAGCGCATGGATGTATCCCGGTTAAAGATCTGCTCTACGGTCGCAACAATGCCCAGGCGATACTGGTGTGCCGTGGAGCCACACAGAGACTTACCTCGTTGCGCCAATGCACATGCCATCTTCGATGCAATTCACTTTTGTTGTCTCTGCGCCAATGTCGACAACACAGGCGAGCGAGATGCCAGCTCCAAAGCCGCCGCAGATGGATTCCTGAGCACAATGATGGGGAATGTCAAGGAGCATGCAATCGTTCGTTCGTAAGCGATGCGGCGCTGGCCGCGAGTCGTTCTTTGGGCAGGGCTCGCCGAAAACTACATGTGCGTCGCTGCATCCGACATTCTTTTCTGCAATTGAACCACATAGCCCATGTCTCTGTCAGCAGAACGCCCCCCCCCATGCCAAACGGCATTCCGGTGACTTGCCTGTACCGCGATGGCGCTTCGGAACCCCATATCTCCAAGCAGCATGGCAATCCACTCCTTCAGCAGCAGCTTGGAGTGAACGTCGGGCACGACCACCACGACGCTGTAAGACCCAAAGTCCTTTCGGGGAACGGCAAGCTCGGTTTCGATGCCGTAGGTCCAGATTCTGCTGAGGTCGCTGAGACAGGCGCGCATGCTACCGTATTGGCTTGTATTGAATGTTCCCTTGGAGATCGGGTAGAACAGCTGGACGTTCGGGGCGGGGGCGACTTGAAGTGCCTGGGAGCAGTACCGACAGATGGATTAGGGCGACATCCGATGGGAGCCCCCGAAACGAAACAACCCATGCAGGGAATGACGGCCAGTTCTCTCCCTCTCGCGAAGGAACAGTGTCGAAGCAGCCGGCACGGATGCATACTCACCTTGGTGCCAACGACACACTCGCTATCGCTTTCCAGATGAATCCACTCGATCTTGTACGGGTCGTTGTGATCTTCAATTGTGACGGGAGCCGACTGTGAGTTGTATGCAGCCAAAGTCAGCGAGGCGTTGAGCACCAGCCGAATCTTGTTGGCCTTCATCTTTTGCTTGAGATGGGACTCGATGGCATCGAGATCCTTCTGGTCGATATCGTCGTCCGCCGGATCGCCATCGGTGGCGGTAACGGTGGCATCGTCCGGGTGATCGCTGGTCGATCCAGGGTTCAGTCTGACTCGCTTTGGAGGATGGACGCTCGAGTCTGCCGGCGGCTGGATGCGACGAGCGAGGCACTGGGGGACTTCCCTTGGGACTGGTTGCGATGCCAGGCCGATTCTGAAGTAGTGCGATCCTGGATGGATGATAATGACATCCTCAAAGTTCTTGACCGGCTATCCGGCAAACGATGCAACGCGGTCGATATTGGGCATGCGATCAGATCAGACGGAAGTCGAATGAGTATACTCGCGAAGGAGCGTATAACAGCCATCTATCACCAAGCGGTTCGTGGGGCGCATATGCTCACATCGGGACGAACGCCCTCGGTTGGCTTGTTGGCGAGATGGAACTGCGACGATGACCGGAGATAGGACGACTGGCTGTTCTTCACGTTGCCGATGGAGACGGCGACGGGGATTGACGAGAAGGGCCGCGATTTCTTGGACTTTGGTGGCATGGCAAAAGGCAGGTCTGGCTCAGGAAGTGCTGTCGTCGTATGAAATGCAATGTGGGAGCGCAAGCGTATGGTCGTGTGGCCAGATCGAGGGCAGCAGCAGGAAGAAGGGGAGGGAGGGGCCGGTTCGGGATGATGGGCGCTGGGGCGAATGAGCCGGGGCAAATGAACTGGGGCCAAGCCGATCGACTGACAGATCCAACTGACAGATCCAACTGACAGATCCAACTGACAGATCTGGAGATCAACACCCGACCAGACCAACCCGGACCAAGATATAGGCGATCGGGGACGAGTGCGGGCAGGACGAAACTGGGTCTGACAGAGAGAGAAATCTATTTGATGCATGAACCCGGGTCGTCGCTAGATCCCTGCTCTGGGTGCAATCGTGGGGGGTATTACGGGCGATCCAATAAAAAACGGGACACCCGGGATTTTGACCATTCATCGAATATTTTGTTACCCAATGTTATCGCGCGCTGGCCATGACCATTCGCCACACATCCGACTTTCGCACCGCCGCATTGCGATGCTACGCCCTCATCCATAGCCTGCGTAAGGTCGCCTCCATATTCAGTGTATCCAAGAGCACCATCCATCGATGGCACCGAGGTTGCAAGCTGGATGACCCATCCCGGGTCCCAGCTCGCAGATCCACTTTCTTCGAGCAGGCATGTCCAGTCATTCGCACCCTGATTGAACAGGACCCGTTCCAGACTGGTCCTGTGTTGCGATGCAAGCTCGAGTCCATCCTCCAGAGGAAAGTATCACTCTCACTCTGCCACACTGCCATCCACCGAGCAGGTCTCTCACACAAGAGGGCAACACACCTCTACAAGTCCAAGCGACTGGATGAGCGAGTGGCACAGTTCAGGGACCAGGTCCGCTCCATCGACCCACGACGATTCGTTTTTGTCGATGAGACAGGGATCAGGAAATCCATTTTCCCCCTCCATGGGTACTCTGAGAGAGGTGCCCGACTGCAGAGGCGCCACAACATGAAGCACAAGTCTGTCTCGGCTGCATTTGCCATCAACCACTCTGGTGTGCTGCATCGCATGTACATCCCCACATCATTCAAGACACACTCGATGGTCGAGTTCTTTGAGCGAGCGAGCTTCCCAGACGACTCTGTGATTGTGATGGACAATGTCAGCATGCACAAGACAATGGCTGTCCTGGACTGCATCGAGCGCCGAGGATGGTCAGTGATCTTCACCCCACCTGCCTCGCCCGACTTCAATCCCATCGAGAACTTCTTTGGGATTGTGAAGCATCAGTACAGGAAGACAACAGCGCTGAATGCGTCCGAGGGGTTCAAGGTCGGGATGGTCACATTGTTCGAGTCTGCCGTTCGGAGGGTGCTTCCAGATGTCTTCCCACGGCTGATTGAGCGATGCGCTTCTGGGGTTGAGTTCCCTCCAATCAAGCCGCCATTTTCGCGTTCACATCCCTGGCTTGAACCTCTCGGCGATTTTTGAACAGGGTCACTTCCCCAACCAGCCCGCGCAGACGGGTTCCTGCTCTCGGGTATAAATGCCACACCTTCGTCCTGCTGCTTTCTTCCCTCATCTCGCCTTGATCTGATCATCGCGCTATTGTACGATAAAGAAAGTCTCTGCTCTGACCAGTACCACTGGCAGGCATCCAGCATCCTCTGCCCCCATGCCTCCGAAGCGCAAGGGTACCGGTGATGGCCAGCCTCGGCCACCCAGGCCCAAGAAAGCCAAGTCACAGTCGGAGCCTGTCTCTGGTTCGTCTTCTGATCCCACGCATGCTTGGTCGTCTGTTGCTCCGTCGCTCACCACCACTGCTTCTGCAGATCCAATGGATGTCGATCCCACCGAGCCTGGTCCATCTACTTCCTCGAGTACCGGCAAGCGATGTCGCCAGTGCGATGGCACCGATCACGAACGTTGCAACACCAGCAAATGTCCCAAATACCGGCCCCTCAAGAGTTCTGTCGTCCCACTCGTGGATGGAAGGTCATCCGCCCCTCAGTTCAGCTGCTTCAAGCAGACGATGGATGGCTGTTGTCTCAATCCCGCTCTCCGCGACAAGATCCAGGCCACCGTCGAGGCCATGACCCAGATCCAGTTCGAGGCATCCAGGCTGCTCAACCTACATATCCTGAGGTGCATCGAGAAGGGTCTTCCCGTCCCTGTCATCTCCAGGGCCACCCCTGCTTTCGTTCGCCAATGCTCCATGATTGTCGAGGCCGGTGCCCTCTCGACGTCCAGGGATACCAAGAAATACAACGAGCATCTGGTCGCTTCCTTTCGCGACTACCAGACCACTCGGCACGCAGACCTGCCTCCGGCCCCTCGTCTGCCTGATGGTGCTCACAGTCAGCTTCTCACACTGGCTGTCAATGCCTATGCCACCAACTGCACCACCCACCTCGACCTGGCCTACTGGCGACTCCTTCGCCGCTTCTGCGCTGCCGTCTTCCCAGCCAACAAGCACAAGCACGAAGCCATCGAGGCCTGTCTCGAGCTCTTCGAGAAACCAGGGCAGACTCCACCCAAGGCCGATCTCGAGTTCCTCTATCCAGACTTTGGCCACATCCTGGACGAGTTTCGGTACAGCAGCGACCAGGACCGCTTCCGGGCCCTCCATCGCCTCTCACACCATGTGAGAATCCTCGCCCGAGACAAGATGGTCGACAATGTCCACAAGTGGATCGACTGTGACATGCCCGCCCTCCGAGTCACCGAGCTGCAGCGCCAGGCCAAGCTGGACGAGCTCACTACCCAAGGCATTCCCTCCGACGACAAGAGGTTCACCACGGCCAAGTCTGAGCTCGGCACCACCAAGTCCAAGATCAACAAGCTGGCATCCAGGATCAAGTGGGCACTCAAGCAGCTCGCTCTTGACACTCCTCCGGCCGTGTGCACGATAGTTCCTCTATGCACTGCAAGGGCCAAGTATGTCAAGATTGACACGGTCACTCTTTGGAATCTCCTGGGTCCAAAGAAGCGCCTTGGACTCACCAGGGACAAGCTCAAGGAAGAAGGTGATGACGGTGTCAACAACCAGGATCGTCTCTGGCGCAGTTGCTTCAAGCTGCGTAGTTCCCTCTTCCGTGACCGGGATATCAATCACAAGCTGTTCAACTACGAGATCAGCACCGATGGCATTGGATGCACCATCGGCCTCGTCAAGTTTTTGCGTCGAACCGATCACACCGAGACCATCGAGCCTCCTCCGACTGCCGAGCAGCGTATCCAGGCCCACATCGGCGACCCAGACCCCGATCGCACCACTTGGATTGGCATCGATCCTGGAGTCGGCTCCATCTTCACGGCGGTCATCCAAGCACCAGGCCACCAAGACGAGGTGGTCTCATTCTCGAATGGTCACTATCAGCACATGTGTGGCCATACGTCCAACACCAAGTGGCACAACACCATGAAGTATCGACTCAGCATCGAGACCTGGATGTCGACCACCCCCTCGCCCAAGGTGTCGTCCTCGGAGGCTTTCAAGGTCCATCTCACCCATGTCCTGCGACCGGAGCTGCGAGTGCAGCTCGACTTCCACCTTGGCAAGAAGGCCCGTCACCATCGCTTCACGGGCCACAAGAGGCGCCAAGTGGCCGTCGACAGGATGTGCAAGGCCGTCCTGAAGCACGCCCCAATACGGACCGATGTGGTGATCGCCTTTGGCAATGCGTCATGGCGTCAAGGCAAGGGCTATGCATCCAGCCCTCGGAGGCAGCGGTTTGCTCGGTACTTTGAGCAGTTCGAGCACCACCGACGCCGTCCCAATCACCCTCATGGAAGCGTCAAGGTGGCCTCGACGAACGAGTTCAACACCTCGCAGGTGTGCTCCAAGTGCCTGGAGCCAGTTCGGTTGGAAGGACTCGATGCGCCCAGTGTTGCGAATTCCCACTTTGTCAGGAGCTGCAAGAATCCCAGCTGCCGGACAGTGTGGAATCGCGACGTCAATGCGGCGCGCAACATGATCATAGTGTGCAAGTCGATTGTGGAGATCGGAGAGCGACCGGCGGTCTTCACTCGGAGGCTGCCAAAGTGATCTGTTTTATTTCTTGTGGCTTTGCTTGACGCAAGCACAGCACATACTACATGTTCATGGAAACGGCTATATTGTCCCGTTTTTTTCTGAATAAAGTGTACGAACTACGGCATTGACGGCGAGTGCCTTTCCTTGTCCAGGAACTCCTTGGGGTTGTGATGGTATTGCTTCAGGATCTGGATGGTGGTCTTGTAGAGCTCAGACTTTTTGTCTTGAGTGTCGACGAAACACTGATCGGGTGGGTCGAGTTGGTCGAGGTGGTCGGGATGATCGTTGGCGGATCCGATACAAGGGGGCGAGCAAAAGAATGAGGGCCGAGCAGAGCGATATGCAGAGCGATATGCAGAGCGATATGCAGATCGACCAAGCACAGCCATCCACCGATCGATTCAAAGCGATTCAAAGCGATTCAAAGCGATCGGCAGAACAGCCGATGACATACCTGCACACAGGACTTTGCGGCATACTTGGAGCTCCAGTAGACGGTCGCAAATGCACCTGCAGAAATGCCGACGACGCCAAAGAGCTGCAGCCAGCGAGGCATAACCTTGGGATTGAAGTTCAGGGTCGAGTAGGCGACGCCTCCCCAGAGCACAAAGTTGGCCGGCAGATAGAACTGGGGCGAGGTGTCGTAGCTTTTGACGCACTGCTTTTCGTGGTCCGACAGCTGGTAACCGTTGGTCCTGATCCAGACGCCGAGATGGTCGAGGATGCTCTTTTCGATGAACCAAGACATGGCCGATTGAGATTAGCGGGTGGGGAAGCTGTGGACGGGCTGGGCAAAGGACGCTGAGACGACCGGGAAACGGGCTCGTGGCTACGGAGGGAAGGTGCGGTGGTCGCCCGAGGCAGATGCGCAATGTGCCGGCGATCCAGGTTCAGATGTCGACGAAGGAGAGAGAACACGAAAGGGCTGGGCCGAAGGCCTTGTTGGCATGACTCTGCCGTCTGGGTCTGCTCGCGGTGGATTGGTCGAGACGAGGGGAACGGCTTCCTGGCCGATGCATCCCATGTCCCACCGAACATGGACCCAGTGCAGCGCCCCGGCATGCTGCGAAAAGGACATCCAATTGCGCCTGGGACAGCCGGCCGACCATGAGTGCCTGGAGGGCTTGCGTCCAGGGGGAACTGCACGAATACCACCGACGAGGGCGCGATGTGCTTGATCCACACGGCATGTATACCCGCCAGCACGGCATGTATACTCGGCCAGCACGGTATATTCGATCGCCATGGCATGTCCAGGAGCACGACATGTCCAGGCCGAGGGCGCACATGCCCATGTGTCTCCGGCTGGTGCTGATCCGGCTGTCGCTGTCGCCATTGCCATCGCAGGCAACAAGCTCGGCGGTTGCGGCAATCCCAGGGTCGCAGCCCCTCCCCCCTCGGCGTGCAGGATTGCCTCTTGGTTTCGGACAGACCAGCCCGGTCTTCTGCGGCACCTCTTTCCTTCGTCTCCCTGTTCTGCACTGCCAGTGTAAGTCGGTGCTGCTGTGCTGGCCTGGGATATACCCACGACGGGATGAAAACCAGGGGCGGCAGAGCGGGAGTTTCGGCCGCCGTACTCATCGAGCCTGGACCGCCTGCGGCCTGCATCCCGGTCGCTCTGCCCACTCGCCCGCTCTCGTTCTTGCCACAGGTCGGCTCGATACCACAATCACAGCCCCTCCCTCCCTCTCCAGATCAACCCGTCTCTGAGTCCTCGAGGCCAACCTGCAACATCATCGCCCTCCCAAGCCGCCACTGTTAGCGCTCTCAAAGTGCAAATCACCTGCTTCCCATCCTCAGACGCTGCCGTCATTCCCCCCCCTTTCACCGATCATGTCTGGCGATGTGCTCATATCCCCGTTCAAGTAAGGGCGCTGGACCGTCTCCCTACATTGCTCTCAGGATATGACCGATATCGAGAGCACCGCAGTCTCCATCAGCGATATTGCCAGAGATGAGCGCTGTTTCATCCGCGCTATTCGCGCGAAGCCGATGCTCATAGTCGGCGAGTGCCAGGGGAGGAGCTAACATTGCTCGTGTGCTGCGTGCGGCTTTCGACAGAGGCAAGGGATTCACCGTCTCGATGCTCAAGGACGAGTTGCGAAAGCGAAATGTAAGCCCCTGGGT
Organism: Polychytrium aggregatum; assembly: GCF_025602895.1. Taxonomy (NCBI): domain Eukaryota; kingdom Fungi; phylum Chytridiomycota; class Chytridiomycetes; order Polychytriales; genus Polychytrium; species Polychytrium aggregatum. The sequence continues at coordinate 346,093 of NW_026516214.1, read as the reverse complement.
TCAACAGGCCTTGGAAGAGGGTGTCTCGAATGCTGCTGCTCCTCCTGGAGATTGGCGATCGGCGATCGGAAATGCCGGGGTCATCCTGGATCGGTCGAGTGCTCAACCTTCTTTGATCGTCTCCGTATCCTTCTCTTCCCACCTTCTCTCCCTCGACGTATACGTGATGGTCTCTGGCAGCTGCCAATGGACGGCCCAAGATCGACCCTGGTCGAGCGGTTGGAAGCCCACGACGGATATCTTACCAAGGCCCAGAAGGCTCGGGCCGCGCGCAAAGATCTGCACGTCAAAGATGGCGATCAGGAAGAGTCGGCCGAAGGTGAGGAAGCTGCTATCGCTCTCGCTTCTCCGAGACAAGCAACGTTGGCCTGGCTGTGGGCTCGAGTACTATTTGATATCCTGTTGGAGCTGGGATCGAGCATCTACTGGGGAAGTCGAGAGAATGCTGCATCGAGCGATTCTTCACCCCTCCCACCCTGTGCCATCAACCTAGATAGGGGATGGTGGGATACTGTGATTTCGGCCACTGGGTGAAGGGGGCCAACATGATCGGCTTGAATCCACAGTGCCAAACAGACAGGCAAGCAAGCAAGCAAGCAAGCAGGCTCACCGTATCTATCCGCCACTTGCCATTTTTCTCGTCTGCCTGGACAGTCCTCTCGCGCATCGCTGAGCTCAAGCGGCTGCGAACTCTTAACAACATCTGGAACTCTCCCTTGACGATTCTGGGATACTTTGCCGTCTACCTGATCCGGAACCTGAGGCTTGGAGCCAGTGTTTTGTCGCGCCGTTATGGAGTCACGCTGACGTTCGTGGTGGCAATCGCTGCGGCTCTACTGGCCTATCATCTGGACGGACCCCATCAATACGTAAGTTCATTTTGGAACGAAATGAAGTTGAATGCACTGCGGTGCCAGACCGGGAGTCCCAGACCGGGAGTGCCAGAACGGGAGTGCCAAAGTGGGAGTGCCAGAACGGCACTCGCATCATGTTGAAAGGCTGATTGGCGGTGCGAGTCAGCTTGCATGTCGGCATGATCGGATCGTATGACCCACATGTTTCTTATTCTTTGGGTTCGGACGTGGAACCGAACCAACACTTGCAGGTTGTCCAAAAGGTCGAGCTGGAGGTCGTGTGGCTCGGCTGGTGGGTTTTGCTGGGAATCGCCTCCTCCATCGGCCTGGGCACAGGACTCCACACGTTCTTTTTGTTCCTGGGACCGTATATTGCACACGTCACCATTACGGCGTACAGATGTGGCTCTCTGAACTTTATCTCAAGAGGACCTCATGGGTAAGGATGACCAAGCAGCCAAGTCGGAGGCATGCATCAAAGGGACCGGATGTGGTGGAGTCTTGAGGGCTGCTGGCTTTTTTTTGGTGGGGGGCTGCTCTCCCCGACTCGGCCGTTCTTGATCATATCGGGCTGAGGATCCGTATCTCACCTGTCCATCGCTGCACCTGTCATTCCTCTTTGGATATCTCGGACCGATGGCTGGATCCAACCTATCCCTACCAAACGGTCAATCAGTTTTGTTTGCCCCGAAGAGGCTGGAGCAGGAATCGTCACTATCTGGACCATCTACTCAAAGGTCGCACTGGAATGCTTTTTCTGGGGAGCCGGAACTGCCATTGGCGAGCTGCCTCCGTACTTTGTGGCTCGAGCCGGTACGATCCTCGCTATCGCCGCCTCCTGAGCGACCCTGTTTGGTGCAACGGAAGCGTGTAGATGCCATCGGCCGATATCTGCGGCTCTACCGTTGGGTTATGGTGAGAGCTATTTGTCAAAAGCTGCTTCGACTGACCAAATGACGCGGCGATCGTGACTATCGTGGCTTCGCCCGTGCTTGGCCCATTAGCTGCCTCTGCCGGAAGAGACGATCAGGACTTTTTGACGATCGAAAAGATTCTCGCCAAGAATCCCAAGGACAGGGCCTTTAACGAGAGGGCACAAGTGTTTGTATACAACCTCCTGCAGCGCCTTGGATTCTTTGGTATTTTGCTGTGTGCATCGGTAAGTGGTGCATCCATGTAGCGAGGCCACATCCAGCCGTGGAGGAATGTGTGCCGTCGTGTGCTGTTTTGCCCGGGAAGATGGGCTCCGAGAGTGCTTAGCTGGGAGTGGACAGGGTTATCTCTAACACAGGTGCACAATCACCGTATCTCTTTGCTGCGGCAGATTCCCAACCCCCTCTTCGACCTGGCGGGCATAATTTGCGGCCACTTCTCGATACCGTTCCATACCTTTTTCGGAGCGACTTTTGTTGGCAAGGCTCTAATCAAAGCCAGCATCCAGGTGAGCCAAAGGGCCGTTGTGGCAGGGCAAGAGGGCGCCAACGGAGGGAATCGGGTTCTCGCGTGGGAATGGGTGCCATCACCGGCCTCCCTGCCCTTGTGGCGGCTGCCGTTTGCACGAGGACCCGGTGCATTGCTTTCTCGCTGCTGCGTGGCTGACGCTTTGGTTCTGCAACGACGGCCAGTCCGTCGCAGTCATCGTTTTGTTTTCGAAGGACATTCTGGACTACTTCCTGCGCCACTTGCAGCAGGCGGCGCCTTCGCTTCACGCCATTGTCGAGCGGCAGTTGGACGCCCAGGTCCACAAGTTCAGCAAAACAGCGGATGGGCCCGGAGCCGGCGGCGAGAAGCTCAATCTAATCCCGCTGGTCTGGAACACTGTGCTCTTCCTGATGATCGGCTACTTTGTATCGTCGTTGGTGGAGTCACTGGCGGTGCAGGAGATGCGACGACAGCACGATGCCGACATCGAGACGCTGCGTGCCAAGGTAAGCAAACCCGATCCAGGCACGCTACGAGGCGACGGGGATGGGCGGATCGGACCTCCAGCATGGACATGGACGTGGATGCGAATGACAAGCCCAAGGAGAGAGGAGTGTGTATCGGTGACAGGACAACGAGGGGTTCCTGCCAGGGGCCGGGATCAAGCCCGCCTCTGTGATATGGTGCTTCGTGGCGCTAACGATCCACCTGCCCAACTCACAACCGAACCTGAACCCAACGGCGACCCCCAACGGTGACCACATCGCGGCTGATGGCTCAACGCCGGCGTTTCGCTGCGCCTGATGGCCGCAACACAAAACCTTCTCGCTGGACCACGGTGCCTGCCGCGGACCCAGCACGGCAAGGCCAAGCCTTCGCCTGTGTCCTGACCACCGCACCGCTCCCGGCAACGGCGTGCGAGTCGACCCAAGACGTGCGACCTCAAAGCAACAAAACGTGCCAATCGACCGCGAGCGAGCATCGACCTGAACGGCCACCGTCACCACCACCACCGCCATCACGCCGCACCACACAACCGCATTCTCCGCATCCACCATGCCGCCGGTCTCCGGTCTGGCAGGCTTCGTATCACGCCCGAATATACATGGCCTGGGTCACACGCCGCAACGCCCGAAAACGTGCTGCAGGCCGCCGGTGACGGCGTGCGGCTAGCGACGCCACCAGACAGCGGCGGTATAGCCCTGGTTCGCCGCTGCCAGGGCCGGGCTGTGAGGGGGGGGGCAGGGCCGCCGCGTGCCGGGGTGCATCGGGCTGGCGTCAGGTCAGGCCGGGTTGGGTCGGGTCGAAGGAGGGATATTCGGGCGACGCGGAATGGGGCCAGCAAGTCATTCGGGCGAATGACGAGGCGGGGGGGGGGTCGCCGGGCCAAGGCATGATCAGGCTGGGGCGAGACGCCGCCAGAACCACTCGCAATCTGCGGCGTTGGGCATACCACCCTTACCGGGAGCGCAGGTCGGCGGGGCATGAAAATCGACGATAGCGCCGATGGCGACGATCAGGCGGAATGGGATGCGCTGGCAGGGACTCGTCTGAGCCAAGAGAGATACGCGAGCGCGCAAGCCCATAGACGCCCCGGACCATTGTTGGCCAAGGGCGGAGGCGTTCGATTTGCTGGAAGCAGCCGTGGGAACGGGCAAACCGAATTTCGAAGGCCCTCCGCAGGATCGGGGGCGTGGCGAGGGGGGGCCAGGCTGCGGAAGCGAGCCAAGGACGGGATATGGATGTGCTTGGCGGGCTGAGCAGCGACGAGGCAGCACACATAGCACAGGGCGACCAAGTCGACACCGGATCAGCGGGCAGGCGGAGATGGACTCGAGTCAGCAGGCGCCTGGATTTGCAATGGGGCCGCGCAGCAGCACAAAGCAATGGCGCTGGACTGCTCCTGGGCAGGCCCGCTGACCGACACAGCGCCGGCGCCAACAAGGGGCCAGACGGCGAGAACATTCCGAAATCGAGCGTCACGAGGCAGGCCGCGCTCGCATCATCCGCAGCCCCGTGGCAAGGGGAGCGCGGCGGGTGGGGGAAGTGGTGCGCTGCCAGCGACGCGAGCAGACGCGGGAGGTTCTCGTTGTGCCGCCGCAGCGCGAGGAGGGGACCACAACAGAGCAGCGGCGAGAGCAAGCGGATAATCGGGGAAACGCGGCGGGGTCGCACGGCGCAGCGCGAGCCATGTCGTCAGCAGCGGCGGCAACCCACACGCTGTACACAGTGTGTTGCGCAGGGTCAGCTGGGCTGCAGGCACGAGGGACCAAGGGCGTGGCGGCGGCCGCCACCGAGGGCGGGGGAGGAGCTGTGCGAGAGCGGCTCGCGCCTACAGAGCGCACAGAGCAGCAGAACGAACAGAACGTACAGAAATGGCTGGCCACAGGCACCACGGACAGCGCAGTGCACAGAGGGCAGCGACAGGAAAAGCAGAGAACAGAGAACAGAACAGAGCGCCTTGCTGCCTCGTGGGGACGCTGGCTGTCTGGCGCGCGACAAGGTGCAGCGCCCCGCCAGGTGCTGGCACAATGGGGCCTGCGAGCAAGCGCACCTGTGTCACGCAACGAGTGACCCACCGAGGCTGGGAGGACATTCAAGAAGAAAGGGCAGCGCGACAAGGACAGGGGCAGAGAAGCCGACAGCCAAAGAGACGAGCAGCGGATCGTTCCGAAGAACGAGGGCGATCTGGACAGGCGATCGTGCAGACCCAAAGCCAGCAGCAACCGGGTGGCTGGCTGCGCTGGCTGGTTGGCGGGTTGGTTGGTTGGTTGATTGGTTGGTTGTTGGCCGACGGGCCGGGATGAAAACGCACGCACCTCCTGCGTGTCCCTGCGCGGTGGAGGTGGATTCCGGGCTTGTCCGCACGATGGCGAGCCAGCGAGGCGGCCTCTCGTCTCGCCGAGGAGCCACACAGCGAGGCCGCGGATGGCGCTCGGCTGTTTGTCGTGCCCGTTCCGATCAGTGCACCAACGGGCGGTCGCCGCTGGGCCAGCGCTGGCCAGTAAGCTGTCGCCAGCCTGCCCGCCCATTGCCCCCCCATCTCAGCATGCAGCCAGGCGCCCTTGTGGAGCAGACGGAGCCAGGCCGGCCGTGCGCGTCGAGCGCTGCGCGGGGCCTTGTGACGCGGGTCGGCGCCTCGATCGCGTCCTGCCGTTTCTGGCCAGCCGGGCGCGCCGAGATAGGTCGCGGCCACGGAGCCAATCGGCGGCGGCCGGCCATGCTCGCTGGCCCCGACAGCAAATCGATCGGCCGAGAGATAGCGACGGCCTTGGTCGGTCTCGGGTGGCCTCGCTCTCGCTTGTGGCGAGCTCTTACTTGCGTCTCGCTGGCCGCTCGCTGCCCCCGGTATCATCTCGGTATCATCTCGGTGGTGGCATATCGGCACCCATCTCGACACCCGTCTCGACACCATCTCGTCGCCATATCGTCGCCTCCTCTCCTTGCTTTGCTGTCGGCGTCGTCGCCTCGCCCTTCTCGGCGCTTCTCGCCGTCCTGGCTCTTGTTGCTGGCGATTTGTTGTCACTCCTTCTTTCCTGCGCACACAAGCGCCTGTGCTCTCGCCGAATCCGCCGCTCTCGGCCGCTGCTTCCAAATCCGGCCCTCGTCTCGCTCGCTCGCGCTGTTCCTCAAACGCGCATTTCCAGCCAATCGCGGCCCGCTGCTCCATCCCCCGTTCTTCTCGCCGTCCCCTCGCCTGCTGCCGCCGGCCTCGCTCGTTCTTCTTCCTCCCCTTCCCCCCGGCCATTTAAAAGGCCGACCCCAGGCCCGTCCTCTCGCAACTCTTCTTCTTTTTTAGAGTTTCGTCTTTTTTTTTCATCTTGTTCGTTGCCATCACCGGCCCAGACGGAAGAAAATGACTGAAGCTGGTGAGCACTCTTGCTGTCCTGCCGTTATGCTGCTGCTCCCCTCGTTCCTTTGTTGCGGGCCTCCGTCCGTTCTTCGGCCAAGTGCCCCCCGCGATGTGCACTTCATTGCCGCCCTCGCCCCATCACACCGCCATCGTCGGCTTGGTCCTGTTGCTGTTCCTGTTGCTGTGGCAGTGGGCCTGGGTCCTCTCACTCCCAGGGTGCCTGCAGCCATGCGGTGCCCAGATCTCTCGAGAACCTGGATGGCTCGGGAGGCTCCTGTCTCCCTCTGCGGATCCTCCGCATCTGCCGTCGTCGCTAGCACCGCACTCTTCCCGCATCTGCCCAAGCCAGCCCCCCTTCAACACAGAGCACACACCACCTCCTGTCCTGTAACCGCTCGGCCTCCTGGCTACCCTGCTGACTCTTTTTGCTCTACCATGCTCAGACGCCAAGCCCAAGGATAACAAGGATTTCCACGACGAGGAGCAGCATGTCGAGGTCACCGAGGACATCGATGCCGAGCTCGAGGCCCTCCTCCAGACTCCTCCCCTCGAGGGTCTGACCGATGCCCAGGTCGAGGAGCGTCTGGCCAAGTTCGGAAAGAACGGTATGTGTGCTCTGCTTCTGACACTGTCCACCGATGAGCTGCAGCCGTGCATGTCGCTCTGCACCGCTTGTCTGCTATGATTCGAGTCATTCATATCCTGACCAAGCCTGTGGCATCGCCACTCCGGCCCCCTGTCCCGATCACCCGAACTGACATGATCCGCCGCTCGTTTCCTCCCTGTCAATAGAGCTCCCTGAGAGAAAGACCAACCCCTTCCTCAAGTTCCTCAGCTACTTTGGTGGTGCCATCTCCTACCTGCTGGAAATCGCCGCCATCGTCTCTGCTGTCCTTGGTGACTGGGTCGACTTTGGTATCCTTGTTGCTGTCCTGTTCGCCAACGCCATCATTGGTTTCCACGAGGAGGCCAAGGCCGAATCTGCCCTCGATGCCCTCAAGAACACCCTTGCCCTCAAGTCCCGTGTCTGGCGTAACGCCAAGCTCGTCGAAGTCGAGTCCAACCTCCTGGTTCCCGGTGATGTCATTGCCCTGCGTCTCGGTGATATCGTTCCTGCCGATTGCCGTCTCCTCGGCATCGGTGTCACCGGCGAGGAGACCGAAGGCTCTCTCCAGATCGATCAGTCTGCCCTGACCGGCGAGTCTCTCCCCGTCAACAAGAAGAAGGGTGCCATTGCCTACTCGTCCTCCATGATCAAGCAGGGCCAGCAGCTCGCCATCGTCACCAAGACTGGTATCAACACCTACATTGGTCGTGCCGCCAACCTGATTGCCATCACCAACGACGCCGGCCACTTCCAGAAGATCATCAACAACATCGGCAACTTCCTCATCGTTGTTTCCCTTGTCATGGTTATCATTCTGTTCTTGATCTCCGTCTTTGCCCACGGCAACGCCCCCCTGGTTGCCCTCAAGCAGGTTCTCATCTTGACCATTGCCGCCATTCCCGTTGGTCTGCCCACTGTCATGTCCGTCACCATGGCCGTCGGTGCCAAGCAGCTCGCTGCCAAGAAGGTCATTGTCAAGCGTCTCACTGCCATCGAGGAGCTTGCCTCTGTCTCGATTCTCTGCTCCGACAAGACCGGTACCCTGACCCTCAACCAGCTGTCGTTCGACAAGCCCTTCCTGACCATGCGTGGCAACACCACCGACGACTTCCACGGCACCGGCGTTCCCTACACCGACCAGGACCTCCTGCTCAACTCGTTCTTCTCGTCTGAGCCCGGAGCCCAGGACCCCATCGAGTCTACCATCCGTGCTGCCGCCCAGGAGCGTGTCGACCTCCTCCGCAACCGTGCCGTCCAGGACCACATCATCCCCGGCTTCAAGGTCAACAACTTCATTCCCTTCAACCCCACTTCCAAGTACACCGAGGCCACCGTCACCGACCTCTCCACCGGCAAGCAGTTCCGCGTCATCAAGGGTGCCCCCCAGGTCATCATCCGCATGGTCGGTGGCCACAGCCAGGGTTCCGATGCCGTCATCGACCTCGCCCGCCGTGGTCTCCGTGCTCTCGGTGTTGCCCGTACCATTGACGATGAGATGACCAAGTTCGAGCTTGTCGGTCTGATTTCGCTCCTGGATCCTCCCCGCCCCGACTCTGGCTCGACCATTGCCGAGTGCGCCGCCCTCGGTGTTGGTGTCAAGATGATTACCGGTGACCAGCAGATCATTGCCAAGGAAGTCGCCTTCCGCCTCGGCATGCAGCGCACCATTCTCGATGCCCACAAGCTGATTGATTCGTCCATGGATGAGGAGGCCCTCACTGACCGTGTCGTCAAGTGCGATGGTTTCGCCCAGGTCATTCCCGAGCACAAGTTCCGTGTCGTCGAGCTCCTCCAGAACCGCGGCTACCTCGTCGGCATGACCGGTGATGGTGTCAACGATGCCCCTGCTCTCAAGAAGGCCAACGTCGGCATTGCCGTCGAGGGCTGCACTGACGCTGCTCGCTCCGCTGCCGATATCGTCCTCCTTGCCTCGGGTCTCTCGACCATTGTCGATGGTGTCAAGACCTCCCGTGCCATCTTCCAGCGCATGCGTTCGTACGCCCTCTACCGTATCTCCTCGACCATCCACTTCCTGATCTTCTTCTTCATTGCCCAGCTCGTCTTCCAGTTCGCCCTTCCCGATCTCCTCATTATCCTGATTGCCGTCCTGAACGATGCCGCCACCCTCGTCATCTCCGTCGATAACGCCAAGATCTCTGGTCGCCCCGACAAGTGGCGTCTCGGCCAGCTCCTCACCCTGTCGTTTGTCCTGGGTATCCTCCTGACCCTGATCTCGTTCGCCCACTTCTTCACCGCCCGCTCGATCCTCGGCCTCACCAACCAGACCAACATGGATCTCAGCTACGTCACCGACCAGGTCCAGAACCACGGCATGGACCCCACCATCCTGGACAACCTGCGCAAGCTCCAGTCGATCATCTACCTCAACGTCTCGTCGTGCCCCCACTTTGTGATCTTCTCGACCCGTGTCCCCGGATGGTTCTGGGAGTCCGCCCCCTCGCTGATCTTCGTCATTGCCGTCGGTGGTACCCAGGTCTTTGCCATGCTCATGACCTGGTTCGGTATCCAGGCCCTTGAGTCGTACGCTATGTAAGTGTCGTTTATGCAACCGCGCTCGTAGCCATATGTTGTGTTTGCTCTGCACATTCGCTGGTGCCTCCAGTCGCTGTGACCGGAGACGGATCCTCAATTGGCAATGTCACTGACCCGGTCCCATTATCTCGCTCCTTTCCTTTGCGTCAATGGCAACACAGCGGTCCCGCCTGGGCTATTGGTGTCATCTGCGTCTCCCTGGCCATGTTCGGTCTCCTCGATGTCGTCAAGGTCTTGACCTACCGCCACTGGTCGTTCGAGCTCACTGCCCGCCTGTGGCCTTCTCCCAAGCGCACTGCCGAGCTCAAGCGCCGCCTTGCTCGCAAGGAGGAGCTCAAGCGTGTCCACGCCAACATCAAGAAGGTCCGCAATGTCCTCCTGATCAGCACCGCTCTCGTTGCCTGGAAGAAGACTGTCAAGAAGAACGTCCTCCCCGCCCAGGCCGAGGCTTCGACCAAGACCCTTGTCTAGACCACTCGTAAATTATTTTGATTCGTCCGTCTGGTCCCCCCTTTGACTTTCTTTTCAGATCCATATGATCGACGCAGAGGCCCCCCTCCTTGGTGGATAATAATGAATGTATGAATGCCAGTACGCCCGAAGGGTTCCTGTGCGCATGCCCAGCTGCGCTGACGGCCGATGGATGTTCCTGTATTTTTTTTTTGTTCCCCCCGGATCGTGGCCTCTTCGGAAGGTCAGAGTTGTTTCTTGTGCGGCAGGGGAAATGTTGTTGGCCTTTATTGTTCTCTCGAGTTGTAAAGCCGTTTCTGTCTATCCTTTCTTATTTTCTTCCCTCCTTAGAATACATAACCCCCCTGCTCGGACAGACGAAACTTCCTGGTGTTGTTGTCTTTTTCTGTGCAAATCCAACAAAAACCCTTCTCCCGGCTCTCTTCTTCACTTCGCCACCTCATCCTTCTTCGAAAAGGTTCTTCAGGCCCCCCTCCCCTCCCTCCCCTCCCCTCCCCTTCCTTTCTTCTTTCTCCTTTCCCTTTCCTTGTGACTTTGAGATGATGTTGAGGAATGAAAAAATCGCGGCGGAGAAACCCGAATACGACGGCCCCATACGATGCACTATGAAAAAAATTTCTTGTTAAAAAAATCAGCGAGAACGAAAAAACGCGCTCTCGGAGCCACCTCGGTCGGCGAGAAGAGCAGTCTCTGGCGAGAGACCCCCGAGGGAAGGCGAGAAGCCTCTCGCCGTCACACACACACACACACACACACACACACACACACACTTTGCACAAGAGAGTCAAACACCTCCCATCGACCATCCCAAGAGGGATGGCAACCCCGAAGTGGACTGCCCAGAATATGGGCGACCCAGCATCCACTGTCGAAATGCACAACAGTGCGAGATACTTACAGTCTATCCAGAAATAAACGGGACAGTCACTTTCTGGCTTCTGAAGCCCGCTGACTGACTTGTAGGCCCAGCGGGCAGGCCATGGCATTGCACTCCTGTCTTCGTTGGCAATCTCCTTGATTTCGTTGGTTGGGAAGCATGGTCTTGAATACACCCGGTCGATCTCCATGGACGATGATCGACTGGCATACCGTGATCATGTTCCTGGCTGCATTGATGTCTCGATCCCACAGCGTATGGCAGCTTGCACAGCTCCGGACAAAGTGTGGTTTCTCGATATCAAGATGCTCGACCTTCTCGAGTCGCTTGGCTTCCCGACAATGTGAGCACACCTGGGATGTGTTGAACTCGTTCACCGAGCACACATGGATCTTGGAGACGGATCGGTCTGGTGGGTGGCTCTGGTGGTGGTGGAACTGCTCAAAGTACTTGGCAAACCTGAGTCTCCTGGGACTGGAGGCATATCCCTTCCCCTGTTTCCAGGATGCATTCCCAAAGGCAATCACCACCTCGGTCTCCCTTGGTGCCTGGTCGATGACTTGCTTGCACATCTCGTGGACAGTGCGCTGTCGCTTGCTGTGGAGATCGAGTCGCTTGAATCGCCGTCGCCGGGTCAGGCTGAAGCACAGCTGTTTGTCCAGCATGTCTCCATCGAACACATGGCGAATGTATTGCAGGAAGGGATCCAACCCAGGGATCTTGGGACTTGGTGTGGTGCTCATCCATTCCTGCAGACCAAGGATCTTGTGGGTGCTCTGGATCCACTTGGTCGCCTGGGTGGTGTCTTTCTCTTGCGGGGAGCCATCTGGCGAGAAAATAGCGACCATGGCTGGTTCTGCCCTTGGGGAAGAAAGAATCTCCTCAAAACCAGCGCATTTTGGGCTGGCCGAGATACTGTGCAGTGGCGTCCTTGATTCGGATCCAGAAACGCATCGCTCGCTCAATCAGTCGTGGGAAGACATCTTGTCAAGGTGATTCTTGCCTGATAGCCAAACGATCATGTCATCTCGCTGACACACAGCCACGCTTTCCAACCAGAGAGATTCAGATGGTGGTGGTTCTTGTCCGCAATCGGAGTGGAGCTTCCAACAATGATACAATTGGTCATTCCTCCACACCAATCGCCCACCACCACCGTCAATCGGCTCAAGGTGATACAAAATGCCGTCAACCGACCATGGCCGGATTCCAACTTTTGCTGCATCTTGGTCTACAGCGTGTATTCACATTCGAGATGAGCAGCCGCGAGGGAGCCGGAAAAATTGGTAGCGATAGTTTGTTCGGAACGATAATATGGTTCAATGTGTCCCTAGATTGTGTCCCTGGATTTGTCTCCCTGGGTGACCTTGTAGTTCGTTCCCAGCGGGCCCGGGACAATGGGATTGCACTTCCTGTTCTTCGTTGAACAGGTCCGATGCCTCTCGATTTCACGCCCGGCCAATGTAGAGGAAGACAGAGGCGTATATTCAGGGCCAACGCCAGCCATCAAGACCCCACGGTCCCCGGCATCTCGCCCGTCATCGTTGATGCCGTGTCATCAGAGATTCTTCCAAGGCCGCGTGCGCTGTCTTTGCTTACGACACCGACCACTGTATCGGGCGACAACGGCTTGTCTCCGTCGCCGCCGGTGGGCTCGATCGATCGTTTGTAGTTGGGATTCAGTTTCATCCGCGCCAGGAGTTGCTCGTCATCGCCTGCCACCCAGCTCTCGGTCTCGTCTGCGTAGATCGCCCACAGATGGTCAAAGGTGGCTCGCAGCTGTGGTGCGCCTCGATGGCAAAGGCAATGGATCGATCGCAAAGGCAGTGGGCCGACAGAGTGTTAGTTCTTGGGAGCTGTTGGCTACGGACCAGTCGATCTCTTCCGCACATATGACCAACGCTCCACATTGCCGATTCCGCAAGTTGACCTGCAGTCGACCCGTAATTTTCTGCACTGCAAACTTTGGAAGCGACCAGACCGTTTTCAGCTTCATCGAGGTTGCATCACCCCCCCCCAATCTTGCTCGCGCACTCTCGCTCATATCCATAGCACTCACACGCCTGGCTCGGGTACGGACCTGATTTCCGAGGTGCTCTTGGTACTTGAACTCGCCAAAGTCGACTTCGCCAAAGTCATTGATGCCTTCCATTGCCTCGGTCAGCGTTACGAGCGCCGTCCGCAAGAGTCCCGACCGGCGGGTCCCAAACCACCCTCGCTGCCGCGGCTTCATCAGCGCCAGCGTCGCATTGATCCGGACCTTGAAATTCTTGCTCTTCTGGATCGCGGTAAAGAGCGCCTGGTACAGCATGGGTGTCCAGGTCGTCGTTCCGATCGGAAAGTCGCTGTGCGCCAGCATGTTGGAGACGGCGTAGCATGCGTTCCAACGGGTCTGCACAGCCGCACCCACCGCCAAACATCAACACACAACAATGTCGATTTGCAGAGTCAGTCCACTTGCTCAGAGGGAGGGCAGGCGACAAACACCACCTATATCCACCCACAGGACCCCATCGCATCTCTTGGCTGAGCACCCTCAGTCCAAAGGCCATCGGCTGCCGAAGCACACAGTTTTGGGCCCACGTATGCAAATGTTCAATTGGCTCCGCCGTCCAACTTACTTTGACTGTCCCGCTTTCAATGTTTTTGATAACGACCTGCACCGATGCCTTGACAAGGCTTTCACGTTCACGGGAGAGGAACAGTCGTGATGATGCCAGGACAAGATTCCCAATCGCTCGCACGCCGCTCGAACGACACTGGCAAGGCATAGGATAAGTCAAATAGTGCACCAAGCATACGCGCAGCGCATGGACGGGGCAGCATCCAAGACGATTCGGTTCTGCTCACGTCGACCATGCACACCCACTTTGTCGTTATCCTTGGCTGCCACGATGCTCGTCTTGATCATGTCCGCAACCAGCTCTTCGGTCAACGCACTGGACTCGACGTCTTGTGCTTCTGGGCTGCCATGATAAGGCATGAGATGAAGCGAAGTGTGCCATGAGATGATATGAAGTGAGCCATGCGATGGGTGCCATGAACCGGGCCATCGACTGTCCGGTTGCGTGGCGCTAAGGATTCGTAATGCACTTCATGTACGCCTCATCCAGTGAAGGCTTCTGGGGGCCTTCTCGGTCTTCAGGCACTCTTGCAGCTCTTGTAGTCGTCACAAAGGCGCAGATGTCGTCGGTGCTGTTGTCGCAGATCTTGATTTCTCTCTCTATCTCTCCTTTGAAGCTCCCATCCTTCCCTTCCCTTCCCTTCCCTTCCCTTCCCTTCCATTTCCGGCGCTTCGTTTTTCATCCCCCGACTCCCATCTCTCTTCCCTTCACTTTTCCTGTTGCCGAGTTCCCAGAATAAGAGTGCTCTCAAACTTACAATCTAGTGGCCAGAACTTCAGCAACGTTGGCCAGTGCCCAGCTCGCACGAATGCGAACCGGGAGACTCGAGCTAGAGACATGTGGGGTGACTGTGGAGGCGACATCGAGAACAAATTCCATATCCTTGGAAATCAAAGCACAGCGCCCGTTAGTGCAAATCGGATGAGAAACACCACCACCACCACCACCACCACCACCACCACCACCACCACCACCATCACCATCATCATCCATTGCCAGTACTGTCGCTCCATCGTGGCACTTGGATTTGAGCTCGCCTCACGAGGACAAAGTGGTCAATCAAGTATGTTACCTGTGCCAGCGGCTCGTAGAGTACATACACGCCAAGGGTGCGGCAGGCTGCTGCGACGACCGGAGAGTCGTCATCTTGAGCCATACCCAGGGCCAGCGTCAGGAAGGCATACTGCTGTTTGGGCTGGTTAGCCAAATGAGTGCACACCATTCGTTAGGGTACTTGCATTTTGGAGGTGCATACTTGTTCGTTGGGGACCAGGCATCCGCTTTGGTTGAGCCAATCCGGGCGGGGCTTCTCGACAAGCGCTGCCGTTCTGGCATTCAAATAAACATCCAGGGGTCGCCCGGGCACTTCTTTCTGGACCTACCTCGAATCCTTCAAATGCCTTTTCAGGAACGTTGGAGAGGATGTCACATCCCAGAGCGCGCACCGCATAGAATGGATCATTGAGCGCCGGCTGGATATATCGTGTCAGCATATTGACCCACCACTCTGGAGACGACTGGATTCAGAACCACAAGTCAGTCACACATATCGAGGTCGCAGGCAGGCAGAAGCAGCCGATTTCGTGACGCCGACACTGCATCGACAGAGGATCAGCGGTCACTGGCCGGCCTGGGTTGGCGCCGCCGCACTGCGTGCAGCCAGCCGGCATGTCTCCCAACTCCTTGGATCGCCCGCTCGCTCCCGTGGGCGGAAAGCAGCCCCTGTCTCGCTCTGGTCCGACTCGACTCACGCTCCATTCTTCCCCGGCGCGTGTCGAGTGCAGATATTGCTCGAGAAGCTTGAGCGCAGCCACGCGGATCGCCTCCAGAGAATCTTTTGCTGAGTTGAAGATGGTATCGTCGAGGCTGATCCACCGCATTCTATTCAGAGAAGGTCAGACAACCGACAACAGTCAATGTGCGTGCGTGTGCATGTGAGTTGGTGTTGATATCATGCGAAGCAGCTGTCGGGACGAGCCCGGCTCACGAGTTTCTCCCCCGCTCTGCACACCAAGCAAACGGGGCAAACGAAAGGGTCAGGTAGGTGGCTCACTTTAGATCATCGTGTGTGCTGCGAGCAACGGCGCAGAGGAACTCAAAGGCCGCGGCCCGGACAGCCAGATGAATCTGCGGCTGTGTCAAGACCGTAACTTGTCCAACAAGCTCGTCCATGGACACAAGCGACCTTGAGGCCTCGTTGAGCACCATTTCGGCATCCACCAGGCTGCCGAGCAGCTCCAGAACCGCCGTCTTTGCATGGACATCTATCGAAAGCCGTTCCAGCCGACCGGGCACTGTTAGGTCCTGACATCGTATCGAGCCGTATGTCTCCTGGACAACGAAGCGAAGCCGGTGTACGCTCGTAGATGCTCGGATGCGATGTCGCTCCGTTTCAATGAGCTGTACCTGAGCCTTGCAGGTCGACACATACGGCCTGGTAGAGTTCGTTGCGATAATCGGTCGCCAATCGATCATAGGCACAGTTTTGCACCAAAGCGTTGAGAGTCTATCATGAAAGTATCCCCTCGACAGCGTCAGCGCCATATAAAAGCGTGGCTACCGTGTGAAGCAGTCTGGGAATGCAGTGTTCAGGAAAACACAGCACATTTGCCGTGGCCGTGCTCACCTTGATGACATGGGGATACACAGGACGTGGCACTGTCTGGAGCGCACGAATCAGGCTCAAGTGTAGATCTCGGATCTGGTCCGCCAGCTTCTGTGAAAGGGAGGTGTATGGCGTCTTCCCGGTGCTATTGGTGATCGGGCAGATGGCAGCATGTCAGTCATATATCGACCAAGGAGCGGCGTAAATCCCTCGACTTGTTGCAGCCATATTCGACGTAGCTTTGGCTCGAAGTGCCGGCGAGGCCACCTGCCTTTCGCTCGCGACGCTCAGGTACTGCTTGGAGCCATCGAGCATCGCCATGATAACATCACAGGCCAGGATCCGCAGCTTGATGGGCTCGTCAGCGTTCAGAATCATGTGCGAGACCAGATTGGGAGTTGTTGGGAGATGCTCTGGGAGGAACTTTGACCAGTGCGGATACAAGAGCTTGGGAGTGGTCTGCCCAGCCCCCGAACCATGCCATCATCAGTGACTCGAAGATCATCCCGCATCACCGTTCCTTGATTTCGGATAGCCGCGGCGCTGCGGCTTGTATACACTGCATGTCTCAGCTCATATGCACCCCCATCGTGATTGCGACAGTCGCTAATGGTCGCCGATGGTCGCCGATCGTCCTAGCAACCGGCGGCGGTGCTGTCGGAAACACTGTACCTTGGCAAGTGAAAACAGGGTCATCATCGCTGTCTGTTGCAGTCTTGTCAACAATCTGTGAACGAGGCCAGCCGTGGACGCCGGCAGACACAGGCTTCAGTAACCATTATGGGTCGAGCGCGGCCCATAAATTGGCCTTCGACAGCACGGGCTCCGAATCCGGCGCCAGCAAAAGGCCACGGTGTCATCAGCTTCTTCTCTGTAAGTGGCTAGACTCACGCCTGCTTTGATGATCCAGCCTCCGAGTCCGACAGTTCCGAGTCTGAGCTGATGATGCCGGTCTTGCCCCATCCTGCCGACTCAACCAGAAATTCGTCAGATGAAGGTCATCTCCATCGCTCCAGCATTCCTCCAGCATTCCTCCAGCATTCCTCCACTCAATGAACGTTGGTCTCACACTTGCTCCAATATACCTATCATGCCAGTCAAGATCGTGAGGTTGACTTGTGGAAAGCAGCACAAATGCACAACCGGCAGAAGCTGAGGCAGCGACTCGGCCACCAGTGCCTTGTTGTCGGCCAGGGTAAAGTTGATGGCCTTGAGCAAGCTGACCAGCAGCTGGAGATTGGCAAGCGATGGCGTCGAGATATGGTCGAGACACGCCGCAACAGTGAGCATCGATGCAATGCTCTTCGAATGCAGTTTCGAGACACACCATCCAGACACATCGCCACAGAGACATGCCATCACAGACCGACTGTATCTTCGCGCGCTGCGTCCTGCTTCCGGCTGACCAAATCCAAACCCGCACATACTTTGATGCTCTGCATGATCTTCTCGGTGCCATCGAATGCTGCCAGCTTCGCCATCAGGACCCTGTTGATCTCGATTCCGACCGCGTGGCTCTTGGTGCCGAGTTTGGCGCAGATATTCCCAAGACAGACAATCGCCATCCGCTGGACCTCGACCGAGGAATCCGACACCAGAGGCACGAGGGTCCCAACGAGCTTCGTATGTTGCTGTGCGCATGAACAAACACGTGCGAATGTGAAGATCCGGAAAGAGTGGACGAGCCGTTGGGGACGGCATTGGTCAGAGTCGTCCGGAACATCAACTCATGAGCTGCTCACTGCACCGTCGCATGGTCGTAAAGGCCATCATCCAGGCTGGGTCCGGGCCCGGGGCTCGTCCACTCACCTGCTGGTACAGAACCGAGTTCTCGAACAGCAACACACCCAGGGTCTTGAGCAGCGCTGCGGAATCGATGCGGCTGCTGCCGAGCTGGCCGAGTAAAAAGTCGATCGAATTCAAGAGCGCATGCTGGCCGTATGATTCGTTCAGTGGTATCTGTTGGCGTTCCAGATGGTAAATGGGAGGCACACGGCAGCCGAGAGTCGCAATGCAAGTTCATACTGCTGAATTTGCGATCCAGCAGGAGCCAGTTACCGCTTTGGTGCTGAAGACGGCCATGATCAAGCGACAGAGCTCGGCATGAGCTGGCGGTGAAAGTGGCTGCTTGCAAGCGGCCGACACAAACCGAGCGAGCTCGGCCGGGGACACGGCCGAGGCCTGGTCTGGGCGCTGCAGGGCCTCGACAAGCTGCTGCAGCGAACTTGGCGAGATCTCTTTGGGCGATGGCATCGGCATCGACATGGCGGCGATCGGGTGGGGTGCAGGCACTGGGGTTTGCGTGGCAATGACGGCCGGCCTCCGCCCAGACATGCCCGCGCGATTGCGATCTGCCCAGAGAGGCGCGCCTCGGTCCTGGCGAGACGGGAGCGAGACGGAGGGCGAGGGCAGGCGAGAGGGGCGGGGCAGATCCGATCCGGCTCGATCCGGCTCGACCCGAGGCTGCCCGTGCACGACCGTGGGCGACACAACGGTCGCACGACTTCCTTTTCCGACCGCGAGGCCAATCGAATCTCACCGAAGCGCTCGCTGTTCTCGCGGCGCCCTGGCCCGGCCAAAAAAAGCGCTTCGGCGGCCAGGCCCTCTCTCCCCCTCATCGCCCGCGACCCTTGCTCTGCCTCGTCCCGCCTGCCCTCGCCCCATCCCCAGAAGCAGCCAGCCACCATGTCTGATCGAAAGGCCGTCATCAAGAACGCCGACATGAGCGAGGAGATGCAGCAGGACGCTGTCGACTGCGCCACCCAAGCCATGGAGAAGTACAACATCGAAAAGGACATTGCCGCATTCATCAAGCGCGAGTTTGACAAAAAGTACAACCCCACCTGGCACTGCATTGTCGGAAGAAACTTTGGCTCCTACGTCACGCACGAAACCAAGGTAGGCGTCGTCGCCTCCGGTGGCTCCAAAGCGAGTCTCCAGCGGTGTCCCGAAACCAGGCGGGTCGCGTTTTCGTCCGCTGGGAGAGCTGGCTTCGGCGTCGCCGATGCTGTCGTCGCAGCATCGCCTCTGCTGCTGCTGCTGTTTCGCGCTGCTCGAGCTCGATGCAGTGCCGATGCGTCGCGTATATCCGTGCTGCGTGTCCCTCGCAGGCCCGCGAATGATCTGCCCGGACTTGCTCGGGACTCGCTTTGCGGCTCGTGGCTTGATGAACGAAGCGACGTGTCCAGCGGATTTTGTCGCATCACTTCGGCCAGGTCATCGATCGAGCCTGCCGGGGCCGCCTGCTGGCCATCGACACGGCCTCTCTGGGTGCTGGCCGCCACCTTGGAACACGCGCGATACGGCTGCTCCGGCAAGGTCTGATCAGCGCATTAATATCTCTCTCACATCCACGCTTCGTGTCGGATATGATCGCTGGGCTGTAGCATTTTATCTACTTCTATCTTGGTCAAATTGCAATTCTCCTGTTCAAGGTAAGGACCCGATCTTGCGTTATCCGGGCCGACAGCTCAGGGACTCTGGCGACGCGATGCTTCGTTCTAACAAACGCCCCGCTGTATCTCCGATCCATCTCCTTCGCAGTCGGGATGAGCTGGCTATGCGGAACGTGCGCCCATATCAATATGAAACTCGCTTCAAATCATAGATATCTGCCTGGTTCGGAAGAAGCTTTGGTGTCGCGGTATTGCGTTGCTGGGCGGGCCGGCGCACCGCCCTGCGCGCTTCATCAACAGCCCCATCGTCTCCTCGGCTCTGTGGCCTGCTTCCGCGCCTGGGTGTCTTCCACATCGGTGTGCTCAATAAACGGCTATTCATCTTGATGCGGGTGGGCTGCGTTGTTTCGATCCGAGCTGTGAATCAACGCGGTTTCGAGTCGCAGGTGGAGGAAGGGTGCATCGAGCTTCGGGGGGAACGACGGTACCGACGAATATGCCCGGCCAAGCAGACGTGGCTCGGCTATCACGTACCTGTGAGCCATGATTCCCATGAAGTCGCGGCTCCTGTCGAGGTCGGGCTCGGCCCAGATCCAGTCGCCGGCGCTCGCGGCTGGATGCCTCACCAACGGCGATCTTGTGTGCGCCGCCACGGGCTGCTTTCGCTCCACCGCCCTCGCTCCGCGGCGCTTTCAGACGAATGCAGATACGGCTGACCGGCGGCCATGTCCTGTCCGCCTGCGTCGCCTCCCTCCACTTGCCCAACGCATTGTTTTCGTTTGCCGTTTGGGTTTTGGCAAGGCCGCCTTGCCTGCAAACCTTGCTGGCTCGCCCAAAAGGAAAGCTTGTGCCACTATACATCAGCCCCGCGTGCCTCAGTCTCTGTGGGCTTGCCTGTTCGTCGGCCCTGGTCTGTCCGTGACAGGGCGATGTATGGAGGTGCCGACACCATAAATTCACCGTCCTCGCCCCGTTTCGCCCCTCCTCCGTCGTCTTTCGTCGAGCTCCTGCCTCTGCCCTCCTGCTCCAGCTGGTCTGCCACGGGAAACCGCTCACGGCCGCCAGTATCTTGCAACATGTCAACCCAACGAGATGGCCGCAGCGCCACAGAACACCCTGTCCTCATCAGGGTCGATAACCCACACGACGGATCCGAGCTGCCCCGCCAGCACTCTGTCCGACAAACCGGTTCAACACACCACCGCCATCTCTTTGCCAACTACGACGTACGTGTGCTGTCAGACCTGCTCGTTTTGCATCAGCGCTCCATCTTGGCTGACGATCTCACCGCCTTTGCTCGCTGCAGAGTATCGACTTTGAAGAGCCCGATGGCCGTCTCCTCCGACAGCACTACCGAGAGCAAGACCAGCGCAAATGGGTGAGTCTCCAGCGCGGCAACTGCACTGCGGCCTCTCTGTCGTTGCGTGCTGGTACCTGCAGCTCACATTCGCCTCTTCTACTTCACCAGAGTGTTTTTGTCCAGAATATCATGTCCTATCGTAAGTTCCGAGCGCTGATCGCCGCCGTTTATTGTCCATGCTGTCTATTGTCCACGCTGCCGGCTTTTGTCTACGCTGCCGTCTTCCGTCCGCGCTCACACTGTCTCTTGATCGCAAACTCCATACCACCAGTTCTGGCCCTGATCATCTCGGTCATCGTGGCCCTCGTTTTCGTCCTCCTCGCCTTTGCCACCGACAAGATCGGCGAGTGGAGAATCGAACTCTTTGCCAAGTACTTTGAAGAGAGCCAGCTCGGCGCCGCCATCGGTGTTGCCCTGGCGACCTGCATCGCCTTTGCTGTGGTCCCGTCGCTGTTTATTCTTGTATTCACGGTATGGTATTTCGCACACGGCGCTGCTGCATCGAGTGAGTTGGCGATCGCTTCCAGACATGTACGCCTGATTGCCAGCATCGCTGACCTCGCCGGACGTGTCTCCCTCGTCGGATCCCTCACTCTGTTCCTGTGTCGCTGTCGGTGGTCTGTCAGCCCGATGCGATTGGCTCCGGCATGACCCAAGTCATTGCCTTCCTCAACGGCGCAGCGGTTCTGTCGGGCGTCACCTGGCAGACCGTTATCGGCAAGTGCATCGGCGTCGTCGGTCTCGTGTCCTCGGGCCTCTACTCGGGTATCGACGGCCCCATGGCCAAGATCGGCTCTTCGATCGCCATTCTGGGCACTGAGGCTATTCACAACATCTCGTTCGTCCGTCGCCTGTTCTATGGCGAAGGTCCGACCTTGGCCAAGATGGACACGGACGACACATCCGAGTCGATCGGCGCAACCAGCCTGTTCAACGTCCTTGAGCACAAGAATCTCCGTCTGTTTGCCACCCTCGGCGCTGCCGCCTCCATCGCAGCGATCTTCCGTGCCCCGGTCGGCGGCGCTGTCTTTGCCCTCGAAGAAGCCACCAGCTTCTGGGATCCCAATCTCATGACCCGCACCATCTTCAGCACCACCATCGCCTACATTGTTGTCTGTGTCGCCAACCGATTTACCGGCGTCGATGGCACCTTGCTGGACCGCATCTTTACTGGTGCCGCAACGCTCTTCCCCACCAACATCTCGTGCTTCCAGCACTTTAGTGCATACCATGTCGCTTCCTTTATCGTCATTGCCATCTTTGCGGCCCTCGTCGGCCAGCTTCATAACATGGCGCTGTCGGCCGCCCAAAGGACGCGCAAGCGTCTGCTGATCGACCGTGACTCAAAGGGGGCTATCTGGCCCAAGGTCTGGCGCATCCTCGAGGTCATCGTCATCTGTATCATCACCACGGCCGTCACGCTCATGCCCATGGCCGAGAACTCGGTCGATGTGTGCTCCCCGCTCTACAACACCGTCAAGCATGCCCTGCAAGCTGCTCCAGACTGCGCCCAGTTTGCCTCTGGCAGCGACCTTTGTGCCGGAACTACCTTTAACCAGTGCTACCAGGAGCTGGACTATGTCTGCCTGCCCTATACCCTGAGCAACGCTTTCACTGAGGTGAGGGCCATCCCTTGACTGGTTTGCTTGATGATCTGGGCTGTGTATGTCCAAGACAGTATTTGCATCCGACAGCTCGAGATGGCAGCCCCTCAGGCTCCATTCGGTGTCGAAAGCGTCTCTGGCATGCACTGCTATGTTCCTCTGCCAACCCCATGCTGTGGGACTCGTTCATCACTCCAGTCCTGCTGTCATCCCCCTCCTAATGTTTGGACATGTTACTCTGCCCAGAATGTACTGCTCTCCTACCAGAGACTCAAGGATGCCAGCTGCCCGAGCTCGCTCCAGACCTTTGTCCTTGCTGCCTCCAACTCCTCGACCGTCAACGGCACCACACCAGCACCCATGGGTCCCGATAACTCCACGTACCTTGGCGGCCAGCAGTACCTCACCACCGCCATCGCGGGGCCTTATCTCAGCGTCTTCACCAGCCTCGGCCTCAAGTTCAACCAAAACGAAGGCGGTCATGGCGACTCGACCCACGGTGCCCTCGTCGCCCGAAGCGAGTCATCTCAGCCCTCGACCAATGCTGCTCAAAGCTCGGATCTGTGCTACTGGGAGCTGCGATCGCTCTTGTGGTCGACACCAGGTCAGTTCATCCGACCGCATGTACAAGACCGCGGCCGAGCCTTGTGCCGATGGTCATGGCTTCGGTGGGCTGGATTCGGATGACCGAGCGAGGGTTGGTACCAGTCACTCATTTCATTCCATTTTGCTTCGTTCTCGACCTCCTTCGGTTCTGATCGACAGAGAAGCAGCTCAAGCTCCTGCTTCTTCGTGGACTCAACGGTGTCTGGCAAATCAAGACCCTGATCATCTTTGCTGTGATCTATTGGATCCTCAGCACCTTGACCTACTACATTGCTCTGCCTACCGGTACGCACTCGCGGTTTCGGTTGCGGTTGCGGTTGCGATGATCCTGCAGCCCGGTGTTCAGCCCTGTGCTCAGCCTCAAAGCACCACTGTGTTGTTGTGCCATCGTCTCACATCTCGCCGTCTTTTTATCCAATGCTCTGTTTCGCAGATGTCGTCGTGCCCAACCTGATCATCGGTGCCGCCTTTGGCAGAATCGTTGGTGTACTGATTGATATCATCGGCTCCAAGATTGGCTTGTACGTCCAGGACCCCGGCTACTATGCCCTTGTCGCCATGGCCTCGTTCTGGGCCTCGACCTCTCGACTGGTGCTCACGGTCACGGTTGTCGCCTTTGAGCTCACGGGCGACTACACCGCCCTGCCTGTCCTGATCATCGTCACCTTCATCGGCGCCTGGGTCTCGTCGGCCATGTCGCCCGAGTCCATCTACCACAAGGAAATGGAGAACAACGAGGTCCCCTACCTGAGCCACGAGCCCTACAGTGAGCTCAAGTACGTCGTGACCTCCCAGATCATGAACAGAAACGTCACTTGCATCGAGGCGAACATGAAGCTCTCCAGTCTGGAAAAGTACGCCAACCAGAACCATCACAGCGGGTTCCCTGTGGTCGAGTACTACAACATTGACCATGACGGCGATGGAAAGGTTGATGACCACTTCAAGCCCAAGCCCATCGGTTATGTGCGCCGAGATCGTCTCCAGGCGGCTGTGGAAGGCTATAACGATGAGGATAGTGACCCGGATCGTATTGTATCGGTAAGTACTGCAAGATTGCGAGATTGCCGCCGCATGACGAGCACTTTCGGCAACTGGCCCGTGCTGACTAACCGGTCTCGTGTATCTTGCCAGATCGTCGACATCATGAACTCCTCGCCCTTCATCGTCCGCGACAACTCGACCGCCTCCAAGGTCTTCAGCATCTTCCGACAGATGGGGCTTCGCCAGATGCTCGTCGTGGACCGCGACGGATTCATGGTCGGCATGATTTCGCGCACGGACTTGCTGAAGCCCAAGATTGAAAAGGAAGAGCGTGAGGAGCGTGAGGAGCGTGAGAAGCGAGAGAAGCGGGAGGACGAGCGCACAGCTACCCCGCCCGCTGTGGAAGCCGACGTCACGAAGCACTGAATCTCAGTTGCCATGATAATGCGAACGATGTGGTTGCCAATGCTGCTGGCGTGGAGCAGCTCGCTGATCTAGAGTGCGGACAACATACAGCCAAGCTGAAGAAGTCGGTATGTGCGAGCAATTGCTACCTTTTTCTATGCCTTGAATACACGGCTCCTATAAAGAACAC
Source organism: Polychytrium aggregatum (assembly GCF_025602895.1). NCBI lineage: Eukaryota > Fungi > Chytridiomycota > Chytridiomycetes > Polychytriales > Polychytrium > Polychytrium aggregatum. Next base: position 321,683 of record NW_026516214.1, on the reverse strand, counting down.
GAATGTCACATCACCGGAACACCTGTGGCTGGCCGTGAGAGTCGTTTGAACAAGCGTACGCCCTCCAAGACTGGAAATCGGTGGCGGCCGATATCTTGGTGTCCTGGTGTCTGGCCGATGTCTGCTTCGCTGCTATCTTTGATGTCAGCGATAACGCCGGTTCCTTGATGGGCCCAGAGCCGTGTCTGCCCCAAGGAGTGGCCGGATGGACGGGATTGGTGGCAAACGCTCGAAGCCGGGGCTGTGCTGCGGAGGCACCGAGCTGGATTCAGGACAGCGGCTCGAGAAAACTCTGAGCACTCGCTTGCTGCTGGGCACTCGCTCGCTGCTGGGCATTCGCTCGCTGCTGGGCGCCGAGACACCGGAGCAGGTTGCCACCACGACGCACTTCCGCCTCCGTCGACCCCCTCAGACGACAGACAGGCAGACAGGCCCGACGCAGTGACGCATATCTGAGCCGAGCGCAGGCCGCACCACAAGCCGTGCCTGGAACCGATGCGCTGTCGCGGCATGACCATGACCAAGCACGACCCCGGACAGAGCTGATCCACCGAGGACCGAGACACGGCGAGGCGGCGGCGAGACGCGACCGAGCCCACACACACACACACAGACGGCCACAGCCGTCATCGTGACACACGGCCGTGTCACCGCCGTGTCGCCGTCGCGGCCCAGTGACATGACATGACATCGCCGCCGCGCCTATAAATACCGCCTGCCGCGGCCGCCTCCGCCTGCTCCCCATCCAGCCAGAGTCTCTCCCTCGCAGGCCCTCGCCGATCTCCAGCCCGCCGAACCCCTTCCCCAGCGCCAATGATGGCTTCCACTCCTCCTCTCTCCAACTCCTGGGCCTCCAAGGGCGCCACCTTCAGCCAGGGCCGCTTCGTCACCTCCCATGCCGACGAGTCCAAGCAGGAGGAGTCTGCTCAGTAAGTCTGTTCCTCGTCTGTCCGTCTGTCCACACCCACCCGGGCAGCTGGCTGCATCGGCTACTGATCCGCAGGTTCGATGTCGCCCGTCGGCCTGGCTCTTGCTCAAGTGTCGCCGATCACCCGGCACGAACAGCAACCCCAGCAGCCGAGCCGATCAATCGATCGACATCTGCCTACTGCCGCCACCGATGTCATATGCACCGCGATCGTACTCGCCAGATCGCCATGGCATGGCACGGATGTCTCTCGTTCCGGTCCTTGATGCTAACTCTTTCTCCTCGCGTCCCGCAGCTTCCCCAACGCCAAGGTCCAGGTTGTTCTCCGCAACCCCCAGCACGGCTACCGCGCTCTCCTGAGCTACGAGGCTGGCTCCAAGCAGCCCGCCGGCACCCGCAGCGTTAACAGCGAGTGAGTGTGTGTGCTGCGTCGCCTGCTCGACCGCTGTGATCGATCTGGCCATGTCGCCCTGGCTATGGTTGTGTGCGGTGCCCTCTGTACTGACCCGGCTGCTGCTGCTGCTGTTCCATGCGCGCGTCTGTTTCGCAGGTACACCGTCATCGAGGGCCAGGTCCGCATCGTCAACCCCCGCACCAGCGAGGAGTCGCTCCTCGTCGCCGGCTCGTTCATTGTCGTCCCTGCTGGCTGCCCCCACACCATCTTTGTCGACGAAGACTCCAAGCTTCTCTATGTCAGCACCCACCCCGTCGAGCTCGTTTCCCTCGCCAACAAGTCAGTATTCCTGCTTGCTCCTTGCTGCCGTGTATATCCACGCCTTCATCCACCCCGGCGGACACTGACGCTTCCCGGTTTCAACCCATAGAGACCACGAGGACGAATAAGCGCCATTGCCCTGAGCTTGTAGCTGGCGCTCGGCCCTTCCAAACAGCGAAGCGGCTCTGTGCCGAGATATATCCGCCTGGTTTTCTATCTTTTATTTTTTGAACATGCCGAACTTCCCTTGAATTGGTTTTGACGAGAATGCGAAAGCCTGAGTTTTGATTTGTACATGTTTTCCTTGGCCAAATACATATTTCGGACGGTCATCCGTATCAATGTAACTCGGCACTGGGGTTGTTGGTGTCAAAGGTTGAGCCGGCGGTGGGGGGGGGCGTTCAGCGAAGAAGTCGGAACCCAGTTGCATTTGACCGGATTGTGCACAATTCGCAGTGCAAACGGCGGTGTCGGCATGCCCGCGAAGGGCCGAGGGAATGGCGCGCTGCTCTGGCCGTCTTGATCGGCAGGTCCGCTGGAGCAAGGACGGATCAGTCGCAGGCGGCCGAGAGTTGCTGGCACCCCCCCCCAGAAGCAGCTTGGGTATCGGCTTTGGCGAGACTGCATCGTCAGCGCTCTTCACAGCCCAGTTGCGATCCCGGAATCTCTCCCCCCAAGCCGACCGAGCAAGATGAACCGCGAGCGCGGGGGTGGAGGCCTCGTTGCCGGCGGTGTGGGTAAAATCCATTCCATTCCATTCCATGCCGATAGTGCCCACCATGCCGCGACACCGGATTGCACACCACTCGTCGCAGATGGGCCAGCATGCGTTTTTTCACGACATTGCCGAGTCTCGAGCTCAGGGGTGCTCTCGCTGGTGCCTCTGCATCCAAAATATACCATTTGCCTGACTGGCTTTTGATTCCGACGCATGCCACTTGAACAGAGTCATCCCGGAACGATAAGCATGCCCAGATCGAAGATCAAGTTTTCAAGCTCAAAGATGAGAATCTGCTGCTCAAGAAAAAGCTGAATGCACAGGACGACATCACCAAAAAGTGCGCACAGCGATAGTTCGTGACCAAGCTGTCCTTGCAGAGCCCGCGACTGCAGACTCCGGGACATCGGGGCATTCATACTCTTTCGGTGGGCTGCTTTATCGAGACTGCTTTCTCCAATCGCTCAACAGGCTGATCACCAAGGTGCAGCGGCTCACCGAAGATCTCAGCAAGCAACGTCTCCCAGACGAGTACCCGACACGAGATACTCTGGATGCGCGGCCATGTATGTGAACGCAGCCCAACCAGCTCTGCATAGCCAATGCGATTTTGTCTGATGCCTTCGTTGTTGCCCTGACACCGAGTTTCCGTCGCAGCAAAGACAGCCGGAGCAGCCAGACGCGATGCAAAGGTGCTTGAAGACCTTGAAGACTATCAAAGCCAGATTCAGGATCTGTCAAAGGCCAATCGACAGCTTCGGCAAAAAGTTAGTCCGTGGCGTGTCGACAACTATCGAGGCGGCCCGGGATAACACTGGCTCAGAAGCATCGTCGAAAACAACCGTGCACGCTGGCTGGATGAGCTGGCGTAATTCGTTTATACGACAAATGCTCGAGATCGAGGTCATGCTTCCTGCACGAGCAGCGAGACTAACGCATCACGGCGTTGCCGATACGTTGTGTAGGTCCAGTACTTTCGGTCCCTCCATGAAGCCGAGACTCGCAAGCGAGGGCCCTATGACCACATCCCACCACGGGTCAAGACGGTAACGGCTTTGCCTTTCAACATGGGTCACCTTCATGATGAGGCGAGCTAACATGGCCATATTTGATGTTTGATCGACAGGGAGCACACAAAAAGATGCATCCGACCCTGACGGTGAAGGAGTGCGTTCTCGCCAGTTGGATATGCCTATTTGCAAGCCTATTGTATTCCAGCGTGGCATCATCGACCGGACACATCTGGCGTCAGCGACTAATATCAATCCACAACTCTGCTGCTCATGTCCACAGGCGGCCAAGGCCACAGCCGGAGGAGCCGGAGGAGATGGAGCCTCCGCCAGAGCAAGAGTATGTTCAGCAACTACCGCACACAGTCAGGCGGGGCTGTTTAAACATGCATCTCGTACATAACGGATGATGTAACTGCTTCACGGAACCACAGGATTCCCGACACACACCTTGAGGAAAACTACCAGCTCAACGAAGAGATAGCCGAGTTGTACGTGCTTGATAGATCTGTGTGGCATGCGATTTGTCGCAGCTTCCGTCACACTCAAGGATATCCGGCAACGGAGCCCGTCTCGCAGACACTACCTGACTCTGGCTTCTTTGGTCCAGTCAGAAGCTTGTGGCAATGCTGCGAAGTCAACTGAGCCAGTCGGAGGAGTGCCGTTGCGATGTCCAGCGACAGCTCGATCTTCTACAGGAAGAATATCAGCGGTACTTGATATCCTCGCCATCTGCAGTCACTGTGCCGAGCCATCGCCGGCAGTTACATAGCTTGCCGAGTCCACGTTCCCCACGATGACAGCATAAAGCATGGACCGTTCATCATCACTCATCGCAGCCAATACCGTTTGACAGGTCGCAGGCCCAGAACGATATCGACCGTCTCGCCCTGCAGCGCGAGATCACCGAAAAGACAAAGCGACAACGGGATCTCGAAGTCAAGCTGGACAACTCGCTGTCCAAAAACCAGGCCATGAATGTTTCGTATGAGGATGCTGTTGCCACCGTCCGAGTCCTGACCGAGGAGCTCAAGGATGAGCGCAGAAAGCTTGTTGAGGCAAAATATCTCATGCAACAGATGGAAGACGATCGACAGCGCGAGGCCGAGGTGTGTATTTGACAGGCACTTCCTCGAAACACTGTCTGGAGCGATGCGGCATAGTTTTCTGCCAAACGTGACCCTGTGCACCTCCATTCGCGGCCGCTTGTCTCTTGCTGTCTATTCTGCTGTGGTATATAGTGCTCAACACATTCCCCACTTGCAGCTCAGGGAAATCATCGCAGACTTGCGAGCCGAGAAAGAGCTCCTCGAGCAAGAAATGAGCAATGTGCTTAGCAGCCAATTCAGCACCGGGCGGGACGAAGGGCTCCTCTCCGAGATCGAGAGGCTGAAGAAGATGAATGCAGATCTGAGGGAGACAATCTCTGAACATTTGGAGAGCGAGAAGGAGTTACATGCTCAAATCAGTACCGCCGAAGGTACCTGGCGCCAACGAGATGCCGAGCGCTTGCACGGTGCGCAAAGACCAAGTGGGGCAGCCCCGCTCATTCCCATCCCGCTTGTGTCGTTATACATCTCAAAATGCGCACAGAGCGGTACACTGAGTCTCAGCTGGAGTGCAAATCAGCAAGGCATCGGATTGAAGAGCTCCTGGACGAGTTGAGCAGGCTTCGGGAGCGACTGTCCGTCTTTGACCGCTACGGTGGTATCGACATGAACGACATCGAGGAGGCCTTGACATTGCTCCGGCTGAAGAAGGAGAAAGGAATCACCATTGAGTTTCTGCTCAACTTTGAGGACAATGGCGAGGTAGGCGGTGGACCACGGCCGGAGTTGTGCGTGTTTGATCAGTTCTCACGAGATTGAGCGCACTCGCCAACAAATGCAGAGCAAAGAGCAAAGAACATGCGTGGGCAACGAATCGTGAGCAGCCCACCGATGTGGCATTGACCCGCCTTGACACTCAGGAGAAGGTATTGCTCCGCAACCTCCGCGTCGAGCACGCGGAGTGCGTCGTGGAGCTCGAAAAGTACAAAAAGCTGTTCCACCTGCAAGAGAAGATCAGTGGCGACTACAAACTGGAGATTCTCGAACTCAACCAGAAAATCGAGGCCATACAGAACGAGTATGGTGTGTATCTCGGTGCATCGGCGAGGGACGCCCCTGCCTCGTCGATCGAAGCAGCGTCCTGTTTGAACGTTTTTGCAACATCGAGCCTAATGGATCACTTGACCGCTGAAGTCGAATGGGGCTGGCGTTTCCAGCACAGCTCTGTTCCTGATGATGTGTTCACAATCTCACACTGCAGAGCTGAAGCTGGAGGAGGATTCACGGCTCCTGGACCTCCGTGCCAACAAGATATCCAAGCTAGAGGCACAGCTCAAGAGCATGGCCTACGGCACAACTAAAGGTGAATGGTTATCTTGTAGCATTTACAACAGCGTCCAGCAGGCCTTCAGCCGAGCGCCACTCTTCATATCCTTCGGAGCCTTCACTGACGACTCATCCGTGCTTCAATCCACTGCATCTGGACGACGTACCATAATCAATGCGGATAGTGAACGGCACGATCGTTGACTCGGCCGAAGACTACGATAGCATTGTGCTTGCAAAGGGTTGGTTGGCTTGCACTTGCAGAAGGGCTGGAGGCAGCACATAGCCGCAAATCTCCTCTGGCTGCGACTGCCTCATCCCCACCATTTGAGCAGCTGCGCTCCCCCTCTGAGTTCGTGGAAGCGATGGAGCAACATGACTCTGAGTGCCATTCTCCATTGGCTGACTTCACAACCAGGACAAAACCTCATCGAGATCCACATCGAAGGGTGTGTTTTCAGTCAAAGCGCCACAAGGTTCTTTGAGCGCGCCTTCCGAAGTTCGTCTGAGGACATGAAGAGCATGACAACATTCGTGTCCTTTGAGTTTTTCGAATTCGAGATCCAGGCCAGCCCTCTTGGTATCGGCGTCAAGCCCGTGTATTCGTTTTCTTCAAAGTGAGCACCTGTTATGGCCCCGCGGCCACAGATAAACACAGTTCGCCTATCGCGCAAAGTGGTTGCTATCTAGACAGATTAGGCGCTCTGCCGGCTGCACTGATGGCGGAATAGCAGTCTCGCTGATTCCGGCTTTTCGTAACAGATACAAGGTCTTTGTCGATGACTTCTTCCTGCTGTATATGCAAACTCAACCCATGTCGATCTATCTGATGCGTGCCGATGGCGTGGAGTTTTCCGAAATCGGCTCCTGGTAGGTTGCTTCGAGCGACAAGCGCAGAAGTCTCTCCCTATCTACTCGGCCATCGATGCTGGCGTGCCAGACTGACGGTCAGGTTTTGCACGGTTATACCCGCACTTTACCAGCAATGTCGTATTCAAAGATTTGATGGATCCCCGGCGAACGGAGCGCATTCAGTATTACGCCGACATAGTCAGCAGCGTCGACAATGTAAGCAAACAAATCATCCGCTCTTACTCAGCAAACGAGCGACCCACGTCCGTTGCGCGACTCTTGCGCTGGCACCTGTCGTCTGGGGTCTCAGAGCGACTGAAAACATATCGAGTGCTTCACAAACTCATAACATCATCACCGACACCAACTCAAACTGTTCAACAACAGAAAACCATCCTGGGCAAATTGGAATACTCGCTCAGGGCTCGCATCCCCATGGTTGATGCAATCAGAGCATTCAAAGAGAGAATCGTCGCCCTGAATCTGACAACCGTCCATGATGAGACCGAGAACAGGCAGGTTCAGGTTCCAACCACCGACAGCGACGGCGGTTGCAGTACCAGTGCGGCCGGGACGTTACAGTCACAAAAGCGGCGATCGAAGCGGCGACGCTACCAATTTGCTGCAGAGCCCAAGCGCTCACCCCATTGGCTTACACAAACTCTGATTTCAACTTGGATGAACAGCAAGCGATTCATGTCCCGAACCAATATGAATGAGCTCCTTGTCCGAATAGTGCGCTGCACTGGACTAAAAGGCCCGCCCAACCGATCACCGGCGCCGTACGTGACGTTTAGACTCTACTCTTATGACGACGTATCAACGGTAAGCCGTCAAAGAGCACGTAGGCTAGGGCAGAGTTGAATGGCGTAAGGCGTTGCGGCAGAGGAGTCTCGAGAACAAGTGTACACCACCGGTGCCGGAAGTGCATGAACTCTAACGCTGCAACCACGATTGGCCAGGAAACCATCGCAAGCACACACAATCCCCTGTTCAACTTTGTGAGGCTCTTCCCGATGCCGATGAATCTGGACGTGCACAACTACCTCCGCTCCGAATATGTAGGTGCCCGAAAAGATGAAGTGAATGTTGCCTGGATGCCATGGAGCCTGAGAGCAGGCATCTACGCGAGGCACATCGCGATAACTGCTTTGCGTAAATGCTGAATGTCGGCGAGTTCGCTCTGGGCTTACTCCATTCGACTCTGTCTCTCCCCTGGCGCGCAAGCTGGACCTGTTTGTCTTGGACGACAATCCCGACCAGGATGACTACATCTATGGAGTCGCTCGCGTTCCTCTCGTTCAGCTGGCCGAAGACGGGTCTGTCCAAGGCGAGTTCGAGATCCGAGAGGAGCATGGTGTCGTCCGCGGATATGTGTCGGTGTCCATGTCTTGGGAACGACCCTATACCATCAACAACAAGCCGGCAATCGTCGAGCTAGAAGAGCAGCTCAAGTCCATATGCAAGCAACCGAGGGACAGCGACTCTGACCTGCTCTTGGAGAACCATAGAGAGCTCCCGACCAAGCCGGTGGCTCGCGCTGGTTCACACGGCACTCGAGCGCAATTGGCTTCCAAACGGAGCGCCCCCTCTCCACTCCTCCAAGACGGGGACAGCTCGTCATCATGCAGTCGACAGAACGTTCGCTTGGATCGAAGCTCTGCAGCCGATGGATCCGAGGGCGGGTCGAGACATGACCGAAGGAGCTGTTCGGATGAATCAATCGCCGATGTGCGCGCCGGCAACACTCACTCTCAAAGGTGTGCAGGCAACCCGGAGCGCTCGAGTGCGTCGCTCTCAGGCAGCTCCGAGTCAGGACCCCGGCTTGAGCGATCCATGGGTCAAAACAGCCCCTCAAACAACAACACGGGAGGGCGCTCCGTCGATCGGTAGGAATAGCTGCATTACGCTTGATGGAGCCGTGTCGTTCTTGAATCGAATGGCAGTGTCAGATAGAGGGTGAACTTGTCCACATGTCGTCGCGCCTTGATACACTGGGGGAATGTGTGATCCTATCCCTCAATTCCATGTTTTTGAATCGCAGCCGCAACGAGAGCCACGGGCCAGAGTCGGCACATTCATCGAGCGAGAACTTTGAAAGCAGTGCAGGTAGCTTCCGTCTCATCAATGGAGCCAGCTCTATGCCTCCAGACCAGGACACTGCCAGCCGAAGCGATACCTCCTACGGCTCGTCCCGCTCTCGCCAAAGTATGCGCCGGAAAACACGCCGACGGGGACCCAGTCCTGGGGACTCCAAGTCGAGTCTGTTGTCAGAAGGTGGTCAAGAGCCAAGAACCAAGCGGGGAATACAGGCGGAAGGCCTCCAAAAACCAGCAGCTAGCCTTAATGAGCTATCCCGGAATCAGAGCGAGCACCAGCGAAACGCATCAACTGCCAGCAGTCGCTCGCTGTCATCGACGGGCCAGATTCGCCAAAGCACGTCTACTAGCTCGTTTCAAAGTGACTCGCAAGGCAGCTCAGATGGTCGTCAGCGGCTCGGTCGTGAGCGGGACCAAGTGCAGCGAGCAACAGACTACAGCCGCCGTTCAACAGAACCGGAGCAACGGTCTCTTGGAGGATCGAGAGACTCTGTTGGCCCGTCGTCTGGCTCTTTAGCATCCGGCTCTGGTTCGGTGGCGCGCCTGAACCCCAGGATATCGGATAAGACCGACATGAACAGTCGCCGCAGTCCTGAGAGACTGCCACTTGATAAACAGCCATCTGATGAACAGCCTCTTGCTGAACAGCATCGTGAAGGACCTGATGCCACTCGCGCTGCATTTTCGAATCACAGCCGAGGCAGCAACGAGAGTATCTCGTCACAACATAGCGCCCGGTCGTCGACCTCGGCACAAAGTCATGCAAGCAGTCAGAACGACTTTGACAGTCAATCTGTCGGCTCTCCAGCAAGCATGGGTCCCCAACCAGCAAGCATGGGTCCCCAACCAGCAAGCATGGGTCGCCAACCAGCAAGCAGTCAAGGTGCCCAATCTACTCAGTCTGCTCGACCCATTCAATCTGCTCAGCCTGCTCAGTCTGCGCCGAGCGCCGGAACTCTGGCCGAGTCAGATTCGGAAGCATCGGATCGCGGCTCGAATGTGTCGTCACAGGGCCGGAGAACTCCCAAGCCACCGCCTTTGCCAACTGTCCATGAATCTGGCGAGTCGGGCTGGAGCATCGGAAACCTGCTGGGCCAGAAACCAGCCGCCGATTCACAGAGTCAAGCTTCCGAGGTAAGCGCACGCTGCTATAGTCGAGAGCGTGCTGCCGGAATACCTTTGATAAAGCACGGTGCTCCAGCACCCCATGAGGTACTGACACTCAAACACCCATATACCCAGCCTTCTATCGGCGGTCAAGAGGAACAGCAGTTCGTGAATCGCTCCAGGGACAAGCTTGGGGCCCAGCGGGACGACAGCGATCGGTCGCATCGGCACCAAGATCAGTGCGCCTTCTCGATCGAGCTGGTTGGTCTTCAGTTCGACGTTTCCGACGAAGATGTCTGCGAGATCATCGAGGAGGTCGAGCAGCTCTATGCAAGCTACGACTTCCTGGGCTATCCACTCGAGAGCCTCGAGACACCCTCGGTGACGATAGGCGACGATGGATTTGCTCGCTTCGACCACAGCAACGGTATGCTGGAGCACTGCGCAATCTCTCCGCTGTGCCCTTGCCGATGTGCCCTTGCCGATGTGCCCTTGCCGATGTGCTCTTGCCGATGTGTCGGCGATTGCTTGTGCAGATCGAGGCGCCGCACTAACCAGCTGCTACCTCTGCTTTCATGGCCACCTGAACAAGATTTCGACATGAGCCTGGATCGGTCCCCGCGCGAGCGACGCTCTCTGTGTCAAATGCTGACTTCGACCGAGCCCTCCGAGTCCAGGATCCTCATCACCGTTGTCAACGAGCCAGGCCCCGGCTCCGAGAACAGCCAGTCCGGACCCCAGCCGACCCAGGCCAGCGAGCTCGGATATGCCGAGCTCGATGTGCGCGATGCACTGGAATACGGACGCGACACCTACGAGGAGCTGCTGCCGGTGACGACCCCAGACGGAGCCTTCTGCCTTGGGCAGCTGCGGATCGTGCTCCGCGGTTGCGACGCCCTTCGAGAACTCATCGGCGGTGCGGACTGAAACGGCCAGAGTCATCGTGAGCGCGGCCGCTGCGGGTGGGGTGCTACACCGCGAATGCCGATTGTCCCTGGCCAAGCAGCCGTCAGCCTGGCTCACCCTTGCCCGCAGTCGATGTTTCATGTTGGCACCAAGCACAGAGCAGGACGCCTGTCATAAATCCTCGCTGCATCGACCTGTCGCTCGATTCATATAGGCTCGATTCATATAGGCTCGATTCATATAGGCTCGATTCGTTCGGGCTCGATTCGTTCGGGCTCGATTCGTTTGGGCTCGTCCTGGCCCGCTGATTCGTCGGTTTCGGCGACCACTCAGACTCGCCGGCTGCGTCCCCGCGCGCTGATTCGTCCAGCCGTCGAGTGGCAGCGGGGCCACTGTCTGTGTGCGCCTTGCTGAACGAACCAATCGCCGGCGGCGTGGCACGCTGCGCACCCGTGTCCCACCGTGTCCCACCGTGTCCGACCTTGTCCCAGGATCATGTGCGGCAAACCTTGCCAGCCGCCCCTTTGGCCGCCGTTGTTGTTCGCCCTTCGCCGTTGTTGTTCGTCCATCGGCGCTGTTGTTCGTTCGGCCGAGGGATCGTTCGCCTGCTGGCGCTGCTGGTGCTGTTGTTGTGCCGGGCTGGGCGTCTTGTGGCCTCTATCTCCATCGCAAGGTTGCCCTGTCGTCCCGCTGGTCTCCTCTTGCCGGCACCGCCCAGAACTCGCTCTGTCTGGTGTTCGCTTTGGCCATCAACCCTCTCGACCGTCTCTCGACCGTCAGCCCCGGTTGGTCCTTTAGCCCACCGCCATCTGCTCTCGACAATCAGCCTAACTACCCCTATCAACCTGACTATCGCTATCGACCTGACTCGGCGACCCTGAATCTTGAATCATCCAGCCGTCAACGGCACCCTTAAATATCACTCCCCAGCGTTTTACACCCGCCATGCCCCCGCTCTCCCTGTCGGAGGATCGAATCAACCTCAACACACTCTGGGCCTTCTTTGATCTGTCGGTGCTGTTCACCGCTCCCCAACATAGCCCCGGCATCCCCTCCCGCGGCCCTCGGCGGTTGATCCGGCGCTCTTCGCAGCCCGAGCTTGGCTCGAGCCGCAAGCAGGCCGCCGATCAGCCCGCTTTGCTGCCTCAGCCCGTTCGTCCGCCTCGTCCTGTGTCGGGACCGGTCTTCCCGGCTGCGACTCAGCCTGCAGTCGCTGTCCCCGAGACTGTGAGCTACTATCCTGCCGATGAACGGCTGCCCCGGCACTTTTCGTGGATCGACGACGGCATGATTGCCGGCATGAGCATCCCGGTAGGTTCGGCATTCTCCCCACCCCACTCTGTGCTCCAGTGGATCATGGACACCCCGCACGATCGTCTGTGGTCCTTGGGCACTGGCCAGCCCAGGGTTGTGCGAATCCGCTTCTGTCGGCAACAGCTCCCGAATGTCGCCACTAACCACCATCGCTCCCACGACGACTTTCAACGGCGGTCTCTTCGTCAATGCTACCCCTGCGGCGCAATGCTCTGCACGGCCTGCTTACAGGATCGCAAATGCCATTGGAGCGCTCTGGTTGAGATCGGCGTCGGACTGGTCGTCAACACCACCGAGTCGCTGATAGCTGGCCGGGATCCCAACGGAGGAATCCGCTGTATGAAATGTGAGTCCCGCTTCTCGTTGGTGCATTCTTGCTCGACCGACGGCCCTGAGCATCCGCTACCTGACGCCGGTTGGTAGCTGCGAGCCCCTGACCTGACACCCATCCGCTTGCTGTTCATCCAACCCCACCCAACGCAACCCAACCCTGACCAGGCTCATATCAAGACACCGCTGTGGATCCAGACGTCTTCGAGCTGCTCGAGCCCGAAAGCGAGATGAAGGTCTTGTTCCTTCCCGTCCACGACGGCTCCGTGCCGACTTGGTCGCAACTCCGCCAGTTCGTCAAGAGCTCCAAGGAGACCATCGCAAAGGGCAAAAAGGTCGCGGTCCACTGCAAGGCCGGCGTCGGCCGCACCGGCATCTTCCTGGCAGTCTATTTGATGGAAAAGTACCAGTGCACCGCTGCCGAGGCGCTCAAGAGCCTGCGGCGCATCCGACCTCAGTCGCTGCAGTTTCACCCGCAGACCTGGGTCTCGGATGATCCGTTTTCGCACACCGGCGAATATGTGCGCAACCGTCTCCAGGAACACTTTTTGGAGCGCTACTGGACAATCTTTATTCGCCCGACCCTTTCGCAGTCCGAGCCTGGTATGAGCACGATGCTGCCCCCGTCCTTTCCACTGGGCCGCGGCATCCTCTCCAAGTCTCCTACCCGGCCCGCCAAACCTGTACCGGGCGCCAGCGACAAATCCGATCGCAGTGCTGACGGAAGCGCCGACAGCAGCAGTGCTCTCCAAAAGCCCAAATCCATCTATCTGAATCGGTCACGATCCAACTCGTCTCCAGTTATACCAACCCCCGTCGCATCTGACTCGACGCCCGATCTGAAACCGCTGCTGGGGCGACGGAAGGTCAGCTTTGCCCTCAAGGACTCGTCCAACTATGCCGCCCGACCCAGCACCACCGTTGATCCTGCTGTCGAGCAGGAGCTGGAGCATCTGCTGCGAAGTATGGAGAGCGCCGATGCCGCAACGCTCAAGACGCACATGGACGATATCCACGAATGCCCGAAATTGTGTTTCGTGTGCAAGGGCACGCTGTCGCTCGGCCCATATCCTGTTTCGCGCAACCACTCGTACCCGACCACTGTGTGATCGAGTCAAGCAGCCTTTGGAGTGACGTTGATACGACCAGCAACCAGTGTCGGCATGCGATACGCTCAATTCCCACTGATGATGTGCCCTCAGTCGCAGGCCGGCGCGCCAGAATATCCTGGCAGCGTCCCCGCCCGGGTTACGAGTGGCCTCGAATTGGTTTCCTGTGATGATCGATCGGGATCCTCTCGCCAGTTTTCTTCTTCTTCTCTTTTTTTGACTCGACCTATCTTGTTTTTTTTTTTGGCAGTTTCATATCCTCCATTTGTGCTCCTGGTGATTCTCTCTTGGATGATTGCGCCGGCATTTCGCTCGCATTGGCCATCGCGGTCATGTTGCGGCCGACGATGATGGACTTTATGTTTGTATGTAGCCATTCTTCAATACGATTTTGTCCACATTGTTCAAATTGTCCACCGCCCTGCCCATCCATACGGCGCTCGTGATCGATACCAGGTTGGAGTGGCCCTACGACAGCTCAAATCCTGCACCGGCGTTGATCTGTGCAGTTCAGCAGTGACGGACAATTAGCTTGTCATGGCTACGTATGATGCGCACGCTGTCTCCGCCGACGGCTGGCCCTCGTCCGATATTCTCAAGTCAGCCGCTCACTCTCGTCTTTGCAGCCGCACTCACCGCATATCTCAGTCGGTCGCGCAAGGTGCTCTTCTTGACATAGGCAGGCAGCTTGAGGACATTGAAGCAGGTAGCCGAGGTCGGCAGCCGCTTGGAGTCCTTGCCAAGACCAAAGACAGATCCAAGCATCTGGCTCATCACGGGGACGATCTCTGTCTCGGCTTGGCCGTTGTCTCCAGCGGATACCGCTACCATCCGGATTGTGAATGCTGGGTGAAGATGCTGGAAGCCCCCGACGGGAGGCTGGTTGGCCAGCACAAACGGTGCGAGTTGGCACAAATCAGCCGTTGTGCTGCTCAATGCATCGCCCCATCTCGATTCCAGTGCGACTGCAGACGTCGACTTTGCCGGCACTGGTCTATGAGACCAGAGAGATGACGACGAAGCAGTGCAAGCAAGCCCAGAGCAGGGTTGGCCCAAACCTTGGAGCAGCTCGTCACAAATTTCAAAAACTTGCTCCTATCAGCAGCATCAAACTCATCCAAGACCTACGGCGATTCCGGTGTGCAAGCGACCAGTGTGACCTTTGGTTAGGTGAAGAGGGAACGAACTCGACACTGCTCAGGGGTTGGCGACATAAAGCCCTGCTCTTGGAATGGCGTAGCGGAGAATGCCTCGTTGGGACGCTGGATCTTCCAGTACATACCTGCCAGAACATCCTGATGGCTTTGTGCTGGTCAAAGTATCCGCCCTCGTATCTGGTGTATCGTCGCAACTCGCCGACATCTTTGCTCGCGTACATATCAAGGAGGGATCGAAGATTATGGATCAGTGCGGTTCAGCCGTAGGGTTGTAGGTTGGAGAGTGAGGTTGGGCCGAGACTCACGACTTACCAAACAAGCTATCTTCGCCTGACATCAGACTGCAGGAGCAATAGCAAGAATCGTTCAGTCGCGGTCCAGCCGACACAGCCAGGGCCGCATAATAGCCAAGCATGCTGCCTGATCCCTCGCACTGCAGTGCACAGCGATGCCGAATCCACTCACACGCGCAGCTCGGTGGGAGAAAACAGCTTCAGCCACGCCTCCGGTATGATCTTGCGGAATCCTTCAATGAAGGCTCTGTACTGATCTCGGCACTCCTGGTTGAGCCGATAGTCGGCTGTGAGGTAGATGTATTCGTGCACGTTGTCGTTCGTCACGGAGATGTGGGTGCCACCAGGCTTGAGTTCTGGACACGGAGAACATGGGCGAGAAGTGAGCCCAGCGGGCAGCTTGAGTGCCGACAGAACTTGCATATTCTTGTCACTTCCGCCGCCTGATGGTTTCCGGCGCAATCTGCCCTTCACTCAAAGAGAGTGCAAAATCTACCTCGAGTCACGACCTTGCCAAACACATCCAGATCAATGGTGAAATTGAGGCCGAAGTCGGCACAGTCCCCTTCGTAGTGGCGCAGCGATGTCAGGTTCTTGTAAAGCTGAGGGTCCAACGATGGAAGCTCATCCTGAAAGAGGAACGCCGTTGTCGCCATACGAAACACAGTTAGCGATGCGTGCAGGGCCAGTCCGTGCAGGGCCAGTCCGTGCAGGGCCAGTCCGTGCAGGGCCAGTCCGTGCAGGGTCAGTCTGTGCAGGGCCAGTGCAGCCATCGCAGCAACAAGAAGATGCATCCCGTCGATGCTTTTGGAAGAGACGTGATCACTCCTCCGTCAGCCACTAACCAAAAAATTGTACATGCCCAGCAACTTGGAGTAAATAAAATCTGCAAAGGGAATGTCGAGGGTAATGCCTTCGTAGAGCGCCTTGCCAAATACCCGCCCGACAAACTCGAGCAGCTCGAGATGATTCTCCTGCACGAATGACGTCGCAGACGGAACCACGGTCCCATCGGGTGTACTCTTGAACAAGTTCAAGTTGGGCTCGAAGCACTTTGAGGCCAGGTCCTCGAGGAATTCTTTGAACACTCCGCTGCGGTCGATGCCGGCCTCCTGAAGCCCTGTGGGTTCAACGAGCCCAGATTCACAGTCAACACCTCGTTCTGCAAGCGCACCGCGAATGCTGAGCTACTTACCGAGTCGGTTGACAAACTTGACGTGAATGGTTTGCTTGAATTGGTGGCCCGCAAGAGGTCCAAGCTGAGTAAAGCCGTCCTCCAAGACCTTTTGGTTCGAGCGCATGGGTCCATGCAACCCCAGGTAGCTGTGAGCGCTCAAGTACGCTCACGTGGCAGACGCCGGGCCCATACAATAACAACGCTGCATCGAGCTTGTTCAGATACCAATGTTGACTGATTCGGACTCGGGAACCAGAGACCTACCCTCTCTCGGTGTATAACAATGCGCGTAGAGCCAGAGCTTTGGTAGAGCGCCTTGTCGGCTTCGATGTAACTACGAAATATCTCGACTGAGATGCGGACATGTTTAGGCAATCACACAGTCGGACAGGCAAACACACGATCGCACCGGGATAGACCATGGAACCAGCGCTGCAGGCAATGCGTCACACTATATTCGAGTCTTACCACGGCTAGAGCATCCATGGCAGCAGTCAGCAGTCAGCAGTCAGCAGTCAGCAGTCAGCAGCCGTAGCAATCCAAAAAATCACGAGGATCAGCACAGTGATGAGTTTTGGATAATACGCTGGAAGTATCGCTTCGACAAGCGCTGCCCCTCGACCCCCTTGTTCCGAGCATCCGTCTGGTCGGCCGAATCTTACCTCGCAAACGACAGACACCACGGCTGATTGGCCAAGATGAGCGTGCATCGCCTGTCTCCCGCTCGCACATCGCGAACAAAGTCCTTCGCTGTTATGGTGCCGGTGCTTCTCTTCCAAGGGTTCGAGCTCGACTTTACAATGCCCCACATGTCGGTCTCTTCTCCGAACGCGCGGCGAGCGCTGCGGGTATGTAGAAGCGTCAGTAGCTTCAGGGCTGGATCCAGAATCGATATGCTCTGGGCCAACGCTCCATGGAGTTCAATGACATCCGGCTGCTGCTGCTCCTGAACTGTTGTTGAGTCCGATGGTGCCGAGATACGGGCAACTCTGGACTGATTCCAAAAGAGCTGGTAGCAAAAATGATTCAGGAAGAGCGAAATCTTGGACAGCTCCTGCAGACGAAAGGGGCGCTCAGTTTGGTAGATCTCTTCTTCGTCCAGAGTCCTGTTGTCAGATAAGTTGGCCATCGGTGAGCTATGCTGCGGATGGTCGCCGCGGGCCGATTCGGCAGTGGCCAATATTGCAACTGTCTCTGTCTGCCCAAGAGGACTCAAAGGGCACGCAGACTTACAGAAAGATGAGGTACATTCCTTCGCAAAATAGCTCCAATATAGGCATCAGCGGCTCTTTCGCTGGCTCAGCGCCGACAGCATCCAGAAGAATGTGCAGACGGTCGCGAGATCCGCCAAAGAGCGACGACGGGACTGTCGTCGCGGCCAAAAAGCGCCAGAGGCCAGGCACCAAGCCAGGGTGGAAGCTCAGCGAGCTCATGATCGATGGCTTGAAGGCCTGTATGGTCCGTGTGAGAGCCAGGAAGAGTTCGCATGCATCATGGACGGCAATTGTTGCCAAGGTCTGCTCCGTTACGGATCCTCGTGGACTCTGTGCCGGAGTACTTGTCGCTGATGCAGACGCAGCCTTGACATCTAGCACGGCCGCAAAGCTTGTGGCCACAAACGATCGCCTCCACAAGAGTGCGAGATCATCGCCAAGTCTCTGGTAGCATTCGGGTGAGTACGTCTTGATGCTGCGTGCCTGGGTCCACTTCAGGATTGGGTGATATTTGCGGTTGCTTGGCAGGACACCGGACGGCTCGAGTCCCTGTTGCAGAATATACAGCACAGATCGCACAAAGTCGCTGTGCCGCTCCGGACGACCCTCAACACGGGATGCGCTTGATGGACCCGGTGCCCTGTGATAGAGTGCCGACAGATTGGCAGTAAGAAACACGACCGACTCGGATCCAGCGACCTCGGCAAGCACCTGGCGGCGGCCTGTGTGCGAGGCCAGCGTTGCCGTAATCTTGTCGAGGAGCAGCGATTTCGACAGCAGCGTCACCGCTGTTGGGTCGATGGCCGAAATGAGGAGCGGTATCGTCATGAAACGGCTGATGAAGAGTGTTGGCCCGTGCTCTGGCTCATCGTGGGGTCTTGTGCTGCCATCCGGCGATTGATCAGGGGCCTTCTCCATCGACGGGGCCGGCGAGTTGCTCGCCAATAGCGAGAGCGACAGGATATGCACCATCCCATTCACCCAGAGGTTCAGCTTCTTGACAACTGCCGTGTGGATATCGAGACGTTTTTTCAACGATCCGATATGGACAAGCTTCTGGATCCGGACCTGTATCGGGCCATGCGACAGCCCATGTGTCAGCTCGCCAGGGCCGCCAATAGCGTGCCAAGCATTCAGAGGCATGCCGTGCTCACCTCCAGTCCAACGGCAATGATTTCGTAAAAGTCGGATCCCCGCAGGTACCGGAAGACACCGGCGCTGTGGGGCCCAAGCACCTTGACGTCCATGAAAACAATCATGAAGCGGAGCTCTGGTCCGGTCAGGTAGAGATCCATATTTGGGACCGCCGTCAGGTCATTGAAGGCCCTCACCAAACGCCCGTCGGCTTTGGCCTGAATCACTTGACGAGCGCAGATTTGGAGCAGCCGCCCCATCAGCGGAACCGCACACGAGCAGAGTTGCTGGGCAACCTTGGTTGGGGAGTGAGCAAGAAGCGCCCGGCAAAGCGCCAGGAGCCGGAGTTGATCCTGCTCGGGTTCGTAGAATCGTACGAGCAGTCCGGCGGCAGGAGGCAGGCCGTCCAGATCGAGCTCGATGTGCAGTAGCGGCTCGCCAGCATCCTTGGGCGGCGACGACGCTGCGGTGCCGGCGGGCAGCGGATGCTCGTCAAGAACCCGGAAGCGGGTCCTTTGGTCCCAGTCACTTCTCAGCTCGGCTGTGCATGTTCTTTGACGACGGAGCCGCACGAGCGAACGGAGGATGGTCCGGGCTGCTGCCTGTCGGGTATTGGCCTGTTGGGCTTCAAGCCGGGCTTGCTCTCGCTTCTCTCGCTCCTCCTTGGCCTTGGCAACGAGCGACTTGGCATCGGCATTCCGTTTAGATGACTTGAGCGGCGTAAAGTCCATGGCCGAAAATCAAGGCTGGAGCGTCGTCGAAGAGAGTCGGCTAGGTGGGGAGGGGAGGGAGGGGGAGAGTGGAATATGGTTTGACGGAGGCAGAGCGCCGGATGGCGATGGCGATGGCGCCGCGACTCATGAGCCACAACGGCGGCTCACCACCAGCACCCATTTGCGCTCTTCGCACCGCCCGTTGTTGGTTGGGGGAGCTGCTCAAAGTACTTGGCGAGCCTGAGTCTGCTCGATGGGCATCCCTTTGCCCGATGCTGGACACGCCGTTGCCCATGGTGGACGATGGATTGGTGTGTGTATTCGGGACCCAGAAAACAGCGACAGCCCTAACTCAAAAACAGGGCGCTTCGTTTTGGATGCGTTGTGCATCCTGCGCCGCAGCGACGACAACGACGAGCCCAAGACGCACCATCGAACTATACTGCAAGAGATACTCGTACTGCCTATCCGCTTAGCCCCGCTCGCTCGGTCGTATTTGGCAATGTGCACGCAAGTCGCACCTCCTCACAGATGAAGGCGCCACTACTTGTGGACAGCGTCGTGGATCTGGCTGAGGTGGCGACGGGCAGTGACCTTGCGCTTGGTCTTGAATTCATAATGCACATCCTCCGGGTCAGGCGAGTGGAGGGCAATGTTGACGGGCTCGAGGCTCTCGCGCACATAGCCGCGGACGCTCATCTGTGGATCGTGCGAATACACGCGCAGCCCAACGGCGACGCAGGGAAGGTCCTCGTCGTCATCGTCGTCCTCGCTGGGCGAGCTCTCGGGGTCGGACAGATAGGCTTCCTCGACATCCAGGATCTCGGTCTCGGCGGCGTAGACGGCCTTCTTGCCCTTCTTTCTCTCCAAGGTCAGAACCTCGGCGGGCGGCTCCGGCGTGGGAGAATCTCGGGGACCGTGGGACAGCGAGGGCTGCTTCTGCACCTTGGGGCGGGAAGCTGTCTCGGTCGAAAACTGCAGTTCGACTTCGGCCTTTTTGTGGCGCGGCTGCGGACCCATGACCTGCGATCTGCTGATGTTCATGTTCTGGTTGAGCCGGATACACTTGGCCCAGTTCTCGGGACGGACTGACTTGACAACATCCTCGAGAGGGAGATTGTAGTTGTACTCGCGCTCGACCTTGACATGGACCTGGTAGCATCCAGGCTTGAGCTGCAGCTCGACGTTGACCGAGCGGCGGTTGACATCCAGGGTGCGGTTACGCACAAAGTAATCGTCCGATCCGTCTCGATGGATCCGGAAGTGGATAATAAAGTCGTACTGGCCCTCGAGCATCTTGAAGTAGCGCGTGTCCAACTGCGACAGCACCACGATGGCGTTTGTTTCGCTGTGAATGGTCAGGTCAAAGTAGATCTGGCCGAACTGACCAGGGAAGTGAACAGGAGCCTCCACCCAGTGCTGGGCGACGGTCCAGCTGCTGTCAAAGAGGCGGGTGCGGTCGATGTACGACCATTCCTGCAAAAAGTCCGAGTCTACATGTGCAAGACGATAGACAGGCATTCAGCAAGACAGCGAGCAAGCGCTCAGCAAGACAGCGATGCAGGACAGCGGGCACGGGCAAGCGTTGGTAAAGACAGCAGACAGGGAACTTACACTCCATCTAGTATGTGCGAGGCAGAAACGAGGTGGACGACGAAGCGTCACCACCGATGGACAGGGATTAGCGATATGCCGATGAGCTCTCGTCCCCGAGCATTTACAAATGACAACCCAGCAGGACACCGGGTGAAGCCGTACTTACCCAGAAAACACCGTCATCGCCAAAGTGGTGATCGAGTCTTGCCATCCACTCCGGGGTCCTGATTATAGTAGGAGGCACCGAACGGAAAACATAAGCAAACACAGGAAGGACATTCGGCCCGACCGGAGGTCCTAACACGTCCGAGCTTACCAGAGGTGGCTGCCATCGCTCCACGGGCCGTTCCTAGTGACGGACAGCATCAAAGACGCGTGCTTAGTCCAGACTGATGGCGTTTGCGGAGTAGCAATCAAAAGGGCGATTGGGTGGAGTACAGGCGCAACAAACATCGCAAGGCCGTCTCGGCTCTGTAGTTACCATTCTTGGCGGCCCCACGGGTTTCTGTGGCGATCAGGGCAGAGCATCAGTACATAGGGAATCGATCGCCCGCGAATCCTACACAGCAGCGCATCCAGATACTCACCGGAGCTTCACAAACCGCTTGCCATGCTCCTCGTGTGTGCTGATCACGCTGTAGGAGTGGTTTGGAATCAGCCCGTTCGTAGCCCGGATCTGCTTTAGATTGCCGAGCTCGTCATATTCAGGGGGACGATCAATCCAGCAGGCAAACAAAAAGTTCTCGTTCGCTCGGGTGAGCTCCTTGGTCCAGAAGGTATCGATATCAAGAATATCACGCGGGCACAGGATCGTCGTGACACCACCAGTGAGGTCCTCAACAGCCTCTCTGGAGGAACAGAGGCGCACGGGTAAGCACAGGAAACCGCTATCGGTGCGACGAATGCAGCAGTTCAGCAAGAGGAGAGCACGCTGTGTGCAACTCACCCGGCAATGCCGCCTGTGTCCGCCAAGCATCGCAAAGATGTGGCCACCGAGATATGCACCAGGGTCCGGCAATGGCATTCAAGGCCGCAGGATAGCCATTCCAAGCGCCGGAGATCGGCCGCATATGCACAGATAAAAGTTCCAATATGAAGCTACAGGTCAGTACAGATTCATGGCCAGATGACTTGGCTAGCTTACTTGGCAGCAGGACTTGAGTATCAGGCGACGCCGGGCCGGATGCAGCACACGGGCGAACACACTCGCAGACAAGTCCTGCCGAGCACTGCAAAGGGGCAATCGACATGATCACCTGAGATGGCTTCGTAGTCGCCATGAATCTTGGCATAGGCTTTCTCGAGCAGAGGCAGCCAGGTCTCGTTTGGAACCTCACAGCTCGAGAAGTACAGCGACTCAGAGCCCGTCAGCATCACCTTCTTGTAAATGTACTCATTCTTCAGGGTTTTTTGTATGTCGCTGTCGGCCCAGTGGAAATCGGGCTCTTTTACAAAGAGCTGGTCATCGACAACAGTCGAGATCCAGTCGCCATCCTTGAAGAACAGAAAGCCGTAGACACCGACCTAGCGAGCACAGACAGATGCCCCCACAGGGGAGTGAGGTCAGCGTTGACGGGGGATGCCGGTGCTCGAGTAGCTCGAAGCTAAACAATCGCCATCCAAGCATTGAGAGCCAGAGGCAAGCGGTCCATGCTCTCAGGATGCCGCCAAGCCCACCTGTTCGTCTCGATCGATGCAGATCTGCGATATGAGACTCTCGCCCATGGCGTGCTTGCAGTTGCGCAGCGTCGAAACTGCAGCCAGAAACCAGCAGTCGGACTGCGAGCCCTGCTTGATGTCGCCGGGCTCGCCTTCCTGGGCGAAAAAGACCGGGTTCTCGAAGATCTGGCCGATGCGCTTGGCGGGCTGCACGCCCTCCTTTTGGACCTCGTCCTTGTCCTTGAGGAGGTTGTAGAGGCACCTCTCAGTATCGCTGTAGAGGTCAAAGTTGGAGTCTCTGAAGCGAACATTGCGCTCTCTGCATTCGCCTGCCGGCCGGGGTTTAGAGCGCGATCCAACGAGGTTAGCCCAGCAGAGACAAGACAAGCGGACATGTGGCTACGGACGGCCATTTCGAGGAAGCGCTGCCTTTGCTGCGCCGACCCCTCGACTGGCAGCTGAGCCGATCTTGTACGGCTGCTCGAGGAAGAGAGCCGGTCACAGAACCCAAGACTTGGGCTCGCCGGCACAGGCAATCAGAGGCCGATGTGCCACGGCGTAGACAGCTCGATAAAGTACGACACCATGGCATGGGCAAGACAGCACTGTTGAAGCAGGACTCGTAAACCCGCTGGTCAGAGATGAGCCAGGCAACTTACGGGCGATGCGGGCGACTTTTTCGCGGCACTGGCGCTTGGCCTCCTCCAGACCCGCAGTGACGAGGAGAGTGACAGGCTGGGGTGCAATCTTCTTGGTGGTTTTCTTGCTGCGGGGGAAGGAGAACTCAGAGTTGAATGCGTTCCAGTCCGACCGATTGACTGTGGCCGATTTCTGGAGGCCGCCGGTCCAGGTTGGTTCCTGGGTGGGGCCGGTACCAGCCTTAATGGTGGCCTTCCGGCGGGACTCGACAGCGGCGGCATTGGGTTTCTTGTCCTTTGGCGAGATCATGGTGGCGGGGCAGCGTTGGCAAGACTCTCACTCCGGGGCGTGGCAGGCTGTCGACAACAGCACAGGACGCTTGCACGGCGAGATGGTGGGCCAGGAGATGACGACGGCGGGGCTGGACCTGGAGCGAACTTGGGACCAGAGCCAGAGGCAAGGGAGGTCGGTGGCGGCACCAAGAGTGGGCGAGGACGCAGCGAGGGGACAGCGAGAGACGCTGTCTGTGGCTCCGGGCGCTTCTCGGGTCCCGGGCCTTCTCGCTTGCCAGGAAGGATAGCCACGTGCTGGGCCAATGAACGAGGGGCGAACAAACGAACGAACGAACGAACGAATGGCCAGGTGTATTCGCCGCAACATTCCCGCAGCCAAAAGCAGCAGGCGGCAACAACACGGCCAGGCCTGGCTTGTCTTCTGCCGAACAGCAAATCTACGTCTTTGGGGCCTTGTCCACTCCGTAGCTTTGCTTCCTGGTCTGGTCCCGCTCCTTCCACTCTTGCACGATCTTGGAATCACCGAGGGGCGCGTGGTGGATGATGACATGAGACATGGAGCATGAAGTTACAACGGCATCGGCTCAGCCCTGCTGGGCGGACTACTCGTCTACTTGCCCGCTCGCTTGCTTGCTGCTGAGACGTCCGCGACCACTGTCATTGCCAGAAGCCAGTGCTTACCCTCGAGTTGTTGGCATTTACGACATTTCCGCAAATATCTGAGGCAGCTTCGAGCATCAGCGAGCACCATTCTTCCAGGACGTCTCACACGCAAGCCAGACCGACGTGCTGTGGTGCACTCTCCATCGCTCGTGGGCGAACATACCGCCCAGCCGCTCGACGTCTGCCGTCGGTGTCTTCAGCACGTCCGGGGCCATTGTCTTTTGATTGCCGTAGCGCTTGTCCTTCTCGGAGACGTTGTTGACAAAGTCCGGGTCCGTGTCCCAGTCGTCTTCATCCTTGGTCTGCTGGAGATGCTCGCTGATTTTCGAGTCGATGGTGGTGTTGGCTTTCCACATCGCGTCG
Organism: Polychytrium aggregatum; assembly: GCF_025602895.1. Classification (NCBI taxonomy): domain Eukaryota; kingdom Fungi; phylum Chytridiomycota; class Chytridiomycetes; order Polychytriales; genus Polychytrium; species Polychytrium aggregatum. The sequence continues at coordinate 297,319 of NW_026516214.1, read as the reverse complement.
GTGCAGCTGGCTCGCTGTGGAGTGGAAGAAAGCGCTCGCTTGAAAGCCCAAGGGTACGAAAGGCCAAAAACTAATCAGCCAGCAAATGGCGAGGTGGATACTTGTGTGGGTTGTGTGAATCAGACGACTTTGATCGGCCGTTGTTCACACCTCAGTCGAGCACGGCTGGATTGGCTCATCGATGGTGGAAAGACGAAAGCTCGCAGCCGGACGACCCACACTGCAGGTGTGCTGTTCGTCTGAGAGGCTCTTCCGGCCTGCCGCTCTCCGCCCTGATCTGGCGAACAAGCCGCGCATCCGCCTGCCGCCTCGATCTGACCCTGGCTTTGACTCTGGCTCTGGCTCTGGCTCGTCCTGCACCCATGCTGCCGCAACTTCTCGACCCGTCCGAGGGCATCCTGTTCTGCGCCTTGGTGGCGGCTGGCTTTGTGGGCTCGTTCTATCTCTTCCCGGGTGCGCTCTTCGCCTCGCGGAATGATCCTGCCGTTATCAGGAACCGATTCAAGGCCTCCCTGGGCTCATGCGTGGTTAGCTCGGTCTCGATGGTCCTCCTCCTCCAATATAAAGGCGTTATTGGATACGAGGTAGGCCCTGTCCTTATCGTTCGCACTCTGTTCCCGAGAGTAGAGTCGTCATCACGGAATGCCACTCTGCAAGATCCGAGGCATCCCTTCGGAAACTGCAAGCTTCCTCGTCTGCTAACCCATCTATCGATGTCTCGGGGGGGGGGCTCCTGCACACATCGCATCTAGGTCTCCATTCTCGGTTTATTCCACAGCCTCGGATTCCGCTTCGATGGGCTCATGGCCGCGCTGTTCTTGCCGCTACTCCTGACGGCCGTCATCTTCTTTGGTCCGATTATGTCGGAGGGACTGATCCACGAAGCGCTTCCCTTCCAGCCGGGCTTCAACTCTGCGTTTAACATCTTCGCGCTTCGGACCTATGTCGTGGTAGGTCAGATCACTGGTATATGGGCAATACGGCGCACCGCAATTGTGATCCGGGCCTCTGACTGATCTGGCTCTGCCTGGGGGGGGGATTCTCAAGGGACCGATCGTCGAGGAAATCGTCTTTCGGATGTGCATGATTCCACCACTCAAGGCCAGCGGATTCTCCAACGTAGCCATCATCTTTGGGTCTCCTCTCTTTTTTGGAATCGGTGCGTCTCGTTGCCCGGGCATCTGCCTCGGAACACTCTGACATCCTTCGAAACATCCATGCATTCTCGAACCCCCTGCTGGAGATGCGGTGCCTGCTGACTGGGTTTGTTTCGTAACTGCCCGGTGCAGCCCATCTGCATCATGCCTGGGAGGCGTATCGTCAAGGCGGATCTACCCCACACGCACTCAGACAAGCAGTCTCGAGCTCGAGTAAGTCGATGGCCGAGAGCTCCCGGTCGATACAGCTGGCGCTGCACGAACAACGATGCCGATCGAGCTCGCCTTCACTTCATGGTCTCTGTCGGCGTCTCCGGTTCGACTCCTCGCTGGCTGGACCGCCAACTGGCCCGCTCTGCTCGGGAACTCATTCGTCATTTGCGACAGTCTTCCAGCTGGCGTATACGTCTGTCTTTGGCGCATATAGTGCATTTCTCTTCCTGCGGACAGGTGGGTATTCCCTTGTGCCTTCTGGAATCGCTTCTGGAATCTCTTCTGGGTTCTGGAATCGCTTCTGGAATCGCTTCCGGCCCTCCTGAGCATGTTTGCCCGGCGTAATACTCACATGCGGAACTGCAACGGAACGGCCCCCATGTATGCCAGGCCATATCGCTGCACCAATACTCTGCCACATGTTTTGCAATTACTTGGGATTCCCTGATTTCGAAGCCATCCGGCACGACCCTAAACTCAAGACAGGTATGTCGAGAAGCCCAAGGATGCAAACCATGATAGTGTGCTGGCGGGCCACTGCGATGCCGTACTAAGACGATGCCTCGGATCTGCCAGCTCTGATGGCATGCTACGTTGGCGGTGTGGCTGCCTTTTCCTTTATGCTGTTCCCTTTGACGGAGCCCGGCATGTATCATTCGGTCTTGTGGTAGTGGTAGAGTATAGCGTGCCGATCGGTTCAGGGCATCCCAATACAGCCAAAGAGAGCGAGCTTGTTCGCCATAACCATGCCCTGGACTGCAACCGCTGCTCGAGCAGCTCCGCTCCGCAGAATGCAGATCGTCCTTGAATGCTGTCGCGGGGATTGGGTGTTGCCGGCAGTCACCCAGGTGTGTGCGTAGAGAGGGCGCTCCAAGGTGCCATTCGCAATGGCGGCTCTTCATATGATAACACGGGTGTTGGATCGTTGTTCTGAACACAATGAAATCGGCATGTACATGGACTAAGGGGAAGAAGACGGGGAGGGGCGAAAGCGAGCGCCGGCACAAGAGTGAAGCAGAGGCCGGGCCGGCCCATCGCTTTCCAGCCAGCGTGTGAAATGAATAGGGTGGTGGTGATGAAACGCACGGGGCCAAACAGCGACGAGAAACTTGTGCGGACATCATGACTGAATGCGCATCCGGATGCGGCGATGCTGCTCCTGCTTGATGAGCCGGTTCCGCCAGAAGACGATGCTGCCAGCGACGATCAGCAGCGACAGGTTCAGGAGCTAGGAAGAACCAAAAGCTGCATCAGCATATTGCTGTCGGCACGGCCATAGGTTGCGGTGCAGTCGGTTCGGTCGGACATCCATCCGTTCGCCGTGTCGCTTTTCATCGCTTCCGTCACTGCCAGCGATCCCATTCGAGTCGTCGCTTTCCGCCACTGCCAATGATGCCGCTGTTACTGCGACACATTTGCCTTGGATGCGCGGCGTCTTTGGCCAGAAGAGCCAAGCCGCATTATACCGCGACGCCTACTTACCACAAAGATCATGAACCGCAGGTTCTCGGTCGTCGTGACGATCAAGCAGCTTCCCCAGGCGGGAGGCTCGGGTCGTTGAGTCTGGTGCTCCGAGTCGTTGGCCGGCAGCGACAGCGAGTGCTTTCGGGCTGCCTCGACGTGATGTGGATTGCCCTGGTCAAAGTCGACGACTTCTTCACGACAGGACAGGGGCTCTTTGTTTCCGAATGGTTGGCATTGATCCGCTTTCTGCTCGGTGATGGAGGTGGGTCGATCGAATGTGCGTGCGAAGGAGCGTGGGTCAGACAGAGGTTTTAAGAGATGGTCTCGGTGAGCAAAAGCACAGGAGGAGAGCGGTGCGGGATGCTCGTCCGGATGCATCTGGTGTTTTCGGACGTTGCCGGAGTGCAGATCCACGAGCTGCCGCACCTTCTCCAGGATAGTGCAGGACACACAGGGCCCGATGGACTTGCAGTGATATTCCAGGACAGTGGTATTCGTGAGCATGTAGCGGAAGGTGTGGGTATGTGGCTGGGCGGCTGCAGCCAGGCGAGCCAGCGGGCCCACCAGACACAGGGCAAGCACGGCCCAGGACAGCGGGTTGACGAGCATTCGGTAGATCGGGCTTGAGAGGGCTGGGTCGTCAACCTGGGTGGCGATGGCGGGTGATGAAGCTTGGCTTGGCTGGAGAGAACTGCGAGGACATCTTTCTCGGCGGGAACGCTTCACCACACAGCGAGAAGGACGGCCGCTCTCGCTGTGCTGGAATGCCTGCTCGCTGGACATCCAGGACGATTGCATGCAACACCCCGATCTGACCAAGAATCGCCACCATGTCCAAAGGAATCTCTGTCAGCAGCATCGAGTCGCTCTCGGCATTCTACAAGTCCCCGGCCTTCCGGCGACGCCAGACCGAGATCAGGCCTGCATCCAGCTCGATCGGTATGCATCCGGTCTCGCTTGTCCAATGCCATTGCCAGCGCTGCCTCGCTGCTGTATTCCGCAGTCCGCCCAGCGAGCAGCCAGCTGAAACCCAATGCATGTCTGTTCTGTGCCAGGTTTCCTGCCGAGCTACAAAGCCAGCGCTCCGCTCAACGACAAAATCTCGCTGTGGTAGGCATCCCATAGCCGTCGTCGCCGGGATCTGTGATGGGGACTCGTTTCGCCTCGTCCTTGGCCCCTCGACCCAATTTTGCCGATCTCTAAACCTCGATCCAACCGACCGCACACTTCCAGGAGCGGCGATATCACACGCCTCGAGGTCGACTGCATCGTCAACGCAGCCAACAGCACCCTCCTGGGTGGCGGCGGTGTGGACGGGGCTATCCATCGTGCCGCTGGTCGCGAGCTGCTGGCCGAGTGCCGGACACTCAAGGGATGTCCTGCAGGGCTGGCCAAGATCACCAAGGGCTATCGACTACCGGCCAAGCATGTGATCCACACTGTTGGCCCTATGAACAAGTCCTCTTCGGTCCTCACGAGCTGCTACAAGACATGTCTGCAGCTGGCCCAGCAGCATGGGCTGCGAACGATTGTGGGTTGTCCATGAACCGGAACTGCCGCCATAAGATGGCCGCGTGGGATGTGTGGTGGGTGGTGTGTGGCATATGATGAGCGGTGTGTGATGCCATGTTCCTCGTTGGATTGACCTCAGTCCCCTCCTCTCGCAGGCCTTTCCTTGCATCGCAACAGGCGTTTACGGGTCAGTTGCTGCTGCTGCTGCAGAGCGAGGAATGCATCGAAGGCCCTTTCGCACGCCCTCTTGCTCCATCTCACAACATTCCTGTGCTTCGACAGATATCCCAACCAGGCAGCCGCCCGAGTGGCTCTCAACACCGCACGCAAGTGGCTCGATGCCCACCCAGACTCGATCGACCGCATCATCTTTTGTCTGTTCCTCGACATAGACATCAGCATCTACAGCCAGCTGTGCGTGGAGTACTTTCCGCCGGCGGATACTGTCGACGACGGCGCCCTGGACGAGTACGAACCCGAGGCCGAGTCGAGCCAAAAGCGCCAGAAGATCGAGAGCCATTCCAACGATCGCGCTGATAAAAGTGCAGCCGGCGCAGAGGAGGGTACCGATGAACGGCTCCAGAAAAGCCCCCGTCAAGCGCAGAGGACCGACAAGGCGCCGGTACTGGATCGTATGGAGTCTATCCGATACGAAGACGGAAATCACAGCAATCGACCGGCACTGGGGCCTCGGACGCTGACAACATCCATGAGCATTATCGAGGACGAGGACGGAGGCGACAGCTTCAGCCCTCCCGAGTCTGATTCAACAAAAACGGGCACGGCCTAGAGTCGGTGCGCGGTTAACAGAGCTGGGTCTGGTGGGTGTCTCTGGTGATGGTGGAGCTGCTCAAAGTACTTGACAAGCCTGAGTCTGTATGAGCTCGATGGGTGGGTGTCCTCTCTCCCTTTGCTTTGGGTCACCTTGGAAACACCGGTTTGGTCATGGTGGACAATGGATGGCGTGTGTATTCAGGACCAAGAAAAAAGCGACGACCCTGGCTCAAAACAGGGTCTCCCGTTTCGTTTTTGGATGAACTGTAAATAGAAGACAGGTGAGCGGGGAGAGAAAGAGAGAGCGGGCGTGGGGATGTGGCCGGGACAAAACTAGCGGAGCGCATGAGCGCAAGGCTGACACGATAGGCGCAGACTAAAGGTACAAGAGCTGATGAAAACGACAGACATGATCATAAACAAAAACAAAACAAAACAAAACAAAACAAAAAGGGATGGGTGTGGTGACTTTGCAGGTTGACTGGAGAGTATCAATGGAATGGAATCGAAGGAATGGAGACACCGAACAAGACAGACAAAACGGTCGGAACGAACAGGGACGGAAACGGCACTATACAGGAGAAGTGAAACAGCGCTGCAGAATAGAGTGACAATGGGAATCCAAAGTGAGAAGAGGGAGTGCAGGATCATAAATAAGGTGGTCCGATATGGGGATCGGCAAGTGGGCCAGGGCAGCGAAGCAAGCACGGCGAAGCAGACGCCGCCAGTGCGCTGCCGTTGGCAAGTGCATCGAGTCGGTCTCGAGAATTGAATGGCTGCGGCGGTAGAGGCCTTCATGGAGGATCGCAAGCCCTTGTGGACGGCAGACGGGCACTGTTCGCAGCACAGCTGGGACCAGCCAGGCCACGATATCACATCATGGTGCCTGGGCGACCGACATTGGTGGCATCGACGGGCCGGTCGTGCATCGGGACTCCGGTCGGCACTGGGCTGTCTTCGTCGTAGGACGGGACAATGAGCGACTTGAGCTCGAGTTCGCGCCTCCTCTTGAACTTGGAGACGGCATCCAAGAAAGAGTTCTGGAGCTGGCTTTGGGTGGCATGGTTGTCGACCTCCTCAAGATCGTCGCTCTGGTCGTCGTGGTCGGTCATCATCGAGTCGTCGTCGTCGTCGGACATGTTGCAGTCCTCGTTGCCATAGAGAGCAGCGAACTCGGCCATCTTGGTCTCGCGTCTCTTGTGGATCTTGTAGGCCTTGCATTTTGAGATGATGCGGCGAAAGCTGGCATCGCGGGCACGGTCCTGCTCCCGGATCTGGTTCAGGACGCGGACCATCTTCTTGCGATCGCGCTCGCTGCTGGTGACGGACTGTCTGAGCTGCAGAATCTCGCGCTCGAGTTGGTATGGGTCGGTTGGAGGGGCTGGACCCGCGGTGCCAGGGACTGAGCTGGTCGAATTGGCGCTCTGGTAGCGCGAATGACGGCTCGGCGAAGCGGACTCGACCTCGTGGCTGCTGACATCGCTGGAGTCGGATCGGCGGCTGTTGGCGGCTCTCACGCGGCTTCCGTATGGACGAACACCGCCTAGATAAAGTCGAAGCACAAAGGGGTCAAACTCGGTGCACAGGACATGGGCGAGTCATCGGTGCAGCGATCAGGGCAAGCCCAGCGGATGAAACTGATCGAATCGCTGTGGCTGGACCATCGGCAAGGCAGGAAGCGAATCCAAGCGAGTGGACACCCTACTTACATGCATTGCAAAGGGTGCTTCCGTCAACCGGGCTCCGTCTCCACTGTGGCGTGTCGGTAGTGTGACAGATGCTGCAGAATCTCTTGACCTTGGCCGGGTGCACGGGGCCATCTGTTGTTTCCGACTCTGACAGCTCTGTGGGCGTGGCAGGAGTGACACTGATTATGGCTGAGACATGGTCGACGTCTCGGCCGCCCAGACGCAGAGACTGTCCTGAAGACGACACAAAGAGGCCCGAGTGGCTATGGGATCGGAGGCTGGGTTCATCGTCGGTGCTGCTCGAGTCCAGTGGGGGAATGTTCTCTTGGTTTTGGCTGCGGGCGAAGCCGCGGCTGGCGTAGGCAGCGGCTCGGGCGGATCGGCGGCTGCTTGTGGGGGAGTCGAGAAGCGATGGACCGCCGGCCTCCATGGGACCGGGCGACAGCGACTGCAGCGGCGAGGATGGGGTGGACAGGAGCTTTTTGCGGCGCTTGGCCTCAGATTCTGGGTCGATGGCCAGGGGCGCGGCGTCGTAGCTCAGGAGCGGTTCCAGTTCGGTGTAGAGTGCGTATTCGTTGGCGAGGGACTTTGCACGCTCAAGCGGGATCCATGTTCCTTGGAAGCCGTGGTAGCCGCCCTGGACCTTTTCGTGGGTGCCCCCGACGACGTCTCGCTCCAGGATGCGAGTGCGCTGGGGTTTGGTCAAGCCGGCGGCTCGGAGGATCTGTGTGGCGTTGATGTAGCCATCGGCCTGGCGGCGCATGACGGGTATGTTCTTTGCGCGGATTTCCCAGACCGGGACGTTGGAGTAAATGGCACCTCGGACAGAGTTGCTCATGGTGCCAGAGATGACCAGGCCTGGCGGCGAGCAATTGGGAGAGGAAAAGGTGAAGGAGATTGGTGGCCACGGAGGCTCAAAAGTAGATGATTGGATCAAAGTGGAGACCACAGGGGGGGGGTTAGATGGTTGGTCGAGCTTGTGCAGGGCGTGGGAACCGGGTTCGAAGGAGGGCTCTGGACGGTGAAGGGTCGGACGATGTAGGGCAGAGCTGGCCTGTGGTGACAAATGCAATGCAGCGATGCGGGGTCAGGCCAGGCCAGGGCCAGGTCAGGTTAGACACAGAGACGGTGTGTGGTCTGTGGTCTGTGGTGGATAAGATTGAGGCAGAGGGAACTCGCGTCCAGAAGGCTCGGCTGGACGGCGGTTGAATGTCCGAAAGGGGAGGCGCGGCGCTGTGCCGATGGTGTCGTCTGCGAAAGGCGATAAGATTTGTGTTGGTGCAAAGGTGCGCCGATGTCGATGGGTGCTTTGGGCCAAGCAGGCTGGATGCGCCTTTGGGTGTGCTGGCGGGTGGGCCTGTGGGCTTTTGGAGGGGAGGATGTCCGCCGACCACGCGACGGGAGGGAAAGGTCAGCGCGACGAAACAGATGGCGCGGAGGCACCCAAACGAGCGCTGGTCTGATTGGAGGGGCGCGACAAACACAGCGGGCGTGATGGGAAAGGAGACGACGCCGGAAGCACACCAGGAAGCCAGGCAATGCAGAGAGGGGTAAATAACAGCACGGCGAGGGATTCGTCTGCAGGACGCCGGGCCTGGGGCGGGCCCGGGTGCGCAGAGTGATCGGGGGCACTGCACAAGATGCGGGAGACGCCGGCGGTGCTGGTCCTTGGAATTCGGGTATTAGAGGGAGAGGGAGGCAGCACAAGCCGAGGCATAAGCAAGGGACAGCAACTCACCACCGGGACGAATTGATTGCAGAGCGATTCACAGAGGCCGGGTGCTGTGGAGAGCGATGCCGTTGAGGGAACCGATGCAGCAAGCGACGAACAGCTGCGGAAGTAGAGAGCGGATGGGCTGAGGACCGACGGACGGTTGTCTGCACGGAGGAGGCACTTGCTCGGATTTATATACGGCGGCCGGTTGGATGGCGAGGGCGGCGAGGGACAACGGAGGATTTGTTGATGCTGGATAGGAAGCGTGTTAGAGGACCAGGGCGGATGGGGCCATTGGGTTCCTCAAAACGTGCTGTTCTCTGACGAATTCCGGTCGGGAGAAGGCACGGGATGGACCTCGAGCGATGGACGGAGTGGTTTGGGCGATGGGCGCAGCTTCGAATGCCTGAAGACACCTGAAGGACGCCTGGAGGGAAACTTGGAGGGAAACCTGGAGGGCGGGAGTTGGGGAGTCGGCCAAAGCAGTGCCCGTCGACAACGAGGGGGGACAGTCGGAGCACGGGGGAAGGCGAAGGGAGGGTCAGCCACGGACGACGCAAGGGCCGGCAGGAGCGAGACCGCCGAGGAACAGAAACATTCCGACCAGCATTAATTACCTGCCCAAGGGTATTAGTAATGGGGACAGATGATGGAGCAAAGGTCGGAGAGCGCTGTGGTCGTTCGGCGACGGGGGATATGGGAAACGGCGATGCCAGGGAGCGCGGCTCTCGGCGGGCGTCTCGGCAGGCGTCTCGCCGCTCCTCGGCTGCAGCTCGCTGCCTCTCGCTCTCGCGTGGTCCGGGCCAACACCGACAGCGGCGCGTCGGCGGCAGAAAAAAAAATCACGCGCGCGGACGCGGCCCGAATGCCGAGACGGCGTCGCCTGGGCTGGCCGGGGGGGGGTTCGACGGGGTCATGGGCATGGACGAGGGCAACGGGAGCAGCGAGGGTGATGTGCATGGACGAGGGCGACGGGAGCAGCGAGGGTGATGTGCATGGCTGAGAGCGATGGGGTGACGGGTGATGGGCACCAACGGAGGCAATGAAACTCGGTGGCTCGGGAAGACGCGAGCGAACAGCGGTAGAGAAATGCAAGCAGCGAGCCTCAACCTGTTCGCCGTACTGATACCGTCGTGACGAAGAAGAGCACCCGGCACTTGGTTTGTTCCTCAAAGTCTATGCCCGTCTCTCACTCGCTCCCCTCTCGAGCATTCTTGCGCACACTCTCGCGCAATCTCTCGCACGCTCCAGACGATTCCTCTGCGTCTGCCGTTTGCGCACCTGCCCGGGTGTCGTGGCCATTGCGATGAGCAGCAATGTCGCAAAGGACCGCGAGTGCCCATCGGCTGACCGCCCCCAGAAGCCGTTCTGTTGCACCGCGACGCATCTGTCCCACCCGCCCGCGCACCCTGGGGCCGCACGCGTCGCGCGTCGTCCACCGCAATCTCCGATCCTGTCCGAGCGCGACGGCTGCGCACGGTTGCTGTCGCCGCTGACTTTGATGCACTGCTGCTGCATCGCTGGGATCGCTGGGATCGCTGGGATCGCCGCATGGATCTCCGCCGAGCAATGTCTCGGTGTCCGTCTCAGCGCCAGAGGAGAGCAGCCGTGGTCTGGCGGAGCGAATCGCATCTCCGAGCTCAACATGGTCGCGCAGCAGGCGTACTTGGAGTCAGCAAAACCGGGGTGTCTCGGTTCATTTCCGCAAATGAATTGAATCGCTTGATCACGGCCGCCCCGTGCTCAAAACCCGGCGCGGCCTGCTCTTCTTCCTTTCTCACTCGCATCCATCCGCCGCCTGGTCGGTGCTGCTCCCCTCCCACTCGGTAGGTTTCCGCGCTGGCGTTCGTTTTTACTGCGTTCTGGCTTCGGAAGCGGGTTGAAATGATGCTTGCGCTTTGATGAGGTCGCTTTATAAGCTTGACCGTTGAAGATTTCCTTTATGGACTATCCCACTGATCGCTCGACCCGGCCATCGGAATTTTACCGCTGCGCCGCTGTCGATTTGCTGGCTCCCACTGCCCTTTCCTAACCCACCACCTCCGCGCTTGCAGGTCTCTCTATCCCTTGCACACGCACTCAGCTCGGTCCCTCTCTGCGCATCACCAGTAAGCACTATCCCGCCAGCCAAAGCCTGTGTGTATGTATGTGTCCTCACGAATCGTTCGTGAATCGATCGACTCCAATAAACATTGCATCAGCCAATTTCTTGACCAACGAGCACCCTCCCAACTTGGTGCAGAGCGGGATGGGCGGGTGCAGGCTTTTCTGGGCCATTGTTGGCCGCCGGGTTGATCTGCTCGGTCCCGAGTTCTTCCTCGTGCGGGGCTTTCAGATCAGTTGGTCCTCGTCGTCGTCCTCGATCCAGTCGACGTCGGCGGCCTCGGTTTGCTGGTGCAGATCCGCCAGACCAGTAATTTGCTCGAGATACTTTGGGGTGTTGAAGGCCTTGAGGAGGAACTGGTACCCATCGTTCTGGTACTCGGCGAGAACCTTTGCAGCAGAGCCAACAGAGCCGAGTCAGTTACCTGGTGGGGCTCCTTGGCGTGTTGCCGACCACTCTCTCCCAGGGCCAAGCACCGTACCGTGGGCGAGCATGCCGTGCACTTGTCATAGGCCGATCCGGTGATCAGTAGGTTGTTGAAATGTGTCAGGAAGCCGCGAATCTGATGCGGAACCAGTCCAAAGGGTGTCGGCGTTGCGTCGGCTGGGCTGGTTTGGCTGTCAGCAGGGGCATGTCCCCTAGTAGATCAAGAGCACGGCAAGGTCGCTGTCAGTTGCGGTTGCTGCTTGATTCGATGGCTTGGGATAGGCGACGGAATCGCCCTCGGACACCGTCGTGGAGCTTCCGCCTCCATCCCTTTCTCCCAGGCCGTCTGCCGGCTGCAAGTGCAATGCTGCTTTCACTTACGCGAGCGGATGATTGATCACGGAAACCATCAGCTCGACTGCCTGCGAGCTGGCGAGGGCACTCAGACCCGGTCGCGTAACAGTGCATTGCTGGTCCAGGGTGCGGTCGCTGAGAGACTGTTGTCGACGGCGGCGGTCAGCAACACTCCGAGGCAGCAGCGATATCCAAGGGCGGCGATTGCTCCATCCATCGATTGTCAGACTCGGTGACCAGAAGCAAGCCCATGACTGGATTGGCCACAGTCGCCAGAGAGGGGGACTCGGCGGACAGAGCACAGGTTACAGAACACTTACATCGGTGGGTGCAACAACATCGTTGCAAAAATAGCATCCCAGTCTGCTGTCTGTGCCCGCGGCTGCAGCTCGCATTCCATGGCGCATCACCAGGAAGGTATCGAATCCGAGGGCGGCGTTGATGACGATCTATACAGAGCAGAGCAGGACCGTCGGTGAGGGAGGGGGGACATACTCTGGCTGGATCAGCACAGATCGCCGTCGGTCGCTTGCAAGTCTCACCTTCTCGTGATATGCGCCCAGCAGAGTCGGGAGCCATCGTGCCTCACGAGAGTCCGTCAAGAGGAACAGAACATCATGGCTCTTCACAAGCTCTTCAATCTTGGCAACATCCTCTTTGACTTGGCCCACGAGATGGGCCGGGACTTCGTGTCCGGGCATTGGGATGGTGACGGAGTGGCCCTCCGCATTCTGGAACCACCGGGGTGGCAAAGTCCACAGGACGGCGACAAAAGATGGATACAGAGATGTCAGCAAAAGCAAAAGCAAAAGCAAAAGCAAAAGCAAAAGCAAAAGCAAAAGCAAAAGCAAAAGCAAAAGCAAAAGCAAAAGCAAAAGCAAAAGCAAAAGCAAAAGCAAGAGCGAGGTACAACATTGACGCCGCAGCGATTCTCCATACGATCGCAGATCCTCGTAGTCTCATATCGAGGTCTCGCGCAACTCACCACCCCGGGAAAGATCTTTCTGAGCTGCTCGGCGGCAGCAGCGGCCTTGGGCTTTCCTCCGTCCAGACAGTCGTTGAACTCGAACAGCGGCTGGCGCACTGGGTTCGAGAACGACACTTTGCCGTTGTCCAGCAGCGTAATGTTGCGAATGCCCCAGGCCTGGTGATATCACACAATCAGCAGTCGGTCAGCCAGCTTGACCCTCGCCCCAAAGACTACTCGGATGATGCCGGTTCCCATGTTGCTCAGTCCATGGCTTTGATTACAGACCATCAACAGCCGGGCGACATAGCATCCCAGCGTGCCGGCCCCAAAGAGCAGACACTTGGTCGCACCAATCCTCTCCAGCTGGAGAGAAGGCATGATCCGCCACCGCATCAGCTTGAGGTTCAGGTCCACGGCTGTATCGGCCAGTCTGGCAGCATCATGGGAGATTGCAGCCGCCATACGTGCATCGTGGTTAGTCCGGGATGATACAGCCATGCGGAATACACAGCGCTCTCGGTTGCCAGAATGTCCAGCCACGCTGTCATGGGAAAGTACTACCTGTGAGGATCCATCAAAGGAGCCAAATCAACGACTCGGGCACCGAGTTTTCCGCTGGTGTTCTTCTCCCAGCCACCAAACTTGGGACAGTCATCTAGAGCGAGGCACAGGCACAGGCCAAGGGCCGTTGCAGTCAGGCGATCGCCAGTCGAGTGCGCAAAGCAAGGGATCATCGGGCGAGCCGGAGAACGCTGTTCCGTATGGACTCACCTCCGAGTTCCAAACTCGAGACATCCAGAAGCACGACGAGGCTGCTGGATATGTCGCTTCGTCCGAGAACTTCCCGATAGCACACCACCTTGATCCGCTGCAGCGTGGGCCAAGTCTTCTTCAGGAAGATCGCATAGTTGCGGAGCGGCCATCCAGGGTTGCCAGGGAGGCACGAAGGATCCACGAATCCGACCGTCATCTCCTCCGGCACCTGCTCGGGAGCGTCTGAGAGGGCTTGAGCGACAGGCACCTCCCCTTCAACCACCTGGAAGAAGGAGGCTTTTGAAGGCTGGCGCTCCCGCAGGGTACTGAAGCTTTGGTAAAGAGCCGCGATCTAGATTGCCATCGTTGCGGCAATATATGGGCGCCGATCGACATCATCGTATCAGCAAGCATCGACATTGGCAAAACAGCGCACATCGAACCAAAACCAGCGACGGAGGACACTCGACGACGCATGACTACCTGTTGCTCCGAGTAATACTCGGCCAAGGGGGCGACCGCAGTGCCTTCTTGGAGTCTCAGTGGGAGTGTCGGCATCAACGCGGGGAAAGCAAACCAGTAAAAGTACTTGTACTTCTTCAAGTCGGCAAAGGTGACGAGCAAGAACCGCGAGAGTAGCGAGGGATCGTCGAGGGCTGCGCCGGAACAAATGTCTTGCCATATCTGCGGCATCAGAGGTACACCAAGATGCAAACCGAGTACATCGCAGTCTCATTCGTTAGTATCTTGCGAGAGGCGCTGGCACCAGCACACCCGGAGACCAGAGGAACACACAGCTGCCCGCGGCTGCCCACCTGTTCGGCCGTGTCCTTGAGCAGAGCGTTTTTGTCGAGGGCCTTGAAGTCCTCCACCGTATTGGTGTTCTTCAGTGTGCCCGGAGCGACGCAAGAGAACGGCGGAATGCTGCATCACCAAGAACACCAGCATGAGCGAGAATATGTCGGTTCGGGCTGGCCTCGATGGCATGTTCGTCGTCATACCCCCCCGCCACCAAGCCCAACAGGATACCCGTCCGAATTGGACGGACCAGTCTCCCAGACACCACGGCTTACTTTTGACCTGGCTCAAAGGCCGACGACGAGAGGCACAGGCGCGCCGGCAAGCTTCCTGCAGAGCGAGCCCCGGAAGAAAGTGCGTTGCTGAGCGCCGTGTTGTTCGAGTGCCCGTCATAGAACCCTTGGATCGGAAGCGGCGAGTCGTCGAGGCGCAGGACGTCGACCTTGCGAGCCGCCAACGCATGCCAGAAGGTTGCTTCGACGGCGCTTGAGAAGGTGTCGAACTGCAAAGGGGCACTGGCTGGAGCCGACATGATGAACCGAGACGATGCGCAGGGGCGAGATAGAGACGAGGTAGGATGGGCGAGTGCGGAGGAGGCGCTTGCAGGTCGCCGGGGGGAGATGGTGCGGAAGGAGCAGATCGAGAGCAAGTGCCAGGGCCTGTTGTCCAGGGCCTGGTCATGGGGAGAATGGATGGCTCTGTGGCAGCGCACGCCGCGAGCAAGAGGCCGAAGCCGACCTGGCTGTGATCTCGACAGACCGCCATCGCCCCGAGCCTCTGTCGTCCCCGGACCGATCTTGGGCATCGGTCGATAGAGCAGCTGCCAAGCCGATCTGCGTCTCAACACCAGTACTCCCTCCGCTGCAGCCAGTCCGCCTCTCTCGGTCGCTCGCCATGACACTCACGCCGATTCCGCCCATCTCGATCGCCCAAGCACACCAGCCGATCCTGGTTCAACATCCGTCCGAGCGCACAGATCCCAAGGACTGCGTCCTATCCGAGATCGTGCAGTACCAGTGCCGCATTGATCCTCACCGCATCCTCTGCACCCCGATTCGGCGGGTCTTTCAGTCGTAACTATCGCCTGCCGAATGCAAGTCGGGTACTACATACGGGCGACACATAGGCGGGTGCTGCCACGACTGACATGTTCGTCTCTGCTCCGAATATAGATGTGCTGGGAAGCCTCGAGTCGAGATGTAAGAAGCTGCACAGCATCATACATGCGTATATATCAATTCCCGTGGGCGAGCCGTCGGCATGCAAGATTGAGGGCATGCACGCATGGTTGTTCTTGGGCGGCGCTGACTCTCTGATGGACAGAACTCCTTTCCAAACCGACGCTCTCGTCAATGAGCTGCTACCAAGGTGACGATCGAGCTGGTTCTTTGGGAGTCGGGATAAATTGCACGCCTTGTCGTCCATGCTCCTGCCTAACAGCATTCTGCTTGCTTCCCTGCCACATCGCATCGCATCGCATCGCATCGCATCGCATCGCATCGCATCCAGCCAGGTCCCTGAGCACTACGGTGAGTCGTCTTGGGGCAGCTGAACCCGATAGCCAGGCAACTCCATTGCCCTCTACTAACAACCGGGACCCGCGGCCAGTGCACTCCAACCCGGCTCCCCAGTTCCCGTTCATGGAGCGAAGCGAACGATACTGAGACCCGAGCTACATCGGCGACCACATTCCCCGCAATCGACTACGACGGCCACTGGCGCACGGGTCGATATGCGCATCGATACCGAGCACAACAGAGCTTCGGCGGTTTCAGCGCCAAGCGGATCGAGTGTGATAGGGCTGAGGTGGCCCCTGCCACTATGTCACCGATGGTGTGGCAGTCTGGCAAAGGTCAGCAGCACCAGAGCAGCGCGGGCGATTCGGCAATTTTCCCAGCATTCCTTGGAAAGGTCTCTGACCACCACTACTGTGCTTTGCTCCTGGTGCCTCTGTCTTGCTCACGGGCAATCCCTCCCGAGCGCTCAAGCGATCGCTGCATCTACAATAAAACTCTCGGCGCACAGCTTCACATCCATCCGCGCAGTGCGGGCTCCCTGTCGCTTCGAGCCCACGGCCCAACCTGCCCAGAGACCACCGCCGAGAGACCCGCAGCCAGACACTGTTCCCGCAGACTCATCGCACCACTACATCACCCCTCTTCGCCCGCCCGAGATCGAGCCATCGAGACCGAGCCGTCGAGAGCGCCGCCAACAGCAACACGGCGGAGCCAGGTTCGCGGCATCGCCCATCAGCACCGAACTCCACCGATACCGCCGGCAAACACACCGGTGACGGCGACCCTGTAGAATGAGCCAGAGCTCCGTGGAGAGCAAAAGCCAAAGTCAAATCATCCTCCCGACGAACGAGCTGTATGAGCGCCGCGATCTGCAACCCCGGTCTCGGTCTGAGGATGGGTCGTTCGGCCTCGCCCATCGACGGCGTTCGGTTTCGGCATCGGGATACGAGTCGACGCGAATCGACCCCGCCGTTGAGGCCATGCTCCGCGACATGCGGAACGACATCCTGGTCTCTAACCAGGAACTCTCCGAGATCAAGAAGAGCCTCCTGGCGCTGTCCGATGGTCGGTCAGCCCACGAACACACAAGCGCCGTCGATCCAAACCAAAACGCCGGGGGTAACGACAATCAGGTCACCGCACCCTCGCGGTCCTCTCCGCACACTTCGCAAGAACACCTGGAAGAAGTACACGATCAAGTCCCCGACTTTGACGAAGAGGCAAGCGTTATGCCGTCGATGGCCCGGAAAAACAGACGGGCAAGCATCCAGGAGGTCTTTTCGAAACCAGTCGAGTGGACCGTCAACCGGCAGCCCAACATCAAGATTGAGAGCAAGCCCCTGAAGATCATCCATCCGTTTTCGGGATTTCGGGCCGGCTGGGATGTGACTATGGGAGGTACGAAGCAGCCCCGCACACTGGCCGCGTATCGTCGATACGCTCGGGCACAACGAAGAGCGCGGGTGGTGATATCGCTTCCGTCGAGCAGATTCATGAAGCATATCCGCTCCTGGAGGCCGTTTGCATTGGCATGCGTTGATGGGGGCTGCCGACAGACCAACTCGCTACCTGTTCTGCAGTTTTGCATGACTTGCCTGCACTTCTGACGGCTCATCGGAACTTCTTGTACCAATAGCGTTCTACTTCCTGCTGCTATGGCTCGTGCCGCTGATCGTTGCCTTTGATGTCTTTCAAATCGCCGTTGTACCAATGGGCATCTTCACCTCGGCAATCTATGTGTGCGACAGCGTCGTCGGGCAGCTGACACAGAAGGTCGTCGAGGACGGCGAGAACATCAAGAAGCCAACACCCTTCTCGTTCTACCTTGGAGTGCTCATGGATCTGATCAGTATGGTTCCGTTCGAGCTCCTTCCGGTCACAAACAGCAACCTGCTCGTCCTGATCCATCTCCTGCGAGCTCGCCACTTTCCCAAGCTCATATCAGAGTCACAGATCTTCAAGCAGATACGATACGAACTGGAGGAGCACTTTGACATCGGAGAGTTGATCTGGACCCTTATCGGACTCACTTTTAGTCTGCTCATCATCTTGCACTGGGAGTCATGCGCCGTTTGGATCATGGGCAAAGCCAACGGATACGCATCATGGCCAGCTGAGTATCGGGATCAGCTCGTCAACCAGGGCTTTGGCGGACAGTACGTCTGGGGCTTCTACATTGCCGTCTCCAACACCTTCCCGCTGAGCTTCAGGTGAGCGGCCAGCGGCTTGACTCGGCACGAATCGAATGTGGGCCTGTGATGCACTTGTGGCCCCTATACAGCAGCAACGCGACTTGGGTTCATTTGAGGCTGCAAGCATACTCGGGTTGGCACTGTTGAACGAGGCAGGATGACCAAAGCAAGACAGCGCTCCGGCTCAATCGGGGGTTGGCGGCCCGGCATACTTTGTGGGAAATGCAGACAATTCACATTGCGGTTTCAACACTAGCACGTATATCACCTCGGAGCAAAACGTTTTCATTCTCTTTGTAATTGTGTGTGCAGTGCTGGTAAGTGCTGCTGATGCTACTGATGCTACTGGTGCTGCTGGAGTTGCTGACGGGTCGTCTTCGCACTGCATCGATTTGTGCTGTAATCTCGTTCTGGTCTCGATCTTTAGTACGCAGCCATCATCGGAACGTTTTCATCGCTGGTCATGGGTTTCGATGCTTCCGGTCGGCAATACAAGCAAAAAATCGACGCCATAAATGAGTATCTGCGCTTCAAGAAGATTCCCGACTCAACCCGAGCCAAAGTCCGAGAGTTCTACCAGGTCAAATACCACGGAAAGTTCTTCGAGGAGGCAAGTAGCCATGATCCAGGCGTCGCTGACATGGATGCAACAACATGTCACGTCATGATGGGATTGCTGTGGTCATGCATATCATTGCGTTCGTTGTTTTGCGGCTTTCTTGTCCGCTGTGCAGCAACTGCACCACGAATTACGCGGACATCTTGTGCAGCGGTACTTACCCTGCTCATTTCTCGGGCTGAATGCGCTTGGATCCCTGTTGATGCTGCGCAGGAGACGCTGCTGAAAGAGCTCAACGAGTCCATGAGGCAGGAGATAGCCATGTACAACTGCCGGGACCTGATATCGAAAGTGTCGTTTCTGCGTCGCAACAAAGGCGACGGCCGCGACGAGCTATTTCTCACCAAGCTGTGCATGGCGCTGGTGCCGTGCTATTTTATCCGGAACGAAATCATCTTTACGAGTGGACAGGTTTGTTTCCGTCATTGAAAGCCATCCCAAGGCCAGATCTTATGCAAGCCGATCCAGTGCCTCTCGGCACACTGAACTCACCGCCGGACGATCGTGTGTGCCAAACAGGAAGGATCAGATATGTACTTCATCCAGTCCGGAGACGTTAGCGTGATTGTCAACGGAATGAGCGTTGCCGAACTGTCGGACGGATGCTTCTTTGGAGGTGAGGCTCTTTGATCCGTGAAGCTCACTACAACCGCGCAATCAAAGCTGTGGCTGCAGAAGCCAAAGTCGCCGTATCAAAGGGAAGGGTTGCTAACAGCGCCCGGCTCTTCCGCCCTGGCTGGATGTACCCAGAGGTTTCCATGATAACGGGAAGCGCACGCACGGCAACAGTGCGGGCCAACCGCAAGAGTGTCATGTACAAGCTCGGACAGTCGGGATTCAACCAGATTCTGAATGAGTTCCCCGATGTCGGCCAGACCATCCAAGCCGCTTTTGCGGCGCGCATGTCCAAGGTGCTGAAAGAAACCATTCAAGCAGGGCTGACCAAAATACCAGGGGGAGTCTCCAGCCGCAGCAATTCAATAGCCTTTGGAATGAACCCGAATATCAGCGTCAACGGGGATCTCCTGGTGTCAGGCAACATCATGGGCGATGTGTAGCGATCGCGACTCGTCCCGGAAGGAAGATGAAACTCTGTGTTTCAGAATATATTCAGCTGGTGCTCGTCAACAGGCTCACACGGACCCATCATGGCCCTGCCACCTTCGTTTGTCGACAGAAAATCCGTCTGAGAGCATGAGGTCTTGAAGACTGGCGGGTTGATTCCCCTGGGCGACGATCGACTCGCACCATGCGATCGTATTCTTGAGTCCGCTGATGCTGCCACCATGTCGGATATCGCTACGAGTTCATATTCCCACGACCGTTGACAGCTCGCCGCCATGTGGTCTGCGATGGTGTGCCGTGAACCTGGATAGCACACTGAGCTGATGATTGCGAGAGCGATGCGAGCAATAAATGGCCGATAGTCCCGAAGTTTGCTGACTCGGCTTGGTATCCGGATGAACCTGGGAAGCACACGTAGATTTACCTCTGCAGTCCAGCTGGGTGTCCAGATTTGGAAGCAGTCCATCTCGTGGGAAGTTCACTTGCCCGCTGCGACCCTGTGCTGTGTTCGGTCAGATGCAGCCTACACTTTATTCAGAAAAAAACGAGATAATATAGCCGTTTCCATGAACATGTAGTATGTGCTGTGCTTGCGTCAAGCAAAGCCACAAGAAATAAAACAGATCACTTTGGCAGCCTCCGAGTGAAGACCGCCGGTCGCTCTCCGATCTCCACAATCGACCTGCATACTGTGATCATGTTGCGCGCCGCATTGACGTCGCGATTCCACACTGTCCGGCAGCTGGGATTCTTGCAGCTCCTGACAAAGTGGGAATTCGCAACACTGGGCGCATCGAGTCCTTCCAACCGAACTGGCTCCAGGCACTTGGAGCACACTTGCGAGGTGTTGAACTCGTTCGTCGAGGCCACCTTGACGCTTCCATGATGGTGATTGGGACGGCGTCGGTGGTGCTCGAATTGCTCAAAGTACCGAGCAAACCGCTGCCTCCGAGGGCTGGATGCATAGCCCTTGCCTTGCCGCCATGAGGCATTGCCAAAGGCGATCACCACATCGGTCCGTTTCGGGGCGTGCTTCAGGACGGCCTTGCACATCCTGTCGACGGCCACTTGGCGTCTCCTGTGGCCCGTGAAGCGATGGTGACGGGCCTTCTTGCCAAGGTGGAAGTCGAGCTGCACTCGCAGCTCCGGTCGCAGGACATGGGTGAGATGGACTTTGAAGGCCTCCGAGGATGACACCTTGGGCGAGGGGGTGGTCGACATCCAGGTCTCGATGCTGAGTCGATACTTCATGATATTGTGCCACTTGGTGTTGGACGTATGGTCACACATGTGCTGGTAGTGGCCATTGGAGAATGAGACCACCTCGTCTTGGTGGCCCGGTGTTTGGATGACCGCCGTGAAGATGGAGCCGACTCCAGGATCGATGCCAATCCAAGTGGTGCGATCGGGGTCTGGGTCGCCGATGTGGGTCTGGATACGCTGCTCGGCAGTCGGAGGAGGCTCGGGGGTCTCGGTGTGATCGGTTCGACGCAAAAACTTGACGAGGCCGATGGTGCATCCAATGCCATCGGTGCTGATCTCGTAGTTGAACAGCTTCTTGTTCACGTCTCGCTCTTGGAAGAGGGAACTACGCAGCTTGAAGCAACTGCGCCAGAGACGATCCTGGTTGTTGACACCGTCCTCACCTTCTTCCTTGAGCTTGTCCCTGGTGAGGCCAAGACGATGATCGGTGTCAAGGAGTTCCCAGAGAGTGACCGTGTCAATCTTGATGTATTTGGCCGTGGCAGTGCACAGAGGAACCATCGTGCACACGGCCGGAGGAGTGTCAAGAGCGAGCTGCTTGAGGCACCACTTGATCCTGGATGCCAGCTTGTTGATCTTGGCCTTGGTGAACCTCTTGTCGTCGGAGGGAATGCCTTGGGTAGTGAGCTCGTCCAGCTTGGCCTGGCGCTGCAGCTCAGTGACTCGGAGGGCGGGCATGTCACAGTCGATCCACTTGTGGACATTGTCGACCATCTTGTCTCGAGCGAGGATTCTCACATGGTGTGAGAGGCGATGGAGGGCCCGGAAGCGGTCCTGGTCGTTGCTGTACCGAAACTCGTCCAGGACGTGGCCAAAGTCTGGATAGAGGAACTCGATATCGGCCTTGGGTGGAGTCTGCCCTGGTTTCTCGAAGAGCTCGAGACAGGCCTCGATGGCTTCGTGCTTATGCTTGTTGGCTGGGAAGACGGCAGCGCAGAAGCGGCGAAGGAGTCGCCAGTAGGCCAGGTCGAGGTGGGTGGTGCAGTTGGTAGCATAGGCATTGACAGCCAGGGTGAGAAGCTGACTGTGAGCACCATCAGGCAGACGAGGGGCCGGAGGCAGGTCTGCGTGCCGAGTGGTCTGGTAGTCGCGAAAGGAAGCGACCAGATGCTCGTTGTATTTCTCATTGTCCCCGGTCGGGGAGAGGGCACCGTCCTGGACGATCTTGAAGCATTGGCGAACGAAAGCAGGGGTGGACTTGGAGATGACGGGGACGGGAAGATCCTGCTCGATGCACCGGAGGATGTGCAGGTTGAGCAGCCTGGATGCCTCGAACTGGATCTGGGTCATGGCCTCGACGGTGGCCTGGATCTTGTCGCGGAGAGCGGGATTGAGACAACAGCCATCCATCGTCTGCTTGAAGCAGCTGAACTGAGGGGCGGATGACCTTCCATCCACGAGTGGGACGACAGAACTCTTGAGGGGCCGGTATTTGGGACATTTGCTGGTGTTGCAACGTTCGTGATCGGTACCGTCGCACTGGCGACATCGCTTGCCGGTACTCGAGGAAGTAGATGGACCAGGCTCGGTGGGATCGACATCCATTGGATCTGTAGAAGCAGTGGTGGTGAGCGACGGAGCAACAGACGACCAAGCATGCGTGGGGTCAGAATACGAACCAGAGACAGGCTCCGACTGTGACTTGGCTTTCTTGGGCCTGGGTGGCTGAGGCTGGCCATCACCGGTACCCTTGCGCTTCGGAGGCATGGGGGCAGAGGATGCTGGATGCCTGCAAGTGGTACTCGTCAGAGCAGAGACTTTTTTTTATCGTACAATGGCGCGATGATCCGATCAAGGCGAGATGAGGGAAGAAAGCAGCAGGACGAAGGTGTGGCATTTATACCCGAGAGCAGGAACCCGTCTTTGCGGGTTGGTTGGGAAGCGACCCTGTTCAAAAATCGTCGAGAGGTTCAAGCCAGGGATGTGAGCGTGAAAATGGCGGCGTGATTGGGGGACTAAACCCCAAATTGGAGGAACTCAACCCCAAAGCGGTGGGGACTCAACCCCAAAGAAGTTCTCGATGGGATTGAAGTCGGGTGAAGCAGGTGGGGTGAAGATCACTGACCATCCTCGGCGATCGATGCAGTCCAGGACAGCCATTGTCTTGTGCATGCTGACATTGTCCATCACAATCACAGAGTCGTCTGGGAAGCTCGCTCGCTCAAAGAACTCGACCATCGAGTGTGTCTTGAATGATGTGGGGATGTACATGCGATGCAGCACACCAGTGGTTGATGGCAAATGCAGCCGAGACAGACTTGTGTTTCATGTGATTGCGCTGGCGAAGCGGAGCACCCTTCGGTGAGTATCCGTAGAGAGGGAAAATGGATCTCCTGATCCCTGTCTCATCGACAAAAACGAGCCGCCGTGGGTCGATGGAGTGGACTTGGTCCCTGAACTGTGCCACTCGCTCATCCAGTCGCTTGGACTTGTAGAGGTGTGTTGCCCTCTTGTGTGAGAGACCTGCTCGGTGGATGGCAGTGTGGCAGAGCGAGAGTGATACTTTCCTCTGGAGGATGGACTCGAGCTTGCATCGCAACACAGGACCAGTCTGGAACGGGTCCTGTTCAATCAGGGTGCGAATGACTGGACATGCCTGCTCAAAGAAAGTGGATCTGCGAGCTGGGACCCGGGATGGGTCATCCAGCTTGCATCCTCGGTGCCATCGATGGATGGTGCTCTTGGATACACTGAATATGGAGGCGACCTTACGCAGGCTATGGATGAGGGCGTAGCATCGCAATGCGGCGGTGCGAAAGTCGGATGTGTGGCGAATGGTCATGGCCAGCGCGCGATGGTTTTGGGTAACAAAATATTCGATGAATGGTCAAAAACCCGGTGTCCCGTTTTTTATTGGATTGCCTGTAATCGAGTCAAAGAGTATACTACACTTTATCATACTCAGTCGACAACGGCCAACAGCGGCCAAGCGAGTCAGGCCATCTCCCTGGATGTCCATCTCTGGAGCCAGTCCAAGACTCCAATACTAATAGCTGAGTTGAGGCCGATATCGCATCGGCCGAGTCCACCGCGAGAGCGCCATTGCCGATTGACGTCATTCAACCACATCGATCAGCATCATTCCAACCACACGAACCATCTGCATGTCGAAGTGTCCCCTTGAGCGCGGGCTCGCGATAACCCAGCACCAGATTCACACCGGTCCAAGCCCATCGTCGACTCCACGAGCTCATCTACAGCCTAGCTCTCTCTGTCGACCTTGAACGCATGGACCATGTTATCCCCAGATATGCATCGAGGCCAGGGGTACAACCTCTCGAGCCACATCCTTTCTCGCTCGCGGGGCAGGGGCATCAACGAGAGCGGCTCTGCGAGTCTGCTCTCGGGCTCCAGAAGCCGAGCGGGGCTTGATCACCCGATTGATGTCAGCGATCTGGAAAACACTCGAAGCCTCAACAACAGCCGGTCGGCAGTCGGCCGCGAGTCCAAGAGCGATCTATCGCGAGCCCGCATGAACGAAACGGTCATGAGTCACCTCCAGGGCCTAAAACGCAACCTCGAAGAGTCCAAGAAGGATATACAGGAGATTCGAAAAAACATCGATCTCATGTCGACGCAGGATATGAGATCCACCATGTCCTTCCCCGCCGCCGATGACGACTCCCGTCGGAGCAGCTGGAGCGAAGCCTCCCAGTCCCGCCGACGCAGCAGGCGCGAGAGTATTAGCGACGTCTTCCAGAAACCCGTTGAATGGTCCTACAAGGAAACACTGCAGAATGTCCAGGTCGAGAAGAAGGCCATTCGGGTCATTCATCCGTTCTCAGAGTTCCGCGCCTTCTGGGATCTGCTGATGGGAGGTGTGTCTACGGCTGCTGGCCATCAGCGAACGAACGGATTGCTTGATCCCCGGGGCAGTCGTGTCGTGGATCGTGAGAATGAGCTAACAATTGCAACTGCATGGTCTTCTGGGCTCTCTCTCGGGAGCCAGTCTTTTACTTTCTCCTGCTCTGGCTGTTTCCGGTGATCGTGGCATACGACAGTGTCCGAGCCATGGTGCTCCCCGTCGGACTGGTCACAACAGCCATCTTCATCGCCGACACCATCATCGTCCAGCTCACCCAGCGAGTGCTGGAGGACCAGCTCCCGAGCCAAGAAAAGACCATAGCCACGACCATCATCCTCGACCGCCTTGGGATTCTCGCCGACGCGATATCTCTGTTCCCGTTCGAATTGCTTCCGATCCCAGGTTATAGATTCCTGGTCCTGATCCACCTGCTCCGAACCCGGCACTTTCCCAAGCTGATCTCCAAGTCCCAGATCTTCCGCCAATTTCGCTATATGCTGGAGGAGTTCTTCAACATTGGTGAACTGCTGTGGGCGTTGATTTCCACGACAGTGCTGCTCGTCATTCTGATGCACTGGGAGGCGTGCATGGTATGGGTGATGATGGAGAACAGGGGCCAGACCCCAGAGCTGCTGATCTACGTCCAAATCGCAGCCGAATATGCCTACGGGTTCTTTATTGCAGTCTCAAACACATTCCCGCTCAACGTCAGACGACTACAGTAAGCTATCAGTGCAAAGTCGTCCTGTGTAGCAAGCCAGCGAAACAGGATGGTGTCATTGGAACATCAGGGAGGCTGGGTTGAGAATGCCACTTGGAAACGCAAGATGTGGCGAGCGGATGGTGGCTCCGCTGGAGTGATATGACGAGTGGACAGCGCACGGCAGATCGGCTCCCCGCTGACCCGAGTTTCCTGCGCCTAGCATCAGCATGATCAACGAACAGACAATGTTTATGGTGTTTACGATCGTATCGGCCATTCTGGTGAGTAGAGCTACCTCGTTCGCAAACAGATGCCTCTTCCCTACCAATGGCGGCCTTGGCAGGTGCACATCGCCATAGCCGTGCATCCCACTCGCGCTCATCGATTTGACCGCAACCACATCAGTACTGGTTGATCATCGGGACATTCTCGTCACTCGTCATGGGCATCGATCCCTCCGGACGAATCTATCGACAAAAGCTCGACATGGTCAACGAGTATCTGAGATTCAACAGGTTCCCCGAAGCCATTCGCGTCAAGGTCCGACGGTACTTTCGGGTCAAGTACCAGGGCAAGATCTTTCAGGAGGTACGAGGTCGTTTTGACCGCCATGGCGCCATGCATTTGACAACTATGCCATGAGCGCTGAGCTCGAGACACTGGGGCGGCTTCCGTATTCGAGTTTGATGGTGCACGGGCGCAGGGCCTTCGAAAACATCGTCGCTCAGCGAATGCTCGGTCGGGCTGTTGCCAACGAGCGCTTGCGTGTACTCCCAACAGGATCTGTTGAATGACCTCAATCGATCAATGCTGCAAGAGATTGCTCTGTTCAACTGCCGTGGACTGATCGAGAAGGTCGACTTTCTGCGGCGTAACAAGTGCGACGGCCGGGACGAGCTCTTTCTCACGGAGCTGTGCATGGCGCTGATATCGGGCTACTACATCGAAGACGAGATTGTCTTCAGCGCAGGCGAGGTAAGCCAGCTTTCGAGAAGCGGTTCCGGTGCGTTCGCTTGCTGAGCCGGAACTGAATCTTACATCGCCCACAGGACGGATCCGACATGTACTTTATTCAAACGGGGAAGGCGTCAGTTATTGTGAAGGGCAGCGTGGTGGCCGAAATGGAAGACGGGTCATTTTTCGGAGGTCTGTGGAGCCTGACCTGCAGAAGAGCGTATATGCCGACTGCTTATGATGGGATGACATGCCACTCGTTACAGCAACTGTGCCCTAAAGTTTTGATGGACTGCTGGCCAGAGGTATCGCTCATTACAGGAGCCCCGCGCACGGCCACGGTCAAGGCCAAGACGAGGCTGCTGGTCTACAAGCTGATGCAGGATGACTTCAACCGAATCCTGCTCCAGTTCCCGGATGTTGGCTTGCATATCCGAGAGACCTTCAAGGCCCGGATGGCTCGGCTTCAGAAGCAAAGCGGAGCGCCGCCAGAGGCGCCGCCTACCAAAGCGGAGCCGCCGCGAGTCTCCATAATTGAAACCAGGCACCGGTCGAGTGTGGCAACGTGAGACATATGGCATGTTGAAGAAACGATGGGATCCATCATCTCCTTCGGACAAACACGGCGTAGTCGGTCATTTCACGCACCCGGCCAACAACGACCAAGTGGGCCAAATCGCTTCACTGTGTGAGAGAGGACAGAGGGCAAAGAACAAAATCGCTGGAAGACCTTGGCGAGTGGATCAAAGTCGCCCGATTCACACAAGCCACAGAAGTCATCCGTGTGTGGTGCGAAATACTTGGCGAACCTGAGTCTCCGTGGACTGGAAGCATATCCCTTCCCTGGTTTCCAGGAGGCATTCTCAAAGACAATCGCAATGTTGGTCTCCTTTGGTGCCTAGTCAATGGCTCGCTTGCACATCTCGTGGACAGTGCGCTGTCGCTTGCTGTGGGGATCGAGTCGCTTGAATCGCTGTCGCCGGGTCCCGGTGTGACACTCATCCATTCCTGCAGACCAAGGACCTTGTGGATGCTCTGGATCCACTTGGTCGCCTGGGTGATGCCCTTCGCTTGCGGGGAGCCATCTGAGCGAGAAAGCGTCCTTGATTCAGATCCAGAAACACATCACTGGATGGTCATGGCCAGCGCGCGATGTTTTGAGTGAGAACAGTCACCAATGCTCAAACCGGGGTGCCCCGTTATATCCGAGGCTCGATACCCGAGCCGTCGTCTTGCCCCCCCCCCTCTCGTTTCGAAACCTCGCTTTCATAACACTGCAAGAGCAAAGCCAACGCCAAGTGTCCCGAGGTGCATCCTTTCGAACTGTACACTTCGAATGGGCTGTATTTCAGCGCATGCGCAACAGCACACGAATGTGCGATTATAAAAAGGACGTTGTGAAATGATGCAACCGACGGTCAGGGGGGGGGGAGAGATGTACAGATTAAAATGAGACTGCTTGTCTCAGACGCAAGGCTGGCCTGAAGCTGCATCGCTTCGGCACGGACCGGCCGAGAGAAGCACGGGAGGGCGGGCAAAATAAGCCAGGACAGCAGGCCAAGTCGAGGGAAAGTCCGGGACAGTTGGGCGGCAAACAGGCATTGCAAGAGCAGAGCCGGGACAGAGGCGAGTAGTAAGAAGACAGGCTCACACGCGCAATCTAGTGCTTGCCGGTGGAATACACATCCGTGTAGATGGGGTCACTCTTGATGGGAAGAGCCTCGACCTCAACCTGGGTGAGAGCAGGCGGGGGAGGAATCTGCTCCTTGGTTGGAATAACCCGGGCACCTCGCTTACGGTAGAGATCGCGAATGGCCACGCCGATGAAGCCAAGGAAGCCGACAATAACGACGCCACCAATGACGGAAGCAGCGATGGTGACCCGTGGGTCACCCATGTTCATGTAAGAGCCGCTATCGGACGAAGTGCTGGCAGCGACGGTTCCATTGCTGGAAGGGTCAGGGCCATAGCCATCGTTGGCAGCCAGGACCTTGCCAAGGCCGTTCGAAGTGACAAAGGAGCTGTGGTCGAGGGGCTTGATCGGGGCATCGTCGTCCTCATCGATTTGGAAGTTGCTGGGCTGCTGGCTCGGCGAAGCGAACAAAAAGTCGGCGGCCTTGGAGCTGCCCTGCTGGCTGTTGCTATTGCTGGGAGGAGCAGGGCTGTCGTTGGGATCCAGGACAAAGTTGGCCACGGGCGAGCTGTTGCCGTTGTTGCCGTTGTTGCCGTCGTTGGCGCTAAAGTTGTCGGGCAGGTTGACATTTCCGGGTTCGCCCAGCTGGCCGTTGTTCAGGTCAGTGATGATGGAGTTGTCGTTGCCATCGCTACCGTTGTTGTTGTTGTTGTTGTTGTTACCATTGTTGGTATCGTCTCCAAAGTTGCTGTAGCTGTCGCCAAAGTTGTTGCCAAACGACTGGGGTGCATAGTCGTCGTTATCGATCACATAGTTTGGTGCACCGACCGAGTTGTCGCGGGGAACGAGAGGGGTGGCGATAGCGTTGGCGACCAGGGCCGCGACGAGCAGCAGCGAAGTAGGCTTTCCCACAAACATGGCGGCTGGACAGAGGTGCTGGGTGCAGATGGATCTCGAGACGGGGTTGCTTCTGGGCAGGCAGAGATGCTGGAGCAGGACGGACGCTGAGCCCGTGGGAGGTGGGACGGGACATGGCTTTAAAGCCGCGGCGCACATGGCCACACACGGCCACACAGTGGCTGGGCGGGCGTTGGCTGAGCGGGCGACGCTGCCAAGGCGCTGGCGCCCAAGAGCGGCCGCCGGCGCTGGGAGCGGCACCGCCCGGCGCGTCGCATGTCGCATTGCTCGACCTGTCGCTTGGTGGGCATCGCATTGGGCCGACACAGCCGGCGGGGTGTTGGGCACCGTGCAGACGAAATGGTCGGCGTGGGCAAGACGGGGTGGCCAGGATGGTCCAAGTCAGGATGGTCCAAGCCAGCACAGGCCACATCGCAGGCCACCCGGATGCGTCCAGCATCAGCATGCAATGGGATGTATTCCCGGGACCCATCTCCTGCACTCAGGGCTGTCGGTGCCCTCTTGGCTTTGGCGGCTCGCCGTTGCCTTGGTGACAAGCCTCTTGTTGCGCCGAGTTGGCTGCTGGCGTCTGGCGTTACAGCTCGTCGGCGTCGTCCTGGCCATACTCGCCTCCCTCTTCATCCGAGCTGCGGCCAAGATCGGCGCCAAGCGGGTTTCGGAGCGGTTAGATGTAAGGTAAAGCAACTCGATGCCCGACCAGATGCAGTGCCAAGCAACTTAATGTCCGGCCAGATGGACCACCAGCACGTCAAAGTGCATCACTCGTTCATGGTCGGCGCATGCGGGGCCGTCTCAGGCTTACCTCTCGTTGCCTCGTAAGCCGCCGCCCGACGACGATTGTCTTGGTCCGTCCTGCCCCGCGACGGCATTGCATGGCACATTGGGTCCAAAGATCTCGACCATCACCATGACGGCCTTTGCGAAGCTCTGGCCGACCTGGAAGAGGTCGTTCGGCTTGATTTGCAGTCCCTGCCGCGTGTGCATCCACCAAGCTGTTAGAGCGATCGCCGGCAGTGTCACCGGATGTGGCTGCAACAGCGTACTCCAGCACAAGCACCATGATTGCTCTGATACCCCGGATCAGTGGCCACTGGCACCCGTGCATCTCTCGCTTCCGAGCTGAATGCATGTCCGGCATACCTTGAGCGGCCCAATGTCGATGCCGCAGTATGTGCTCTCAAGCGTATACGAGGCAACAACGCCAAGCTCTCTCCAGATGACCACCCGGGCCGTCGCCTCCTTGGACTTTTCAATGGCGTACTTGCACTGGCTCAGATCGAAGAGCGAGGAGCGATCTGACATCAGTTGAGGGAAAATCTACAGATATAATCAGTACCATGCCAGTGATCAGTACCATGTCAGTGATCAGTAGACGGCAATACCAAAGCGTTCGCGAACAGATGCGCTGGTTCAAGGTGAGCTGCCACACTGCCGATGGACAAATGCAGGCCGCCCGAGTGCAGCTGATTCGGCTCTGCTTCCTCGTTCATCTGCACACCATCAGCAGCATGGATGCCGACCTTCTCAAGCCCATCGTTTGGAGCCAGGGTTTCGCACCCAAACAGAAACATGTTCTTTCGCTTCGAGTGTCCGTGAAAGTCACACGATAGTAACGGCCGCTTGCCCTTGGCCACAAGATGGCTCAGGACCTTCTTGGCCCAGTAGATGGTCGGGTGGTGTTTGAGCATGGGCGCCTGCCACTGGCGGTTGAGATCCACACCTGCGAGCGAGCATCGGTGACTGGGAGACAAACCAGCAGAGCCAGTACCATTGTCAGAGCATGCCAAGCCAAGCCCTGGCCTTGTGACAGTATCGGGTGTTTTTACTTTGCCGGAAACAGTCCTTTCGCATCATCGCAGATAGCCGTCGTTGGGACTGTGTCGCCTGCTCGTTGCCGCGAGTCCACAGCTCCCGTATCATACCTGCCGTTGATGACACCATCCGGATTCAGCATCGGGATGATCTTAAAGATACATGTGGATCGCAGCTTGATGGCTGTCGCTTCGTCGCTCAGCAGAAAGGCAATCACTCCTAGGGGTTCATTGGTTCAGCAAGATCCACGATAAAGTCCGAAGGGCCTGATTCAGCTTCAAATATCCAAGCAGGGCAAAGCATGGCATTCTCGGCGGCGGTTGAACAGTCTTGCCGCCTGGCAGGAAACGAGCGTTCTCTCGAGCGCTCACCTTCGATGATGAAGCTAGAGTTTGTTTCTCCAGGATGTACCTTGAGCCAGAATGGAGGTCAGCCCAGAAATGGCCAAGGACAGCCGGCCGATGCGAGACCATCGATCGGCGGCTTACCCGAGAGCTGAGGAAGATATACTTGCGCTCATCCAGCGGAGAGGCACCCAAGGATTCTGCTCAGTACAAGCAGCGGTATAAGCAGGAATGAGCCAGCCACGAATGGGGAGCATCAAACTCGACAAAACCGGAGCGCATCCTGCTCCACAGAGCATCCAGGCTTACCCGGGTCGAAAGCCGTGATCGTGAGCAAATCACAGTTATTGTGCGAGAGCGTCTTACACAGCAGCTGCCGCCGACACTTGAGGTCAAAATTCGGCAGCAGGCTGACTCTCGACATGAATTTCTGGTCGATCGATGTTTAGTGGCATGCTTAGTACTGTCAGTAGGGCACTCGTTTGGGCTGCCAGCCCCGTGAAGCGTAACCGAGCCCCTCTACTTTTGGCATCTGAGTCGACAAGCAGTGTTTCGTGGTTACTCCAGCCGCAGGAATCCCCACCTGATAATCAGTGTATGTGTATGGATAGTGATACGCCAGAGAGTACACATCGTTGTCGTTTTTGACTTGGATGACAAAAATGGCGCTGGAATATGAGATCCAAGCGTTTGGGTTCTTCTCGCCAGGGCACTTGCGGTAATGATTTCTGTGTACGTATCACCCGTGTGAATCGTTGTTGGACTCGGTGGACGATGGTGACATGAACAGTCCCTTGGCCAACATGCTCTTTCTCATCACCGCTGGGACGAATGCAAATGCTCATCAACAAACAGAAACTTCCGCTCAGCAGCAGCGCCAACCTCAAATAGAGCACATTGTCACCGATGCGCCTCCAACAGTCGTCAATCTTTGAATAGATCACTGGCTGCATTCCTGGAACAGAAGGTGCCCATCAGGTCAGCGAGCCACAGGCGTGAGCGAGTAACGATCACGACTCATGCCACGATCTGCTCTTTGAAATCTCACGGCCCACCTGAGTTGAACTGGCTGTTGGCCTTGCTCATGTTGATGATGTTGAATTTGTACGAAACATTTGACATCATACCTTCGATTGAAAAGTAGAACCACTTGCCAAAGAGACGGCCACCCATTGTGTTGGTCTTGCTGAAGGCGTTCGTTGCACGGCTGAAGAACAGGCCCCAACCTTGGCCAACCTCGCAAACAGCGCGCATGCGCCCATTGGCTTGGGATGATAAAGCGCTTACCTGATTGTGTTTTCCAAAGCCGGCATTGATATCGCTCTGCAGCATCAGATCATATTCTGTTTCCGAGACCTGCATGCATTGGCCCTGTCAGTGCTACATCCCCCCAATGTTATCTGCTTAACTTGTCAAGAATTATCGCGCCGCTCTATCACTCGACCACATTTCGGCATCCGACTACCTCATTCCAATACAACTACAGCAGCTTGCTTGCTGCAAATAGGATTGTGGGCTGTGAATATGGCTACAAGTCTTATCGTCTGTGGCTTACCTTGATGGCCATCTGGAGATTGCCGCTCTCGAACCGGGATTCGAAAATGAGTGTCCTAGGCCATGCGATCGACCGCCCAGTGAGTAGATACAATAAAGGTCCTTCGCACTCACCAGCGCTGCGCTAATAATGACATCGGACTCTCGTTGAACGGCCTCCACAATCCACCGCACCGCTGTCTGCCATCGCCGGCGCATCTTTGCCCCGTATACGTTTTGGCTGCACTTACCCTTCCATGGCACGAGCCGCTTTACCGACGCTATCGTTCATAACATCGTAAACAAGGATGTTCTGAGACAAGCCCGGTTGAAGGAGACGACTCGTTTGCTCCCAGATCAGTCGCCTAGCAAGCGACACGAGGATGGAGGCGATATCAGCAGGACCACTTGCTGTTGTCATGCAGCCAGCTTCACTCTGCGGCAGGTTCTTACCGTGATGTGTTGTTGCTCTTCCGAAAGAACGGCTCTGCCTCCTCAGTCGAGTTATGCCCGCACGACTGATCCGATGTGGCGTGCGGCTGAGCGAAATGCACGGCTGGGGAGCAGGAATCGTCGCTGACGACCTCGGGCGCTTGTCCTCCCGTCATCTCAAACTCGGGCGAGAGGTACATCAGCACTCTCTCTTCCTCCTCTTGAAGCTCAAACGGTTCCAATTTTGCTTCTGCCTCTACCTCTGCGTCAGACGATAGCGGCAGGGGAAACTCGTAGCGAACATGCTCGCTGAGAAACGGAAGCTCGCATGTGGGCACGGCGGCGCGAATGACCGTGACGATTAGTTGCGGAATGATGTTGGAGTATGCTGATCCAGCCGACTGTTCTGACTCTGATGGATGAGTAGATAAACATCAGGAGCCGAGAGGGAACGCCCAAGTTAGTTGCTGATCATCTTGTTCGTATGCGCTCACGAGAACTAGCGAGTTACAGTTGCATATGGAGTAGCTGTTGGATTCGATACCCTTAATGATAGACTCGAGATAAGACATGAGCACTCCGAAGCCGTCGGCATTCACAAACATCCTGCGTCCTTCGTCTATATGGAGCAAATGCCATAATGGGCTGGTAAGCATATAGAAACCGTCTGTGGCTTCGTGGGATGCACGTTAATTGGAGTGTACAGCTGAGCCAGCAAGTGTACCATTGTCAACCACAATCTTGAGGAACCGCAGGAGGGATTTGTGCATGCTCTCGGATCCAGAGAGCGCAAACAGGCCAATAAAGTATCGCACGCTCAGAGACTTGAGAATTTCACTCAGCACACCCTCTGCAGCAGGTTTCCGACAAACCATCATCGCCGTCGGTTGTTATGGGAAAGAGACGAATCAATAAGCATAACCACCGCAGTTGTGGATTGACTGAGCTGCAAATGCCCCGTGATATACGAATGGCGCTTTCTGAGCACGGGGCAACGGCGCAACCGAGGTGGTTGTGATATGCCGATATCAGCCGCCATATGACCTGATAGAGCGCCTCCTCCCTTCTTCTCCAGTGAAATCGAAAAGCAACCGATCGACGCAGTCTGGTCACAAGCTAGCAGCTGCACGTACTAATCTTGGCAAAGATGGTCAGGAGATCGATCAGACAGTCGAGCTTGTATGTATCCTTATTCTGGGTGGTCAGGGTCTTGAGCATCGATGAAGTCATTTCGACGAGGCCACGCTTGTGCATGGACAGCGCATTGTTCTCTGCTCGGTTGAGCAGTGCGATAGGATGCAAGGATGAAAGAATCAGTCGCACATCAAGCTGCATCCTGATGAGAGGAGAGTCAGACCGCGGATAGGCTATGCTGAGCAGATCATGCCACCAGTGCCTGACACACACCGTTCTTTGCTGAGAGTAACTTCAAAATGTGAAAGGACATCAAGCTTGCCGATATGTCCTTTTTCTCCTGAAACCGCTGGACAAACTCGATAATGATCTCGACGGAACAGTGCACCCTATGAGAAAACAAAGTCAGCCAGATACACCGCAGACCAGTCTCACGACCACACCACGGGGGTAGCAAGAGCATGAGCGCTATCTTCAACATCCAGAGCATGACATCGGAAGCAGCGGCGCTTCATCCGCAGGATGGTAATCCACATGGCACATACCGTGCCAGCAGAGGAAACTTTGTATCTGTTGATAAACATGCCCAGGACGGTGTGGGACATGGTTGGGTACCAGAAATATATGCTCATCAGCCTGTCGGAAAGACCCACGGCCCAAGACTTCCTCAGGAGCAATTTCCGCTGTGTGCTCTGCAAGCTCACTATACCGTATCGAGAGAGCTTGATCAGGAGGGTAAATATGTTTGTGGCAAGCTCGTCGGCACGAGAGCCCGAGTTCGAAGGAAGTGCACTGCCTCCAGATGTGGACGAGCTGTTGATCTGGTGCTGCATCTGTTGCAGCTTGACAATCTCGGCCTGAGCGACTCGCAAGGTCTGTAGCAGTGCTATGCACAGCCCGCGCTTGGCCATGAACGACATATTCGAGGAGCTAGACTCGGTGTGTTGCGTGAGCCGAACGAGGATGTTTGTTATGATGATGGCGACATCGATGTCAACCAGAACCTGCATGGGGAAGAGAAGCGCAGTCAAGGGAACCACATTTGAGGAATAGTACAGGGGCAAATGATGCAGCCGTCTCATCGCCTTCACTATCAGCAACCGTGCAACAAATCTCGGCAAAACCTGCCTTGAGACACTTGAACAGGATCGAGACATTCACGCTGGACTTTGTCGAGAACAGCGAGCGCTGCAATGTGGAGTCTGGCGCAGCCCATTGTTAGAAAGTGTCCCTCTGGCCCTCGGTATCAGACAAGGCAGCGCTCTGCAGCAGAGCCAGTTGCGGTGATAGCCTGAACCAGCCGCATGAACGACACACTGGGGAAGAACAGCAAGCGCAGCCAACCTGAAAATACATATCCGCCCTCTTTGTCAAGCAGTCGCTTCAGATCAAGGCAGTACTTGACGATCCGCCGCCGGTTCTCGGACGAGATCTGGGGGCTCTTGCTTCCGAAGGGGGTAATGTCCAAGTCTGAGGCCGAGCTGGGTAGCGAGAACTTGGTGACGCTGGACCGGGCGCTGCTTTCGGAGACCGAGATGCTGGTCTCGCTGCTCTTGCGACTGAAGGGGGCATTTGCAACCAGACCGCCGACGGGGCTGAAGGGAGGCGGAATGACGCTGGGCGGCGTGCGCTTGCGGAGCGAGGGTGTATCGACAGCTCCCGAGACCGGCTGACCACCAGAGCCAGCTCCGTTGCTTTCGGGAGTGGTTGGGCTCACGTCTTGGAGCAGCTGGAACAGCGACTCGAGGATGCGGGTTCCAGGCGAGGCAGATCCCAAGCCGGTATTAGATGAGCCTTCCCGAACGGGCTTGCTGGTGAGGCAAGATCAAGGACAAAAGAGCACGAATAAGCAGATATTTTTGAGAATGCTGTCTCGGCGTGGCGGGCTCTGGTGCAGCGCAGTATCGATGCGCCGGCATGTCGGTGCAAGCCAGTCCAAGTGCATGGGCCCGGCCAAATCTTTCGGCTTTGGGGCTGGTTGTTGTGCGAACCCACGCGTCGATGCCGTCGATTCAGGGAGATATCGCTCGGCCTTGCGAGACAATGACGACGGCCGAGCTCGGAGGCGAGGGAGCTCAGGTTCAAGTGCGGCTGGGAGCAAGAGAGGACGAGAAGCAGGAGGCCGCAACCCGAGGGAGCGTGGGAACGGCGGTTTCGGAGGCAAGCATACATTTTCGGGAGATTCAGGCTGCTGGAGCTTCGTGCCCGGAGCGACGACTGCTTCAGGCTGTCGACGGCCTGCGACAGCGGCGACTCTTTGGTGGTTCTCTGGAGCTCGGGCATCGAGGCGGCTTTCCTCGAGCCGCCCTTGGTGCTGGATTTCTTGACCATATCTGCTCAGACCGCGACGGGGCTGGAATATCGTGGGGATGTGATGCCGAGGACGAAACTGACCGGGCCACGGCCGGCTCAAACCTGAGACGATTTCGTGCCGAGGCCCGATTGGCACCGGCTTTGCTCCTCTCTCGGCCATCAAAGCCATCCCAAACCCGCGGCCCTGTCGATACCAACTGCCAGCATGCTTTGGCCAAGGACAGCAGGCAGCATCTCGCTGCGGACCATCGCTGCCATGCAGCAGCACCCCAGCTGCATCCCCCGTATCCTGCACGGGCGCTCAGCATCATCATCAGCATCATCATCGTCTTCCTCGAGCGAGTTCGCTGTTGATCATTTGGTGAGAGCCCTGCAGCTATTTGGTGGTGGTGCTGGAAGATGCTGCTGGATCGACATTGGCTGCAGTGGACTCGCCGCCGATGGCTCTGGTTCCATCGTTCCTGCAATCTGACTTCACAACACCCTCCGGAACGGCCCTGCAACAACTCGGCTCATCGGCGCTACCTATGGCCGGGTATCGCTATCGGCCGCCGGGTGTCGCTACCACTGCAATCGATATCGCTCCTGGCCGCCTGCCCAGGTCATCGGTGGTGGCGTTGTCGGGCTTGCTGTTGCTGCCCGGCTCGCCGAATCGCATCCGAATGCCTCCACGCTGTTGCTCGAGCGGCATCCTCAGTTTGGCATGGAGACATCGTCCCGTAATTCCGAGGTGATCCATGCAGGCATATACTATCCCAATGACTCGCTCAAGACCAAACTGTGTGTGCAGGGCAACCACTTGCTCTACCGGTATTGCAAAAGCAAGAATGTGCCCTTTTCGCGGATCGGCAAATGGATCGTTGCTGTCAGTGCCGATGAGGCAGATTACCTGTCGACTCTGCAGCAAAAGTTTGATAAGATCAAGCATCCGGAGCAAGAGCAGCTGCGGTTCTTGTCCGCCAGCGAGCGGGAGCTCGAGCCCAACGTCAAGTCGACCGAGGTTCTATTGAGTTCCTCGACGGGCATCATCGACTCGCATGCGCTGATGGGCGCTTTGGAGGTCGGTAGGCTTCGCTTCACGGAATGACGGCAGAATGGCTGCAGATTGCCGGCAGCTGCGGCCACCCGGATCCTGTTTCTGCTGTCGATGCTGACGTCCATGGACTCCCTCGTGCAGTCGGATTTTCTGTCAACCGGAGGCATGGTCGCATATCGCTCCAACGTCGTCGGAATCGAGTATTCCCGCAGCTCGGCCTCATACAGAATCCAGCTCGAGGGCTCTGACGAAGCCATCGAGGCCCGATGCGTGGTGAATGCAGCGGGCCTGTCGAGCGACCGAATTGCAGGGCTGCTGCTGGACCCACTGCCACCCGACTATACCCTGCACTACTGCAAGGGACGATACTTTTGTCTGCGAGGGAACCAACCACTTGTCTCTCGGTTGATCTATCCCGTGCCCGAGAAGAACTTGGTTGGGCTTGGTGTCCACTGCACTCTCGACCTGGCTGGTAAACTCAAGTTCGGGCCCGACACCAAGTATGTGACGGATGCGGCCAACCTGAGTGTCGATGATATCACCGAAGACGAGCTGGACCAGGCCTGCAGAGCCATCCAGCGCTATCTGCGTGGGATCCGGCGAGAGGACCTCTGCATGGACTACGCTGGCATGAGGTGGGTGCGCCCTGACGGCACTGTGTTTCTCTGGCAGTATCGGCCGCGACCGATAGTCGCATCTGCTGCTTGTAACTACGCTGATCTGCCATGGTATTTACCTGCGGCTTTGGCTCTGGCTTTGGCTTTGGCTCTGGCTTTGGCTTTGGCTGCGGCTTTGGCTTTGCCCTCTCTGGCCTTCTCATGCATCCCGCTGGATTCAGACCCAAGCTCTCTGGACCCTCCGGCTCCTTTCGCGACTTTGTCGTCGCAGAAGAGTCTGGTCGAGGATTCCCTGGATTTGTCAACCTCATTGGCATCGAGTCACCGGGGCTGACGAGCTCGCTGGCCATCGCGGATAGAGTCGAGGCGCTGCTCCATCATCCAGCGACACTCTAGGCGCTGCCAATGCAATAGACCATTCAACATGGTCGGTCGACATCGATGCCCACAATAGCACGATCAAATCGGCCGGTCCAAGGATATACGGCATGCCCGTCCGCAACGAGGTGTCGATCTGTAACAGTGCCGACCTGTTTGCCATCACCGCCCGTCATCCATTCGGTCGTCTGGGTGCGTGTGCCAGATCGATTGGCTCAGCGCAGCCAAAGAGTATATTCCGTCAATCTCATGGACTCAAGGGCGGAAATGGTATCACAGCGGCAGGGACAGGTGTCGGTAGACATCGGCGACAAGGTACAACGATCCGCACAGAACCACCAGTCCTTGCGATGCGGGCGTGCCCGCTGTTTGGAAGGCACTGTCCAGATCTGCCGCCGCCTCGCACTCGACCGAAGCAAATCGCTCCTCAACCAGGGCAACGATATCCGCAGGCAGTGTCGGGTGGATCCAGGGCATGTCTTCGGGCTGGCTGAAGGGCACGGCGACGAGCCGATCGTTTGCTCGCAGCAGATGCGACAACACGCTGGCCATGTCTTTGCCGCGGGTCATGGCAAAGATGAATGTGGTTGCAGCGGGAGCGAGTGGGTGTCTGCGGTGGTAGTTGTCGATGAAGCGTCGAAGCTCGATCGCAGCGGGGGCGTTGTGTGCTCCATCGATGACCATTCTTCCAACGGCCGGCGCCGTGATCCACTCGAGGCGACCTGGCCAGCGAACGGTTGACATGCCTTGGATGACTGCCTCGGGCGACAGGGCAAAGCCAGCGCGAGGGTGCTGCAGGAACTCGAGGGCCTTGAGGGCAATGGCCGAGTTTTCGAGTTGGAAATCGCCCACAAGAGGCAGTTGGAACTCGATATTGGCGCCGGCAAACCGGGCAGAGACAAGCTGAGTGTCGTCCGAGTCCTGGATCTTGATTAGCGGCTGCGCGAGTTCGAGAGGACAGCCGAGGGCCGTAGCCTGCTCGACCAAGACCAACTTGGCATCCGAGTTGGCCTGGTGGCCGACGACGACAGGAACGCCGCTCCGCATGATCCCAGCCTTTTCACGAGCGATCTTTGCATGGGTGTCGCCAAGCAGATCGACATGATCGAGGCCAATGGAGGTGAAGACACAGACGAGGGGACTTGAGCACACATTTGTAGCATCGAGACGGCCGCCCAGCCCAACTTCAATGACGGCGACTTGGACAGCTTCTTGGGCAAACAGGCAGAATGCCGTGGCGGTCAAGATTTCGAAAAGCGACGCCTGGACGCCCTCCTTGGCATTGATCTGCGTGACAGCGGCTCGGGCTTGGACGTAGACTTCCTGCGATATGGCCTGTTCGTTGATGCGGATCGAGTCGTTGGGAGCGACGAGATGCGGCGAATTGAAGCGGCCGGTCTTGTAGCCGGCACAGGTGAGGGTATTGGAGATGTAGGCGCACACGGAGCCTTTGCCGTTGGTGCCGCCCACATGCACAATCTTGAGTTTCTCGTGGGGGTTGCCGAGGGCAGCGAGCAGCGTGGTGATCTTTGCGAGACCGAGCTCGATCGACATGGCGAGCAGAGGGATGTGACCGGGGCTGGCTGGACTGGCCGGAACGGGAGGATAAAGACAGATATAACTCGACGATGCAAACCGAGATGATGCAAACCGGGATGATGCAAACCGGGATGATGCAAACCGAGATGATGCACAGGCACGCTCAGCCGGGATGGATCCGGGGCGTGTCTTTGCCTGACTCAGACGCTGGCGGCGCTCTAACTTGCATCTGCCTCGGCACCCGCATCTGTATCGCCTCCTGCACCGCATCTGCAGCTCCATCCGCATCCGATCCACGTCTGCAGCCGCATCGGCATCTGCTCCGTCGAAAGCACACCGTCCCGCATCTGCAAGCACATCCACGACCCACGCCTCGGTCCTGGTATGTCCCGCGCTTGATCCTCGCTTGGCTGCCAGCGGCCAGACACGGGCTTCCTGATCACACTGGCCTCTGCGACCATCGGCAGCGCCCAGTGGATGGATGGACGGCCCAAGTACCGGGTTGAGAGAGGAGCAATATGGATTATCTCGGATATGTCCGGTGGACCCGACAGCCTGGCCATCGCCCTGTGTGCAAGCC
The DNA here is from genome assembly GCF_025602895.1 of Polychytrium aggregatum. Lineage (NCBI taxonomy): Eukaryota > Fungi > Chytridiomycota > Chytridiomycetes > Polychytriales > Polychytrium > Polychytrium aggregatum. The sequence goes on along the minus strand of NW_026516214.1, from coordinate 257,005 downwards.
AACCTGGCGCTCGATTGCGCTGGCGGGCGCTCGGAATCTCGTTTCCTTTGCTCCGAGATCTCGAAAGTCTTTGGCCCTGCTCACGCTCTTTGACTCTGGCTCACCCGCCCTGCCTGTGCTTCGTCCAGCGCCACTGCAGGTCCCTCCCGTCTTCAACTCCATGACCACCGACTGGCAACCGCTCTCGACTCCAGGTGCCTCCCTGGCGGCCATCTTGCCTGGCAGCCTCGAGCTCGAACACGCCGGTGATGCTGCTCTGCACCCCGATGGCTCGCTCGCGCATGCAAGCATTGCCCTTCTGGATCATAGCGACTCGTCGTTGGGTCGCTCCGACTTTGCCGTGGCCTCTGGCCTGTCAGCCACGCCCATGGATGCTCCGGCGGCCGGCCTCAGCGCTGGCAAGGATATGGACTATGCTGGCAACGAGCCTCGTGCCGAGGATACGCATCGCCGTGGTCAGGACAATCGCGACGGCTGTTCAAGCGTCGAGACGACGCCTAGCCTAATAAACCATGCCTTGCGCTATAATGTAAATTCGGATAGTGCCAGCGCCTCGACAGCGATAGCGACCGCAACAGCAGTAACCACAGCAACAACGACAAAGACCGACGCCGTCGGCACTCAGCAGAATGGCCCCCGTGCGGCTTCTGATCTGGCCGCCAACGAGCCCCCAAACTCGGATGAACCCACACGAACTTGCGATGGCAGCAATACCGCCGATACCCCCAACGAAATCCCCGCCGACAACGACAACGACAACAACAACAACAATGACAACGACAACGACAACGACAACGACAACGGACTCGCTCTCCAGCCTGCGAACCCAACCGTCGCGGCGATCAGCGACGACCAGCACGACGACCAGCACGACGACCAGCACGACCCCGGCAGCTCTGCAGCCAACGCAGTCGATCCTGGCCCCCACACCCGATCGCCATCTCCTCCCGTCTCGCTGCTGCCCGAACCATCTGCCCTCGCCCCGGCCACCATTTCCGATCCTGCTGCTTCTCCAACCTCGCCCGCTCGCCCACGAAGAAACACCCGACACAGCAACCAGCCGCCAGTCTCCTACAAGGCCATCCTCAATGGACCCGTCGTGAGTGCTCGCATCGTGCGTCCACGCAAGATCGCCCGAAACGAGAACGGCGAGCCGCTCTACTGCATCTGCCGCCAGAAGGACGACGGCAGGCTGATGATCCAGTGCGACGAGTGCAAGGAATGGTGAGTGGCCGCGATGACGCTGATCTGCTGCCTCCTGGATCCGCCGATGTCGCCTGCTCAGATACGATGGGCATCTCTCTTTCGACGAGGATGCAAACGGCATCGGCGATTTGTTCGACTGTGGTCCGGAATGGCTCATCCCAAACACCTGCGCGACTGCCGCCTCCCTCCCTGTCCCCTTCAACGGACGCTAACACCGCCGAATTGGGCCCGATGCATCGCCAGGTACCACATCGACTGCGTCGGCATCTCCGAGAAGCAGTCCAAGGCCATGAAGGACTTTATCTGCCAGCCATGTATCGACCACCAGCACGGCGCAACTGACCAGCCTAGTAAGTCCCTTGTGCCCATAGCCCCCCCCCTCAACGACCTTCTGGATCTATGTCTCGACCTCCGCTATGCATCGCCGCCACCGTTTTGAACCTTTATTTCTGTCCACGCCAATCCAGAAAAGTCGCGCAAGTCGCTTTCTTCAGGCGCTGATGGCTCCGGCTCAAGCAAGGGTGCCTCCAAAGCCATCAAGCACGAGGATCTGCCGGACAGAGACTCGCCTGTGACCGAGCAACCGCTATTTAGGCCACCCGATGTGATGGTCGGCCATCCGGTCGACACACAATCACCCCACTCTCCCTCAGCCGTCGAAGGAGCCGAGCCAGTACCGGTAAGCTTGGTGCAGATCGCCCGACCAACGACCATTTGCGCCGCGCAAACGCTGACTCCGCCATGTTCTGTGGTATAGGATGCGCAGGACCCAACGCCTGCCTCAGAGGCACAAGTGAATACTGCAGTGATTGCTCCCGCCAAGGTATGTACAACTCAGTCATGGGCCAGACATTTCTGTGCACACCAATCTATGCCGTTGCTGGTTGATTTGTGCGTCGCTCATCAATCTGCCCCTTGCGGCTCGGATCGTGTCTGCCCCCCTGAACTTGATAAATCGCCAGACCATGGGCCCAGCACCGGAGCCTGGTGTTGCCGAGCTCGGCTCTCGGCCTGCCCGAACTGTCGGCAGTCTCCTGGCGGAAAATGTCTGGATGAAAGACAAGACTCGCAAGATGGCACGCATGTATCTGGAAGAAACCGTCTGCAAGATCTTTGAAATGGCCAAGGACGAGACGGGTCTGCGGTGGACCATCAGCCCCGATATTGACCTGAGCAATCCCAAGATGTTTGCGTTTCGGATAGAGCAAGAGCTCTTTGATTGCTATGCGCTTCCGAACAAGGAGGGCAAGCTCGAATGCACGGATAAGGTAGGCTGGACTCTGATGTACCAGTCGCGGAGCCCGGCCAGCAGCTCCGTGCGAATGCATTGCTGTGCTGGCCCGATTGCTACGACAGTCGGCCATGGTGGTTGTGGATGGGGTGTTTTGTGCTGACCCGTGCGTCCCCTGTTCTCTTCCCGCTCAACGCCGCTCAGTACAAGAACAAGTACCGGAGCATCCAGTTCAATCTCAAAGCCAAGAATAACAACTACCTTAGACGCAGAGTTGTTTCAGGCGAGATCTCCCCGCATGCCCTCGTCCGGCTCAGTGCCGAAGAAATGGGCAGCGAGGAGCACCAGCAGATCGTGGCCCAGGTCCGGTTGGAAAGTACCCTGAGCTCCATCAAGCCCCCGTCCGACACATCCTTTATCCGCAAAACCCACAAGGGCGAGGTTGAAGTCAGTACCACGAAGAACGAACTTACCTACAACGAGCGCACTTCCCGTCCAGGCCTGATGATACGACCGCCGATCCAACCGCTGGCCCAGCGATTGCTCGAGACGACTCAGGCCCGCGGTGACAGCCCTGGTTCGTCTGGAGACAGCGACAGAGGTCTGGGCTCGGCCAACTCGACTACCTCGACCAAGCGACTCGGCAGTCCAAGCGAAACCCTCGGCAGCCCAGACTCGATAAAGCGTGCAAGACGAACGGGCTCCGACGGCTCTGGAGACGACTCCGAGCCCCAGCGACATCACCCGGTAGCGGCAGCCGGCGGTGGTATGTTGGCCGAGGTTGAGCGCGCCTTCGATGCCCTTGATTCGATCGTGACCGACGAGGAGTTTGAGAAGACCCTGAGCCATGTCGACCGGTATGCTCAGCTCCACCCGGACAGCGCCAACGAGCTCGCTCTGGAAGCCAAAGCAAACAAGGTCTCGTCACTGCAGCTCCCACCTGCCTCACTATCTCCTTCGGGAGGCCCACCGACGCCGACCGAAGAGCGTGCGCCAGAGTGCTGGCAGGGGCGGTTGCATATGCCCTCGGTCGGCAAGTTTGAGGGGCTGTGTCGACAGGTGTGTGGGCGGCCCATCGGCGACCTGAAGGGCTGGGAGGATGTGCTTGCGCCCATCCTCACCGTGCAGGGCCGCATCCCCCGGGAGCGGGTGGTGGAGTACCTGAAGCAACAGCGCCATTCGACCAGCAAGGAGATTGTAGTAGTGGAGTTTGACTGCAACCCCGAGGACGCCGACCGGGAGGGCTACCGCAGCCTGTTTGAGTACTTCCACAGCCGCAGCCGATACGCCGTCATGAGCCAAACCTACCAAGCTGTCAAGGACATGTACCTGATCCCGCTCAAGGCCGACGACCCAGTGCCGACGTTCCTGTCGGAATTGCCGAGGAACCGCATCCCGCATCTGCGCCAGCGCGACCTGATCTTTGGCATCGTTGTCCTGGTCCGGAGCTTGATCCGGGCTGGCGGCATCGGCCACACCCTTCCCAGCACCAAGGCAGCGTCGCCCGCATCGTCTACCCCCCGGTCGGAAACCCCACAGGACCCAGCGCCTCTGGAGACGACAAGCTCCGCGAAACTACCTCGGTCGGCTGCGATCGCAGCACCGGTCTATCGACCAGACTTTGCCCCGGATGCAAGCAACTCGCGCGCCCAAGAGCCTCAGCCAGCGCCCCTTCCGTTTGTTGCCCGTCCGCCGGTGCCATTCCAGGCATTCGGCTCGCTCGCCTCGGTTCTGGTCCCGCCCGCCTCGGCAGTACCTCTCCACGCCATCCCGAGCCACCGTGCGGATCCGATTCGATATCCATCCAGCTCCGAGGATCCTGCTGGCTCGGCTGCAGCAGACCGGCTCTCTCGACTGGAGCAGGCGCACCAGCAACGTCTGAGACAACTTGAACGAACCGGCGGCCGGCGCAGAGGATCGGCTTCGTCCCGCTCCGAGCCCAAGGCGCCGGCAGACCGGCTGCCAATTGACCCTCCTCCCACCGCCAAACTCGGCGCTCCCCCTTCGCTGCCGGTGCCTGTCCCAAATCCCGCTCCTCTTACGGGCGCTGTGCCTGGCTCGATCGGCGCTGTGCCTGGCTCGATCGATGCTGCCGCACTCCAGCTCTTGCAGAATCCAGCCATGATTCCTCTGGTCGCGGCTCTCCAACAGCAACAGCAACAGCAACAGCAGCAGCAGCAACAGCAACCCATTCCAGGACGACCCGCAGAAGCGACCCCGGCACCGCTGCTCACCACCACACTCGCAGCGCTGCTTCTAGCCCAACAGCAGCAGCCCCCAAAAGAGTTCACCAAGCCCCAGTAGCAGTAGAATGTGTGTGTGGATGGGGGTGCAAGTGCAGCGAGTGTGACGGGTGCGATGAATAGTAGCGACCTCAGCATTATCAATATAGCCTTCTGAATATCGAGACTGGCTTGGGATCAGAGAGGCAGAGGTATCTGTCCAGAAGCGGATTATCCCCCAGGATCGAGTCAGAGGGGCATAGAGCTGTGTGCCATGACAGGAGGACATGCAGGAGCCATGTCGCTATCGAGATCCCTCGTTTTGGCAGGCACTCGGCTTCAGAGTCCCCAGACCGCTCTTGCGCTCGATCTGCTCCTCCGTCATCGGTCGCTGACCAACATACTATCCGCACAGCATGAGCACCCCCCGCCCCGAGCATTCGAGCAGCAGCAGCAGCAGCAGCAGCAGCGACTCGCCCGCATCGAGCCACACAGCCGATCCAGCCGCCAACGAGATGCAGGACTGCCTTGGGTGCAAGATCACCGGGACCCTGACCGGGCTTGGTCTGGGCAGCTACTGTCTATACGAACGCAGCCGAGTCCGCATCCCCGATCGCCTCGCTCACGTCCCTCCTGACACGGACTATGGGCTGCTTCTGAAGAAGGCCGTGCGCGAGGCCAGGATGCATCGGAATCTCTTGGCTGTGATGTCCACGGGTGAGTCGAGTGTTGCAAATCAAGGACTCTGATCATCCTGGCTGCAGAACGCCCCACAATGGAGGCGACAACGATGCCTGCGGTGATGACGGGTCAATGTGGCTATTGTTTCGCTGTCACTGCTGAACTTGACGCAGGCAGACGCACATTGTTGCAGGCATCGTTGTCGGCAAGTGCACATAGATCCTGGAGCAAAGTGCTGAGCCTTTTCACGACTCTCTATAGGATTTTTCGCAGTCGGAATCTATCGAGCATTCATGTGAACAGGGCTCCTCGTGCGGCCTGGACGTTGGGGTCAAGTTGAGACAGCAGCCAAGCCTCGAGATTGAGCCTCAGAAGCATCCCAACCACAGCCTCGCCGACAGCTACGCTGGCACTCACTCACCCGCACTCACGAAACGCTTCGAGCACAGGGGTTGTTGAAGACGGCAAAAGTACATATTTACTCCTGATCAACTACTAGCGGACGCGCTGCAACAAATGAGAACGATGGATGGCTGAGGAAGGTTGGGGAGAAGGGGAGAAGGAACAGCGCCGAGCCTGGACAGGGGTGGGCGAGGGCATGGAGCGATGCAGCGCACTCCTTGGCGACCGATCGCACGGCTGTCCCGAGTCCCCATTCCGTCTTCCAGATCATCCGAGAGCCCAGGGTTTAGTTCATGTACTGAGACAGCCAGCGGATACCTACACAAGAATTACGATCGGTTAGTCGGCGCAAGGGGGTGTCGACTCTCGATAGCGGGACCGCAGCCACAGGAAGCAGCCCGTGAGACGAAGAGCAACAAGTCGCATGCGACTGGCGGGTGTGGGCCGGAGCGACATGCGCGGCGTCATCACTTACCCTCGCCGTAGCCCTGCTTGAGCTTGACGGAGCACATGAAAACTTCAATGGGACGGATATCCTTCAGAGGGACCTTGCCCTTTCCGGTGGTCTGGAAGAGGCCAAGCGACATGCGGAGCTGGTCCTCCGAGATGGCGCCAGGAGCATCGATCTTGTTTCCGAGAACCAAGAAAGGGGTCTTCTGCAGCTCCTCGATAGCCAGAAGGGACTGGAAGGTTGAGGGGGACGGGACGCAAATCTCGGTCAACGCTGGCGTGATCGACAACGCTGCCTGCCTCCCAGACATCCCCAACTTCTTGTATACAGCAATAGCACCCAGCGGGATAGAAATGGGCGAGGAGCCGGTGCGGGTGCGAGTGCGGGTGCTGCTTACATCCAGCTCGGCCTTGGACTCAGAAAGACGTTCATGATCAGCAACATCGACCAAGTAGACGATGCCGTCGACCTCAGGGAAGTAGTCTTTCCAGAGACGACGAGCTGTCGACCGGCCGTCAGTTGCACGAGGGTGACAGCGTTCATAGGTATGGTTGTGGAGCGTTGTTGTTTGACAAGAGAGAGAGTTGCCGTGAGGTGATTTGAATTATGTTGCCGATGCAGGCCGTTCCGATGAGGATTGATCACAGAGTAGCAGGAGTAGATTGAGATCAGATCACACAACGTGAGTGAGTGGTGACGTCTCGGCAACGAGGGGAAGAATGGCAGTGCAAGCCGGACCGCCGCCAGGGCAGGAATCCACACTTGAAAGGAGAGCAACTACCACCCAGAGAGCGGGTTGCTCGTCTTCTCTCGGGGGAATCTCTCGATCCATTGCCGCAATGCAACACCGTTGCCGACTGATAGACGGGATGTGAGCACGGTACCCTGCTTGTGACCACCGAGATCGTAGGTGGTGAATTTAATGTTTCCAATGGCAAGGTCCTCAGAGGCTGCAAATGCGGTGAATCGCAGAACAAGGGGAGATGAAAAGGGTGAGGCACCGAACGGACGACCATAGCTGCGATCGACGACAACTCGTCGCCCGATGGACAACGGCACGATCAAACAAGATCGAGAGCATCCTTGAATCAACGATGCAGGGAGGGAGGATGGAGCAGCAACGAGGCCAGGGATGTGGTGCTGCAACGAGAGGACGAAGGATATGCAAACATACTGGGGTGGAGGGTGGGGTTCAGTTGGGCGAGACGGCCGCTCTTGAGCATGTGCAGCAGTGTCGTCTTGCCGGCATTGTCCAAGCCCAAGAAGAGGATCTTTGCGTTCTTGTTTGCCAGTCCGAGACTGCTAAGGAGATCGAAGAACCAGTTGACCAGGAACATGGCGGACGCAGCGAGGGGGGGGGAGCAGGGATGGGGAAGGGCAGCAGACGGGCTGGCTGGCCGGCAGATGGAGGTGGACAAAATCGGGCAGCGAAGGAGCCAGCCGCCAAATAAAGCGTGCGAGAGGCACGCCGGGGAGCGAGAGCGCAGCGAGGGGCGCCGAGACGCGGCGAGCGACGGACAGCGAGACTGACGTGGCCAGCCAAGTGTCAAGCGGCCCTTGGCCTCAGTGCCAGAAAAGGCAGGTGCGTCGCGCGGGCCAAGGAAGGGGTGATGCTGCATGTGTCGTTGGCGATGGACGGGGTGGGCGGATATGTTCGGGCCGGTGCCGGTGCCGGTAGTCGATAGGCGAAGGCGAAGGCGATAGTCGATGGTCTATGCGAGTGGTCGATGTGATGCGATGCGATGCGATGCCGGTGCGATGCGATGCGATGCAAACGACTGCAGCATCTGTCCGCTTGTCCACACTGTCTCAATGCATGTGGCCAGCTGCTGCGCTTTCTGTCTGGTTCGTTTTTTTCTTTTTGGTTTGGTGGGTTGGGCGGGTGTCTGCTCGTGGTCCAACCAGCTCATCCAACCAGCTCGCCCAACGCACCCGTTCAGCCGACTCATCCAGCACACCATCCCATCGACATACTCTGGTATCTGCACCACTTCCCTCCCCAGACAGCACACCCATCATGCCGCGGCTCACGCTCAACACCCTCGACATCAAAAACAAACAGGCAAGCATCCGGCTCGTCGACAGCATTCGCAGACTCACCGATCACCGCCACGGACGGCGGGCTGCTCTCCATCGCCGCAACGGCGCTCATCTTCTGCATCGCTGGGTATCTAGAAACGTGAGGAGGTTTATCACAAGCTCAAGGCCGAGAAGGCCCGGGCCAAGCTCAAGCGCCGCCAGCAGCTGAAGAAGGAGGAATCCAAAGCTCCCGAGCTCAAGGACGAGCGCCTGAAAGCCAATGTGCCCAAGACCCTCGAAAGCACCCGGGAAGAGGACGAGACCCTTGTCCAAGACGACGAGGAGGTGTTCCAGGATGAGGACACGGACGAGTTTGCCGAGTATTTCAACAACGGAAGGCAGCCCAAGATCCTCATCACCACCAGCAAGGGACCGTGCTCTGTACGTCTGGGCTGATTTCGAGTTTGTCGCAAACCGATCTGGTGCACTCGGATTGGAGGGTTGCCTGCAACTCTGCCGACCGCAAAGCATCGAGCTTGTATGTTGCTTCTGCATTCGCGGATCAAGTTCACTCACCAAGGCCCTGCCTCTGCATCTGCTTCTGCTTCTGCATCTGCATCTGCTCTGCCTCGGGCCTGGCGCGCAGACAACATACGAGTTTGCCGAGGAACTTGTCACCGTCTTCCCTGGAGCCGAGTTTATCAAGCGGGGCAATCAGTTTGACCTGAAGCGCATCATTGAGCTATGCCAGAAGCGAGACTACACCGACGTCATTGTCATCAACGAGGATCACAAGAAACCCAGTAAGTAGCTGCTCTGTATGCTGTCGGGTCAGTCTCCTCATGCACGAGCTTGCGATTGTGATTCGCCCTCACCAAACCCGCCCGTGCCGACGAGCACTCTGCGGCTCCGCTAACATCCGCTCCGCTAACATCCGCTCGCGTCCAGCGAGCATGACCTTTGTCCATTTGCCATATGGACCCACGGCCCAGTTCCGTCTCTCCTCGATCAAGCTCAACAAGGAGATTTCCGGCCATGGCCGTGTTGGCCACGAAAAGCCAGAGCTCATCCTCAACAACTTCAATACCCGTCTGGGCCACACCATCGGTCGAATGTTTGCTGCTCTCTTCCCACACGTCCCAGAGTTCAAGGGGCGGCAGGTTGCAACCTTCCACAATCAGCGAGACTTTATCTTCTTCCGGCGGCACCGCTATATCTTCAGAGACGGCAAGCGCTGTGACTTGCAAGAGATTGGCCCGCGGTTTACCCTGAAGCTCAAGAGCCTGCAGAAGGGCACCTTTGACACCAAGGGGGGCGAGTACGAGTGGATCTTCAAGGTATGTCTTGCATGCTGTGTTTGCCGTTCATGAACCGCCGCTCCGTGGGCAGCGCGGGTGGTTCGTTGTCGTCTTTGAGTGTTTTTACACCATGCGGCTCTCCCACACGGGGCGATTCAACCGAGTCTACGCTGTCGATTGCATACTCATTCCATCGGCCTCTGTGCCCTGCCCAATCTACCAGCCCGAGATGGAGACAAGCCGAAGACGGTTCTTCCTGTAGCAACTATGCGTTTGACTTGGACGGGCTTGAGAGGCGGCGCTCGCAGGGCACATGGCACTCTGTTCCGAGGACGCCGATCGCCTTTGTTCTGTATCTCGAATACACTCATGTCTTTGGATCCCAGCGGCCGCCGATCTTTGCGACAGCGGATATGGGCACTATGGAATATGGCTGCGATGGTTTGGCCCTCGACGACCAATGCGGATCACTGCCAGCGGACATGCGGTGCATCCCTCGAGCAGATTCACATCGCCCTCCCCCCCCCTCTCCTCCATGCGGCCCATGCGGCGATGCAGGCTGGTGCGCATATGCGACCTGACACAGACTCACCCTCCAACCCAATCCAACCCAACCCGACACAACCCATGCCCGCAGGCCCCTGGCTGCCCACCAATTTGGTCCCAAAACGGACGAAATGAACCGCCCGCCCAGGCCCGATCGCTCACGTGCCGCGGCCTCGCTTTTTTTCTCGCTCGCTCTCGCGGGGCTCTCGCGCGGCGTCCTCGCCCATCTGGCCGCCAACCCGTCGCTGCTCTCGCTCGCTCTCTTCTTCCTCCCGTCCTCCTCGATATCCTGCCCAGACCCGCTTGTCCTCCAGCAACCTCCCCCCCCCATCGTTTGCTTCCCGTTCCCGTATCGGCTTAATCGTGTGGCCTGTCTTGCTGTCGCCTTGCCTACCGCTCCCTCCCTCCCTTGCCTCTGGCTTTCTCTTTTCCAGCCCACCGGCTGACCTTTTGTCCGGGCGGTCTCCCCCCCCTTCCGTTCACTGGTTCCTCCATCCTTCTCTCACAGCCAGCACGCATCCCGCTTGCTCTCCTTTTGTGCATCTGCTTCCAAAACCAACGGATCATCCGCATCAGCGTCATAGCCACTCAGTGAGGTAAGCACGCACCGTAGATTCCCGGTAGGCGATCGCCTCGGTCTGCACAAAGAATTGCGTGTGTCTCTGCTTTGCTTGGGATGACGGCAGCTTGGTTTGCGTTGGTGTCGCATCGCTGTACTCTCCTGGGCTCCTCAGATGCAAAACGCATGCATCAAGGGCTGAGGGGGGGGGCCTTGCAACCAGCGTGTCCCAACGAGCGTCCGGCTCGCTGTCGGAATCCCGGAATCTCTGAGATTCTGGTGGTTCTCCCCACCCGTGTCATCCTTCTGCACGCGTTTTCTTTCGATGCCGACCCCATCTTTCCCGCCAACTCCCGCCCGCTCCCCCTACTCATGGCCATTGCCGTCTGCGCCATCCCACCGATGTGTTGATTCGTGATGCTTCAGGCCCGCATCTTTGCTGCGCTTTGTACCCTGCCGATCGGTCCCTCTTTCCCTCTCTCGATTGCTCCTGCGGCCTCTCCGCAAGACATTGGCCAGTGCTGCTGCTTTCCCACAGCCACTGAGACACACCGCGATTGCTGCCTCCGCACTCCTCTATTGGTTTTCAGTCTCTGTGTGGCTGCCGGTCCAAATGGCGACTCGACCTGGAGACGGCGTATTGACGGCTTCTTTTGGCACTGGCCTTTGTCGCTCTTTAGCATATAATATTCATAATTCACACAATGACAACTCAGGTACTCGTTGTCTCTGTTTTTGCATCGATACTCCCCATCGCTCGATGCCCTCGTGCTGCTCTGGCCTGTTCGCTAATCTCTCGACCGCGATGTCATCCAGATCCAGCCACGCACCCGGCGAACGCTAAGCTCGCTCCGCTCCGTCGTGAACGACGAAAACGTCGGCCTGAACCCGGCACTCAAAACAAAAGTCTCCGTCAAGGACTCCACCAATGCTATCCCCCACAAGCATCTTCCTGCCACCAAGATGGCCCTTAATGCCTTTGCCAACCTCAAGGGCGGCGAGGTTGCCTCGCGCACTCGCTCCCGGGCCGCCCTTTCGTCCGTCAGCAACAACATCAGCACACAGGCTCAGCGAGCACCGCTTGGCGAAAAGCCCCCCGTCAAGAGCTCGCTGAAACCCTCGCGCCCTCCCGCCGAGGAGAACGCTGACCCCAAGATGGATGAAGATACCCATGCTCCCGTCCACCGTGCTCCTTCTACCCGCACTGCAGCCGCCTCCGCCGAGGAAGTCAAGGCCGAGAGCGGCGCCCCCGAGCAGCCGCAGCGTCGCGCCCTCCGATCGAGAAACGAGAATGCCACCGAGGTGGCTCGCCCTCCTGTCAAGCGAACCCAGATCCCCGTGCCCAAAGCTGCCCACCATGCCGCCGAGACTGCTGCCCCCGCTCCGGTGCGCCATGAAAAGACTAACGTCCATCCCCTTGAGGACCCCATGGACACCGATCAGCCTGCCCAGAAGAGGGCCAAGATCCAACCCGCCGCCCCCGAGTGGGACGATCTCGACGCCCCCGAGGCCGATGACCCGATGATGGTCACGGAATACGTCGGCGAGATCTTTGAGTACATGAAGGAGCTTGAGGTGTGTCTCGCCACGCTTGTATGATGTCATACTGTCGAGCCGCCTTTGCTGTCGCGCTGTCATGCTGCTGTGCCGATTGTTTCCGTGTCGTTGTGCCGATTGCCCGTGGAACATCTTGGCCCCTCTGATGTCCATATATCCACTTCCGAGCGACTAACACCGTTCCCATCGATGCTGTCTGTTGCACCGCCACAGAAAAACACACTGCCGAACGCCAACTATATGGACGACCAGAAGGAGCTTGCGTGGAAGATGCGCGGCATCCTGATCGATTGGATGATCGATGTCCACAACAAGTTCCAGCTGCTGCCGGAAACCCTCTTCCTTGCCATCAACATTGTGGATCGCTTCCTGTCCCTCCGAATCGTCTCGCTCATCAAGCTGCAGCTTGTCGGCCTGACGGCGCTCTTCATTGCTGCAAAGTACGAGGAAGTCTGTGCTCCGTCCGTGAGCTATTTCATCCAGCTTGCTGGCGGAACGTACACCGACGACGAAGTCATCAAGGCCGAGCGCTATGTCCTGCAGGTCCTGGACTTCTCCCTCCAATACCCCTCGCCTCTCTCTTTCCTCCGCCGTGCCTCCAAGGCCGACGGATACGATATCCAGAGTCGCACTCTGGCAAAGTACCTGATGGAGGTCGCGCTGATTGAATACCGCTGCCTGGAGTTCCCTCCTTCGCAGGTCGCCGCCGGCTCCCTGTACCTTGCCCGCCGCATGCTCGGCCGCCACGACTGGGACGCCAATCTGGTACACTACTCTGGATACCGCGAAGCGGAGCTCCAGAACATCACTGCCCTAATGATTGCCTATCTGAGCCGCCCCACCAAGCACGAGGGGCTCTTCAAGAAGTATGCCGCCCGAAAGTACATGAAGGCCAGTATCTATGCTCGCGACTGGATCCACAAGCAAAACGAGCAGTCGGATGCCTCGGATGAGCTGTAAAGGAGCAATGCAGGCACACACCCCCCCCCAGCCTGCTGTGACTCCTGCCAGTGCGATGACTTTTGACAAGTCCACCAAGCCTGGTATTTGTGCCCTCACCCACCGCTTCCTATCACTTTGACACAGCTGCGCTGCGCATCGCTGTCGTCGTGCAGCTACTTTGGCCCGGAATTCATGTTAGATACTGCCCATCACCACCACCCCCGCTCTCTTTGGCTTCACTCACCTTTTTTTTTTGCTGCTCAACAAGCTCCTCCCCCCAAGGCGCTTTCATATACATAGTTCTCTTTGAGCTTCCCTCCCACTCCAATGCTGCCGCCCTTGCGTGTATCTCCCTCGTTCTATCGATTGCAATTTTCTCAGAAGCACACCGTTCCCCCCCCCCAAGCGGTCGCCCTTCTGATGGAGCTGTTCGTCTTCTCATTCGCGCATGGCTCCCAAGCTTCGCCTCTCTGGTCTCAGCATCCGCCCGCCCGTCCCCTCTACCTCTCTCAGCTCGTGCTCTCTCTCTCTCTCTCTTGCTCCCGTCCTTGCTATTTATTCCAGAGCCTCAGACAGAAATTCCCCCCGCTTCTGTCTTTGGAGTTCGCCCTCTATCCGATTGCCCACTTCCCATCGACAATGTATATTTCTATACGTTTATCGATTTCCTCGAGCCCATCCCCCTCCCCCTCCCCCTCCTCTGTTCTTTTGCACGGATTTGTCTTCAGTTACGGAATGATTCATATATTGCACGCTTCCTTCGTACACGCATAACGCTCCGTTGTTGGAGTGAGGCTGATCGCATTTGGGCATAGTCAGGACGGGCCAAGGACAGATGGCAACGCCCCTCTCTCCCAGCTTTGCATGGGGGTATTCAGCAGCGTCAGGCCGGCACAATGGCCGACGAGCCAAAATGGCGAGCATTTCGGGCCCTTGAAACGGACGGAATCTTCAAACAAGCTTCTTTGGTCGCTTCGCCTGGCTCTGCGCCGCTTCCTCGGCCCGTCGCTGCAGTGTCTCCAAGTCAACGACGGTGCGCTTCGGCTTGGTTGCTGCTGCCGGCTTTGGAGGCTCTGCTGGCGCCCCTGTGGTCGAGTTGGCCTGCTTCGAAAGGTCGATGGGAATCCCAAGGGGTCAGCAGCAAACCTTCCCGCCGTTGCTTTCCCCTATCCAGGCTTTCCAGTGCCAGGATCCGAACACCCTTGCCTGATGTCGTCGTGGACAGGCTCCGCCTGCAAACACTGTACCTGGCGGTCTTCGTTGACCAGCGCGCTCCGCTGCGACTGCAAACTCGCCGTCTCCATTGTCTGGAACATGCTCAAGGAGTCGAATGTCCAAGTCTCTTGCTGCGAACTAGGCCCGTTTCTGGGCCCACGGGACGGAGCCCCCAAATCGATATCTGCCACGACGCATGTGGTTTTAGAGCAGCACAACCTTCTGCTGGAGAAGAAAGGAGTGTGTGCGAAGCCGAACGGGTACCCGGAATCCTACCCACCTCGCTCGAGGCTGCGGAGACGGTCGATCTGTCCAGTGGCGGTGGTCGTCGAGCTGTCCTGGATCCTGGCCAAACAAGACTGGTAAAGGGACTCGTCGCCCCGGAAGAACTTCATGATGTTCTCGGGATGTGTCCGGGGATCTACTGGATCCTGGAAGGCGGCCACGATTCGAGGAAATCAGTATGCGCTTTGGTGGATCGCATCGTGCGGGGCATTGCCTACAGGCGCTATCGTATCTGTACCGTTTCAGATGGTGCTTCAGGGTCGTCGAGATCGCTTGCGTTGACATCGACTGAGATCGATCGTGCGGGCGGCGGCGATTGTCCAGGCACTGCGTCAGCACGATAGCATGGCACAGAATCATCCATGCAGGCAAAGACATCCGGCTGCACAACCAAGCATTTGACAACGGCGATAGAATCCAATACGATGCACTTACATGAGCCTGGTGCTCTGATGCCCTGGCGGGCCACGATATCTTGCAGGTCCCTCAGCTCACGGGCATACTCGCGAAGCATGCCCCTCAGGCGCTGGGACCGGAGGCGATACTCGTCTGCCATCAGCATCAGTGGCAGGGTGACATGCGTGGTGACCATGTCGCCCAGTCTCGGGTCGGTCGAGCTGTCCAAGCGATCGAGCCGGAACGTGAATTCGATCGGGAGGAGCCGCTCACGGTCCACATGGCCCTTGGCCTCGACCAGGAGCTGCTTCGTCGGGAAGGTGCATACCTGCTCCATTAATCATGGGACATGACAACGACTGGCCAGCTGAGGCGCTGCTCAATCAGATCGAGACTCACATGGCCATGATCGGCGATGGTGATGCTGTGCTGCGTGCCGTCTGGGTCCGCTGGCTGGAGAAGGTTCTTCAAGAGTAGAAAGAGATCCTTCATGTCCGTTGATGCGAGCTCTTTGGCATAGACCTGACAGCACACGGACCGACCGATGATGCCGACCGAGACGTTGTCGTTGGTGAGCAGCGAGCTGGGCACAAGCAGCACCCAGGCGGGGCGGACCAGCGATCGCTCTTACATCGACGTCTGTGGCGACCCTGTCGGCGTCGTAGCGGGTATGCCACCAGTCGCAGAGGTCGGTTGCCAGCAGAACGAACTCGTCCTGGGCAAAGTGGGCCTTGAGGTGGAGGCGGAGTCGTTCGCCCGAGTCTGTGCGGGTGCACGACCGGATGGTCTGCCACGGCAGCTTGGCGAGGCGGTCGTCCATGTGCGGTGGTTGATGGTTGATGATGTGGTGGATGATGTGATGGATGATGTTCGGTGGTTGATGTGATGGATGATGTTCGGTGGTTGATGTGATGGATGATGTTCGGTGGTTGATGTGATGGATGATGTTCGGTGGTTGATGTGATGGATGATGTTCGGTGGTTGATGTGATGGATGATGTTCGGTGGTTGATGTGATGGATGATGTTCGGTGGTTGATGTGATGGATGATGTTCGGTGGTTGATGTGATGGATGATGTTCGGTGGTTGATGTGATGGATGATGTTCGGTGGTTGATGTGATGGATGATGTTCGGTGGTTGATGTGATGGATGATGTTCGGTGGTTGATGTGATGGATGATGTTCGGTGGTTGATGTGATGGATGATGTTCGGTGGTTGATGTGATGGATGATGTTCGGTGGTTGATGTGATGGATGATGTTCGGTGGTTGATGTGATGGTTGATCGCTGCTTTGGAACCGCTCTCTGCAGCATGCCAGCCACAGCCAGGTGGCCAGCGACGCGTCTCCCGGCCGCGGCTGTCCCTCCCTTGCGCCGGGTCTGTCTCGCCAAACCTTCCTGTCCCTCGTCTCCTCTTCGCCCTCCTCATCTGCTGGACCATCTCTCGTCCTCTGAGGCTGGCTGCTCGACTTTCCATCTCCTCCAGACCCCGTCTTCACTGCCCCATCGTTTCCAACAGCCATGAGCGACACCAAGGGTCCCTGGGTGTGCACCAAGGGCGTCTCGGTTCATGACTTTTACATCAGGCAAGTCGCATCGCCAGCGATGGCCACTGGCGGGCTGCATCCCGGAGCTTCCCCGCTCGTCGTCCGTGCCCGAGTTCCCGTCCATGTCTCTGACAGCTGCTCCTTGCCTCCCGTAGCCAACGCCGAACAACCACAAACTTTGCCTTCCTGCTGCTAAACGAGCTCTCCGAGAGCTCATTCCAAGACCGGCCCGTCCACTCGTTCCTGCCCCACACTTGCATGAAGTGGAAGGGCGTCGATGTCAATCTGCAGTACGTCGAGGGCATCCGCCACTCGTCCGTTGTTGTGCTCCTCATTGCTGAAGCCGACATGAAACGCATTCAGATCATGACCGAAGAAGAAAAGCTGTTCCTCGATGTAATGTTGCCCGGGCTACACTGCATGTTCTGCTGCACCGCAAGCTAGAGCTCTCTCGCCAGGCGCACGCTCGCACAGCGGCCTGACCCACTGACTGACTCGTCATTTTCTCCGCCTCGGCTGTACCAGTGGGAGCACGCCGTCGACCTCATGGACCAGTTCCAGGCCGTTGTCCAACCCGTCTTCGTCGGCACCGTTGCAGAGCGCATGAGAAAAAAGAGCGACGTGCAGTCCTTCCCGAACACCCTCCACAACAGCGACCTGAGTCCGAGAAAATACACCATCCGCCAGATTGTCCAGCGTATTTTTTCACTGACACCCATTTTTGTTGCTTCACAAAAGCTGGAGATTGCTAAACGGTAAGTGTGCATCGTGCTCCGTTTTCGCAGCAGCATGTTGCGAGTTGACTCTACAGTGCAACGGCGAGACCGCTCGCTGAGAAGGCCAAGAGGGCGGGCGGTAGGTAGGGCAGCTCCGATACAGCAGCTGGGTCCCTGACACCACGATTCGCTGCATGGCCAGAATCGTCCCAGGCCTCATCGAGACCCTGGGAAGAGCCACACAGTCGAATCTCCCTCGAAACGGTGAGTGCCTTTTGCCGATACTTCTGCTGCCTGCTTTGTCGGTGTGGCTTGGTCATTGGATCTCCTTCGAGGGTTTGCCCAGATCGCCATCGCTGGACCGCTTGCTGCTACCGCGGAGCACTCACACTGGGGTCGTCCTCCTCCTGATACGGCCATGCCCTGCAGAGACCGCCAAGTCCATCCTGATCGTGCGGTCTGTTGTCGGCGAGGAGCGCGAGGAGTCTTCGGCCGTGGTTCGGTTCACCAACTCGACCGACGTGGCCAAGATCAGTGTCGACGACATGGATGTGGACCGCCGAGTCAACGACGCCGGGTGCCTTGTCTTTGTGTTTTCTCTTTCGGATTCCAAGTCGCTCTGGAAGCTCTTGAGTGTGGTGATGAAGTACCGCAACAAGATCGAGGCCGCAGAAAAAGCTGGTAGCAAGCCGGACATTGCTCCGTTCTTGGTCGTCGGCACCGATGCCACCGATTCCCGCCGCTTCATCTCGACCGAGCGTGCGCATCAGTTCCTCCAAGGATTGGGGCCTGAGATTGTCACCTTCATCGAAGTCGATCAGGCGACTGGCAAGGGCATGGACCTTGTAAGGCAGCTTTCGTGTCGCATCGCAGCGGGCGAGCTGGCCACGATCCGCAAGGAGATTGAGAGCGGCATCACTCTGCCTATCTACGCCATGAAGAACATGCTGGCAGGTAAGTGTCGCTGCAGGCCTCCGTTGCGTATACATCCGCGACGCTGACATGCGCACGCTCGTTTGTCTAGACACCACCGAGCGCCCAGCCCTCCCGATGCCCGCTCGCACAGGTCCGCCGCCTGTTCCTCCCAAGCCTGCTTCCATGTCGGGTCCGCGACCACCAGATCCGGTTGAGTCCGAGCCTGCGGCGGAGTCGCCTTCGATGGGTCGGTCAAGGTCACGCCCGGGCTCGGGTGCTCGCCCTCAGCTGGAGCCAGTCTCCATGTCCCGCACCAAGTCGAAGCCAGTCCCAATGTCGCGCACCAAGTCCCACAGCAAATCCCAGAGTCCGTCGCCTTACTCGGACTCGATCCCACCACCCGTCCCTCCCAAACCAACGACTTTCATCACACCCACTGACAACGAGGCTGAAGCGCCCCTCCCGCCCCCGCCTGCGACTCTGTCTGCAGAATCACGGACTTCCAACTTGAACAAGATCGTGGAGCTTGCCGACAACATTGAGGAGCCCACGATCGAGGAACAAAAGAACGCTCTAGAAAACGCAGACCAGGATATCGAGGATATGGAAAACTCAGCGTCGACAAACGACGAAGACCAGGACGAGGTACGAGTTTGTGACGGGCGGTGGAGTATGGTCTTGCGAAAGGCAGCAATCACGGAGAAAATCGATCCTCGCCCTCAACTCACTGCTCCACCACTGCGTTTCGCCTCGCCCGGTCCTCCAGGATCCCTTGGCTGCCAAGGACATCATCAGTGTTGCAGTTGTTGTGTCGCGCGACAACGTAGAGACCGCTCTTGGACTGACACAGCAGCTCCAGCAAGCCCAAGCGGCAGACCCATTCGCCGAGTATTCTTTCACCTTCCATCCCAGCTGGAGTCTCGGATCGAAGGAGCCGTCGTTCCTTGATGTCGAGGCCATCCACAAGGGAATCGAATTCGATGCCTCGCTAATCCGGGCAGCCGATGCGGTCATCCCTTTGGTTTCGGCTTCGTTCATGGCGGACAGCGTGTGCACCAAGTGTCTGGTCTATGCCAACCTTCATCGAAAGAAGATTGTTCCGTGTCTGCTGGAGTCAGACGACGGAAGCATCGACCAAATGAGCGGCGCCACGGACTTTATTCTCAGCGGATCGCTCTACTATCGCATCAAAAGCCCTGCCAGCCCCACTGTCATCAAGAGTATTCAAGATGCCATCGCCGTCAAGGAGAGCTGGAAAGCAGGCAAGTGACTTACCGGCTGAGCCGACAGCTGGATCGGTCCCTTGTTGCTGCTTGTGAATGCGACTGCATCCGATCGTGATAGCTGGGCGGCATCAGCGTCCCTGACTTGCGTCATCTCCCTTGGCTTTAGTGGATTATGTCTTTTTGAGCTACAGCTGGTCGACTCAGAGCTTTGTCATTCGCGTCAATGCCGAACTGCAGCTTCGCGGATTCCAGACGTAAGTGCTTCTGTGCTCCTGATGGTACCGCGGGCGCCCCTTCGTCTCTGCGCCTTTGATATCAACTTCATTATTGAGTCTGCACCCCCGCCACGGACGAGGTCGAGTTGATAGTCAACGGCTGCATCAGGTCTAACTCGTCCTTGTCGCCCCCCCCCTCGTTTTCTCGCATCGCCAGCTGGATGGATCTGGATCAGATGCGCGGACAGATCTACGATCAGATGGCAACGGGCATCGACGGATCCAAGGGAATCGTTTCCTTCATCAACAACAAGTATGTCGAATCCGACAACTGCCGCGGTGAGCTGACCTATGCTCGCATCAAGAGGAAGCCCATCATTGCCACATGGATCCAGACCGATCTTGCACTGCAGAAGAGCTGGATCGGCCCTGTGGTGGCCACCCGGGTTGGTGAAGTGCACGTGAACGACGCCGACAAGATTGCCAGCGCCGAGTTTGACCAGTTTATCAAGCGGCTCGTTGACTACATCCAAAACATTCTTGGCCTGCTTCCCAGTCAGCATGGCGATGTGTTGGATCTTGGAAACTGAATAGTCACTCTGGCCAGTCCCCCCCCCTCACCTGTCGAGGCGGAGCGCGAAGCCGCCACAATGGTCTAATAAACTGTGCGATTCCAAGAATATCGCCCCCTCACAAACGAGCACGGTTCACATTGGCGGAAAACGAGACACCGCAGTGATGCTTTGCACCTTGGAAGATTGTTCAGTTATATTGTCCGAGTGTCGTATAGTTCTCTAAACTCAAGAGGCATATTGATCATAGAGCAGACCCAGTTATCCTCGGGGAGGGGTTCATAGGGTGAGTCATGTTCATAGAGGCGATTCATATTCATAGAGATATTCAGCGCAGTGCAAAGTGCACACGACCTTGGCGACCAGCGGTGGTGGCGGGAGGGAGGGAAGGAAGGAAGGAAGGCAGATTAAGCAGTAGGAGGGTAGGGCTTGCCAATGTCTTGGATAAACTTGGGAGGAGCTCTGGCCTTGAGCTTTTGCTCCAGGGCATAGGCATACTACAATAGGAGCCGAGCGCGATGGGCACAGACGTGGGAAATCGTTAGCATCGCTGCACTCTGGATCGAGCTTCGAATAGAAAATCGAGCCAACCACAAAGCCACACTCTGTCCGGGCGAGCTGCCGGAGAAGCGGCTGAGCTTGATTGCCACGAACCTGGATCAGCTTATCTTCAGTATAGGGCAAGCCAACAAAGGCAAGGCCGACGGGGAACTCCTTGGTGGGCAGCTGCAGCGCGTTGAAGTAGGCGTCGAGGTAGATGTCCGATCGACCAACAGGGACGGTGATGACAGGGAATCTGTAGGGATGTGGTTTCAGTTAAGCACGCAGATGTCGAGGGGGTGGGAGCGGGAGTTCAAAACTTGGACAAATCAGAGTGTCCCATTTGTCGTGAGCCACATGAACAGCCAAACCTACCCGCAAACTGCAGCCAAGCTGACGACGTTGGAGAACCCAGGGGCGACGACCGCATCAAGTTGGCCGTCCTTGAAGATCTAGATGACGGAGGGACGGTGGTTAAGCAGAACCAAAGTCCGTTTACAGGGCTGTCTGCGCCTTTGTGCTTGGATTGTTTTCGCCAGGCTTCGCTGTGCCACAGACACTGCCGAGTCTCAAAGCGAACCATACCTTGGTGAACACGTTGATGGCGGTGGTGCGGTTCTGGTTGCCTTGAATGTAGGCTGGATCGGAGAATCCGTTGGTGGCCTCGGCTTGCAAGAAAAGTTCCTGTGACGAAGCATCGATGAGACGATGAGGGACAATAAAAGACAATGGGCGTGATGGAAGGAAGGCATGGCAGACGGACGCCGACCTCGGTAGGGCCAGTCATCTGTGCCCGACCCTCACCTGTCCCCAGATGTTGTTCTCCTCTCGTGGGTCGTTGATGTTGTATTGAATCAGATCTGTGATGAGCGGAAGTACGAATGTGAGACGTCGAGTCCTATGGCGGATGGGATGTCGACAACCGGCGTAGACGGGTGCGTTGAGGACCCACCAGCAAGACTCTTCATCGGAGAGTTGCCAATAGTTTGAAGGTACGCCTGGATGTCCTGCTTGAAGTCGGCAAGGAGAACGGGGAACTCGAACGAGATCTAGATCGTGGATCCGTGTGGTTGCATATTCAAGTTGTAGTTGCGCCAGGATCGAGATGCAAGCAAGTATCAAAGTGTGGCCGGAAAGGCACGTATATGCACGCATAAGTACATAGAATTATGTTGCTGGGTATCCAACGCTACCATGGTCGAGTGGCACCGGATCGTGTGCGCGGCGGCAAGATGCGACTGTATGCACAGGGAGAGATGCTGCATGTCCCGCTCGACTTACGTCCATCGCCGAGGGGTCCACGTTCTGCAACTGAGCTCCGAGGTCAGAGAGGGCGCTGAGACTCTGGTTGGCCGTGGCGTACTCGTATGCATCGCCGACGGGGTCAAAGTAGGCATTGACGACGCCGAGATTGGCGTTCTTGAGGCCGTCGGCCTTGAGGTAGTTGAGATAGCTCTTGGGCTTCTTGCCCTTGCCTGGAGCCGACGACGAGTCCTTGGGATCGACGCCAACGATCACATCAAGGACAGCAGCGACATCGGCAACGGTGCGTCCCATGGGCCCTGCAGATGACGATACGATGGTCATCCACAACAGTTATTCACATGCGCGTCCCAAGGCGAGGACCAATACAATATCGATGGCACCCCAAGTTGCCTGATCGCAAATGGTGACGATTGCCCTTTCCTGACCACAAGCGACAAAAAACCATCCGTGTGACCTTACCGACAGAGTCTTGGTGGTGCGAAATGGGGATAACACCGGTTCGGGATGTGAAGCCGACTGTGGGCTTCAGGCCGACAATGCCGTTCAGCGACGACGGGCAGATGATGGATCCATCGGTCTCCGTACCCAGGGCAACGGTGACCAGGTTGGCCGTGGCAGCAACGGCGGAACCAGAGCTGGAGCCGCACGGGGTGGCGTTGAGGACATAAGGGTTCTGGGAGCATCGGCAGGATTGGGATGTTCCGGGTTATGAGAGCGCTTGAGTACCCGATACGCCTCCTCTGGCGTATCCACAGCCGCCGTACATGTCACTCACCATCGTTTGGCCACCGCGCGATGTCCAGCCTGAAGTGTTGGTCAGGTTCGATCGGAAGTTGGCCCACTGGGAGAGGTTGGCCTGGTCGGCATTGCGGACGGGTTCGTTAGGCTCCATTGACGACGCAGGAACGAATAGCCGCCCGTACCAGACACCGAAGGTGTGTTGGACGAACCTTGCCAAAGATGATGGCACCTGCCCTTCGCAGCTGCTGGACGACAAAGGCATCGTCGGTCTTGGAGCCCAGAAGGGCGAACGAGCCAGCGGTGGTGTTGAGCTTGTCGTTGGTGGCAATGTTGTCCTGAATCGACATTCCGGTCAGTCAGTTCGATGACAGGAGTTGCAAGCCCATGCATCGGAACCAGGACCCTACCTTGAGGATGATGGGAATGCCGTGCAAGTGCGGGAGAGTGCAGCATTTCTGCTTGCAAGCAGCGCGCTGGAAGTAGACAAGAAGCCAGCAACGATGGATTGCATCCGACGACAAGTGACCGCGGGTCAGTAATCGGCACCAGGATCCCGTGCAGAGTGTCGGCGGCAGGCGGCTGGGAACATGGATCACCCACCTCATCGTCGGCCTGCTGCGCCAGAGCAGCGGCATCGGGGTTGATTTCGATGATGGAGTGGAGGGAGGCATAGGGCTGTTGGAGAATGGCAAGGCATGTAAGCGGCGGAGGTCGCGAAGATGCAATACAGCGGGTAGAGAAGGACACACTGCAGCCAGCTTACCTCCTGCGAGGCTCGGTCGATGTATGCCTGGATGAGCTGGACAGAGGTCAAGGTCTCGGCAGCAAAGGCATCCCGGATGTCGGCGATGGTGGCTTCCTGCGGAACGAAACTGACGCTGCATCAGTGTGTGCGATTTTCTCTGGTCATAGCAGGCCGGAATCAGCGGGCTGGGTTGGCATGCAGCCACGCACCTCCAGGACGAAGCCGGTGCTGGGCATGGCCTGAGCTTGGAGGGCGAGGCAGAGAGAGGAGAGGAACAGGGTTGCAGAGAGGAGCTTCATCTTGGCGAGGGCAGGCGGGACAGCGTACGGGACGGGCAGGACGAGCGGGACAGCACCGGCTTTTGAGGATCGCTTGGTTTGCCCCCAGCAAAAGCCCATCTGAGCACCAAAATCGCCGCGGGGGGGCATGACCAGCACCAACCCAAACACAAGAGCGTCGGCTGGAAGGAGGCTGGGAGGCGAGCGCCCCAACGCTTTGTTTGTGCTGCAGGGAAAGAGCATTTGTCCGCGATGCTGCCACGGGAAAGACGAGGGACAGCCGGCGAACCGGAAAGGCATTTCGTTGTACACTGTGGGGGGTCACACGGGCGCCGACCACCCCTGTGCAAAGGACGGCTCGGCGAGGTGTTCACCCGGCCTTCGACAGCAGCCGCGCCGTATCGTACAGGGGGTCGAAATAGCGAGTCGCTGCAGATGCAGCCACTGCAATTCAGCAAGAAGACAGATCTCAAATGGGGGAGGAAGACACAGAGCAAAGCACAATATCGCTGGTTTGGGTACAGATCAAAGCCGTTCAGCCGGATCGATCGGCATCAACCGATCCACAAGCCATCCGTGCGTAAATGTCCCGTTACAAAATTGATTCGCTGTAAACGCCCGCAATCCTCGCCACAGGACTTGCACGGCTTTCGTTGCGGTCTTGGCGGTTGACGCCGGCCGCAGCCCCAAACGAAGCGATGTTGGTGTATTGCAGCCCCAACTACGGATGCCCTGACCCACAGTGCAACAACTGTCAGCTTGCTGTTTCGGTAACCTTGAACTCAACCTGCAATATAGATGGAAGCGAATCGGGTACATTCTATATAGATTATCGACGAGGCCCTACTTTGCTCGACTCCGCTCCGCCACTCTCGTCGGTTTGATCACCGGCATCATCGGTGGTCTGGTCGGTAAGTTAGGTTGTTTTGCACTGTCGCGATATGGGCTGTTTTGCGCTGCCATGATATGGCTTCTCGCGGAGATGGGGGTTGTTTCGCCAACAATGCTCTCCGTCAGGCAGCCTTGCGCACCATCGGCATTGCTCTGGTCAGCAGCATCGTGTACTTGCTGTGTCTCGAGACCTTCACATCCATGCTCTGGATCATATCCATATCCCCTGCGCAATTCTATGAACCCGACCCTGCAACGATCTGCCGCAGCCCTCGCCCTGGCCGTAGGCGGGGTGGTGCTCCGGTACATATTCAAATCCCGAAACAAGAGACAGAACGAAGCCTATCCAATGGCAGCCATCGCCAGCCCCACCGAGCCTGATGCTTCTGCGACACTCCAAAACGACCAGAGCGCTTCCCTCGGAGCAACTCTATCCCCGCTGCAAGATATTCAAGCAAGTCCTCCTCCGTATCGTTTGCCCAGCCAGTTCCCGGTGCAGCAACCGCCCGAGTCGTCGAGGGCATATGGCACTTACATGCCCATCAACGTAAGCATCTGCTGGCTCTCAGGGGCAAATTGCGACTTTTGCTCTCGCCGCCGATGTATCGTGCTCATACCCTCGTATTCGCCTGTATTCACAGGCTACGGGACAATACAATATGCAAGCCGGCAATCCTTTCTCCAGCCAGCCAATTACTGTCCAGATGAGTCACCTCCCAGACAATCTCGGTTCTCTGCCAAGCTATCGAACGTCTAACCCAATTGACATATGCGTCGGCATCCCTGAGGCCTCGGAGGCTCCCAAGACTAAACAGTAGTCCGAGCCAGCAACCTGTGCCAGGGATGACTCTGTCGTTTCTCGCTTCTAGCAACTTGCTCCTATCTGCCCGACCAGCCTGTCGGGAATGTAACTGCAGCACCCTCGACTGTGAAGTCGTATATATGTATCTTGGTCTCGATCCACTCTTGATACAGCGTATCGAGACCAAACGAGAGACCTTCTCGTTGCGGCAAGATCCACACATCCGTGCTGCAGCCAGGCCCAAAGAGATGTGCACCATATCCAGGAGAAAGCGGGGCGCTTCCCGGACATATGATCTGTGATTCGCCAGGTTGCAGTGATCCGGCATTGTCGGCACTGGGATCGAATCGCGCATGTCAGTTGTGCGGGCGCGGCGCTCTTGCTGCAACCTGCTCTCTCCTCATCAACAATGTCCAGGCGGATCGGCATCAGCGGCCTCCAGCGGCAGACGCAGGAGCGGGTGAGGGTCGCCGTTCGCTCGACTCTGCTGCCGATGCCCATCGGGGCTCTGTGTGTCTAATGCGGTTGCTCTGATCGACTCTTCCTCCCTCCCACATCTTCAGGAGGCTTTCCGGGACGCCGGCAATGCGCTGGCTGTCCAGCAGCTCGAGCAGGTAGGCTCTGCGAGGCCGACACACCGGGCAATCTGAAGCATGACGCACTGGCTATCTGGAGCATCGCACTCTACGCTCACACGACGGTTCACCAGCTCCAGGCCCAACTTGCCTCGTTCAAGACCCACCTCGAAGCATTTGCAGTCAAACACCGATCCGACATCCAGAGAGACCCCATATTCCGCGCCCAGTTTCAACGAATGTGCAACAACATCGGTGTCGATCCGCTTGCATGTACGGTGTCTGCCTGGATGAATGGCTCGCCGTTGCCAGCGATAATCGCCGGCCGGTTGGTGGCGAGCGGGTTGAGCAGCCGGAATCATGCTGCTGCCCTTGGTGCCCCCGTGGGTTAACATGCCGCTTGCTGACTCTCCGACAGCAAAGAAGGGGTTCTGGACAGAAATGCTTGGGTTTGGCGACTTTTACTATGAGCTCGGCATCCAAATAGCCGAGTGCTGCCTGGCGACTCGCGAGAAGAATGGCGGTGTCATCGAATTGACCGAACTCAAACGGTTGGTGGAGAGGACTCGGGGCAAGTCCTCCCAGCCCATCTCGGAGTACGTTCACATCGCAGCCGCTGGATAGCATTGGATAGCATTGGATAGCATTGGATAGCATTGGATGGGATTGGATAGCATTGGATAGCATTGGATAGCATTGGATGGCATTGCTCTCCGTCGTTGACCATCTTCACCTCCTCGTCGTCGTCGCAACCTCATTTAGAGATGACATTCTCCAGAGCATCAAGAGCATGGCGGCTTTGGGCAGCGGGTTCGACATTGTGACTGTTGGCGGCAAGCGAGTTGTCATCAGTGTGCCCAAAGAGCTGAACTCGGACCTGGGCACGCTTCTCTTGGTGGTTTGTATGATGCACCCATCGGACCCATGCTTGCGCTTGGCTCGCATCTCCGGATCTACTGACACCGACCCGGCATTTGCAGATGGGGCAGTTCACAACCGCGGCCGAGGCAGCCAGCACACTGGGATGGGAAACGCAGCGAGTCCAGCAGGCTTTGGTGAGTTGCCTCAGCAGCCCTCATACATCCAGAAATCCGGCGTGAAGCCGCAGATCGTCCAATGCCCGTTCGAGCTTGCTGAGATGTCCGCCGGGCACTCTGTCGTGAGCAAGCACTCATCCCGAATCTCCTCTGCTCAAACAGGACGAGCTGCTGCGAGATGGGATCTGTTGGGTCGACGAGCAGGCCCAGCCCGCCCAGTATTGGGTGTCTGGGCTGTTTGGTGGGCTGTAGATTCGACTGCGGGGCACAAATACAGTCCGATGTGTATAGCGAAGCGCCGGGCTTGAGGGAGGGCGAGATGCGAGTGGGGTAGTCGAGCCCGCACATGCCATGCTCGAGCCTGGATGCGGCTGCCCCTATGCATCCCCGGTGCATCCCAGTGCATCCCCGGTGCATCTGGCTGCATGGGAATCGAGTCAGTCCAGCCTCGCCACGCTGGCCACGCTGGCCCGCCCGAGTCGTCGCCCTCCTCGCGCTTGCATGTCTGCAGGCTTTGATGCTCGTCAACTCGCCGCCAACAGCGCAATGCCTGACATGATTACCGATGATCCCAACGCCGCAGCTTCTTCGAGGTAAATCCGCTGCGACGCTTGTCTCTCGTCCGTCTGACCTGGCCCCGGTTCTGCCTCGAGCAAATCGGCCCGATTGTGCCCGCATGGTCTTGCCCCCTGCGATCCCTACCAGTCGTCCACCCAAGCAGCACCCAAGACGATAGCAGCAACTCTGGTCCAACAGCCACAATATGGCCAAGCCGTTGGTGGAGGCGGCTGGGGTGATTGGAGGACTTCACGGCCGAGACCCATTGTGTGCGCTGCAGCGAAGACTCTTGGTCGATGCTGGCTCAGACTTGCCCATTTGGAGAGTTGCGTCGACACATCGAGCAGCACGGCTCCTGCGAGGGGATACCATCCTTCGTCGTTCTCGTTCAGAAGCCCATCCCGACACCACATCCAAGTAACGCAAGACGGCACTTGCTGATTTCCATTGGGCATCATCGTTGCTCGCCGTCTGCCTTCAAGTTGGGCGTTGTTTCATGTATACCGCCAGCACATCGAGGGCTTCGTTGCATCGTCGCATCCGCCCGACATCCCACTCCCGATGACATCAGAACCTGTTCGCATGCTGGCAACGCACCTGCAGAGACTAGCAGGGTGACGATTACACCAGGTCGCTGGGATCGGCGCTAACAATCCTCGTCTCTCTTTGCTGCCTCGACCCTGCTGCCTCGGCTCTGCTGCCTCAACTCTGCTGTCTGATTCTGTGGCCCATACGTTCAGGAAGACAACCTGGTTCAAGAACAGTCTTCATCTCCCTGGAAAGTACGTACCCTGAGCGCAGACGCTGTGGGTCTCGCTGATGTGGATGCTGTCAAGCCCATCGGCCCTCGGCTGAAGAGGAGCATGAATCTGATCACCTCGTTGTCTGGGGCTTGCGCAGAATCACTTCCACGACTGCTCCTTCCAAGGGCACTAGCTCGCATTCTGGAATCGGCCTCGGCGCTGGAATCCTTGGAGCAAGGTGGGCTTCTGTCGCAGCGGCCATACTGCCCGGCTATGCTGTGCAGAATCGTTACTGTGTATGAGTGCTCCCGGCAGCGGCGGCGGCTCGGTCTCCCTGGCGGGATGCAGAGAAAGTGCCAGGAATGGAGGGAGGGATGGAGATGGTTGAAAGGCCCTGGTTGCTTTGGTCATTCCGCCTCCGCTGGGCCTCTCGGCTCCGGGGTCTGCAAGCTCCGGGTTAACAGGCTGTCATCTAAATTCTCTCTCGTCCTTCCTCGGATATCTGCCGCTGTGATCTGTTCGTCCCATTCGGTTGCCCGGGCACTGCCGGTTGTGATATTGATGCTCCGCACATTATTTGATCGCAGCAGGTACAGCGGCATATCGGTTGACCAGTTTCCGAGGACCAGTCCCTCCGATTGTGTGCAACTGGAGAAGAATGGCAGTACACAACCAGGGCTGGTCTGGTCCGAGGATGTCTGTGCTGATCAACCTGATCGTCATCGCCGATCCACATCCTTCGCTGATCTCCCTCTCTCGCTCTCTGTCCCGCTGGCTGCTCAGAGGCGCTCCGCATCTTGCCGAACCGGCCTATAGCAACAGCAAAGCCGACAAGAGCTCCAGAGAGTTTGCTGCATTTCTCTCTGCTACCGACGACGAGTGGGACTCAAAGATCGAAGTCCGCAAAACCGATCCAAAGATGGTTGGAGGTGGGCTGGCCGATATGAGCAAGAATCCCAGCCATGCTGGATCATCGAACGCTCTCAGGAGCAGCATAGACAACTCTCCAAAGAAGGGCAGTCCAATGACCGAAGGTGGGCATGCGGCATCTCCCCGATCCCCTGCGGTCCGCTACTCGATGTACAATGCCGGACACCCGGCAGCTGGCGATTTACGATGATATTAACTCGACAATCGGCATCATCATTCGCCATCGCAACGCGACACCCCTTATTCTCGCAATATCTCTGGTACCACCACAACTATCCTATCTCGGTTGCATGGATCGCTGCCTCGGCGTGACTTGACGAACGACCGCACCAATCGATCGATGTGCGCTGACGTCCGACCTGCTTCAATATCGGAATCTTGCGGTCAGAGGAGTCCAAGATGCTTGGCGAGATCGCAAAGCTAAACAGCATGCAGATACGCTATGCCAAGTTCCGGACCCTTCTCGAGCAGCCAAATATTGATCTTGGTGCGTTGAAGCACGATTTGCTGCTGCTCTGATCGGACGACGTCGATTGCTGTGCGGCGAAGGTCGCGGCGTCTGGCACTAACCACATCTTTGGTGTGTATGCAGACCAATTACGAAAACTCAGCTGGATGGGCATACCCGAGGAGATCCGGCCTACTGTCTGGAAGCTGTTGATGGTATTGTATTCCGGGCCGCGAGCCGAGCTGCGAGCCTGGCTGCGGGGCCGGCCCGATCGAAGAGTCGCTCGCCGGTCAGTGCTGCATACCTGCATGCTCATGCATTTGTTGCGAATGCTGCACAGAACTACCTCCCGTGTAATTCCGATCGGAGAGAAGCCACCCTCACGAGGAAGAGAAAGGAGTACGAGGAGTCGGTGGCCCAGTCGTTTGGTCGTGGCAAAGCCGGACTGGACCAATCGCTATTACATCAGGTACGAGAATAAGCTCTTGCCATGCGGGTTCGGGGCGGGTGCTTGGGACCCGCAGGTTCGCTCAAGCAACATCGCTCTCTTTCGACACTCACTCCATGAATCTTGGTCACTTAGATCCACATCGATGTCCAGCGGACCAACGCAACGATTCCGTTATATCAGAGCACAGCTATCCAAGAGGTGCGGCCGTCTTCATCATGAGCACTACAAGGCGATGCCGATGTCGATGCTGATGGAGATGGCAGCGAATGACCTGGAACGACATGTGCTTATTCGGTATGCTTCTTACAGGCGCTAGAGAGGATTTTGTACTGTTGGGCCATCCGACACCCCGCCAGTGGCTACGTACAGGGCATCAACGACCTCGTCACCCCGTTCTTCCAAGTCTATCTACAATCCTATGTCTGTGGGTATCCGATGCGTCCTGGAAGCCGACCCGAGCGGCTCGTGTTGTCTTGCGTTGCGTCACTTCGTACTCGTCGATCGCCTGCCACAGTGGACACGGCGGCAAGGAGGTATTTTGCATCCCACGACCGATGCGCTGACTGCCGGACCATCCTCGTTGGTTTATCGACACAGCGGGAGATGTCGAGAAGACCGATGTCTCCAAGATCAAGCCGGAAACCCTGACGGAAGTTGAGGCGGACTGCTTTTGGTGCTTGACAAAGCTCCTGGACGGCATTCAGGTGAGTCAATGCGAAAATGCGCTTGCCATAACCAAGGTCTATTTGAGAGGCGAGAGGGACTACTGGGAGCCACCGAGTGCTCAAGGTGGCCGTACTGGCCCTGAGGAACCGGCAACATAGGACCGATACGGTTATCTGTTTTGCAGCTCGCGCCGATTCTTGACTGACTGTCGCTCGTATGTGTAGGATAACTATACGCACGGACAGCCAGGCATTCAGCGACAGATGACCCGACTGGCAGAGTTGATCAGCCGCATCGACGGTAGGGCGACGAGACAAGCTGTTG
Organism: Polychytrium aggregatum; assembly: GCF_025602895.1. Lineage (NCBI taxonomy): Eukaryota > Fungi > Chytridiomycota > Chytridiomycetes > Polychytriales > Polychytrium > Polychytrium aggregatum. The sequence goes on along the minus strand of NW_026516214.1, from coordinate 225,810 downwards.
TTTAGACCAGATGATGTATTGGAAGAAAGGAAAGCTCGGTCGACCGCGAGCGCCAAGGACACCTGGCTGAGTCCTGTGCCTGAATCTCCCCCCCGGTGCCGATTCATCTCCCCACCAGCGCCGCTCTACAACCATTTTCAACAGCACGAAGTCAAGTTTGTACAGTTTTCATTCCGGTGGATGAACTGCCTTCTGATGCGAGAGATATCGCTCAAGAATACGATCCGGATGTGGGACTCTTACCAGGTGCGTCTGCCCTCTCGTCTCCTTTCGAGTGAGTCCGGGATCTGGAGGACGCACATCTTTGCCGATGTCGAAAGCGGTCGCTAACGCAAGGGACCGATCTATGGCAACCCAGGCCGAAGGCGCCGACGGATTCTCGGAGTTCCACATCTATGTCTGTGCAGCATTCCTGATCAAATGGAAGGACCAGCTCAAGAAGATGGATTTCCCGGTATGGCCCATGTTTCCCCAACGCTTGGCTGTGGCGACGATACATGTCCCATACCTCTCGGTGCACTTGCGATACTCACGAACGTCCTCATCGTCCTCCACAGGATATCATGATGTTCCTGCAAAATCCTCCGACAAGCGAATGGGACGATAAAGACATTGAGCTCCTGCTCTCGGAGGCGTTCATGTGGAAGGCGCTCTTCCATAACTCGCCGAATCATCTGTCTGGCACGGGTGCAACCAACTCATAGCGGCGCTGCCACACGAATCGTCAGCAGTCACTGTTCCCGAAGGAATACGCTCTCGCTGCTCTGCGCCATGACGGATCCTGATTGTTTTCGTATGTCCGCTTGACCTCCGTGTTGGCTGAGCAGTTGAAGGGTTTCGAGTAAATGCAACCCGGGGTGCTTGCAGTGAAACTCGCACTCATCCGCATCGATGCTCCAGCTGAGACTGCTTCAGTCAAAAATGCATGCGCATTCCAATATATTGGCCCGGCGCGCGGACAGGGTGAGGACCAAGTCAGGACTGCTTGAATTCGCACGTCCACAGCCCACATCTTTCCAGCACCAGGAATCAGCCTTGGGCAGTCCTGCTCATGGTGTGGTATGCGAGAACAGACTTGGATGCGGCAAGCGACAGCGCCGCCGTACCGACGAGGGACAGCACGACCAGCGTGTGGGCCGACAGATGGCGTGGAAAGGGACAGGCCGGGATAGCCGACACTATCCGGTTGCAGAACGGTGGACTGGATTGATACTTCAAGGCCTTGATCCAGAGGGAGCGGTCGCTTCGGATGCACCCTCTCGTCTCAGATCCTTGATGACGGCCGCAAGAGCCTCGGGATTGACTCCGCTTTCGCAGAGCGAAAGACACAGACCAAGAGACTTTCGGTCAAGCCCGGTGTTGAGCAGCTGGGAGATCTCGTACAGAATGTCCATAGTCTCGCGGGCTTCTTTGATCGACGGCTCGTCCATGCTGCGGCTGCACTCGATGGGTCGATGGTGGGTGTTCCGGAAAGCAAATCCAAGTGGCCGCAGGGTGGTGCTAGTGGGATATCGATCGATCGACTGAGAGGTGACGATGCCTGGTTGTTCGCAGAGCGATCGGGATCGAAGGCCGAGACCGATCCCCCAAGAGCGAGGGCGTCCTCGCCTGCTCTCGCCTGCTCTCGCCGAGATGGCGCCGGATCGATCCGGCTTGGAAAGAGACAAGACCCCTTGCCTCTTGCGCCGCTTGCGCCTTGCCTGCCGTCGCTATCTGCTCTCGCTGCGCTCTCGTGCGCTCCTCGCTGCTCGCACGCTCTCGCCTGTCCTGCTGCCAGGCGGCCCAACGCATCATCCCTCTGGTCTTTCATCTGAGCAAGCGGCCACTGCATTCCTGTTCCTGGCGGCTCCTTCGACGATCATGGGGAGCGATCTGGACAGGTGGGTGTGGTCTGATGCACTGCTGTGATTGCGGATCATCCGAGGCAGCCGACGGGCCGCCTCGACTGAGCGGACAGCGTCCGCTCTTGTTCCTCCCGCTCCTGTGTTGGTCTTGGTCCTGGATCGTCTTGACGTTGTTCATGCCATTCACTCGTCCGGAAACTCGCCCACGCCTGCGCTCACGCCGACGCCAACGGCCCTCGAATCTGGTGTAATCACGATCGCCATCGGGTGGGCCCTCCGCCGCCCGCTCCGCGCACAGACAAATCGAGCAACTTCGGCGATGCGAGATCATCAAGGAAAGCGAGGTCAAGGAACTATGCAATAGAGCCCGAGAGATCCTGGTGGAGGAAAGCAATGTCCAGAGAATCGCTGCTCCTGTCACGGTACTGTTAATTGTGCAGTCAGTCAAATGCCTTGCGCAAATGGCTCCGGGGCTCCGTCCTTTCGCCTGGCCGTGTGTCCGCCTGCAATCCTCGGATGGTTCGGCTCATTTGCTCGCCCACTTCTCTGGCGGATCGCTTTGACCGGAATCCGGGTGGTCTTGCTGATGGCTCCGGCTCCTGATCGATTCGCTCGGCTGATTTGACGCTCGTGGATTCACCAAATATGCGATTCTCCCGGCCCTGCCTTTCCGAATCTCTGCGTGGGGGAACCACTGCAGATCTGCGGCGACATCCATGGCCAATTCTACGATCTCAAGGAGCTATTCAAAGTCGGCGGCAAGTGCCCCGACACCAACTACCTATTCATGGGTGACTTTGTGGATCGCGGCTTCTACAGTGTCGAAACATTTCTGCTGCTGCTGGCGCTGAAGGTAAAGTGTTTTGAACTGGAGCAAGGGGGCCTCGGATGACTCCTTCGACTGCTCTGCGAGATTGAACGGCGGGCAGCGGCCATCGCTACATGGAAATGGTGCTCCCGGGCCGATCTGATCACAGGGTGGTGGGAATTCCGGCCTTGCCATGTCTCATGTCTAAGTCGTTCCCGCTCCCATCACTGACGGCGATGCTAGGTGCGGTATCCTGATCGGATGACGCTGATCCGTGGCAACCACGAAAGCCGGCAGATCACCCAAGTCTACGGATTCTACGACGAGTGTCTCCGCAAATACGGCTCGGTCAACGTCTGGCGCTACTGCTGCGAAATCTTTGACTATCTAAGTCTCTCGGCCATCATTGATGACAAGATCTTTTGTGTCCATGGCGGTCTTTCGCCATCGATAACAACTCTGGATCAAGTAATGCATGGCAGTCGTACAAATAGAGAGAGAGAGAGAGAGAGAGAGAGAGAAAGCGAGAGAGGGGTGTGTGACTTCCAGATGGAAAAGCGCATGTCGTTCAATGCTCGTTATCACGCAGTTTCTCAGGCTAACCACCGGTTGCACCTTGGCACAACCGCTGACTGCAGATCAGAACAATAGACCGGAAGCAGGAGGTTCCCCACGATGGCGCCATGTGCGACCTGCTGTGGTCCGATCCCGAGGAGATCGAAGGATGGGGCCTCAGTCCCAGAGGAGCCGGCTACCTCTTTGGAGGCGATGTCGTGGGCCAGGTTCGGATTGTGTTCTGAGGCTCCTACAGCGTCGTGCCATATCCTGATGGGCCTGCTACATCAATGGCAAGCGACCAGACGACGCCTGATTCAGATCTCTTCGCCGATGCTCAGTTCCTTCACACCAACAATCTCGAGTTAATCGCGAGAGCGCATCAGCTCGTCATGGAAGGATACAAGCTTATGTTTAAGGATACCATCGTTACGGTGTGGTCAGCGCCAAATTACTGCTACAGGTATGCGGACACTTCACTTACGAGCAATGGCGATGTATATGCGCTCGAGCCTGGCCTCGGTGTGCTTGTGACTGCCGGATCCAGGGCACCAGCGTGTGCAGCCACTTTCGCACTGGACTCGGCTCCATCACCCTCGGATGGCCTTTCTGATGCCCTTTTGACTGCTGCGCATAGATGCGGGAACGTCGCTGCAATCTTGGAGTTCGATGAGCACCTCAACAAGAATTACAAGCTCTTTGAGGCAGCCCCGCAGGTACGGCGTGGCATTTGTAGCCATGACACACATCGGGAGAAACCACCCCCGCCCCGCACGACCACAGTCCAAGCCTGCTGGGTACCTGGGACTCCATTTCCGGAACTTGGAACTGAATTGATGTGGCTCTCTGCGACTGGCTGACTCCTGTCGACATATGCATTTCTCCTTGCCAATGGATCGACACCCGGCCGTTCAATGCCTTCAGGAAGCGCGCGCGATACCCGCAAAGAAACCTGCTCCCGACTATTTCCTGTAGTTGTGCGTTGCATTTGGATGACTGTGCTCTGGTCGTGCGTGCTTGATTTTCGGCAGCGATGTGGCCGCCGTGAGTGGCAGTTGCTTGCGCTCTAGCTTTCCTACCCGAGCCATTCTTTGTGATGGCTGATCGTTTTGTGACAGGCACTGGGCCTTGACCTAATACAACTTACAGTCAATGGAACAGTCCCCGCCTTCTCTGGCATCAACGGCCGTGAATCACGGATACACTACCGACAGCTACAGAAGCAGTCTCCCGTTTCAGTCCATGGGCGCCGTAAAAAAAAACTGGTGTATTCTGTTGGCACGACCGAGCTGGCGGTGGTGGATGTGCGCGGTCGAAGCTGGTTCAACGCGTCCGAGTCCACGACAAAAGCCATCAAGGCTATCAGAGGACAGAAGTCCCCTGAAAGCCCGTTTCTATGTTGAAATATACACTTTCAAAGGAATGACAAAAGCAAGCAAGCAGCGTGAGAGGAAGAGCAGAAGCGATCGGAAGCACAGCGAGAGCGGCACAAGCCGACACGAAAGGAAGCAAGGCACTGAGAACAACCCAAAATACAGCTCGCTTACGCCGACTCCCGATCTGGAGCCAGCGGGACGAGTAAATACGAATGACTGCGAGGGAGAAAGCCAAAGGGCTTGCAAGGGAAGGGGGGGGATAGAGAGACAGAGGAGACTGTCATTCGGCCCTCACTGATCCGACAGCATGCTGCGGGGTTCTGCAAGAACTAAATAAAGACAAGCAAAGTGTGGCAGAGAAGTAGGTGAAGAACGATAGAGATCGTATTAGACCTCGGAGATGTGGTAAGAAAAGCCCGACCAAAGAGCAAAAGAGGTTGCGGAAGAAGACGAGAGGGATTGAACCCAGGGCTAGGTTCAGTTGAGTTTGGTCATAAGGACAAGAGGTTCGGTCGTCGGGTTTCGGATATCCGGTTTCGGGTTTCGGGTTTTGGGTTTCGGGTTGGGTTGCGTAGAACAGGAGTTCAACACAGACATAATGAGGTTCGAGTCAGAGGGGGGGAGCTATTGTCGAAGGTAAGAGGCTCTTTGGCTGCAAGGCTGCAGTTCAGGAGGCAGTAGCAGATACGTCGCTGCCAATGTTACGATCCATGGTGCGAGTCGTTGGAGCGACTGGTGAAGTAGCGCGTATAATTAGCAAACGTCGACAGCGGCGAGCTATCGCCGCCACTGCCGTGGCTTGCGCGACTGCCGCGGCTCGAAATGGTGTCGCGGCCGGCCTCGTGGATGCGCCCGGTGCCGATGAAGGACTTTTGTGTGTTTGGCGATGACGACAGCCCGTTGGGAGAGAGAGTCGATGGGATGGGCGATGCGCTGGTGCTGCTGGCGATCGGATAGGCGCTACGAGGCGAAGGGTTGGAACGAAGGCCTGACACAGGGGACCCACTGTTGAGAGAGCGGGTCAGCGACAGACTGCCGAAGCCAGAGGCCTCGTGGCTCACAGAGCGGCTCATCGGTAGGGACGCAAAGCTGGGAGACGGCGTGCCGCGGTAAACGGCTCTGGGGGCTTGTGTCGGCATCTGCGGGGTGGCACCACCGTCACCAAGCATCAGAGCGTCGGTCTGGAGCGAAGGGCGGCGGGTTGATGGAAAGTATTTCGCCTTTGGAAGCTCCTGGTGCGACAGGACCGAGACCGTGTGTGTGCCTCGGACAGTTGCTTGGTTGAGTCGCGGGGTCTGGATTTGGATTGCCGCGAACTTTTCGCTCGGGTCTTCTTGGCCAGAGTTGGGCCGGCTAGACTCCTTGGATTGGATTGGAACGAGGGCCACCGGACCGTGCTTGGGAGCTGCAGTTGCAACGCGTCGCCGAAGGAAGCGGGCCAGCATGAGCCCGGTCACGACACGGACAAATGAAGCATGGTCAGCGCTGCAGTCCGTCCAATCATGAGCGACACATCCCAGTACTGGCAAGCCTCCAGAGTCATCTCATCAATGCAGTAACATCGGACCACGGGGGATGGAAACCTTACCGCGTTGGGAGGCTCGGACCACAGCATTGATCCATCCAATCAGACCGATCTGGGTTTCGCAGGAGAACCTGTACGGCGAGGTACTGGGTCGAGTCACTTTGAAGGCAAACTTGGCTTTGTTGTTATCGTCGTCAGGCAAAATCGAGAACCCTTCCGAAAGGGTGAGGACATGAATGGGATGCTTGTTCTAGAGACGGGTGGAGAGGGGGGATATGTGCAATCAGTTGCGTACACAAGAGCCAGTTGCCAGGCGCAGCACAGTGCATCCTGCCCGCAGTGTAATGTGGCCGAGTGACCATCATATTCAGGCTCCGGGTGACTTCACGGGCCGCTGAGCTCGACCAGCCGATCACCGTGCATGGGCCTTTCAGGGGCTGTGTCTGCATTTGAGCACGTACCTCTTGGGATTTGAAGATGAACATCGAGTCTCCGATCACCAAACACCACCGTTTCTTCCATACGACTTCGTTTCCGACCTTGACCATCAGTTGGCCCTCGTAGTCCGTGTTGCTAAAGTCGTGCACGTTTACGTGCAGTCCTTCGACCTGGGGCTGAGATGATATGGAGGCCGTACTGAGCCGATTGGTCTGATACCGGGGTGAGGGTGGCTCCAGCGAGTAGTCGCCGCTATTTGACTGACTCGGGTTGCTGTCGTAGCTACAGGGCACATACAGTCTCAGTTAGCTGCACTCATTGCTCAACGAGCGTGCGAGTGAGCGCAGTGATGGGCGCAGTGCAATCGCGATGTCCACAAGGGTCTCAGGCTTGTCGACATGTTGACTCACAAGAACGGCTCGGCAGTGTCGGGTGTGGGTATGTGTGGGTCGTCAAAGGCGTCAAATCGCGGAACACCCGCCGAGGCTGTCGATCCACTCCAGCGAGCATCCGACCCAGAGGCACGGGTGTTGTTGGCGTCCAGATAGTCGCTGAGGGTGAAGGCTTCGGAGATGGCTGAGGCCTGTCGATGCAGCAGCGGGTCGGTGCCGGACTGGCAATTCGAACGATCCGCAGCGTTATCCGTATCGGACGCAACGGTGCAATATGGCATGAGTGGCGAAATGCGAGCATGCCAACCAGGAGCACACACACTCAAAGACACACCCTCGCCAACACACCCACTGGCAGATAGATTCACACAAATGCATGCGCAAAGCTCAAGCATCACCGAGACAGTACCTTGGCGGCTCCCACTCTCGACGGTGGTGGTGGGGACGGCGAAGACGAGTACGACAGATGCTGGGGCTGTGTTGAGGACGGGTCGCTTTCGCTTGGCAGCGCTGTTCGCGACTCAGATAGGCCTAGCTCGCACTTCTTTTTCAGCTCCACGATGCTTTGCATCAAGTCGATCCGGAGGGTCAAGCTCTCGATGCCGAGGTCGCGCAGCGAATTCAGCGTGCTCTGAAGCAGCTGGGCGCCAGTGACGGCGTTTTCTGTGTACCGACGAGATGGATGTCAGACTCGGAGACGGCCAGGACACAGCCCAGCGCACAGCCGGGTGGCGGAACACAAACTACGGGAGGGGTACCAAGGCAGGGCACCATTGTACCGGCCCATGGCGTGCAGCCACACAACTCAAAGGGTCGTGGGGTCACCATCTATGCCCGGCGGAAATACTCGAGTATGGGACGGGGCGGAGGCGCTGGCAGTCGCAGCGGGGCTGGCAGCAAGCAAGCAAGCAACCGGGCAATGGCATGCGCTTGGGCTTGGGCTTTGACCTACCGACAAAGATCCGTGTCACATTGGCGTAGCCAGTACTGATGAGCCATTGCTGGACCTGGTGAGGCGACCAATCGGTGGGCTGGGCTGACGGAAGCGAGTTCACATAGGCAACAGGGTTGTTGATGCTGGCGCCGCGAGCAGGCGCCGCGAGCTTGATGCTTGCTGGGCGAGCGGCTGCCGACTCGGCTGGGCTGTCGGGCCACTCGTCGTTGACTTCTAGGAGCGGCTGGATACTGACGTTGCGGATATTTTCCGGGGTGATGAAGTTGGCAGGAAACAGGCCGACTTCGCCTCGAAGATTTCGGCCCTTCCACCAGCCGTCGCCGAACAATTCGTCCTTTTCGAGGACCAGGATCGGCTCGCCGACCATAAAGTTGACTTCATCGGGCTCCTCCTGCAAACACCGAGGGCAAGGTTGAGAGGCAGAGAGAACAGGGTCAATGCAGGCATCAGAGGTATCAGCCAGCCAGCGGATTCATCCTGGGAAAGAGACCGGTTGCAGCAAGCACCGAACATGTCGGATAGCAAGAGCCGTGATCGTGAGGCTGGCCAGCACCGATCCGATCAGCGGTCCAGGCTCTGCTCAGTAAATCTTGAGACAGCACATGTGCGCTTGCAGATGGGGATGCGTGGGCAGCCCGCGGCTGCTGCATGCGACGGAGAACGAGGTCGACGACCGACAGAATGGCAAACGTACAGCCACGAATGTGTGCTTGCCGAATACGACAAGCGGGGGATTTTGCGGGGAAACCATGAGGCTTGCTTTCAGCCAGACAGGGCGGTGGAGCAGCAGGAGGAAATCGGGTGCTGTAATCGCACGGTTGGCGGGGACAAGTGCTGGCAGATGGCGATCGGGTGAGGGAAAGGAGATGACGATGCAAGTCGAGGCAATCGACCCAGGCCGGAGTCGTGGCTGGTCGGCGGCGAGAAGGGGCGAGAAGGGGCGAGAAGGGGCGAGAACGGGCAAGAAGGGGCGAGAGGCGGCGAGGGGAGAGAGAGAGAGCAGCACACAGGAAGTACTGCGTGTGTGTGTGTGTGCATGCGGGCCGAACTGCGGCGTGTGCACCCAGAAAGCGAGGACGCCTTTTCCAACAGGCGGGTGTGGCAAGTGCAACCCAGCCGGAGCAAGCAAGGAGAGACGCCGCCGCGCGACCATCGCACAGAGCACGAAGGGGCCACCCTGGCTGGGTCTCTGCACGGCAGCGCAGATGCACCGAGCATGGGACGAAGCCATTCGACTGACTGCCGCATCGGCCTCCAAGCCGTCCGCCCAGGCCGACTCCAGCGACCCCGCAGGATCTCGCAGCGACCGCGCGGGAGCCCAGCACCACCAGGAATAGCGCCCCCAGAACAAACGCGCACATCGAACATTGCACTAACTCTGAAACGGTGGCGCACGGCCACAGCGCCCAGCCAGAAAGGAGCGACGCCACACACACGCGACACTGTCGCTGCACAGGCACGCTGCTGGCAAGGCCGTCCGGGAGGGATTGGCCTCCGCCGCGACGCGACCGCCCGATTCGATGTCACACCTGTGCAACGCAAATGGCGCCATCCACCCCCTTTCCTTCTCCGCCCTGGCCTAGTCGGAGGCGAGCCGCCTCAATCGGCTTCTCCGTGGCAAAGGCTGCTCGAGCGTCTATATTCCTAGCAGGCCGCATTAGCCTCGCATTCATTCGCCGAGACGCGCAGCGACTGTGAACTTGATCACGGTGCTGCGGTCCAGGCCGCGGTAGCCATCGCTCACGACGTCCAGCCGATATTCAAAGTCCCCAGGCTCCGTTGGGGATGTGAACTGGAGCGAGGTGCTCATGCTCTGCGACTGCGAGCTGCCTCGGTTGCGGCCGTCGCTGCTTTGAGGAGCGGCCACGCGTCGCATACCCAGCAGCTCGCGGCCCTCAACGCTTTCGTCCGCGCTTTCGGAGAGCACGACCCACCAGCCCTCATACTGAGCCTTGGGAAACCGCGGCGACGAGATCTTGTAATCCTGTTGTCCGCTCCAGACATTGGTCTTGTACGGTCGCTCGCGGTCAAATCGAATGTGGATTTCGTACTCTTCGTCGCGATTCAGCACCCAGCGCGACTCGTACTGCGTCGCGCCCTCCACTGTTGCTGTGATCTTGAGCAGCGGGAGGTTGTGGACCATGCGGACGGCTTCCTGGTACATTCCCGTATCGAGTCCGCTCTGGCGCAGGGCCTGTCCAATATCGTCGTTCGGAAGCCGGGCGAGCGTCTCGATATCTTTGATCCCGCGCCGAGCCAGCTTGGCGATGGCCTCGGCAGTCATTCCGGGCACCTGCAGCAGCGTCGAATCCAGTGGCCACAGCGCCTGCTTGATGCACTGCATCGTGTTCATCACGCCCAAGGACGTGCTGTAGAAGCCTTCGACAGCACTAACGTCAACCATGGCCTGCATCAAACGCACTGCCTGGTCAAGGACCGAGATCTGGTCCGTCGAATAGTCGGCGCAGGGCATCGTCGACAGGCGGGACAAGTGTGCCTGGAGCAGCAGGAAGGACTTGAAGTGCGGGCTGTCGAATCCCTGAACGCGTGGGATTCCTCCAAACGGCCCCCGGGCCTTGATCGAGCCCAGCTGAATCGGCAGCAGCGCCTGAAAGCTCATGTTCAATTCGTCCTCCTTGTGGCGCACCGGAAGCTCTTCGTACTCAGGCACATCGCAGAGGATCTGGAGCAGCGCTGCAAAGTCGCCGTCGGGGCGGTCGCGCTCGTCTGTGCCAGTGAAGCGATAGCCGTCTGTCAGTCGACGGGTCAGCAAGTCCATCGTGCGGTAGTCCAGGTAGTAGTAGCTTGCGATTCTGCCGAATGTTGTCGGGACCATCTCCAGTGGCGTCTCAAACTCGATACATCTTGCATTGGCCAGGTCCTCCAGGATGCGGTTGACGAGTCGCGACAGGAAAATGTTGATTCCCTCTGGCGAGACGTCCTCGACTCCATAGTATGCAGGATTCTGCAGCAAAGGGAGGTGCGTTCAAGTGAAACGCGGACAGGAGCAGCGAGGCGATGGCTTTGGTGAGCTTGGCAAGCATGCAGCAGCTAAGTAGCGCAGACGTAACACGCTTCACGAACGCTGTTTCCGCTGAACGCTGCTTCTCAGCAAGTTCCTTTCAGCAAATCACAGATCGAGTGCCCATGTGTCTGTGAATGCTGGCCACAAGGAACGCATTCATGGGCTTCACTTACCATGTGCAGCCGCCGGTAAAAGTACGTCCATGTCAAATAGTCGACCATGTCCTGCTTGGACCGGATGGTGCCGCCAACGACCTCGGCATTGATGTGGTTGTGCAGACACTTGTGCAGACTGCTCTCGACCGGGAAGGGCTCGTGAAGGAACTTTTTGTAAAAGTTCTTCTTCGAGTCCTGGACAAAGACACAGGCAACACCGTGATTGTCGAACTGAGGGCGGCCGGCGCGACCCATCATCTGGAGCACGTCCGTTATTGGAAAATCGACATAGCCGTGCGTCTTGGCGTCAAAATACTCGGTGCCCTTGACGACAACAAGGTGCGCGGGATAGTTGACTCCCCAAGCCAGGGTGGAGGTGGCAATCAGGATTTGGATCTTGTTGTTCACAAAGAGTTCCTCGACAATCTTTCGATCGCCTTCGATCAAGCCAGCATGATGGAGCCCAATGCCGAATCCGAGGGAAAGCTTGAGCGCTGCGTCCTTGACCTGCGACAGGATGCCCTCGAGGTCCTCCTCTGCAAGCTTCAGGAACCGACGGGGGTTCTCGTCCAGGGCGCAGAAGGCAATCAGATCGCGCGCGGTCAACCGAGTCTGGCGACGGGAGGACACAAACACAATCACTGGCTGGGTCGGGGAGTGCGTCATGATGGCAGAGTACGTAGGCTTGTTCATCGAGATCATCCTGGGGCAGTCTGCGGGTGGAAGCGTCCGGGCAGGATCCCGAGTCGCGGCGGGTTAGGGTCGTCGCAGATGAGATGGCGCACAAGGTCGCAGAACAAACGATCCCGGCGAGCAGAGGTTGCAGCAGAACCAGCAGCGAGCACAGAATCTTGTGCGCCAAGTCTTGCTACCGGGCCGCGCCACATGTGACTCTCTCGTTGCCTCCGCTGATGCCATTCACTTACAGTGCTTTCCAGGGAAGCCGTCAATGTAAATCTCAAGGGGCACAGGACGGACAGAGTGCTCAAAGTTGAACAAGCCGACATCCTTGATGCCCAGCCAGTCGCCAAGGTCGCCGGCGTTGGCCAGTGCAGTGCTGAGTCCAACGATACGAATTCCAGCGCCCGTTTGATTGGCAATGTAATTCATGCGCGACACAATGACCTCCAGAATCGGGCCGCGGTCTGCGCCGAGCAGATGGATTTCGTCGATAATCACCAACGAGACCTTCTGGACGTAGCTGCGATTCTGCCAGCTGCGGCTGATGCCGTCCCACTTCTCGGGGGTTGTGATGATGATGTCGCCGCGCATCAGGGTTTGGATGTTGGGGGTTACGTCGCCGGTCAGCTCCACCACGCTGCGGCCCATAGGCTCAACGAGGCGAGCCCTCCAGTCGGCAACACGCTCGCGCACAAGCGCCTTCAGCGGCGCAATGTAGACGACTTTGCAATTTGGCTTGTCTCGGAAGGCCGCCCTACGATGCAAATCGTCCGAGCTTCTGTTAGCGGCGACAGGAGCATTGGCAGTCATGCTCCCACCACAGATCAGCACCAGCGACGCCTCGAGCCAGGAACTTACCACATGGCGAGTTCAGCCGCAACGGTTTTGCCGGAGCCGGTAGGCGCACCGATAAGAACATTGTGCTTGGTGCGATAGAGGGTGTGGAAGATTTGGGTCTGCACAGGGTTGAAGTACTCGAATCGCTTGCGGCAAATGTCCTCGAGCATCGGATTGTTCAGGGCCGAGATATGCAGGGGCTGTAAATCTAGCAATTGGGTGTGGGGCGTGCGGTTGTGGCTCGGCAGGATCAGGTGCTTGAACGAGATCGGCACGACTGTTTCGGAGCCGATCCACTTGTCCGAGACGGCGCGGATGAAGATCTGGGGCGGCAGCTCGTCCACAGTGGACTCGGATCGTGGCACAGGAATCGTAAAGTTTAGCGTCTGGGGTTGGCTGGCGAGCTTCGGAGTCATCAGGAAGTATTCCGAGTGCAGAATCTCGGCGACTTCGGCGTCCTCGACCCAGATCCAGAAGGGCTCGACACCTCCGTGGACCCGGGGGTTCCAGACAAAGTCCGGCGTCACCTTCAAAGACACTTGGAGGACGGTGCGGGTGATTGGCGCAATCGTAGCATCGAGCGCAAGGCGAGGGAACTGCTGGACGCACTTCTCGATGGTTGCGCCCATCTTGCCGTGGCGCACGAGCTGCCCAAGATCGTTGGCTGACATTTCCCGCATCTCCTCGATCGTCAGGGGATGCTCCATGGCCTCGAGCTTGCTTGCGACTTCGTAGGGCAAGTCAAACTGCAGCAGCGAGTGCTGGAACGACCACATGCGTCGATCCACAGACTTGCACAGCGAAAGGATCACCGCGCAAGTGGGGCCCCAGTTGCGGCTCTGTGCAATCTCAAAGAGCGCGCGCAGGATACGGGCCGAGTTTTGAGCCACGTAGGCAGAGTCCGAAACCAGCGCAAAGTCCTGGATGGGGATTCGAGAAATATATGACTGCAGCAGGATGTTGGTCTTGCCGTGGCTGTTTTCGGTACCGCCCTTGGCGACACAGACACTTTGGTGCTCGAGCGCCTTCATTTCGCCGCCTTCCTCCTCGCGGACCTTGATGTTGTCGAACTCACTGCTCAAGCTGATCATGCTGAGGACGTCGGCCTCGGTCATCACAGGGCGCATCATTTCGTTGAACACCTCGATACTAACGTGGCGGATGTAAAAATTGCTTGCAATGCGACCGAGGTCCTTCGGTGTCAGATACCCAGTTGCTTCGTCAAAGTAGATCATCTGGGCCTTGGAGAGGGTTCGGGCCGCGGCCGTGATCAAATCGCGGCGGCGGCGGTTCAAGACAGGATCTTCCTGCACTTCGTTCCAATCCAGGCCGTACTGCAGCGGATTCTTGCGCATGCGGACATAGAGATATGTGTACGACAGCCAGCGGATGGCTTCGTCCACAGTCGTCACTGTGCCAAGCGATACTTCGGCGTTGAGATTGTCAAAGAGGTGTTGGGCAAAGCACGATTCGATCGGGTGTTGCTGAGTCAGCGCCGACACGTAATGGTTCAGCTTGTCTTGGCTCGTCACAATAAAGGCTTCGCCGAGGTCTTCGTATTGCGGTCTAAAGCAAGGACGGTTGCGATGGGCACACTTCAGTACAACACTGCAGCCGGGCAGGAGCAAAGGCTGGAAGAGTTGCGAACCGGACACACCCACACCGCTCTGAGACCCAGTCGAGCACTCGCGAGCATACACAGCATCAGAGCCACGAAGCAATGCCTGCACTGGCCGGGGCAGTTGTCGCTTACCTGCCAGCACGACCAAATATCTGGAGCACGTCCAGAATTGACAGATCCACGAATCCGCCTTTGGTAGAATCGTAGACTTGCGTGCCCTTGATGACGACTGCGTAGGCCGGTAAGTTGACACCCCATGCCAGCGTCGCGGTACAGCACAGGACCTAAAAGTTGGCCAAATACCATCGAATCAGTGATGCTGCCGCGCATCTGATGAACAGTCGGTTTGTGGCCTTGCACAGCACACGAGTATAGCAGCCCATAGTGCAGCGCAGGTGCAGTAGCCCGTCGTAGATGCAGCAACGCTTGCCTTGATATAGCCCTTTTCGAAATACTGCTCAACCAGACCACGATCCGAACGCAGCATGCCTGTCAATCAGGCCAGCCCGGTTAACGATGATTCGGTTCACGTGTCAGTACAGAATAGCAGACGCAGATTCAGTCGACATCAAAGCATGTCCCCTGCATGGCTCAATATTGAGCGGACCCCAAGGTGGGCGAAGGGATCATACGTGTCGGCGACGGACATACCTGCGTGGTGGATGCCGAATCCAGACGCAAATAACTCCTTCAACTCCTTGTTCTTCGATTTGGCCACGTTCTTCTGCGCAAAGGCATACTGTGGGTCCGACGACGCATCAAACAGGCCTGGGAAAGGAGTTTGGATCGATGATGTGAGTGACTCTGGGGCAGGCCAATGCCGCGTTAGGATGCCGCGTGGACACGGGACTCACCTATTTCTCCATTGTTGAGGGCCTCGTCTCGCAGCATCATGGAAGTTTTGACTGTGTCTTTGCGCGAGTGCACAAACACCATGACTTGGTGGCCATCGCGCACCAACTCGATCACTTTCTCGTAGCAGACCTGGTTCATGTACTGCTTTGAAGTCGCGCCACCAGCCTTGCCCTTGACTCCGATAAAGTTCTGTTTCAGCGGGACAGGACGGAATCCAGAATCAAAGTAAAACAGTCCCTGGTAGGGGTTGACGCCTAGGAACTGGGCAACATCCACATAGTTGGGCAGGGTCGCCGAGAGGCCGACGATTCGGATCATGGTCTGGCTGGTCTCGACCTGGCGCTGCGTGCGCGCCACGATGCTTTCGATGACTGCACCGCGATCTTCGTGCAGCAGGTGAACCTCATCGATGATCAGCAGGCGCACTTTTTGAGCGAGCTCTGTGTCGCCGGTTCCCTTTCGGGTGACAACGTCCCACTTTTCAGGCGTGGTGACAATCATCTGCGTCGACGCAAGCTCGGCTCGCGTGAGCTGCATATCACCTGTGGCAACGGACATGGTTGACACAGTCAGAATCGCAGATGCTCAAAGTCGGCGACCTCGTGGATCGTGTCTGCGTATCGCGGCAATGGCCCGTCGACAAAGCAGCCGCAAGCAGCCAGATGCGTTGCCCAATCCGGACAACGATCCGCCCTTACCGGTCAGTTCTCGAACGGCGACGCCCAGTCCGCCTTCGTCCTCGCTGCCGCCGATTCGGCCAGAAAACTTGCGGACGACTTCGGCCGCCAGAGCCTTCAGAGGGGCAACGTAAACGATTTTGAAATCATTCTTTTGGAGCCGGCCATCGACTCGATATTGAGCGAGGGTGCGTAGGACCGTGAGCATGGCAATATCGGTTTTACCCTAACATCGGCCATCAAAGCAGAAGGAAGGGTTAGCCCAGACCGATGCAACGGCTGGTATCAACCCCGCGACAAAACATTAGGAGCATAACATACCGCGCCTGTAGGAGCACAGACGAGCATATTTTCGTTCGTGTGGAAGGCGATCGGGAACACAATCGACTGCACGCGATTGAGGCTTTTGTAGCTTTTGTATGCCCGCTGGGAATACTCGTCCAGAGACGAAATGGGGACGGCCTTCTCGGTCGAGCGAACATAGCTAGGGCGACCCGCGGGAATGACAATCTCTTCGTATTCCTGGAAGAAGAAGACATTGGCCAAATCAGCCGGGCACCGATACGCCGATGCACTGATGCACCGATGCACCGAAATGCCACAAGAAAGCGGGACGTACCTTGTACTCGTTGCGCACGCTGCCCACGGGGAGCGAAAACCGTGTCCCGAAAGTCGAGAGCATAGAACCGCCGGATCCGGAGCTGTAAATGTTTGGGTACTTGGGCTGCTCGGGAATATTGGTGGATTCCTGTCGTGGTTGCCGTTTTAGTACGGCCAGTGTCCGTGCCGTTTTGATGCTCGACAACATCGTGATATGCCCACACACTTACAATCAGAGGAGCGGAAGCTGCATTGGCCAGCTGCTCTTCGCGAGCCCTTCGCAAGTAGTCGCCGTCAAAGCCGAGTAGACTGGATGCATCAGCCACCTTCGGCTCAACTGTCACGGTGGGAAGTGAGGGATCAGCATCAGCCGCTGGATATGCGGGCGATAGCATAAATGCCAAACGAGTCTATGCATACCAGCGGCCATCTTCATTTTCTTCTTCTGCTCCTTTCGCTGCTGTTTCAACTCGACCTTCTCGTGCTGCGACATCACGGTCACTTGCGAGCCATATGCCGGCCGGTGTGGAGTCGCAGCTTGGTCGCTTTTGACCTCTGGCTGCTCATCTCGGAACAGATCCTTCTGTGAACGTCCCTGAGCCTGGATCGCAGGCGAATACATGTATCAGCTACTGGCATATCGGGGGGCGGCGCACGGTCGCCGTCCCTTGGTTGGCACAAGTGCAGGGGCTACCTCGGACACAATGTTCGATATAATCAGCGTCCGCTGTGTGATGAGACTGCCAATAAAGTCAAAGTTGCTGAAGCCCAGTAGATCGCAGAAACTTGACTGGATCTCGTCGTCTGGCAAGGCAAAGAACGATAAGGTGAGATGGCCGAGCTTGACCGACAGAGGCAAACGATGCAGCACATACCAGACTGGTCTGATCTGAGAGTGTTGAAGATGTCAATACAAAGCTGCTGAGGATCCATCGTATCGGCCTCGGCGAAATTGGCCAGATGGTGCTCGCACTGTCTGTGGATGGAGCGCACCAAAGCAGAGCAATCAGCAGGGAGCGATTATTCATTCACAGGCTGGATCGTGGTTCCGGCAGCAGGAAGCAGATTTGCTCTGGCACAAAGCCACAAGTAGGGCGAGGGGCCGTTCATCGTCGATGTCGGTTCTGTCAGCGCCTGGGACCGGCTGACCCACCTCAGCAGCCAGTCGCGATTGAATTGCGGCTCTTCAACTTGCAGCGTCTGCTGGGGCTGGAGTTGGTGCGTCTCGCTTGCTACATCGGCGAAGACAGGTTCATCGCTCTTGGGCCACGCAGCAATGGCACGAAGATACTCGGGGGTTTTGTAGTCGACGGTCTTGGGCAGGATGTGGTCTGGGTGCCGACGACGGAAGCGTGAGATCACGGCCGACGCCAACCAGACATCCCGGCGATACGCTGGAATCGGTGCGAAACGATACCTTTCTTTTCTGCGCTGAATCTGAGCAAGCAAGCAGGATTCCGGGATAAACATATATGCTCAGTTAGGGCAGCTGCACGCGGCGTCGCTGGCGGTCGGATCTGGGTGCAGGAGCAGCTGCCTACCCTTTTGCACGTCGCTGCTCAAGAGCGTCAAAGAGATTGTCGATGAGAGAGGTCCAGCGCTGGGCCGGGTCGGGCTGGCCCGAGGTGCGGTTGCGGTTGAGGTGCTGGCCCAGCAGGGCGTCGAAGCCGTCGGAGAAGCTCATGGCGACTCGAAGGCAGATCAGCAACGCAGTCGCTGGCCGGGGAAGAGTGGTTGCGCTGCGATCGCTTTTGGGTGCCCTTGACGGCGCAGCCAGCTGCCCCGACGCAGCCGGCTGTCCCGGCTCAAGAACCTGTCCCGCCGCAAGCGACTTTGGGCTGCACACCGCATCCCTGCACCGCTGCATCTCCGGATTGCACTCGCAGCATGCGCATTCCCCAGAGCCGGCCCTTTCTCTGGGCCGACAACGACGATGCTCGCCCGCTGCATCCACGAGCATCGTCGCTGCCACATCGCCGTGATGTCGCCTGCCTCGCTGTGAGCTATCGCCACGTGACCCTCCTGCCAAGGATCGGCTCGGAAACATCAGCCCACAATCCGTTTCGTCCGCCTCTCCGCTTCTCAGCATTGTGCATACCAGCATGTCCAACAGCACCGAGCAATCCTTCCGCGACTCGCTCCGCAACTTCAATCAGAGCCGGGCCTCCAATCGCCCGACTGGCTCTCCCATCATCCGGCTGTTCACCGACGGCAGCAGCAGCAGCAGTTCGGCGGCTGCCCAGGACGATACCTCGGCGTTTTCGAGCCTCCTTGGATCTGTCCGCACCGGTGCCCAGAGTAACTATCGCAGTGGCCATGGCGGCTCATTGTCTTTGGTCGCTTTTGCAAGATGCTGCTCCAGCGCCTCTAATCTTGGCACCGTCCTTCTTCGGGATATAGATGCCCTTTCAAGCGTCGGGCTCGTTAACTCGGCGGAGCAGGAGGAAAGCTTCTTCGGCTTGACCTGGACGCAGGTATGTGCGGCTTGTTGATCCACTATGCGTCTGCGTTTGAAGTCGCTGGCTAGCTGCTGCTGCTGCAATGCCACCGTCTCTGGGACTTGTCTGAGCTGCCGCCCCCCCCCGGCCTGGTCAATGCCGCCGCTGACACCCGAGGCCTTGGCTCTCATTATCAACTCTGCCCACAGCGATGTATTGGATTTGCAATCTGCATGGCTGCTGCAGGTTTCTCTTTTCTGCTGGTATGTTCCGCGCTCTTTCGAGACCGAAGCTACGTGGGACTCGTCGGATGCTTGCAGTTCGGCTGGCGAGCTCACCAGCTCCAAATCTGGCTTCGACAGGCATTTGTTACTCTCGGCCTCATCGCCATTTCTCCTGGAAAGTTTGCAACCTCCTTTACCCTCGGAAGTCTCTTCTCTCTCTTTGGGTCAGTGGCCTCAGGCTCGGCGTCAGCAGATCGACAGCTGATCATCGTGCTCGTCGCCGTGGCTGACTTGCTTCTCCCGTCTGCAACAGCGTGGCTCTCCTGAAGGGACCCTATTCGCACTTCAAGCATATGATCTCAAGCGAGCGACTGCCTTTTACAGTGGCCTATGTCGGAACAATGATCGCGACGCTATATTTTGCTGTCGGGGTGTGTATTCGAGCCCACCTTTGCATCGCACCGGGTCCTGGCAGAGTCTTGGCTGGTGGTGGGATACCCTCCACAACACCCTTTGTCTGGAGCCTTCTAACGGCCTTGATCGCGCCCAGGTTCGGTCCTACTTCCTCACCCTCATCTTCAGTATTCTTCAGCTGGTGGCGCTCCTCTGGTAAGTACACCGTTGTTGCCAACTCAGTTGACGAGCGAGGCTGTTTCCTAACCGCCCACGTCTGGTTTGCCATCAGGTACTTTGCTTCCTACATTCCCGGCGGCACCAGCGGTCTCAGGGTATGTACTATAACGATCGACATGGCAATCCCGACCGGTGGTTTGATTATTGAATCTGCGTGTTGAATCTGCGTGTTGAATCTGCGTGTTGAGTCTGCGTGTTGAGTCTGCGGCAGCGCCCGCTGCGTCCACTGTTCGCTCATCATTGCCTACCTGACTCCAACACTCCAGTTTATGGGACGGGCCGCTGGCGGTGCCATTGGGCTGCCTGTCTGAGAAAGCGACAGCACTGCCCTCTTGGAACCCGTTGGGATCATGCATCCCTCTCCAACAGCGATAGTAGAAATGCGCCCTGTTTGAGCGATATCGCAAGAGCAATACATTCTGTTGAGTCGCAATCGCCGGGTGTCAGCTACGATCGTTCTTGAGTTGGCTCCATCATCCGCATCGTCGGTATCATCCGCATCGTCGGTATCGTCGGCAGAATCGCAGTTCCGTTCTGATTCTGAGCAGAAACGTGACAGACACATGACCAGGTTCAGCCGCCCTTGCTCATGCCCCGAAAATCCAGGTTGGCTCTCGACAGCACAGCGGTCGATCGACGACCCGAGGCCAGAGCGCTTCCGACCCGGCCGAATCTGACGAGCCGAAGCAACCTCCCAACAGGACATGCCGCACGACGCCAGCATCTCGAAGCCGGAGATCGAGAGGCAGCTGCTCAACGAATTGGCATGTTCAAGCTGTCCTGTGACTCCTCTGCCGCCTGCTGTCGGTCGCGACGCTGCTTCCGAGATCCCCGTTGCTACGGAGTCGGCTCTGGCCAAGCTCGGTGCCGGCCGTGGAAAGCCCAAAAAATCTTGTGCAAAGTGTCGAAGCAGCCCAGACAGCTTTCGAGGACTCGGAATCGAAGAGTGGATCGACCTCGGTGGGTTTGTGTGGGCCAGTGCTTGCGTGGTGGCTGGACGCTTGTCTGTTGGGGCTATCGCTCGGCCGTTGCGGCTCCTATCCTTTCCTCTGCTCCAAAGTGCTCCTCTCACACTATCCACTTGGCAATCTTGGCTAGATGCGCAAGCTATGGCCCGCGAGAGCCTTGGTGCCGATCCCCGCAGTATGCAGCGCCAAGGTGGCGAACCAGTCGGGCTGAAGGCAAGTGGTCCTGCTCATTGTCACTTCCGCCTACTTTGCGAACTCTCCGATCGCCGACGATTACTTACGAGCGCTGCTCTCTCTGGATCAACTAGAACCTTGGAGCCACCTGCTACATCAACTCTCTGCTGCAGGTAGATTCTCTGCAGGCCGCTGTCTCGCTCCTCAAAGTTGCACGCCACTGACCAGCACCATCACACCGGATAGATCTGGTTCCATGATCTCAAGTTCCGCAGCTTAATCTATGGATATCGCCCACTCTACGACAGCGGAGAGACCGTAAGGCTCAGATGAAAGCTGTCAGCGTTGGAGCAAAGCGCCATACTGGGGACCCATGACAGCATTCTAAGCAAAAGCATATGATCTGTGGCCAAATCAGGATATCATTACGGAGCTCCAGAAGGTGTTTGCCCGACTCGATCACGGCATGCGTAAATGGGCCAACCCATCTGCGTTCATCGAGAGCATTGGAGTCGATCCAAGTGTGCAGCAGGATGCACCAGAGTAGGTGAAATGGGTTTACAGGGATATGTTGCGGCGGAGCCGGCTGGTCGTCAGCCCCTGGAAGGTGACAACTCAGAGACGGCAATGACGAGTAGCGGCAACAGATGATCATGACGAATGGAAGCCACGAATGATGGATGCGTGTGAGCCGAGATTAACGGTGGCTGATAGCAAGAATCTGGCCGTTGGAACTTCACGTCCACAATTGGCTGCCGCAGATTCTGCAAGCTCTTTATTTCGCTTGCAAGCCAGCAGCTCAAGAGCCACATGGTTGATTTTGATGGGAACACTATCAGCGACCGGGTAGGCGGCTCTATATCCGATCAACCATCGTGTCTGCATCAGGTCCCGGCAGCATTGTTGCGAGCAAGGCTGTCGGTACGATCGCTGACCCTGCTCGGCACCAACTCGACAGTTCCAAAGTACATACGCATATGTGACAACGTGCTCTAAATGTGGCTTTGAATCACGGAACGAGTCGCCCCAGTTTGAGCTGCAGCTTAACATCAAGGTAGGCCGTGTATCAGCCCCTCTCGGGTTCGATGCAGTGATGTCGTTCCACAATGTGTCGACTGACCATCGCCGACAACTTGGCGCCAGCACGGCCGATGGTCTAGAATGCCATCGGATCGCATGTGCACTGCGGTCTATCAGATCGGATGCCTTCTGCGAGTACAAGAACGATACTGACTGAGTATCCCACCGATGTCCCAACGGCTGTCCATGACCTCCAGGATCGAGGCAACCTCCACGAATTCATCGAGAGTTACCAGAAACCCGAAACATTGGCGGACAAGAACCAGTACTTTTGCCCGCAATGCTACGAAAAACGAGACGCCCTCCGACACACACAGCTGACTCAGTTGCCTACGGTACCGACGCGGCCTTCGCCCCGACAAAGACAGGCGTTGCCAACCACCGCATCATCAGAGTAGCCTCAATCGTCTGATGGTGTGTGGGTTCTCACAAACGTCGATATCGCATACAGGTTCTCAACATCCAACTCTTGCGCTTCATGTTTGATGAAAAAACAATGTCCAAAGTCAAGGTACACTCGACCATCTGGTTTCCGCTGACACTCAACATGTCCAGACTGTTGCTCAAGCACGAGCCCGCAGTTTACGATCTGCAAGCGGTTCTCTTGCACCAAGGATCTGACGCCTACGGCGGACACTACACCGCCAGTGTATACGACGCCAGGTGGGTCATCGAATACACGACTGGCTGCTGCTATGTTTCGGATGATAGAACATTGAGTTTCTCACTCGTCTTATAGGAATGAATCCTGGTTTCATTTGGACGATACCGTGGTGAAGCGGATCGACCCCATGGCCTTTACCAACTGGGACAACTTCAAGTCGTCGACCAAGACCAATCCGAACCCACCCGATGACGGAAAAAGGTGCGCCTTTGACCCATTCAGGCATTGTTCACTATTGGACACATCAAAATACGGCACTCAGTTACGCTGCTCTGGCACACAGCGACTTTCCAGTCCAGTGCCCCATCATGCATGGCTCGCCTCTCATCACTAACGTCCTGCGCAACCGATCCATGCTTCAGCTTCTGCTCAGAGAAAGTGTACATGTTGAGCTACAAGCTCAGGAGCGACGCAGGACTCAGCGACGTTGCTTTACCATTCGACTTGCCATCGTCCATCTTGTCTGAAATCGAGGCCGATGATGTACCCCTGATATCTCAGATCGACCAGTATCAGAAAGAGTAAGGTTTCGTCACTGCTGTCGTAGCTGTCATCGCTGCATATGCTGTCATTGCTGCATTTGCTGGCATTGCTGTCATAGTCGCTATTCGCATGCACATGCCTCGTGCGATCCTCATATCGAGAGCAATGAAGCATCTTATTGGCCATGTGAATCGACAGGGAAGACCGGCTGGTAGCCAGCATTCGTGCCCTTCGCGATGCGAAGCTAAGCATCATCGGAGAAATGCCATCGCGAGAGGAGGATGTAAGATGTCGAGAAGCGTGTATGCGCGTTGCATGATTCGATGCTTGAAACGCCGCCTGCTCGTCTCGATTCTGTGCTGATAGGATTTCCACAAACTCATCCCACCAATCCATCTACGCAATAGTCGCCGTCGGTCTATATACCAACATTGGAGCTCGAAAGATGGATGGAGCTGCCCGAGATTGTTGGCGGCGAGTTGGTGAGCGGCACCAACACTGTCTTAAACTGCACCTCGCTGCTGTGTGCACACGGCCATTTTGATCCGAGCCAAATCAAATGCTCCAAGCGAATATCGCAGGTCGGTGCTGGCGCGGTGTGGAGCCGACAGGAGAACGAGAGCCGTGCACCATGCCTCCTCGAGCTGCCAGACACTCCCCTCGAACCGACTTGTACCTGCATGCTGTGGTGTGAATGTGGCTCACGTTCACAACGACGGCGCTCTGCCTTCTCGGTTGATTCAATACTGCATCGGCCTTGCTTTGACCGATCTGTATGCATGCAAGCTGATTCGTGTTCTCTCGGTGATGTTAACACAGCTCGCCGCGGCATGTATCGAAACGAGTGGATACCAGATTAAGCCACTGCTTTGCACAAGTGACATCTGCGGGGTCTGTTGGTCGGAGAAATGCGAAGGTTTGTCTGTCACTCTGGCGACCCGTCGTTGTGCTTGGATTGCCCGATGAGCAGCACAAGTTGCGTCTGCCTCAGTCCAGAGCCACCATATATATCGCCTGCAGTGTCGCTGATGCACCTTGACTCGCCTCGCATGTGTAGAGATTCGGTGGCACGAGAGTTTTCAGGAAATGCGATCGTCCGTCACCAAGGCCTTGCTTGAGAGTGACCCAAAGACAATGTGGATCTCCAAGAGATGGCTCCAAGGTGCGTCCCGCTAAGCGGCGTGCGGTTCGCTCCTGCCAGATATGTATTTGCCCGTATGTGTGTCTGCGGCTCACCACGCTGCGATCCGCGCTTGCCATTTTTGACACTTAGACATGAAGAAACGGAAGCCCAACGGGCCGATTCACCCGATGGGAAGGCTTGGCGGACCACTGTCCGATTCATACCTCAGAGATGTCTTTTGTGAGCATAATGGTCTCGCTATCAATCCGTCCGACCGGACGCTTGTCTCGCTGAAGGTATTAGAGTCATGCGTGCTTAACGAGATGGGTGGCTGCCAGGTCAAGTTGCTTGTCGCTGAGTTTTGCCTTGATTTCTCGGCCCAGGTCCTGGACATTATCCGCAGTTTCTTCCCTGAAACCGACGCGCATGCCAAGAGCGAAGATGAGTGTATTCTCTGTCAAGAGCAACTGTTTCAACAGAACGAAGAGGAGGCACGATTGGAAAATAGGGCCAGACTCCAGAAAGTAAGCTGATACGCCGTGCCTTGAGAGAGTAAGCTGAGGTGATGAAGGAGGCGTGGTGCTGACATGTTCTGTTTACTGCGTCCAGGGGCCTCTCAGAGGACTCCTTGGTCGCCAAGAACGGCTCCCTGAGGCACATTCCGATTATCGGATTGTATCGGACGGTATGTACAGCGATGTGTGCACAGACATTGGCCTTGAGGATGACCTGCACCTCGGCACAGATTGCCGTGAAGATAGCAAAGAGCTCTAGCAATCGTCGCCGCCAGTTCATCAAACTCGATGGCGGAACAGACACACAGGCCGCTAGATCTGGTGGATCGGACAGTGCTCGAGTAACCGGGTTATGGCGGTGCATGGTGCAGCTTTCGTCCAGGCCCTGAAGCGATTCGACCAGATGAACATTCCGCCGGATATGAGCGCCAGCTCGATAAGCATATTTTGCGACCACGGCGGGCTTCTCTACGACCTTGGCCATCCTCGCGATCGGATGTCCGTTCGGTATGTGACTGAAGAAGAGTGGACCTTTCTCCAGACCGAGTGAGTACACGCAAGCCTCTCCATGTTTGAATAGCCGAGCTTCGTGGCTCCCGATGTGTCCGAGAATGGCGTTGGATGGCCCCCGACAAACGCGGCTGACGAAATTTCCCATCCTTCGTAGATACCCTTCTTTGGCTGCCGCCCAAGTAACCACTGACAGTAATGGATCGCCAATTGATGTTTACCCGCCGCCCTGTCACGCCTGCAGGCTCAAGAGGTAAATTATTGTTGCGGGCGAGCGTGATATCCGTGTTCCTGTCGCCGATGCCTGGCCGACTGCCTGGTTGACTGCCTGGTTGACTGCCGGAAAGTATCGAGAGGCTATGTATCAGTGCCGAAGCCGTGGGGCGATGTCACGCAGCTTCCTGTCGACTAGCAGTTTGAAATCTAACGCCGCATGCCTTGTGTCATGGCATGGTGTCGTGCCTAACATTAAGGCACCTGCAGTATAGCTCTGGGTACGTGAAGGTTCGAGTTGCACGCGCCGATGCTGTCAAAACCAACGTCGATGCCGATGCCGACGATAGAGACGAAGATGGCGACGATGAAATCAAAACTATGGGACGACGACCGAATACTAAGCGACAGAAGCTGGATAGCGTCTATCGCGGCGCTCGCCCGACGCCATCGAATCCCACCGCAACATGGCAGTCGGCAGGGCCACGAAGGGCCACGAGACTACAATCGATGACGTCCCGGGGATTCAAGCCTGTCCCGATTCACCCGGGAATGACAGTCCGCGATCTCATGGCAGAGATTTATCGCATATTCCATATTGCGCCATGCGATCAGCGACTCCACTTTGGCACGCACCGCATCAGCTACACCTCGGCTACCAGGCTGACGATTCCGCCTCCGCTGGTGTTGCCCGGATGCGAGCTTGCCGAGGACGAGAGCAAACCGACGCCCAAACTTGGAGCTACCGAGATGCCCATTGACGTGGACGCCCCGCCGATGCCTTCAAGCCCTCCATTTGCGATCAGGATTGTGTATACCGACCGCCATCTGGCGATGATGAGGCGATGCTGGAATGCCGACAGCATCGACCTGGAGCGGTTGCTGCATCCTTGGAACGACGACGACGACGATGATGATGATGACAGTGATGATAGTGATGATGTTGGTGACGGCGGTGGTGGTGGAGTAATGCAACCGATCGAGAGCGATAAGGTTCTGATCGATGATTTCGGCATTGGGCCAGACGACGAGATCGACCTTGAGGTCCTGGAGGCCGCGGCATCAGAGGTGATTGACCTCAGTGGCGAGACAGGTGAGTAGCGAGCTCGGGAGTGGTCTCGTCATTTGCTGTGGTCCCATCATGCTGTGGTCCCATCATGCTGTGGTCTCATCATGCTGCGGTCTCATCATGCTATGGTCTCATTTCTGCCATGACAATGCCTGCCATGACACCGCCTGCCATGACACTGCCTGCCATGACACTGCCTGCCATGACGCTGGTCCACAGACCGCGAGGGTTTCGGCGGCAGCCGGCTGTTGGGGCGCGGCGAGGGTTGGTGACGGCGCGGCAGCCCCAGCCCCAGCCCCAGCACCCGCCCCAGCCCTTGCCCGCCTGGCGCACTGGCTCTTGCGCGGGCGAAAAGCCACTTTCGCCCCGTTCTAAGCCTCACCTCCCGTCGCTCTCGCACACAACCCCATCGCCGACGGGTAAATACATCTTTCGTCTCCTGGTTTCTTTGCGTCGCATCTCTGCCTTGCATCTGCCTTGCATCTCTGCCCTGCATTGCGTTGCATCGACTGGCTCTGGCTCCTGGCTGTGCTCGGCGGCCTCTCCTGTTGTCGCTCGCCATCGTCTGCCTTTGCTCTTCCCTGTCGTCTCCAGCGCACTCCCCCCCCTCCTCTGCTTCTCGCCCTTGCCTCTCCACTGCCCTCGTCCCGCCAATGATATCCTTCGTCTGCACATGGTCCAGAATCGATCTACCAGTGCTCGCTCTCACCTAGCCTACACCCCATCTACCGCTGTTCCTCCCCTTGGGTAGATCGCTGCCTCCATGGAACGAAGCTCTGGCTCCGGCTCTCCCGAGCCCCACTCGGAATACGATCACAAGCAAGGCTCGGAGGACTTGTCTTCCTCCGCTCCAACCCCTGGGCAGGTTGCCTTCCAGACTGCTCTTGCTCGCCAGGTCCAGGTCGTCGCCCAGCGAGAGCGCCAGCTGCAGGAAAATCTGCGCCACCGTGACGGCTCCAGCGACACCGCCGACGGCAACAGGCACCCTGAAGGCGACGACGGTCGCCCCGCCAGCGAGAGCCGCCAGCATCAAGAACATGCTGCCGACGACGGCGCTTCGTCGGAGGGCCATGGTGACGAAGCTCAGGAGCGTTCAAAAGATCTCCAGCACGGCCGCAGCCCAGAACCCGGCTCCGGTCCAGAGCACGGCCACAGTCACCAGCAAGGGAGCAGCTCGGCCCCGTCGGCGATCGACGAAGAGGCCCTCAAGGCCCTCGGCCAAAACTTTTCTGCCTCTGCAGCGACCAGCGGCTTGCTCGTCCTCAGCACAACCGCCTTGGCCAACGGCAAGCAGAGCCTTCCAATCCCGCCCGGCATCAACAATCCCTTTGCGGCCTTCTACTACTCGCACGCCCTGGCCTCGGCCGCGCCCGGCCTGGACCCGTTTACCTTCATGGCCCGCAACCATCTCGCAAACTCGTTCCCGCTGAGTTTGATCCAAGAGGCCGCCATGGCTGCAGCCCAGGGACAGGCTACCGACGAGACACTTGAGCGCCAGTCCGACGAGGGATCGGAGACGCATCCTGGATCCCCTGACCACAATGCCAAGGAATTCAAGCATTTCTGCCCAACTTGCAACCGCGCATTCTCTCGCGCATACAACCTCAAGAGCCACATTCGCACCCATCACGATCACCGACCCTATGTTTGTCACGTATGCCAGCTTCGGTTTACCAGGTTAGTCGTCCGCACTGGCTCGATCTTGGTGCCGCTCTCCAGTATCTGAATCCATAGCTCACTCGTTTCCCCATCGCGCCTCCTCGTTCGCACGGCGCTTCGGTTTAGAAACCACGACTTGAGCCGACACCTGCGGACCCACTCGAAGGAAAAGTCCCACAGCTGTGAGCAGTGCGGACGAATGTTTGCAAGGTAGTATGCTTGTCTGGGCACGTCTCGCCAGCCCGCCCTCACCAGCTCCTCTGTAGAACCTTGTCGCAGCCAAGATCCCGCTTCGGCTGGCTCATTTGACCCCCGGCGTATTAAACTCACACCATTGCAATCACCCACTGGACAATCCGGGTCGCTTTACAAAGACGCGACGCCCTCCGTCGACACGAGCTCATGAACCCCGAAGGCAAGAAGATCCACTGCGTGAGCCCAATCACTGTCGACGCTCATCTCGACCAGACGTCGGCCGTGGTGATGGACGATGCCATGGCTGATCCTATCGCCCAGGTCGCTCAACTCTCTGCAGCGCAGGCATCCCAGCTTCAAGCCCATGTTGCCTTGCAGGTCCAGGCACAGCTCCAGGCGCAGATGGCTGCAGCGGCTCAGAGCGGCGCCACGCCCGCAGAGGTCTCGGCCGCGGTGACGGCCGCATTCCAAAATGCCCAGAGCCAGCTTGTTGCCAGCGGCATCGTCGGCACGTCGACTGAGGAGCATCACGATCATGATCACAGTTCGATGGGCGAAACTCGGATCAACGAAGCCCTCTAGCGCCGCCTCAGTTTTTGGTCGCGGAACGCTCTTTTGCCTCTCTTGAGTGCCTCTCCCCCTTGGCAGATTCGCGCGCTGAGGCGAAGATGGCGTCTTCAGCCCTCTGGAATGTTTCCGCCTCGCCTCCCATCTCTGTTTTGTTGGAGCTGCCGTGCCCCTTTCCTTGCACTCGATGCTAACCCACCCCAGCACCACACGAGTGCATCTTGGCCAGATTTGTCTTCTCCCACCCGCTGCCGCTTGGACATTGATCCACGACAGACATTTCTTCACCACCGGTGCCACGCTTGCTTTTCGGTTGTTTGCTCTTCAGTACCCCTTGCGTCCGCCGATATCACCATGTATATACAGTCTATTTAGTGGAGCATGGAGGCCCGCCTGGCCACTGCCATGGCCCCACATCAGCTTCCCTGTGTGTAGGTGAATCAGGGCGGCCGGTCTGCGCGCCTCGTTTGCTTCAGGGCGCTGCCTGGTTTGGCTGGACTTGCGGTCGTTCTCTTGATCTGTCCTTCCTCTCCCTCTTCCTGTCCCCCCCCCTCCGCACCAGAGCCGCTGCGGAACACTGATCATGTCGTCCTCCGTTGCTGCCAAACCAACGAGGGCTGCAGTACCCGGCCAGGCTGCTCCATCGGGCCCAGGCTCAGGCTCAGGCCCAGGCCCAGGCTCGGGCTCGCAAGGACCTTCAGGCCAGGCCGGTCGAGCGATCCACTCGCATGCCCCCCGTCCGTTCTGGGCTCCAGTTCAGCGCTGGGAAAAGCGCTGGGTGCTGCCCAACGCTGTGCTGCAGGGCATCGTGTTTCCTCCTCGCCCTGGGATGGTCGAGTCCAAAGTGGCTCACAAGCCCGTGGTCTTCAAGTGGGTTCGAGGTTCGTGCGTATGCGATCGGTCGAAGGGATATCAGCGGCCATGGCTGCGATCGGTGTTCATGCGCTCGACCGGCGAGTATCCCGGAGTCGAGTCCAAGACTGCTGCTCATTCAAGTGTTCGGCTCTGATCCACCCTCTCTCCCTCGATGCACCTGTGGACTTGCGTGCTTGAGGGGTCGCAGGTCCTCCCATGAGCACCGATCTGACCGATCCCGATACACTCGCGCCCCGAACACAACTCGAGCATACCGACGCTGTTACCGTGCAAGATGTCGATGAGACCGAGCCTGCCCAACGCGACGATGGCGAGGCAGTCTCGGGCCAACCTAACGCCCCGGTGGATCAGAGCGAGGAGTCCCAGGGTCGCGAAGTGGCAGAGAAAGCTGGTCCGGGCACCTCCACAGAGGAGGGAACGATGACCCACAATCCCTCGACTGAATCGAAGAACGGGCCCGAAGATGTGGAAATGCAAGATGCTCCAGCAGATGCACCTGAGGCCCAGGTAGGCTCTGTCGGTTGGTCGAGCGAGCGAGTCTGTCAGCGGCTATGGTATGCGTTCCGTCTTGAACGGCGATCGCACAGCAAATTGGTCCCAACCATGTGTTTCTGGTATCGTCCACACAGGGCCAAGCCGCGCCCAGCCCGAAGGACCTCAAGCGCCAGGTCGCAGACGAAGATCAATACCCGAACAAGAAGCCAGCGGCGGGCCATGACACAGTGGCTCCCAAGTGTGCCGATGATATCCCAAGTGCCGAACCGACGGGAGCCACGATCGGAACGACGATCGGAAGGGCGATGGAGGCTGATCATCAAACTGCCAGTGCGGCCCAAAGCGTAGACTCACTTGGCCAGCCGCCAGAAGACCCCAGTGGCCCTGTATCATCGCTGAGCGCGAATGAACAAGCCAAGGGACAATCCACACAGCCGGGGCTGCTGAAGCAGCCTGGACAACCTCAAGAAGCAACCAAGGAGCCGGTACAGCAGCGCCCAGAGTCTGAGAAACAGCCTGAAGCGCCCGAGCAACATAGACCTTCGGATCCACACCAAGCAGCAGCCCCAGAGGCGGCCGCAGCAGTTAAGGAAGAAAACTCTGCAGGATCTCAGCAAGCGCACGCAACAGGCCCCAATGAACCCCCTGCCGACAAGTAGTCAAAGTAGCCAAGCACTCAGCCAAGGAAGTTGCCAAACGAAACGAGGCATTTTGTTCGAGAGCGATGAACGTACTCTTTTCTCCTGGCTCCTGAATACACACTCATCCATCATGCTCGAGGACCAGCTACCTTGTGAGGGCAGTGCAAAGGATGCGCTGGTGGCTGGGAGTTTTATCAGGCGTCGCTGTAATAGCCATTTATGTAGTCTGGCCCAGACGATGGTGCTGGGCAGCATTCTTGAGAATCAAATAACTCACACACACTAAATCAACCAACCAAAGCAGCCATCAAATAAGGCAAGTGTGCGGTGCAGTACAGATCAAAGCAATGGAGCTGAGCTGGATCGCAGACTGTAGGACCCGCAAGTGATGTTATGCCCAAGCAGCACTATCGGTGGCCCACGGGCAGCGCGGCTACGAGTCGGCCATTGGCACCGGTATGCCAATTACCTTGTTCAGAGGATCGTTTCTTGAGACTCAAAGGCATCATCCTCGCCCGAGAGAGCCTCGAGGGTCTTGCCCATGGTCTCGGGGATGAAGTAGGTGGCAACACCGCCGAGGGCCATGACAACGGTGAAGACGTAGAGGACTGCCTTTGGATTCATGCTGAAGAAGGGACCGACAGCCTCGACACCGATGATGGCTCCCAATTTGCCCATTGCCGCAGACATGCCGTGGGCGGTGGAGCGGAAGCGGGTCGGGAAGACCTCACCAGGAACAACAAAGGTGGTGGTGTTGGGGCCGAACTGGAAGAAGAACTGGGCGATCGTGAAGACAACGCAGAAGGCGACAGTGTTGTTCTTGATGGTGTCCCAGGCAATGGCGAGGATCAGGAGGCAGACGGTGATGACAGCAAAGCCGAGGTACTGGATGGGCTTGCGGCCCATGCGGTCGATCAGGGCGACACAGACCCAGTATCCAGGAACAGTGCCCATGCATGCAATGATGACCTGGCCGACGGTCTTTTGCCAGTAGTTGTCGTACGGAGGGAGCGAGTTGGAGCCGTTCCAGTTGATCAGCGTCAGGATCGTGCTGGCGTTGAGCGAGAGACCATACCAGGCGACATCGAGCGCAAACCAGGTGAAGGCACAGCCAAACAGGATCTTGCCGTTCTTCCACTGGCCAAAGTGCGCCCAGAATCCTCCCTTCTTGACGTTGGCACGGGTGCCGTTGGCGACCTCCTCGCCGACCCAGTTGGACGACACATCGCGGGTGGCGTTGAGGGCCATGACCTTCTCGACATCGCGCTCGGCCTGGTCGACAGAGCCAATGACATCGACGGTGTAGCGGGGGGTCTCGGGGATGGTCAGACGGAAGTACACGGCACCCATCGCAGGGATCACACCAAAGGCCAGGATGATGCGCCAGACGAGGTCGAGATAGGCCGGGTCGGAGCGGATGCTGTTCTGGAGGGCGGCGAGGGTGGCGAGGGTGACGAGGCCGCCGGTGAGGATTCCGATTCCCTGCATGGCAAAGACGGCGGCGATCATGGTGCCGCGCCACTTGACGTTGGCAAACTCGGAGGTGATGATGGCCGAGAGAGGATAGTCACCGCCAATACCGATGCCGAGGAAGAAGCGCCAGACGGCCAGGGTCTGGAGGATGTTGGCGCCGCGGATAGCGCTGGCCGAGAAGGCCGAGCCGATGGTGCAGACAATCATGATCATGAGCTCGACACCGTACATGTTCTTGCGGCCGAGCTTGTCGCCGAGGTAACCGAAGCTCAGTTGGCCTGCAATATGCGGAGTAGTGACAGAGCAAATCCGTCAGATTATATGAGCGAAGTAGAGCGCCGAAGCTCGCGTATATCAGCAGCACAAAATCTGACATAGCCCCCTGGTTAAGAAGGCGAACCTGGTGCGTAATGTCACCCCCAGACAGGTCGCGAAATGACAGGTGCCACAGGGAACGCAGCCGATCCAACCGGCCCTATGAGAGCCTCACAAACAGAGAATCCCTGAGATGCTCTGTGCATAATCCCGCTCGACGGACGCATCCAATCGCCACCTCTCCTGTTCCGATCCGCCAGTTGGAGTCCGGGCGGCGCGATCTACTGACCGAAGAGGTTCCCATAGGAAGTTGCAGCCTTCATCCAGGCGTCATAGTTGGGGTTCCTTTGCGGGAAATCAGAGGGATACTGCAGATCGGGCGACTTGGGGAAGTAGACATGGTAGAGCATGGGCAAGGCCAGGTTGATGACAAAGTTGTCGTACGAGTCGGTGTAGAAACCGACGCCGGACACCAGGATCGCACGCAGATGAAACCATCCGAACTGGGCCTCATCCAGATGGGCAAAGGCCTTGGCGCGGATCTGGGTCACTCGATCGTAGTCCATCGTCGGTCGTTTTGCTGCTTGAGATGAGCGCTTTCCTTTACGAAACAAAGGGCTCTGGAGAGCAGGTTGCGGCTCATATACCCGGCCCTCTCAGCAGTTTCTCGCTTTGGCGGGCACGATCCCCGGCGCCATGCACTCCGCCCGGCCCCGCTCTCCGTCGGGATGGGCTTCGAGGGGGTTTGGGGCCCTGCGGACCATCCCGGCAAGTCGATAAGGCAGCGAGGCGGGATGAGCATCCATCTGCCTGGCTGCATTAGGACCGGCTGTTGTGCTTGCGACTCATGGGCGGCTGTCTCGTCGGCCGAAAGGGAGGCTCTGATCCCGGGTCAGAGTGCATTCAGTCTCGCCTCGATTCCGAAACGACGCAGGCCTTCCCTGTTTGAGTGGTCGCCCGACATGGTCGCCCGGCATTGGGATGGCTTTGCTTGGCTGCAGCCCAGTGTCCAGCGACGGCCCGGCATCCCATCGATTCGATCCGCATCAGGACGCCGGCTCGCACTGTCCCTTGTCCACCAATGCGGTCGCCAAGACGGGCACCGATTGTTCGATGGCCGTGGCTCTGGGCGGTTCCAGGTGGAGCCACGTATCCCTCGCCCAGGTCTTGGCAGCGCGCCTTGGCAGCGACATATCAACGCGACCAGCCGCCAGTCCCAAAGCCACCATCACAGGAATCTCATCCATCTCCACAGACATCCCGCTGCTCTCGAGCACAGCCAATCCTCGTCCACCGTACAATACCGTTGCGCATCTTTGCCAGCCCCATCTATTCCAACCATGTCCCTGTTTAATCTTATCGGCAAGGTCGCCGTCGCCTATGTCGTCTACCGCTGGTGGTCCAACCGCCAGGCCAAGCAACAGGAGCCCTGCGAATACCCTTGTTGCCAAGGCAAGCAGAAAGGTCCGTGCCGTTCCCGCCACCCACACAAGCGCCCGGGCCAGGAGCAAGGCCAGGAGCAGGGCCGCTGCATCCGCCTCGCTGCCGATGGCAAGTGGAGCGAGCAGGATTGGGACAACTGCCTCAGCCACATCCGGTAAGCATCCATCCATCAGCCAGTACTTTTGCCCCTGCAAGAGTCGGCAAATGTCCTTTATGCAGCATGTATCAAATGAACTGAATCTCATACAGCCCGCATGCACTAACACTAGCTGGTCTCGACCCAATAGCGCCAAGGCCTCCGAAGCCATCCCTCCATTCGTCGACTGGGTCGAACAGAACATCAAGCCTGCGGTCGTGTCATCGGAGCAGAGCATCCAGCAAAACAGCTCCGAGTTCCAGGCCATTTCTCTCCCCGACCGTCTCACCCTCATTGTTGAAGCCCCTGGCTTCCTGCGCGAAGATATTGACATCACCCTCACCGACGACACCCGTGTGCTCTCCGTCAAGGGTCAGGCCCAGTCCAGAGTGGTTTCCGACAAGCGCCTCGATCTGCAGTACACTTTGCCCCAGAACTCGGACATCCAGCGCATGACCGCCAATCTCGACCACGGCCTCCTCCTCATCGATATTCCCACCTTTGCGCCTCCAACCGTCAGCACCACCACGATCCCCGTGTCCGAGTCCAAGGCCGGCAACCTGTACCCAACCCTCCCCGAGCTCTAAATGTGCCATCGCAATGCTCGCTGTGCTGGCTATCGTGGATCACGCAGCCCAGTCGCCCGAATCCTCATGTATCTATCCCCTCCCCTCTCTTCCAGTTTTGTTAATTGCTCCTTAATCTGAATAAAAGATGTTCAGATACCGCAAATGAGAGCGACGGTACAAGGTGTGCAGATCAGTGGAGAGCGCATGTCAGGCGGAGACAGCGCTCCGATGATATTGGCGCTGAACTCTCAAGAGCGTCGTGCATAGTCATAGGGTCGACTCGCCCTACCAGGAATCATGACGAGGGTGCTGTCATGGGTTTCGGAGCCTCCAAGTGGCTTCTAACTGAGGTTTCGTTGATATGTAGTCTTATTGGGTCTCCACACCGCCGTTGGTGTCGCCCGTCGTTGTGCTGAGTAGATCGTGGTTGGGATGCCCATCAAATCAATGTCTGTGGCTCACCAGCGACACACACTGCCGCATCATCGCACTTGACGAGTTGACCGAACACACCTTCATAGACCCACATGCGGCATTCTTCCTCTGGAAGTGGAGCTGCTCGAAGTGGCGAGGACTGGACGGGGGCATACCCCCTGCTTTGCTTCCATAATGTGAATGATGAATGTGCATGTATTTCTACGTAACCAGTATATGCACCAACCACATAGAAGAGCACAAGAGCGGGTGCGGCATGCTCGTTAGTGCCAAGGCGCCTAAAAGTACACCGTTTGCTTGTTGACAAGTCTTGTGAGCGAGCGAATGTCCTTTTGCTTGCCCATGCCCCACAGGAAGTTGTCAAGGCGGAAGGCAGCCAGGGCTCGCAGGGTCTCGGAACGAGCCGGGTCCGAGTCATCCTGCCATGAATGGGCCTTGTCGAGTATTCGTTCGGTAGCTTCGATGGCAATGGCACGCAACGCCCAGTCCCACCGATCGCTGTCTTTGCCAAGGTCCCGACCCGCCTGAATCATTTGCACGAGCGACGGATTGTGGATCTTGATGATACCAAAGTGCTCCAGAACGCGAGGCACAACGTTATCGCTGAAGATTGTCAGCTGGTCCAGCTCCTGGAAGGCAAAGCGCTTTGGATCGCTGCCGCCGAAGCGCCGGTACAGATCGCACACGAGTAGCTGTGCCCGTTTCAAGATGTAAACGCCTGGATGCAAAGACGGATCCCCAACACAATCGTGTCGGGTCGTTTCAGACTCAGTCAGTGAGCGCTGGCCAACATGAATCGGATGTCTCATAGACACTGGGTAGACGAAGCAATGCTTTCGACTGATGGTTTGTAGTGTAGATGCTAGTATCCAGCACCAAAAACGTACGCTGTCCATGCCACTCGCCATAGTCCCGCATCGAGGGCAGGAGACGAACAATGGCTTCGACCACATCGGCGGCCTTCCTGGGGCTGTCATTCGATGGCTGGGTAACCTGTAGAATGAAGTGGCCCAAGCTCTTGAAGCCCTGGGACTCCAGACACTCGCCGGTCTCCTTCAGTGTGTCGGTGATGGCCTGCACAAACGGTCGAATGGGTGCAGGCTCGCCAATGACGACCGGCAGGCTTGGATGCGGGACCTCGTGCGTCACCGGGATGTCAAAGAGAGAGGAGATCTGGGCGCAAAGCGACAGATTCAGGCGGAGTGAGCCATAGCATCGGTGGCCGGATCGCCAGCTGTCTGGACCTTTGCTCCGGGCCCTTTGGGAGCCGACACAAAGCATCACTCGAAGGAATCATATACTGGCAATGCAATGCTTGTCCCGCCAACATCGACGTATCGATGATCGCAGCTACAAGTGAGCCTCGGCGCATAAACGCAGCATGAGGGTCGATCGGTATCGCTCTGATGCAGGCCAGTATCTCACCTCGGATATGGTGACGCTCTTGAGATACTCTGTCGTTGCTGTAATTCCTGAAATATGCATCGCCATAGCCCCAAATTTGATGGCTTCCGAAGCTCCCTATGTGAGTGCCAAGCGGTCAGGTTCTGTAGCCGTTCGATCGAGAGGGCAGGGAAGGGAGCCACAAGTGTTGCTGCCTCCGACAACATCTGGGTCGGTGGCCAGCCCTGAGCTGGGGGCCATCGATGGCACAAGACAAGCACGGCAAGAGTCGCTGCGACATACTCTTCCAACAGCGTTGTGCAGCTCCACTCGCCAGCCGCTGCCAAAGTTGAGCAGGTCCAGCAGGGCGATGAAGTTGATCTCGGCTTCGATGCTGTCGAACCGAAGCGGAACCCGGAAGGGCTCGGTATTGGTCAGATCTTTGAAGAGATTGACATCGAAGGTGGAGAGAAACTGGTCGATCGACTCGTCTTGGATCTGGGGCGCAGCGTATATCCGGACTGGGTTAGCCGGGCCAGATTATGCGGGGACATGAATGCGACAATAGGACAGAGTGCAACGATGGCCGCCGGGGGCAGGTGCATTCGTACCGAAATGTCTGCGGTAGCAGTCTCTGCCAAGTGTTTGCAAGAAGATTTGACAGCCTGTTGGAGGAAAGCAGGACCGACGAAGCCATGCGGGGCAGGTGAGCAGCGAATCCAGCGAGCCCAGGACGACTGCTGAGCTGGCTGGTGTGCAGCCAAGAGGGAGGGAGGCACCTTCAGAATATTGCCCTGGGGCACGCCGCTGAGGTCCAGGCTGTTGTTGGGTGAGAGAGTCATGTTTGCGGATGCGAGGGGCCAAGCCAGATAGCCAGAGAGCCAGAGAGCCAGAGAGCCAGAGAGCCAGAGAGCCAGAGAGGGCGAGTGATCTTGGGGCAGGGCGGTGGGAGGAGATCAAGGCGTTGCGGGACTGGGATTTGGTTGGACAACACCAGCCAGGGTCGCCGTTCCGACCAGGGCCTGGAGCAGCCACACTGCCGACAGCGCCGGACGCCCATGAACTCGCTCGCCACGATCGCTTGACAATGAATGCGACTCAATCTAGACCAGCAATCCAAGTGGAGGATGAGATATGGTGGTTCCAGTTTGCAAGCACATTCCTTGTGTATTTTCGAGCGCACTACACACTCCAGTCCGTAAATATATTGTCGATCTGCGACGGCGACGCCTCCAGATCCCGGGAAATCAAAAACTCGGAGGCAAGCTCCTCAACGGTTTCGCGCTGCGCACCCGCCAGAGCCGGGCCCATTTGTATCTTCTTGGCAGAGATAACCTCGAGGGTCTCGAGGGCAACGCCGTTTGTTTCTGGAACGAGCAGCGTGGCCATCCCGCCGAGAGCCATCACGCCCGCAAAGCAATAGAGACAGACGTCCAGATTGCTGGCAAAGATGGGACTGAAAATTTGCACGCCGATGATGGCACCGAGCTTGCCCATGGCTGCGGCGATGCCGTATGCTCGTGCTCGGAAGGGCGTGGGAAACAGCTCGGCTGGAAGGATGAACGTGGTGGCGTTGGGGCCGCACTGAAAGAAGAAGCTGGCAAGTCCATAGAGAACACAGAACCCAACGGTTCGGGTTGCGATCGTCTCCCAGAATAAGGCGAGAATGAGCAAGCTCACCGTGATGACGGCAAATCCAAAGCCTTGGAGGGTCAAGCGACCCGTGCGGTCGATCAGGGCGACACAGACCCAGTATCCAGGAACAGTGCCCATGCATGCAATGATGACCTGGCCGACGGTCTTTTGCCAGTAGTTGTCGTACGGAGGGAGCGAGTTGGAGCCGTTCCAGTTGATCAGCGTCAGGATCGTGCTGGCGTTGAGCGAGAGACCATACCAGGCGACATCGAGCGCAAACCAGGTGAAGGCACAGCCAAACAGGATCTTGCCGTTCTTCCACTGGCCAAAGTGCGCCCAGAATCCTCCCTTCTTGACGTTGGCACGGGTGCCGTTGGCGACCTCCTCGCCGACCCAGTTGGACGACACATCGCGGGTGGCGTTGAGGGCCATGACCTTCTCGACATCGCGCTCGGCCTGGTCGACAGAGCCAATGACATCGACGGTGTAGCGGGGGGTCTCGGGGATGGTCAGACGGAAGTACACGGCACCCATCGCAGGGATCACACCAAAGGCCAGGATGATGCGCCAGACGAGGTCGAGATAGGCCGGGTCGGAGCGGATGCTGTTCTGGAGGGCGGCGAGGGTGGCGAGGGTGACGAGGCCGCCGGTGAGGATTCCGATTCCCTGCATGGCAAAGACGGCGGCGATCATGGTGCCGCGCCACTTGACGTTGGCAAACTCGGAGGTGATGATGGCCGAGAGAGGATAATCACCGCCAATACCGATGCCGAGGAAGAAGCGCCAGACGGCCAGGGTCTGGAGGATGTTGGCGCCGCGGATAGCGCTGGCCGAGAAGGCCGAGCCGATGGTGCAGACAATCATGATGATCATCGTGGAGCTGAAGACAGCCCTGCGTCCATATCGATCGGCCAAGTAGCCAAACGAGATTTGACCTGCAGCGGACCGAAAACGTGTCAATGCTCGAGCTGATTCTCATTTCAGCAGCACATGGATGTTATTTACTCGGCACTCATATGGCGGCTCGGGGTTTTGCGGTCCTGATACGTACCCACAAGATTCCCCCAGAGAATCGAGGCTTTCATCCAGGCATCAGAGTCGGGATGTCTTGAGGGAAAGTCAGATGGAAGTTGGTATGGATCCTCCCCGGGTTGTGCGGTCAGAGTCGGATAGTTAACGTGGTAGAGCAGCGGCAGAATCAAGTTGGCGACAAAGTTTTCATACGAGGCTGCGAGAAATCCGAGCCCGCATGTAAGCCAGATGCGCACATGCAGCGTTCCCACAGGAGCCTCATCGAGTTTCGCCAAGATACGGGCCCTGCATATGCGGTAGACGATTTGGGAATCGTATCTTTCGCTGGAGCGACTGCTACTGAAGCCTTCGCTGGTCTTGCGCGGTGAGGACGACGATGAAGGGTACATGCTATCGACAGCTCCACGATTCACACGACTGCCAGTGCTGCAGAGAGATAGAGAGATAGAGGTAGAGATAGAGTAGATAAACGGCCGAGGCAACGATGCGGTATATATCCGGCTCGCTTCCGAATCATAGGGCTCGTTGATCAATAATTCCGGGATGATGCCGCAGGAAGGCGTCGTGGCGGACGTCATCGAGCGGTAGCCCGATCACACTCGGTTGCCGAAAGCGGCTCCGTTGACGAAGCGTCGGGCGGGAATCCCGCCCACATTGATCCTGGAGGGTACCCGCCAGGCCTTGAGCAAGAAGACATGCGGTGCGATGGGTGTGCAGCATGGCGCAAGGCAGTCGTGAAGTAACATCGGCAACGGAGGGGGTGTCGGCCCCAAACGAGTGCCAACTTGCGTCTCG
Source organism: Polychytrium aggregatum (assembly GCF_025602895.1). Lineage (NCBI taxonomy): Eukaryota > Fungi > Chytridiomycota > Chytridiomycetes > Polychytriales > Polychytrium > Polychytrium aggregatum. The sequence goes on along the minus strand of NW_026516214.1, from coordinate 185,723 downwards.
ACGACTCCCCAAGTGGAAGCCTCACGAATGGGCTGCCCTTCCATGGAGGTTGTGGATCCTCGGCCCCTCTTCTATACCCACGCTCAAGTATTGCAGCATGTTCAGAGCGAAATGGGGTGATGCCATACGCACATTAATCACTGCTTGCTTGTTCGGGGGAACGCAGTCCGGGAATACAATATGCAGTTGGCCGTCTGGATAGCTCCCGTGGTCTCGATCGGCATTCCTTCCCCTCCCTTGCCTCTGTGGGACATGCCGTTTCGCCATGATGGGATGGGCGTGCCTTCACCTCCAGAGGAAAGCGACGACCCTGCCTCAAACGGGCGCCCCATTCTGGTTTTGCTACAGCATATCCAAAATGAAATGGGACACCCCCGTTTTGAGCCATGACTGTGTTTTTTCTGTGGCCTGAATACACCCACCCACTCATTGCAATCATGGCCAAACACAGCACCCTCGATTTCCGCATCGCTGCAGTGCGACCGGTGGTCTTCACTCGGAGGGTGGTCTTCACTCGGAGGCTGCCAAAGTGATCTGTTATATTTCTTGTGGCTTTGCTAGACGCATGCCATCGCATACTGCGCCGACAAATGGGTTGTGTCCCATTTCCCCCTGAATACAGTATAGAGTGCGCGGCGATTGGCGCTCCCAGTCCTTCCGCCCAGGCACCCAGAGAAAAACGGACACGCAGGATTCAAACACGGGTCTGTTTCGCTTTCAGTGTGCCGCATCTACTTTCCTCCATCGCCACGAATCCGCTCCGTCCTCCACGTCTCCATTGCTGCGACGCCGGGCACAAATGGATCCGCCGACGATCGCGCAAGCCGATGCGCCCGCAGACGGTCCACACGCTTGGACAAATCTGAGCCGGATAGGCAGCGAAGCCGACGCTCGTCTGGCTGACACACCGCTGGCGATCGACCGGCCATCGGTGGTGTCGTTCAGCGCCGAAACACCGCTCCAGAATCGGGAATCGCTCTTTGATACCAGCCGCACCCAACACACCAGCACGACGCGAAGGAGAAACGATCGGGCGCTGCGAGACAGCTCGAGTGAGCTCCGGATCATGGAGGACGAGCCGGCCCCGCATCCGATCGTCCAGGTGCCGGGCGGCTCGTCCGCCTTGGCTTTGCCCGAGCTTTCATGGGGTCACCGCCGGGTGTCGTCCGCCATGGACAAGGACGAGCTGTCGGCCAAGTTGTGGAATGCCTCCTTTCCGGGCTCAGCCGGCGGCTCGAGCATTGACTGGGATCGCTCGCGGCGGCCATCGTGTGCCGTCCGGGCGAGTGTCTCAAGCACCGGCCATCACCGCCACGACCACCTCGAAGCTTCGCTGCAGGAGCTGCTTGACAGCGCCCTCAAGAAGAACGAAAAGCTCGAGGATGAAAACAGGGCCTTGAAGTTGCAGCGGCAGGTCGTCGACGACGAACTCGAGGCTCTGCAGCAGATCGTCAAGGCCCTCGTTGCCGACCGCGAAGCTCCCTCGCGCGACGATGTGCTTGCGGGCGGGACCGTGGGATCGCTGGACTCGGAGGAGCTCGAGAGGAGCAATGTGCAGCTGCAACGACGCATCGAGATTCTGGCGGAAGAAAACACAGCGCTGAAGGACGAGCTCGCCGAGCTTACCATCGAGCTGGACGACCAGGACACCCTGTTCAAGGACCAGCTCACCGTGGCCGAGCAGACCATCCACAAGCTTTCATCGCAGCAGACCCACACCCACGACGAGCTGGAAATCGCCTTGGCCGAGCGCCAATATCTCCGTGAAGAGGTCGAGGATCTCAAGGCCGAGGTCGCCAAGCTCAGCGAGCGGCTCTCGCAACACACCGAGACTCGGGCGCATGTGCCGGAACTGCCTCTGCTCGGATCAAGGGAGCTGAACAGCGACGAGGCGATGGGCTGGACAGCCGCAGGCCCGGCAACCCAGAGCCAAGAGGCCCAGGACCTTGTTTCTCAGGATCCGGAGGCTTACTCCGATCGCAAACAGACATCGTCTGGCGCGGAAGCCAGCGACCCGCAACAAAGCCCGACTGCTCTAGCGGAAGCCCGCATATCCAGCGAGGAAGAGTCGGCTTCGCCAGCATCCATCTCCGCACCCCAAGAATATCCGTCGGTCGATGATCAATGGTCGGTCTTTATGGTCTCTGCCGACGGGCCACAGCCTCAAACAAGCTCACAGGGCGCCTCGGCCAGAGAGAGTATCGTATTGTCGCACTTTAGCCATTCCGGGACGCAAACGGAAGACACCGAGCCAACCCGCGCAGATACGCAGGATGTTGCTGTCGGTGAAAGTATTGAAATTCCTTCTCTGGACACTGCCGAGACCCAGACCGACGATCGAGATCCAGAGCCAAAGCCAGATCCAGAGCCAAAGCCAGATCCAGAGCCAAAGCCAGAGCCAGTGGTCCAAGCCGAGATACTCGATGCACCGACTCACGCAGAGGCATCGACACAAGTCGAAGCCTCGATCCAGACCGATCTCCCAACCAACACCGAAGCCCCAACCCAAGCAGCAACAGCCAAAGCACCCAGCAACGACGCTGCAACACAAACCCCAACTCCCCGCTCGACTCCGCGCTCAAACCGCAGACGCAAGGTATCCAACACCATCGAAGAAATCCAGGGGAATCTGGTGGGTGGCGGCAGCGGCAATACAAGCGGCAATACCAGCGACAATGAGGACGACGACATCCTTGGGCCCATCGAGCTGAGACGAAGTTTGCCCAAGCCATCGATTCCAAAACGAATGTCGTCGCTGATCAGCGCCGCTGAGAATGTGCTTGGGAACCTGTCGACTGCCACAGCACTGTCGCCTTCGGTCGGATTACCAATGTCGGCCGTGCAATCGACGCCGCCGGGCCTCGATATCGGAGAGAGCCCAACACAGGCTCGGCCTGTTTCGATCGAACAGCTGCAGCTTGAGCGCGATCGCTACCAAGAACAATACGAGGATTCTCAGAAGCGGGTGCACGCACTTGAACTGGCCCTCCAAGCGCTGCGAAATGCCAGCCTGGAGGTCGATCCGGCTGCCGACGCCGAGATGAATGCCGGCTCTGCCACGCTGTCTGAGCCGCCGGGCGATGGCGGTTTGGCTCCACCACGCAAGTCATCCCGGCCAGCGCGAAGTCATAGCATGGGATCGTCGCCGGATCTGCATAGCAGGACCCCTCGCTCGAGAGCGGTATCGTCGGACTTTGGTGAGATACCAAACTCGTCGGATCGATTAGCAGCGGCCTCGGTAAGGACTGATTCGGCTGGCAAGGAAGCAGCGCTGTCGAGCCACACGCTTTCGCTCCTGGAAAAGATCGAAAAGGTAACGACAAGGCTCGGCCAAGAGCGGGGCGATTGCCGCCGAGTGCGTCGATGCGGTTGCTGCCACTTGAGTACTACTACGGACTGGGCTGGCTTCGGGTTGTGTTGGCTCCGCGGATCTTGGCGACGTTGTCGATATCGGCGCGCACTCTTTGCTGGTTGTGTTGGGGGGGGGTCGCTTGGTCGTTCTTGTCGACTGATCGCCGAGGCGCTATCCAGGTCAACTCAGACGTCCGAGAACTCCGACATCGAATGGAGCTCAAGCGGGAAGAAACTGCTCGCAAGCGGGTCACGATTGCCAACGCGCCGTCAGCACCAACCTCGATATCATAGGCAAGGACACATTCGCTCGCTCGTTCGCTCGTGGTGCATCCGGCTGTGCTCGATAGTGGATCCAGCACCTGTGCGCGGCGGGGCCCTGTCCAAATGATTGCATATCGGGATATCTTCATTTTCGGAGCAAAGGCGAGTGGGTGGACAGGTGACCGTGTGAGCGAGGGTGAGAAAAGGGCAAGATGGCTCTCGTTCGGATGTTTGTCGACTCAACGGTATGGCAGCTCACCCCGCTCACCATCCGCGATATCCCCCGCCCGACAGCTTACCCATCCGGCACCACCATGCACACGAAGGGCTCCTCATCCTGGAAACGGCAGCGTCGCGGTGGCGCAGAATGTGACTATTGCACACGGATGGAGAAGCCAACGTGGCTACTGCGGTGCGGGTTCTGTCCTTGTTCGATGCATGGAGCACGTATGCACCAACCGACCGAAAAGATCTCGACAACAACCTGGCACTTGGGGGCAGCCGAGCATATCCGAGGCCCGCGGGAAGGGGGCTCGAGGCCGGCGGGGACGGGTGGATGGATGCGGGGCGGCGGGGAGTGGTGTGCTCGTGGGGGAGGGATGCTGGCAAAGGCACAGGCACGCGCGCCGCGATCCAGTTTTGCGGCCAGGCAGCGCTGACTCACATGCCCAAATGCGTGTGATGTGTCACCAAACGGATACGCGCCAGGAGGTGACTCACGGCCGGTCAGCGCGAGTCACGGCCACGAGAGGGAAAAAAAGCTCATCCGCTGAGCGAACCAACGGCGGCTGCCCGATCGGCCTGCTGGCTGTGGTGCGGGGGAGGCCTGGGCCTTTGACGCAGCAGACGGGGCCGTGTTGTCCTGTCCGGCTTGATGCTGGAAGCACGGCCAGGAGGGGCATTGCTCCTGCACTGGACTGCACGCCCGGGATTGTCGGATCCTTCGGCGGTCAGCCCCCAGTTCTTGGTCGGCTGGACAGGTCAATGGAGAGCGGCATTGTGCCGTCCGATCTGCAAGCCCTGTGCAAATTGGCCGCCCGTGGCGCCGGGGTGTGCCTTGTCTGGGCCGAGACAACAGCGTTCATCAACAGCAACCCAGCCCGCCAGGGACACGCTGGCTGGCGTTGTGTCTGCACGGCCTCCCACTGCCGCTGCATTCGGCAACGGCCTGGCCTTGCGATCTTGGCGGGAGCAACAGCAGCAACAGCAGCAACAGCAGCAACAGCAACAGCAGCAGCAACAGCAACAGCAGCACCTCCGCTTCCCGCTTCCCGCTTCCCGCCGCTATCGGGCTCCACCGGCTGCCGATGACCGATGCTGACCCAGAGCGAGAAGCGGACGACACCCCCCCCGGCAGCCTCGCGGGCGTGCGTGGGCGAGCCGGCATGGGCGAGCTGGCATACATCTGGCCATTCTTCCGCAGAGGCACCCTCCGCAAGGCCCTCCCGCGAATCGCAGATGGCACGGCCAGGCCGGCAAGCGCCGTGAGTCATCGTGAGCCAGCGCCCAACCCGGAGGTGCGCCCCAGCGCGCGTTTGGAGGGGCTGCGGCCAGGGTGTCCCCGGTTTCTGAGACTGTGCCGACAGTGCCGACAGCGCTGCACTGTGCTGCACTGTGCTGCACTGTGCTGCACTGTGCTGCACTGTGCCGCACTGTCGACTGGCTGCGGCCTGCAGTGTTGTTGCTCTTGGCCTCGCAGTTAACCTCGGCCGGCCATTGTTCTTTGACTTGCCCTGTTTCGATTTGATCCTTTGACGAATGCTCTGTTGCCCAACACCGCCGCGGCTCCGTCGCCTCCGTCTGGTCGCCTCGCCTGGTCGCCCCGTCTGCGGCCATCGCCGTGTCCGCTTCCACGGCCTTCTCGTCGCAGCCGCGCTCCCACCAGGCAAGCGGTACACTGTCCCGCCACGGGGCTCCCAATCGCTTCCGTCCTGGCCAACGGTTAAACTACACCGGCTACCCTCTCCATCCTGCATATTTAAGCCGGCCGTGCGTCTCTTGTCGCTCGCCAGTCTCCACCCCACCGCCAAGCACCAATTAGAGCCCCTATAGCCACTCTGTCCATCAAAGACCGACAACCAAACGGTCTCGTCTGTCGATAGCCTCTCGACCCTCTCCTGCCTGCCCTGCCTTGCCCTGCCCTGCGCTTCGTTGCCCTGCATCGCCCTCTGGGCCACTACTCCGGCACTCCTATTCGCCTGCTCTCAGACCCATCTCGGAGTACTCAACCTCCCTGCAGAGCCCACCCGCATCTCCTGCAATTGCTCTTGCCGTCGCGTTCCTGGTTCCTGGTTCCTGGTTCCTGGGTCACCTTCTCAAACTCCACCGCGCTGTCCTCTTTTGCAAATGGCTCGAAAAACCATCGATCAGAAGCGTGTGATCGTTACCGAGGCCTACTCTAAACCCCGCAACATCAAGGCCACTGCCCGCAAGTACAGCATCCAGCCACAGCACATCCGTCGCTGGCGCGGCCAGATCCTCAGATTCGATGCCAACACTGGTCCCAACCGACCCTTTCGCTACCACACCCTCTGTCCTGCGTCGTTCCAGTCTCCGGCCGGATCCGATTCCCAGGCATGCTCGGCCTCGGCGTCGCCCTCGCCCACTTTGGATGTCGCTCCGCACGAAGACTCGGCGAGCGACTCTAGCGTCTCAGAAGCCGATCCGACCAGGCTGCCCGACTATCACGGATGGCCTGTGGTCTCCCAAGCTGGCCTGGCCGCCTTCAATGCGCCTCTTGTCGACACGGGCCTCTCCACTACTCCATCGAGCGACTACTCGTTCGGACCGGCTGCTTGCCCACAGCTGCAATTTTCCAATCGAGCCTCGACGGGTAAGCCTCTTGCGCAGGCACCTTGCTTCTCTGTGGTATTCGCTGGGCGGCCCCGTTTCAGTGTGTTGCCATGGCACCATCTGCTCCACTGCTCGCACTGCCAACCCAACCAGGCCGCCGCTGATTTCCTCCCATTTGAACTCGTCCAGATCAAACCCCCAACATCTTCTTCCCAGCCTCTGCCTATACCGACAACTCCTACACAGACAACTCCTTCGCCTCAACTGCCTCGTTTCCTGCCATTCCATCGTTCCTGCCGGTCACTTCATTCCAGCCACCTTCATTTCAAGCCTCCCCGTTCCCAGCAACGCCGTCGTTCCCAGCCAGCTCTCCGTTCTCAACAAACACAGCCGCTCCGGCCTGCTCGCCCTTCGCCTCCACACCGTCCAGGCCATCCATGTCCCCCTACCAAGCGAGCTCACCGCTGCCGGAGACGCCTCTCCTGCCGAGTGTCCCGCAGACCCTCGTCGGTACCATGCCCATCCTATCCACGACACTCGGCCCGCAACCAAGCGTCGTCCTGGCCGCCTGTCCTCCGTTTCAGCCCGACGGCCCGACGCTCGCGGTCACCACTACCGGCCACAACTTCCCAAACCTCTTCGTGGAATCAATATCGGCGCCCACGACGGCTACCATCATGTTTCGCGGCCTCGAAGATGCCGCTGCGTTGTACCAGTCCAATGTGACTTATCGCCTTGCACAGCCCGACGATGCCTTCTCGCCTCTACCACCTGATTCTCGGTCTATGCTGCCCTACTCGTACTCACAGGCTTACAGCCCTGTCGGCCTCGCTACTGAGCCTCGCCTGTCCATCAGCTCGCCCGAGATAGTCTCTCCCACCAGCGCGGCTGCATATGATACCCCTGCGACATCGCGACCATGGTGAGCTCCGATCCGGTTAACCAATCTTGCCAAACCAGAGATGCCCAAGCCCAAGCCCAAGCCCTGTGGAGGGCGTCTTGTCCAGCAGAGCGTCGTCCTCCTTGGTGTGTGTGGTGTACCGCCATAGCAGAGGCTCTCTCATAGCGTCCTCCTTCCTGGAGCAAAGCAAATCCCTTTAGTCGCTTGATGCTGATTGTGTTGGGCATCGTCTGGCATTTCGGTCCTCTTCTTAGCACAGTGCGCTCGCTGTGCCGGACCTTTTGTCGAGCCTCAGATAGCCTGGCCCAGGTGGCCCCCTGTCTAGTTCGCCGCTTTGGCCATTCCCACGATTGACTTGGCTGTCCTGACCCTTCCCCCATCCCTCATCACAGCTTATGCTGTTTCATTCCTCCCATCCCGGCCTCTGTTCGAGCCGAAAGACGAATCTGTATCTGTCCGTGAAATCAGCGACCGTTCGCACTGTTTGGTTGAGCTTTCGCAGTCGCCGGGGGGGGGATTCTCGCCCCAGCCAGCTTGCCAGGCAGCAGTGGCCAACTACTGGCTGGGTGATCTCCCCTTCTTGCAGAGCCGCCCCTGGTTGCTGGCTCGGCGCTGGGTCGGCAAGCCCGCGCCTTCGCTTCTCCAGCCCGATCGCCGTCAGCTTTTGCTCCAGACGCTCATCTCGGGCCAGCGCACCGACATCTTGAGACCCACATCTGCACTTCTGAGACCCCAGCCACGCACTCTGAGCCAACGTATCGACGTCCCGAGATCATTAGTGCGCCGCTTGCGTCTCCGATCGCCCGCCGTCGTTCGTCCGGCAGCTCCTTCCGCAAACCCGCCGGCGCTCTGCCGATCGCTCCGCTTGGCTCGGTTCAGTTCCTCCCAGTGTTCCCAGCGAGCTCCCCCGACAATGCCCCACATCTCATCCGATCCAGCTGCAGAGAGCGATTCTCTTTCCATGGCCGCTTCAGGCCGGCAGGGCGATCCATCCCCACACAAGCTTGCCCGGCCGGAGCCGCAGTTTGGTCTCGCCCAGGATAGCGCCAGCCCCGCCATCGTCGCCACTGCCGATCCCGATGTCTCTGTTCCGCCAGCGACTGCCACCGAGGAGATTGTGCTCGAGAAGAGATATCCGTTCCCACCCACAAAGCCGTACCTGACGGTCAGCGACATTTCGTCGCTCTTCTGGTGCGAGTCCCAGACCTTTCTCTCCGTCGTCACCGGCGTCAAGAAGCCCCAAACCGAAGCCATGACCATGGGCACCGCCGTCCACGAAACCCTGGAGCGAGAGGTCAAGGAGATTGTCGAGGTGCCGGTGACAACCAAGGAAGACAGCTGGGCTGTCCGGTAAGCATCGCCGCTGCGGGCTCGGGTCGATGGAGCGTCGCTGGTCTTGAGGAACCAATGTCGGCATCCTGGGGCGATCGTGAGGCCCGGCTGCCTGTCAGCGACAGCCCCGTTGCGTTGCCGAGATATCAAGCAGGGTTTTGGGTGCATTTGGTTTGCGGAGGATCAGCCCGCCTCGTCGGGTTCTTCCCTCTCGAGTCGATCCAAGGACAGGAAGTACTCACTCTGGCCCGGCCATCATCCGTGACAGGTTCGCCGAGATGATCCAGAATGTGCATCTGCTCGCCCATAACGGCATCACCCGAGAGATTCCCGTCATTGGGCGGATCGGGCGGTTTCTCGTTTACGGCATCATCGACGAAGTCCGCAAAACGCCGATCCAGGACACACTACCATTGGCATGCTCGCAGGGCCAGACTCCCACGCATCGTTCTCCCTTCTGCTACCACATCGCCGACACCAAGACCAAGCCCTCGCCCACCAAGGAGAAGCCCTTCTCGACCTTCCGCATCTCCAAGCCAGCCAAGGCCCAGGTGATGACCTACCGCTATCTGCTGGAGCAGCTCATCTGTGAGCAGCTCGATCCGGACTTTGTCCTCGCCAAGCTGCAAGAGATGGGTCTCGACTGCGACCAAGTGCTGTCGCTGCCGGTACTGGAACACCTGGCCAGCCTCGAGATGATCGAGCTGGGCTTTGGCGACTTTGACGTTGAGGACGATGACTGGGAGGACAGCAGTGATGTCGCCAAGGACGCTGTTCCGGCTACACAGGACACCGCTGCGTCGCATGCCATCAGCAACACCATCAGCATCGCCGACAGCAGCAGTGCTGTGGACTTGGCCGTTGACGCCCAACCGACCGACGCTGTCCAGCCGAGCAACATGCCCCAGAGCACACCCGAGAGCCTCGATTCCGATGCGGCCGTGGAGACAGCCAGACGCCTCCAAAGCTTCCGCATTCGCACCCTTCGCGACATTGTTCCCAGGGCCCTCAGCCAGTTCCGGTTTCTGCATCCGTCGTTTGATTCGATCATGCCGACTTCCAGCAAATACGAGCAGTGGAACTCTCTGCCCGAAGCATCCGCAACAGAGAATGCGTCGGGTCCGGCCATTGTCAATGAAGTGCTGCCTCTGGACTTGCCTCGACGGGATCGCTACCACTCCACGATCCGACCGCTGGTCGAAAGCTCCGGCTTCATCTCGAACGAGATCGAGATTCACTTTCGGGATCGTGTCAACGGCGATCTCCTTCAGATCTCCAAGGTTGAGTACCGCCCCCTCGAGATCACACAGATCCTGGATCGCGCCAACACCTTCTGGAGCGGTGGCCAGGACCAAGACCAAGATCAAGACCAAGACCAAGATCAGGGCCAGCACGAGATCGATGCAGCCGACCCAGAGACGGATCTGGCCCGCGCTCGACCACTATCGCTGTCGCCACCACCCACTCTGCCATCCAGCCGCAGGCCACAGACATCTGCTTTGGCCCGCAAGCGCACCAAGCTGGACTTTGTCGTTGGCGGCGTGGACGACGAGCGCGAGGCAGCTTTCAAGTGCCGCCTGTGCTTCTATGCGGAAATCTGCGACTTTCGCATTCAGAAATGCGAAGACGCTGTCAACAGGGCCAAGGGAAAGCGGATGTGATCAGCTGCGATCAGTGACCAGCAGCTTCTGCCGGCATTATCCGCTCACTAGGACTTGGCGGAGAGCAAAAGTGCAGAAGCTGGGGGTTCGAGGCTAGGGGCGGCAGTCCGGGCTTTGTGTTGGAAGCTTTGTATTGGGATGGGACTTTCTCATGATCGAAATGGAAAGCAGTCATTGATGAGGGAAAGCAAGGAAGGAAAGGAAGAGGGCTCTCGCATTCCCTGAGAGAGGCTGAATACACAGCGAGTCCAAACTGGATGCACAGCGAGTCCATACTGGATGCACGTCGACTCTACAGCTTGCTTTGATCGTGTGGCGGCGAGGGGAGCGGGGAGCCTAGACGGTCTCAGCAAAGTCGTTCTCAACGGGCGGCTCCATGAAACCGGCATGGCCGACAATGAAGATGCCGGCACCCACAACCAGCCAGAAGATGATGTCGAAGGCGTCGGTCAACCAGAAGGTCAAGAGGGTCAGAACAGCCAGGCCGATGTAAGACTGAGTCTGGGTCAGGGCGACTGCAGGGGGGGGGCAAATAGAACGAAGCCAGGCGAGATGAGTGGGCTGGGGCGGGCAAGGCGAGACACCAAGGTTCTATCCCGGCGATTGTCGCTGCATCCCGGGGGGAGTTTGCTTGAGACGGATGCAATCCAGCTGAGGATGTATGATGGGAGCAACATGCATTCACGACGGCAGTGGAGGGGGGGGGAGACGATCTGGAGCGCATTCCGCACCTTTTCCTCCAAACAGACGGGCGGGTTCATTGGCGGGCATCGACGAAACATATCGGAATCCGACTGATTGCAACGGACAAGGTGCGTTCACAGAAGCATAATGGCGTGCGAGGCAATCGATCAGCGAGCGCAACGAGAGGTCCATGGGCATTCGTTACCAGCGACGGGCTAACAGCAAAAGCACGGGCAGCGACAGGCTTACAGGCGAGCAGGACAGAGGAGATGAAAAAGAGGAGATTCGTGATGCTGTGGAATAGCGCGGTCAGATACGAGCGACAAGATTGGATGGCAGATCGTCAGATTCAGCTCCATGCGCTGCTCACGGCCATATTTCAGCCTGTGTGGACGGGTGGAAAGCCTGTATCGCCCAAGCAACTTACAGGGAATAAGCCGTGAAGACCAGGACGATCAGGAGGTAGTTGTTTTGGAAGTATTGGAGGTTGAAGCTGACCCGCTGCGAGAAGACTGACCAAGCCGGTGGTTCAAAGTCGACAGAGAGCGCCGATAGAGAGTGAGCCGGCTTTGCCTTGACCGTCTCCATCCGCCAACCGCCAAAGCATGCAGCCAACGACAAACCTACCAGCAAAGGAAGCGGGCTTGTTGAATCGGTTTCGATCGAAAAAGTCAGAGAACGGCTTGATGTTGTTCAGGCGCGATCGGCTGGTCTCCTTGAGGTTCTCGAGTGTCGAGTTGTCTGGTGGAGAACGACGGAGCATGGAGCCGAGAGTGAGACGGACATAGCCCAATCATCGGGTGGTTGGCCGAGCAGCGACAGCCGAGCGATCGGCGCACAGAAGCGAATCTGCTGTCGAGACAGCAATTGGCAGGGGGAGGGAAGTCGATGAGAGCGACAGCCCAGACCAGCGGCCGGAGCCAAAGACGCACCAAGCTTGATGTAGTTGGTGAATGAGGAGGCCGAGAAGCCGGCGCTGGATGCTGAGGCCATCATCTTGATGCGGTGGTGTGCGATACGGTGTGGGGAGATGGATGGAGACGATGGAGGCGATGGGGGCGAGGCGATATGGCGGTCGGGCTTGGCGCCAGCGTGGAGGTGTGGCGCGGCCGCGGCGCCAAGGACAGGCAGGTCGCAACACCCACACCCACCTGCATCGATATCAACGTCCGCATCTCCAGCACGCTTGCCCTCCGAGCCGGGGATACACGGACAGCACTGGTTTTATTCGATATCCTGAAGTCAGTCGCCATTCACGAATTGGGGACGTTCCGGAGGGAGCAAGTAAAGAAAGCACAAACATGCATGATCGTAAGCCACCCGAAAGAAGGAAGGGACGACGGAGAGAAAGTTGTACTGATCATTCGAGTGACTGTTTGGAGAGCCCGCGGTTGCTTCACATAAATTTCGGCATGCCGGTGGGCACACGCTCACATAAAGAACATAGTGCCAGCAAGGCCTGTGGTGAGCAGCGAGAGCTTGGGAACGATATCTTCGCCGCCACGGCCGCTGCTGGAGAGATCGCTAAAGTCGCCCTGCAGGAGGAGCTTGGCCTTGTCGGCGAGGTGGTGGGCAAAATAGGCCGGCGAGGCAATGCTGATACTGCGCGTGGCACGACCGGGCAGATGGGCCAGGTTGTACGTGAGGGCGTACAGATCGTCGGGCTTGACGTTGTTTTCGTCAAAGATGACGTGGTAGTGCGTCGGGCGCGAAGTTCCCTGGAGACCCGAGTGCGACAGCATATAAAAGTCGAACTCGGAGGGGTGGGTGACGTCCTTCTCGACGATGGTGCCGGGCAGAGAGTTTTCGCTGCGATCCCGGTCGTTGCTGTTTTCGGGCGGGAAGAAACGGATGTGGTGTCTCTTCTGGCAGATGATAAAGGTGATGGCGCATCGTTCAATCTTTCTCTTCTCCAGGGCGGCCTTGATTGCAGCAATCTCCTTCTCTCTCACTTCCTTGAACTGGCCAAAGGAAACGCCATCACGGTAGAAGATGATGCGCTGAGGGGTCACGGGCGGGCGACCGGGCTGCGAGTTGCTCTTGACAAAGGCGTCAATCAGCTCGCCCATCATCTGCTCCATCTCGGCCACAATCTCCACACGCGACGACTGGGTGCGGATCGCCGGGCGGAAGTATGTGCCGAATCGGTTGACGGAGCCGACCAGAGCCGCAATAGAGGGGGCGGCGGACCCGGGAGGGGGGTGCGTGACGTCGCAGCCCACGAGCAGCGTGGGCTTGTCCATCAGCGGGAGATGGGTGACGCGGTTGGTGCTGCCGCCGAGCTTCATGTTAATCTTCATGGCCACGTTGGCGGCAAACTGGTCCTTGACACGATCCACCGAGAAGATGTTGGAGCTGAGGATGCACTGGGTGGCGATGCCGGCCTCGGTCAGCGAGCAGTACTTGATCTGCTCGTAGATGCCCTTGCTGCCCTTTTCAATCACGCAGACGATGATCTTGGGCTTGTTCTTGTAGACATCCTGGGCGTCGGTGAAGGCACGGCGCAGGCCCGCCCTCACGTTCTGGCCAACGTCTCCGCTCTCGCCGTAGGGGTTCATGAGGACAACGGGAGGCGGCTTGTTGATCGTGATGTTGAGGGTCTTCTTCCACTTGCTAACCAGATCGTTAGCAATGGCTTGAGCCTCCTCGATGCTCTTGCGGGCGTACCAAACGAATGCCATGCTGTCGATGGTGATGGCCTCGACAAACTGGACATCGCGCAGCTGCCAAGAGCCCTCGCGAGGGTTGAGGGTCTTGCTCTTGGCAAAGACCAGGCCGGGAGGAGGGATGATGCGAGCCTCAACCTCGGTCATATTGGGATCGACCGAGAGACCAAACGCCTTCATGTAGGCGTTGTCGTTGTACTTGAGAATGCTTGTGACGGCATTGTCAATATCTCGCTTGCGGGCCGCCGGCTTCTGCACGGTGGCGCGAATCATATCCGAAGTTTGGTCCGGATTCAACTTCTTCATGAAGCGATCGGCAGGAGTCAGCATCAGGCACTCCATCGGGAAGACGCTGCGCGCGCTCGAAGACTGAACGCAGGGCAGGTACGGGTACTGGATGGTGTAGTTGTACTGCTTTTTGAAGTACTCCTGGATGTTTGTTTTGACCTGCTTTCCATCGGCATCGGCAGTGAAGGTGTACTCCTTCGGGGTCTGGCGAAGAAAGTCCTTGATGCGGTAGCGGCGAACAGTATCACCGCGGTGGCAGATCTGGACCTTGGCGTTCTTGAAGAGTTCGCGGAGGAGCTTGAGGAAGTCACGGACACGAGGGATCTCCTGCGGGCTTCCACAGCCCATCAGCTCCGTAGCCAGATCGACCAGGTTTCGGCCGCCGGTTCGGAACACAGCCGCGGCCACATCGATGTTGATGCCAAGGTGGCCCGAGAGCATTGCGATCGGCGACTGGTGGTAGCCGCGCCAGATTTCGAGGCCCTGGGAGATACCGATGCGGCTGTAGGGCGAGAAAAAGTTGTTGCGGACCGAGATGAATTTCTGTCCGGGCACGTGGCGGAGGACGACGCTGATGGCAGACATGGCCTGGGAAATGTTTTCGCTCATGGCTGCCTGGCGCTGTACAAACAGGGCGAGCTCGTGCATGTTGACGACGGCAACCTGCTTGATGGTCACTGTGTATTTCTTGCCCATCGCGTGCACATCGCCAGTGGGCTTCTTGGGAGCCGGAGTCGGGACTTGGCGCTGAGGAGAGGGGGCGGCCGAGGACTGGCCGCTCGAGAAGCCGCCGCGACCGCCACCACGACCACCACCACCACCACCACGGCCGCCACGGCCGCCACCTCGACCACCTCGACCGCCACCGCCACCACCAGACATCGGACGATCAGACTCGGGTAGAGGGAGGGACGCAAGGGCTTCGACCTCGCTCTCGGCGTTGGCGTTGAAGACGACATCGATCGAGAAGGAGGGATCGGGCAGGCTGGCGTTGGAATAGGCGATCTTTCGGCCATCGAAAACCATCACAAACGGGACGTTTCGGCCACTGGCGTTGCCAGTCTTGGGAAGCTGAGCCTCGACAAGCTTGAAGAGACGGCGAGAGACGTCGATCTCGGGGATATCCGGGGTGATGGCAACGTCGTACTGGAAGACGTTGTTGGTCAGGAAGTTGGAAATGCGGAAGATGTTGACCTTCACCTTCGAGAGGCGGCCCGTGGTGCCAAACCCGGGGCGGGTAGGCAGCTCTGTAAGGGCCACAGAGGAGCTGGACATTATGTAGGGGAGGCGGTGCCTGCTTGGGGCTTAAAAGTTGCGCAGCGGTGTGTGCTGGAGAAAGGGAGGGGTTCCTGGGGGGGGGGAGCAGATGGAGGACAGAGGATGAAGGGAACGAGCAGCAGCGGGCTGGAAAAAAAAAGAGCCGGATCACGTGTCGGCGAACCTGCCAGACGTCAGATGCACCCGGGGTCAGCGCCTGTGCCTGGACCATACTATGAAACGACAACAACCAAGCGGGCCAAGCCATCTCCCTGGGCGTCCCAATTCAGTGTAGGCACTCTGTATTGCTGCAAGGCACCCATGTAGACACCTGTGTGGACACCTGTGTAGACACCTGCGAGGCACCACTCAGTCGGCCGGGTTGCTGCTGGCGCTGCTCTCTGTGTCGGTGCCGATGGAGATTTCCTTGCTCAGTGGGTTTTCGGACCGAGTTCTTCCAGAGACCTGGGCCCGCATGCTGAATTTCGCTCCGCCCATCGATTCGTGCGACCCCGATCGATGCAGCGGCGGCGTGGACTGCATCGACAATGCTTTGCGGTGCCGCGAGTACTTGCTGCCGCGCCGTGGAAGCAGCATCGCCTGTGGGCTGTCTGGCGACTGCTCTGCATCGGCCGAGAGACAGGTCAAGCTCGTTCCGAGGGTCTCCTGGCGAACGAAAGCGAATCGGGGTCATGAGTGACTCTGTGTGGGTCCGTTGTGCAGCACAATCTGATCCGAATGCTGCAGCCCGCGGGGAGCGAGCCAGTGCATGTCGCACTTGCCTTCATGCTCATCAGCGACACAAGACCGGTACTCCTCTGTGTCGACGGCAGCACCGTCACATCCATCAGCCGGGCAACTACGGTCGTGCGCTCTGTTGTGCTCACTCCGGACTCGTCCTTCTTCAGATCCAGGCTCGACTGCCTCCACAGAGAGCCTGTCTTCCTGCGGCCGCTCCGCTGAGACGATCCCGCAGCGGGCTGCTCTATCGACATGCCGCTGTCGGAGCCAACATCCTCTGATGCTGTTGAGGTCTGCCCGTCGTCCATGAAATCAAGCGTCGACATGTTTAGCTTGCTCTCGATGCTGTTGCAAGGCTTCATGCCGTCGCCTCGCCGCGAAACCGATGCCCGACTCGCAAAGACGGTGGACTTGCCGAGCGCAGATGCTGTTGGAGAGATGTCGCCCAAGTCTTCCGCGACGAGGGACTCTAGTGCGGAGATCCAGCTGCATTGCTCACGCTCCGAGTGTGCGCCAAAGTCGTAGAAGGTGCCGTTGTGGATATTTCGGAGTCTCCATCCGTTTGCCAGTGAGGCTACATCGGCATACCGAGCGGGATGTCGCCCGATGCATTTGACCAGATCCAAGCGTACACAAGCGGCAGTTTAGTCGATCGAACAACAGATGTGTGATAAAGGATATTGAAACGGCACTTGGTGTTAGTCATTCGGGCCAAGTAAGCAGCGAGATCACAAGGCAATCGACCGATCAGGCCCAAGATCAGCGGTAGAAAGTGGCTTTAGGGGCCATGCGGACAAACACAGCCGATATCCTGCCGACCAACCGTATCAACCGCTCAGATCTGGCCCCTCGCCGCGCTCGTTATAAAGGGTTGAGAGCGACTCACAGTCGGTTTTTGTCAGCGTTCGTAGATAGTACTCTGGCAAATGCAACAACAGCTTGAGGTTGTATTGCGTGGCCTTCTTCGGCTTGATGATGACAATGTACTTCTTGAACAGAAAGACCCCCTGTATGGACCAGAAACCTGGGGATGTAAGGAATCTAGTTTGCACCGTCGGGCTATATCGCACACGCTTTCACCAGTGGTGGGTGTGTGTGAGACTTGCCCAGGTCCGGTCACCAACAGCGCAGAGGACGGAAAGACATGAACAGCCGCTCGATTCAATCATTTTCTCACCCGGTATGCCGTCCGTGGCGACCGTGCGTCAAAGTTGTAGACGTACAGCGGCCCGCCTATGATGATGTTTCCGATTCCGTGGTTGAGCTCCGGTGTCAAGTTGTCGAGTCGAGTGATGAGCCGCACGGTCCGCTCCTTGAGCTCCATGCTTTTCTTTCGTTGGCAAGGTCGACACAGTTGTGGCGACGGTGTAGATAGGGCAGAGAGATCAGGTATGTGATCATCAGTAGAGTGTACAAGGTCAAGCCCCACTTCTCTTTCAACAACGAAACGGGCACTCACTTTTGCCTCGTCAATGTTTGAGGCAACGGCCTGCATGGCTGAGAGGGCATCGAGCCAGCCGTCTCGGGCTGGGTGCGAAGTGCTTGTGTTTTTGATCAGCTCCTGAGCATGGATACAAAGCACAAGTTTAGTCGCCAGGCGATGCTAATGCGGGCATATTTGCAGGTGCACAGGGATACCACCCTGCTACCGGTGGGTCTGATCGATGAACTTGGCCGCTTCGGACGGTCGCCCGGGGTCGGACTCACCTGGATCAACAAAGGATAGCGACATATCCGCTGAATCGGCTTTCGTAGAGTCAGTATGGGATGGTTTACTCAGGCAGCCCAGCCGCATCCTTGATGGTGCAATCTGATTCATATAGATACGAGTCTCGTGGTCTCGCGCATCGAGTGGGAACTCGGTTTCGCTCTACCTCACCTTTATCATAAAGTCGGCGAGGTTGAGTCGGGTGCCCTTTTCGACCTTGAACTCTTGGATGATGCCGTTTACTTCGACCTTGGCTTCGAACTCGTTCCACTGCTTGGACAGCCGCTCGTGGTTGGTGCAATACTCGGTGTAGGCCTCGAACTTGTCTTTCTGTGTTGAGGGGAGTGGTATCAAGCCCATTGGCAGGTTTTCATCATCAGCGGCAGCTACCGGACTGATCAAGCGAATCCGCAACCTGGTGTTTGGTCTGACTTTCCTCGAACCAGCAACATTGGCATTCGGACACCCGATCGGATCGGACCAGACTGGACCCACCGTGTCGCCAAATATCCTCGAGAGTGTCTCCTCTGCGCTCATCGAATATTCCATCAAGCACACAAAGCGTTTGTGGAAGTTAAATATGCTTGTGATGCCATGGAAGCTTTCTTCGAGCGGCGGCGGCAGCATCGAGCCGAGTCGCCGGAGGCACTGTACACAGAAGAAACGTAGGCAAGGTGGATGGTGGTGGTGGTGGTGGTGTTAGAGACGGCTCGGCAAAGCTCGGGGGTCGCTGCACTGCCAGACGATCGTCTCGCACCTCTATCAGAAGATCGAGGTCCCGCACGTAGTTTTTCTCGGTCTCAAAGATCTCTTGAATAATCATCTTGCGCTTGGCCTCCTTTACGCCGTCTGGAGGACCTGCCGCCTGCGCTACGCTCGCGATGCTCCCAAATGAGAATGATGCCTCCGACACGAGAGATAGCATGTCCGATTGACTCGAGTGTGTGTGTGCCTCGTTGGCGCTGGAGGAGCCATTGTCGAGTGTAGGAGAATCGATGCCTGTCGAGCAGGACATTGTCGGCGAGCTTTGAATCGAATGAGCGTTGCTAGCGCTCAGAGATCGAACACTGAGCGGACGACGACGAGGCATCTCTGGCTGGACCACCGACTCGCTTGTCTTTGAGGCCACGGCGTTGGTGGAAGGCGACCGACTGATTTTAATGGACAGGGCATCGAGGGAACCGACTTTGGATTTTAGGTTGAATCCAAATAGACGTCTGGCCTTGGGATTTGATCCAACCGACGCCCGGTTCTGGGGCTGGGAGGATGGGCTTGCCACCAGCGACGGCCGCCCAAACCCACGACTATCCTTGGGCTGTGAGTGCGAATGTGCCGGCGATGTTGAGTCTGGGGACTGAGATGTGTCTGAATCGGCTGCACTGGCTCCGGAAAGCAGCGAGTCGATATCGGGGCCGATCGAGTCAAAGCGAATCGAGGTCTCGGGAAAGTCGCTGGGACTTTCGTTGGGGTCATCCGTAGGGCCGACCATGGGGTCGGTGGGTGACGGCCTGATTCCCTGGAACATATTCCCAGTACTCGCTGGGCGAGGGAGCTGTGCCATCGACCGCTCAGAATATGTCGAGAATATGGTTGAGTCGGCATTTGTGACGCTGTTCCGAAGGTTGGTGGACATGACGAGAACGAACGGATGGCAACAGTGGCCGAGAGAGCCAAGCACTCGGAGTCCAAAGTGAACAAAGTGTGACTGATATCCTTGCCAGCCTGATCGGTTAACAGCGACCGCAGAGGTTTGCCAATACTGCGCGGAGGAAGAGGATGGACTCGGTGGGGCAGAGCGAAGGGACTGGAAATGGTTGTCGACAGAGGCACTTCCCACGACACACGGACTTGTTTGTTGCTGGCTGAACAGAGCCCCGACTGACTCACAGACCCCCCCCCCGATGCAATTCGTGAGCAGATTGCCGCTGGAACTAGAGATTAGAACGCAGCTGCTGACGACGTCTCTGATTCGTTGCTACGTGAGTTCGACAATGCGACTGCCGCAGGCCTCCCAATCATACAGCACGTCCAAACCGAAACTGGCCACCCATTTCACAGCGTTTCCAAAATGAAATGGGACACCCCCGTTTTTAACCAAGAGAGTGTTTTTATCTGGAACCTGAATACACCCACTCGCTCATCGCATTCATGGCCAAGCACAGCACCATCTTGATATCGAGAAACCACACTTTGTCCGGAGCTGTGCAAGCTGCCATGCGCTGTGGGATCGAGACATCAATGCAGCCAGGAACATGATCTCGGCATGCCAGTCGATCATCGCCACAGGAGATCGACCGGGTGTATTCAAGACCATGCTTCCCAAACCAACCAAAACCACTCGATTGCCAACCAGGACGGGAAACAATCTCACGGCTTGCTCACTGGGGCCTACGGAAGTTCGGCAGGCTGCAGGCCGCTGAAGCCAGGAAGTGACTGTTCCGTTTTTCTGGACCGACTATAAGCTAGGTGTGCCGCTTTCTCTGGGTCTCGAATACACACCCATCCCACGGAGACTCGGATTCTCCAACTAAATTTCAGCTCCACCATAGCCAGAGACATCCAATGCCCAGTTCATGAATCGCTCTGCTGTAGGCCTTCCTCCAATTGGGCCCTGAAATGTTCTTCAATCTCATGCAGCCCGTGAGCCGACTGCAACTCTTGAGGGCTCAGCTCGGCAAGGAAGCGCTTCTTCAGCTGCGAGCACAGTCGCGACACTTCTTTCATTCGACGACCCTCGCTCGGCGTTCGCGCAAGGATTGATGAGATGGCTTCGCCGATGATGCGGTTCAACGAGCAATGAAGCTGGTGCACCCTGTTGCTGGCTGTTGTGGCCCTGTCCTTTTCCTTGGAGTGGCAAAGCAATGTCAACTGGCGGACAGAAACCGACCGACACTCGAGCCCAGAAATCGACAGACACTCGAGCTCAGATGTTGAGAGGCTTCACCTTCTGAGCAGCAAGCCTGGAACGGGAAGCGAGCTCCCTGCTTCTCCAATCATGGTGTTGCTTCGATGCCTCGAAGATCTGCAGCCATGCCTCCCTGTTACGGGGAATCCAGTTTCTGTTTCGCTTTGGTCAGTACTCAGGCGGCACTGGCACGGCGCAACCGATCGATCCAAGCTCACGAGCCGCACATAGAGCAATATCGGCAGATGCTTACTCTTCGTCTCCAACTACGATTGTCAGCTCGGCGTCCCATGGCTCGTTGGTGTGCCTTTGCTTCTCTCGAGGGCGGCTGTCGGGGCAACCTTGGGGCAGCTCAAATCGGTCCCACATCCTTTGGATGATACGATCAGACACACGCTGACCACAGGGCCGAGAGAGATTGCGATCGAGGGCTACGTCGAGTGGACATGGCAGGAAGAGTTGGACATAGCTAAGGCGGTCTGGCGCATGGGAAAGATGGATTGATGTCGGTTTAGAGATGAGACGATAAGCCGACCACAGCGACACAGGTGCATTTGAGGACGGCCGAGGAGGTTGTGTGAGGTAATGGCCGTACATTTGAATGCGACCTCGTAGTAAGCTCTGCGCATCGACAGATAATAGTTGTTATCGTCGATAACGATGAGATGATCTGGCTGGCTGGCAGAATCAGTTTGGTCCGTGATGTCGATGCGGTTGGCATGGTTGCTCTGACGAGACTCATTGGCTGCCAAGCAGGAGCAGACTGGAGACTGTGAGCTGAGCCAGCGATCCATCAGCGGTGCGACTGCTGGGGTTGTCGCCAGGGGTCGTTGGCCGAGGAGAGCCGGGATGATGTGCTCGTCTAATAGGGCCACCAGACTCATGCGGGCATCTTTGAAGTCGATCCGCGGGAATGCCAGGGCACCAGCAAGCGGCGAGGCTTCCGCATCAGCAGGCCCGAGCAGGTCTGGGTCTGAGTCTGGGTCTGGCGCAATCCATTCTTGGAACAGCCTGTCGAAAGCGAGGACGACGACATGGGAGTGTGTCTGCGAGCGAACCAGGGTGTCGCAGAGAGTCGACTTGCCCGCTCCAGGGAGACCTGCGGGACGGGCCACAGCTGGTCAGACGATGGGCTGTGAGCACCAGAGCAGTTTGAGGGACAGACGCACCCAGGAGAACGACAATCGCGAGCGACATGCGGCCGGCCCGATGGGCGGATGTGCAGACCAGGGCACCGATGCAGGACCGGATTGCGAACAGCAGGATCGATGTGTGCTCTGATGACAACAAGGCAGCCGATGGCGCGACGGCACGCCGGATCGAGCCAGGGGGGGCTGGATCGAGCCGCGGTGAGCGCGAGCAGATTTTCGGCCTGCTTGCTCGTTGCAGACAACTCCAGCTCCGTCCGCCCTGCCGATCCGCCCTCCCCCCCCTCTGCACGATGGCCGACGACAAGAGGAAGAAGCTCGCGGCCCTGGCTGCCAAGCGGGCTGCCGAAAACGCAGCCCAAGAAAAGAAGACGTAGGTGCTGGCAGCCGGTGCTCTCCGCCCGCGGGTGATCTGTGGTGGAGCCGAGGGCAAGGTTCGATTGGGCCGGTTGGGGACAGGGCAGCCGTGGCCAGCAGAGATCACAGCCCACAGATCGCCGGGTGATTCGTTTCCGACGGTCACTGACTCGCGCTTCCCCATGCCAGATCCAAGTCTGCCTCGGCCAGCTCGAAAGCCGTGTCCAGCCCTTCTTCCACAAACTCCACAGCCTCAAACCGGGCTGCCTTGAAGCGCGAGGAGGAGCTTGAGCGCCGAGAGCGACAAGCGTCTCGCACCCAGAACCTGGACAGCTACGACGACGGCGATGGGTTCATTGTGAACAGTGACGAGGAAGAGGAGGAGGAGGAGGGTATGTTGCCAGCCATTTGTTTCTGTGGGAGCGACTCCGGGGCACTTAAAAGCGGCTGCAGAATAGTTGCTGGGGGTGAGGTGGAGTAGAGTGCCGCCGCAGCAGTGCTGGAGCTATACGACATAACTGGCTGCACTGCCCGGGCTGATCGCCATGCTTGGCTCGCCGCGCGAACACCAGAGGACCGCTTTTCGGACGAAGAGGAAGACGAAGAGGAAGACGAAGAGGAGCAACGCAAGAAGCGAAAGAGATCCTCAAGCTCCAAGAAAGACAAGAAGCCGGAGAAGAAGGCGTCCAAGAAGTCCAAAAAGTCCAAGAAGGGAAGCGACTCGGACGAATCGGACGAAGAAGGCGACGAGGATCTCGGTAAGTCGTCCTGTGCCCAGCAGCGACTCCACTGTGGTGGAGCTCCACAAGATCGGTGTCGCTGGATGCCCGTCCCATTTCCAGGACATAAGCCCCCGGCTATTCGTGGGGCCTCCGACTCACTCGCTGCTGTGCTCTCGATCTGTGCAGACGACGATCTGGACTTCCTGAATCAGAGCGACATCATCACGACGGGCCGCCGCACCCGAGGCAAGAAGATCGACTTTACCCAATTCGGCCCTGATCCGGATGACAGCGACTGATCGCTGCCGCAGAGACACTCGCGCCGCAGTGTGTCGACGACAGAATAAAGATCGGACACAATTGATTCTCACGACTGGTTCCACGCGGTTCAACGGACTATCAAGAGAGAGAGGCTGCGGAGTCACGAGCCATCAGTTGCGCAAGCATCATGGGAAGCGTAGATTTGAATTGAATGCAAGCGGGCGGAGTTCTGTTCTTGCAAATCGATCTGCACACCATGGCTGTGTCCCTCGCTGGACCGACATGGAACAATGACCGATGGAGAGCAACATGATGGTCCCAGGAGGTTGGGACTACTGGGACTGCGCCGGATGGGCACGGACATGAGAGCTATACCAGATCGCCGAGGAGTACTCCCGCTGCATCCACACTTGTAGTCCGGGCCAAGTATACAACTCAAAAATGATGTATTTGGATTGAATTTTAAAACAAATGAGCGGCAAACAACAACCTAAGAGATCAGCCAGGACAGACGACGAGCGATGGCCAGGCCGGCCCCAGAGGCGAAGTTTTTTCTTTGGCCGGTTGATGAGGGAAAAGAATTGGACAGGGGCTCAAGGTCTATAGGGACAAGTGTGGAGGAAAAGGAGATTGACAAAGGAATGGGTGGGTGGAAGAGCACGGTGGTGTACAGGAGGAGAGAGTTATCCATGAAGGCGCTGAGACAGAGGGGGCAGGCAGCTGTGGGACAGTCCAAGCTGCAAGGAGAAAGGGGGGCTCGGCAAGACTGGACAACCAACACAAGACCAAACGTTTAGGCGTCGCTCTCGAAGGCATCGTCTTCGCCAGAGAGCTCCTCGAGGGTCTTGCCCATGGTCTCGGGGATGAAGTAGGTGGCAACACCGCCGAGGGCCATGACAACGGTGAAGACGTAGAGGACAATCTTGGGGTTCTGGCTGAAGAAGGGACCGACAGCCTCGACACCGATGATGGCACCGAGCTTACCAAAGCCAGCAGACATGCCGTGGGCGGTGGAGCGGAAGCGGGTCGGGAAGACCTCACCAGGAACAACAAAGGTGGTGGTGTTGGGGCCGAACTGGAAGAAGAACTGGGCGATCGTGAAGACAACGCAGAAGGCGACAGTGTTGTTCTTGATGGTGTCCCAGGCAATGGCGAGGATCAGGAGGCAGACGGTGATGACAGCAAAGCCGAGGTACTGGATGGGCTTGCGGCCCATGCGGTCGATCAGGGCGACACAGACCCAGTATCCAGGAACAGTGCCCATGCATGCAATGATGACCTGGCCGACGGTCTTTTGCCAGTAGTTGTCGTACGGAGGGAGCGAGTTGGAGCCGTTCCAGTTGATCAGCGTCAGGATCGTGCTGGCGTTGAGCGAGAGACCATACCAGGCGACATCGAGCGCAAACCAGGTGAAGGCACAGCCAAACAGGATCTTGCCGTTCTTCCACTGGCCAAAGTGCGCCCAGAATCCTCCCTTCTTGACGTTGGCACGGGTGCCGTTGGCGACCTCCTCGCCGACCCAGTTGGACGACACATCGCGGGTGGCGTTGAGGGCCATGACCTTCTCGACATCGCGCTCGGCCTGGTCGACAGAGCCAATGACATCGACGGTGTAGCGGGGGGTCTCGGGGATGGTCAGACGGAAGTACACGGCACCCATCGCAGGGATCACACCAAAGGCCAGGATGATGCGCCAGACGAGGTCGAGATAGGCCGGGTCGGAGCGGATGCTGTTCTGGAGGGCGGCGAGGGTGGCGAGGGTGACGAGGCCGCCGGTGAGGATTCCGATTCCCTGCATGGCAAAGACGGCGGCGATCATGGTGCCGCGCCACTTGACGTTGGCAAACTCGGAGGTGATGATGGCCGAGAGAGGATAGTCACCGCCAATACCGATGCCGAGGAAGAAGCGCCAGACGGCCAGGGTCTGGAGGATGTTGGCGCCGCGGATAGCGCTGGCCGAGAAGGCCGAGCCGATGGTGCAGACAATCATGATCATGAGCTCGACACCGTACATGTTCTTGCGGCCGAGCTTGTCGCCGAGGTAACCGAAGCCAAACTGGCCGATGAGGTTACCGTAGGAGGTGCAGGCCTTCATCCAAGCGTCGTAGTGAGGGTAGTCCTTCACAAAGTTGGAGGGAGTCTGCATATCAGGCGACTTGGGGAAGTACACATGGTAGAGCATGGGCAGGGCCAGGTTGATGACAAAGTTGTCGTACGAGTCGGTGTAGAAACCGACACCGGAGACGAGCACAGCGCGCAAGTGGAACCAGCCGAGCTTGGCTTCGTCGAGATGGGCAAAGGCCTTGGCGCGGACCTGGGTAGCTCTTTCCTTGCTCATGGTTTCTCCTGGATGACTTGACTGAGAAGGCAGGGAGGAGATGCTCGTGATCGAACTGATGATGGATCCCGATGGACGGGGAGGCCGATGGTATTTATATGTCGCGATGATGCCAGCACGGGCATGGACGAGCCCTGGCCTGTCGCAGAAAAAAAAGAGAGGCGGTTTAGCACGCGGCCGCCCAAGGACAGGGCTGACAAGACCGGACCCACAGCAGCGCTTGTGGGGGCTGGCCCGGACAGCAAGCGGCGAATCAGCAAGCGGCAAGCAATCAGCAAGCGGCCGGCATGTCTGCGAAGCCGTGCCGCCGCGGGCTTGTGCCTGTGGCCGTACACAGCTGTATATCTGTGTACCCGCCCCCTGCTCTGTGTCGCCAGCCCCTCCGCTCTGTGCGACACACAAGGCCGTGGCGGCGGCTCCGTCAAGGCCAAACCTTAGCCAAACTCTAAACTGGTTCGCAGGCTCTTCGGCGCGTGCTTTCCGTCGTCCACTCGCCGCTCGCCCTGCAGGCCCGCATGCGAACGCACGCAGATGCACGGCGAACATGGACCGCCCTTGCTCGCCCAGAGCACGCACGTTTCTGATGCGGGGGGTGGCGGCTCTATACATCGCTCTGGAACACAAGCCCACCCTTGTCTCGCCCCGCCTGGCACTTGCAATGAGTCTGACTCGGCCGAGCTCGGATGCAGGGTCGCTGTCGGTCGAGCTCTGGATCGGCCTGTTTGGCTGTCGAGCTCTGCCGTCGTATTCTTCCATGAGACCGGGTTGCGATGGCCATCCCATATCGGCCTTGGTCGCGGCGACGGCTGCAGCCAACCTGGCGTATTACAGACCCATTGCAATGCGGATGGGAACATGCGGGCTCACCCGTCGTTGTCTGGCTGTGCTGCCCTGTCTTGGCTGGCTCGCGGGTCAGCTCGTGCTATCGCGGGCGTCGGATCCGATCAGAGCACATGTGGACATGATTGGAGGACCGGCGCAACGACCAGGGCCGGTGCCCTGTCTGCCCTCCCCCCCTGTTGCTGAAGCCTCCACCAGCCAAATTCCCCACCTTGACCTCCAAGCAAGTCCCTGGCCTCTGTCTGACGATCGCACGCAGTCGGTCCCAACACAACCCTGTCCCTGTAGAGCAAGCCACCGTTCATCGACATGCCGCCCAAGAAGAAACCAGGATCGGCTGGGAAGGGCAAGAAAAAAGCCGTCAAGAATGCTGTCGGTGGTAAGGCACAAACTCTAAATCGCTGTGGTGAACGTGCATCGGGTCGCCCAGCGCATCCTTGTTAACGCGCAAGCCATGCCGACGATTCTGATGATGCTGATGATGGTTACGATGCCGACGATGCTGACGACGAAAAATATCATGCCCCCCCTTCTCATGCGCCCTCTGCATCAGAGTTATAACCATGCTGGCGTAATACACCGGCCAGCTCTTGTCGGGCGATACATTGCACGGACACTGAGGGCAGTCTGGAGGTGATTCTCGCGCGTCGACTCGCCCTGGGAGATTCGCTCAGCGCCAGGGTGCAGCCGACGACCAACTCGCAAGGGCGGGAGGCCGTTGAAACATTGAAGACAGCCACGATGAGAGTCGCATTGGAACGGCGGCAAGAATGCATCCTGGATGTGGAGCGGGCTGGAGAACGCTTGCTACGACCTCGTCGAGGGCAGTTCCTTCCGGTCGATCCTGAGCCAGCAGAACCATTCCTCGGAACAGATGGAAACGGTGAGCTGGACGTGGGCGAGAAACTTACCAAGGCCGGCGTCGAGATCGACGTCCTCATTCGCGATCTGGGTAAGCAGATGGGAAGTGATTCTGCTGCAGCAGCGATTGCGTGTTGGCCAAAGTGCGCTCGTGGGCGTCATTGTGCAGGAGACCGACAGCCTGGAATGGAGACAGGAGCCACTCCTCCAACTCTATCGGCCTTCCCCGAGTTTGCTTTTGCCGAGCCTCGAGGGAGTACCATGGTCGATGCAGACGGCCTGTGGGTTTGAGTTGGCGACCTCCGGAATTGCGGCGCTGGATCGACTCCTTAAAGCCCATCATCCTGCTGCATTCCGAAACTCCCACTGGCTTGGCTCTCGAAGCTTGGGAGAAGGGACCCGAAATCCGGGCAGCAGCCGACTGCAGCATCGATGTGGGTCGGGCGGGTTGGCTGGCGTCCGTCATTATATGTTCAACCGACCCACTTTTGCAAGGCCAGCCCACTGCCCGCACTGGCTTGGCTTGCAGCCTCAGGTACGCTGACGCCCTTCCGTCTCGCCAGAGTTTAAAACGGACCTCAACAGCCGACTGCAGAGCCAACTCACGGTGCAGAAGCAAAGCATGATGGACATGGAAGAGCAGCTGGAGACCCGGTCCAAGGACCGCCTCGAGCTCTCCGCAGACATGAGCCGGCAGTACAAGTGCATGCAGTCGGAGATGGCCTCGAAGATCAACCAGCTGGAGAACCAAGTGGCAGAGCTCAGGACGAAGCTGGGTGAGCAGTAGGCCGGTGGGGCGCGCTTTGTGCGGAGGCAGCATGACCAATGCTGATTGGGCGATAACGGCGACGAGTGAGACCATGCCATGAGGACGAAGGAGTGCTGGGCTGGCGGCTGGTTGGTACTTGGTACCCACGACCGGAAGGGTGCATTATCGAGTGGTGGATCCGCTCTGCCCCGCTCTGCCCCGCTCTGCCCCGCTCTGCCCCGCTCTCCTGGACTGCTGATGGAGTGATACCAAAACGGACTCGGTTGTATCGCTGCAAAGTATGCCCATGTCCCTGGCTAACCCCTCGAACGAACCGGAACAGCGGCCACCCAGAATGCCGCTCAGGAAGCCGCCAAGGAGCACGCCCGCGCCATCGAGGAGAAGGATTTGATCATCGAGGACCAGAATGCCAAGATGGCGTACATGTCCAGCGAGTTCGAGGCCATGCTCAATGTAAGCAGCATGGGTTTGGGCATCGCCGGGCGTGGAGAAGGAGTTCAAGTTCGGCTTGCCGTGATAAGTGCTGAGCCTTCCTTCTCGTTGCTGTACATCCGATGATCGATCGGCCGCCCCAACCCGCCTCCGGCTCCCGTCCCGTCAGGATACACTGTCAAAGATGACCAAGAAGCTCGAGGTTGTCAGCCAGCAGTGGAAGGAGAACGACAACATCCATCTCTCCGAGACAAGCCAGCGCCGTCTGGCCGACTTCAAGCTCACGAGGCTGGCCCTCGGCCGGACGGACTGAGTGGTGTTGACGGCATGTCCAACAGGCAGCTGCCGCCGGAGAGATACATGGGCCGAGCCACCCCCTGGAGGTGCACGTCGTGAACCTCCGTTCCAAAAGATGTGATCTGCAGCCCGTTGCGATTCAGTCCTGCCGAGCAGCTTTGTAATTTGCGCACTTTTTTTGGTGTGATCTGTGGGATTTGTATGAGGTCCCACCAATTGTGGATGAAAGTCTGCGGAGTGGGTTGATCAAGCATCAAAGTAGCCAGACCAAGAAACCAGGCGTCGAAACAAACCCAGAGCCCTATTATCATTGGAATCTGACACAGAATGGGCGACGGAGTGGCGCTGCTGGGACTCATCAAACAGTCTAGACAGGTCGCAGTTCGTAGTGAAAGATCAATATTACGGACTCTGGCTGAATATTACACTATTTGAACAAGCCGAGCAAAGAAGGCAAAAAAAAAAACAAGCAAAGAGGCTCAAGGGGACCATCGTTTCTATCATCGTCATCATAATCATAATCATAATCATCATCATCAACGTCGTCATCGTAGACATTGTCATCATCGTAGACATTGTCATCATCGATACCACAGCGACCTGCAGCAGGCAGCGTCACAGGATGCAAGGAAGCAAGCAAAAGGAAGGGTGGAGTGCCGATAGAAGTGGCGGTAGACGGGGGAAGATACACAGCAGAAAGCGATCAGGGAGAGCAAAAGAAGGAGTGAGCGAGATTGCAGGGTCGGTGTGCAAGCAAAGGCAAAGGCAAAGGCAAAGGCAATGCTCAAACAAAAGCGGAGACTCAAGCAAGGTGCAGCACAGAAAGCGAGGCAAAGTACCGACCCAAAGAAGACCAAAGGAGACAGACCCAAGGCGAGAAAATACTACGGGGATATTGGCGCCGATCATCAGACGAAGCCCAAGCATCACCAACGGTGGCCTCAATCCAATCCAGCGGGGACAGCGACGAGTCCAGTCTGCACCAAGCCCGCAGCTGGACCAAAAACGAAAGCAGAGTGAAAACAACAAAAACCAAAATAGCAGTCATATGCTAGGGAACGCAGAAAGGCCAGGTGCCATATCTGAAGGGCAGGAAACGCAAAATATGGAAGGGGGCTGCAATGATCGGAAAGAGCCGTCGAGTGGAATGGAGGGAGGGAGCGGGATGGTGGTGGGTCGGTGATGAGTTGGTGGGCCGGTGGTGAGTCGGCAGGTCGGTGGTGAGCTCGTAGCCAGACACCAAAGACGTGCAGTCCGCGGTTGGGATTGGGCGGGATCGGCGACATGGCACGGTTCAGTTCCGCGATTGAGCAGGTTGGCTCTGGTGAGTGGCGCCAGCCCATCCGTGCTGCAGATCCTTCCGCAGCCCCTCTAGGCCTTCAGCAACGCGAGACTCGACCGCCCGAGCTTCGTCAACGACCTTGTCAATAACAGACTCCAGAGCTGCCCGGCCTTTATGGGCGTTGGATTTGAAGCGGTTGATGGCGGCGTCTTCGACGAGGCGGGCAAAGGTGCTGAGAGCGCCCAAGGCGGTGATGGAGACCTACAAGAGCAACACGGCGAGGTCAGCAGAGAGGCAGTGCGGTGAGCAAGCGGGAGCATAGCGCGCGTGGTGGACAAGACGCCGGCCGGAAATACCAAGCAATCCTCTGGGCAGCAACACGGTGCACTGGGTCATTGCCGCCAGCAATCCCGCCAGCAATCCCGCAAGGAATCCCGCAAGGAATCTCAGGAGGATATGACTGCCGCGACAGAGGCCGCGCTGCACCGCATCGGACAGTCGGACAGGCATGTATATCCCCGGCCTGGCCTCATGGGTCATGGTCGTAGCTGGCCCGACAGCGACTCGA
Organism: Polychytrium aggregatum; assembly: GCF_025602895.1. Classification (NCBI taxonomy): domain Eukaryota; kingdom Fungi; phylum Chytridiomycota; class Chytridiomycetes; order Polychytriales; genus Polychytrium; species Polychytrium aggregatum. Next base: position 155,297 of record NW_026516214.1, on the reverse strand, counting down.
TGCATGCATGCATGCATGCCATGTGCATGCGCGGCCTGATCAGCGGTGGCGAGCCGGAAGCACAGGCACCGGCGTGTCTGCCCCGGCAGCAGATTCGAGGGGCGAGGCCTCACCTTCTGGTCGAACTGCGTCGATGATGGGTCCGATTCGACCTGGCGGAACTTGCACGTTTCTTCAACGGTCAGGACACCTCGCATCATCAGATTGGTCGAGACGGCGGTGTAGGTCTGGGCGGCAGGGTCGAGATAGGAGACTTCGAGAAAGTACATGCACTGAGGCACCGGCAGACCGAGCCGGTGGACGATCGATGGGATGTTCTGCTTGCATGTCAGCAGGCGCTCGGTGCGGAGAACGCCGGTGGCGGGATCGATCTCTCTCGAGAGAACGTCGCAGGCGATGACGTGTTGCGACAGCTCATTGGGGTACTTGCGCCAGTTGGCGGTGGTGAGGGTCGACCAAGAGTGCGGAAACGAATGCGTGGACTCGAAGAGCTTCATGATGCTGGTCGTGTTGGATGGGCGGGAGCGCTCAGATGCGGCTCTGCAGATGCAGTCGAGTAGCAGGCGGGTAGGCAGGCGAGTCGAAGGACGGGCGAGCAGAGCAGGCACCCGATGATGGCGGTGGAGCGACGGAGCGATGGAGCGATGGCGAGAAAAGGAAGCAGCTGGAGCGGCAGAGCTGGAAACAGTAGAGAAAAAAAAAAACGGCGGTTGAAGGGGCGAGCGGCGACACAGATTGCGCATTCGCCTGGACAGCGCGAGGCGAGAGCACAGAGCCTGCGGCGAGAGCGCACCTCGGCGGCCGAGACGGCAGCGAGAACAGGGTCCGTTTCGGGCGCGCGAGAACAACGCGAGAACAACGCGAACAACAGCGCGAACAGCAGCACCGCCGCTTTCACATGCTTCCTCGGCGGCTGCGCACGGCCCTGATCCCGCCCGGTATTGATACGCGACCGATCAGGCGGCCGGATCAACCAGACGCAGACAGCGACTCATGAGCGACATTTGCTCATGGGGAAGGGCACTCGGTTGTTCCAGGCAGTTGCTCTGGCCAGTTGTTCTGGTCGCTTGCTCTGGCCAGTTGCTCTGGTCGCTTGCTCCGCCGTTCGTTCCCACGGGCCGTTTGAGGATCAGCGACAGCGACAGCGTCGGCAAGGCACCAGCGACCAAGCGACCCGAGAACCAGCACCGCCGAGCCGACCCTGCCATTCCGATCCCAGGCCGCCGTTCCCGAGTCTGTTCCAGCCTGGGGTGCCCCACTCGTGCTTGATGGCAGGCCGCTTTGCCGCAACCCGGTCGGTTGCTGACGGGCCTGTCTGTGCTGTGCTGCTGGCACAGAGCGAGACGCCGGCGAGACCGTTTCTCGGCCACCGAGAGCACGGCGAGGCGCAAGCGAGAGCCGGCCCAGCGCTCCCGGCTTTGACTTCCAGCAACACGGCAAACTTTTTTTTTATAAGCGCACAATGCCTCTCGTCCGCCCTTGACCTTCATCCAGCTTGCGTTTCTGCCCTCGAGCCAAGCAACAACAACAAACATCGCCCTGCCTCATCGCTCCTCCCTGGCCCCAGTTCATCTGTGGTCCATCTCCAGCTCGCCTCGTATCCGCCGGCCCGCTCCCGCCTCATCGCTCTTGCGCTCTCGCCGGTCTCCACCATCCGTCCGACACCCAGCACACCCGCTGCTGCGTCCCCACCTTGCCCTTGTCCGGCCTCATCCCATACCCACATTGCAATGACGCAACACCGCAGCATGTTCTGGCTTCTGGTTTTGGCCACGCTGATGGCCCTGATCCGGCCGTCCGTGCAGCAACTCACCTGCTCGATCACCTCGACCTTTGATCCCAGCAAAAACTACTTCCCCGCCGGACAGCAGATGAGCATCAGTGAGTCTCTCCCGCATATCCGCATCTAGCCCACTCGTATTCTCCGGAAGAGAACAGCCCAATCCATAGGGTGCACTCTGCTTCGCATCTCATTCCCAAGCCTAGATATGCTGCATACATGTTACTGATCATGTCTTCTTGTCTCAGAGTATGCCCAGAAGTTCAGCGTTTCGTACAGCAACAGCTACAAAATCCTCACAGTTGGCAGCTCGACCTACGTCCTCTACATGTGTAACGGCCCTGCTCCGAACTCGACTTCGATCCCTGCCAACGCCGTCAAGATCCCCGTCCCTGTTTCTACCGCTGCCGTTGCCGACCAGTCGGTGCTGGCTGCTCTTCAGGTAAATATCTTTGGATGGCGGCTGGGAGTTCCCCGAGCCTCGTTCGCCCGGCGCCTCCCTCTGGCTCAGGACAAGTTGTCTGCCCGCTTGCCCGTGCCGACTTGGCGCCGCTTCGATCTTGATCTTGATCTTGATCTATTTTCGATACCTGTCAAAGAGCCCAAGTCGCCCACCCTCATAGCTCGGTTTGCCGTCGCTTTGATCCTGACGCTCGCATACATTTCATCCCCCAATCCTACCAGCGCCTCGGCCTCCTCACTTCGGTGAGCTATGTCCAGAATCTCAATGCCATCACGCTGCCTTGCGCTGAAGCTCGCTCCAGCAGCAGCAATATCTTGGAGCTGCCCACGACTCCTGTCTCGAACATTGGCGTCGTCTTTGGCAACGTATCTAACATTTCCCTCAGCAGCGGTACCGTCCCGATCACCGCTAGCCTGATGTCAGAGACCTCGCCTCTGGCCCGCGCCGAGTGGATCAAGTTCATTGCTGCCTTTTATAACCAGGAGGCTCTCGCCGAAACTACGTTTAGCGGCATCGAATCCACCTACCAGTGCAACGTCGCCGCTTTCCAGATCCTTCAAACCTCGGATCGCCCGGCCGTCACATGGATTACCACCATCGATGGCTCGCACTGGGGAGATTACAACCCACAGTATGCTGCCTCCCTGATCAACAGCTCTGGCGGCAACTATGTTTCGATGGGCGCCTCTCTCGGACACGCCGATGTTGTCAAGTTCCTCCAGACCGTTGATGTCGTCATCGATGCCACCCCCGTCAACCCCAACGGCGTCTCCAACATCCAGACATTCTACCAGAACTACAACATCACCCCTCTGGATATGGAGTCTTTCCGATGGACTGGCCTTCAAGGATTTGTCCTTCGAACCGACGAGAACGTGAACTCGAACGGCTACGATGGTACGCATCGCTATCCCGAGCACCGTAGTCCTCTGGCGCTTTCATTCCGTGGTATCACTGCCGCGGATCCTGAAACCGGTCGCAGTCGTTGCTCCTCCTGTGCACTGGGCTTTGCCTGCCTTGCCTACTAACCTGCCTTGTCCTCTGCATGTCTTGTTCGTCTCGCTCGCCCCAACTTGCCACCTCTCTCTGGCATTTGAATGTGCAGACTGGCCCAACTCGGCCGTGTTCCAGCCGGACTACTACCAGATGGATTTGATCCACAACCTGAATCCCAAGTACAACAGCACATTCAAGGATGTCTGGTTCCGCAACATCGCCCAGGGTAAAGATCGCTTCGTTTTGCTCGCGCTTTGGCCCCGACGTGCTTTACATCCCCTTTCCGCTTGCAGCACGACTGCACCAAGCCAGACCGGCCGTCCTCAACCTAACGCACTGTCGCTTGTTTCGCAAAGGTGACGGCACTGTGGCCGCCAGCCCCAAGTCGTGCGCGGATCCCACTGCCATCCTGAGTGTTCCTTCGACCCTCTGTCCTGTGGGTGCAACAGCCAACATCCAGAAGTGGACCGATGTTGCCCACACTGGCGCCGTCTCCTCTCCTCCCACCTTTGAGATTGTCCCTGATCCCTCCGGTGCTCTGCGCAACGTGCTCCTGGTGGTCTTTACAACCCTCATTGCTCTTGGAGTTGCTGGTTACTTTATCATCAAGTACCGCAAGTACCTGAGCGAGCGATGGTACAAGTTCACCGACGACACCCCGGTCTATCCCAGCAATGTCCGCGACCCCGAGCGCTTCGACAGCCGGGCGGAAATCATCACTATGACTCGCTTCTAAGGCTGTCCGGCTCTATGATGATGCTGTGCATACCATGGACTGCCACGCGAGCGAGCGGCTCCATGTTTTTTTCGGAGCGGTTGGCTTTGCCTGGCTCCCCAGTCCTGCTCGATCTTGTTTTGCATTGTATTTTGATCACTCCCTCTGTTCGCCCTTCATCGTGGCCTCGGCTTTGTGCTCCGCCGTTTCGACTGCGTCGTTGCACTCATCGCCTGTGATCCTTCGCGGGCCGCTGTTTCGGCCGTGCGCAACGGCGCTGCATCTCCAATTGTTCCCTTTCTTGTATTTATGACTTTTTCAGAGCAAAAACCTCACCCCCCCCCCAAAAAAAAAAGTTACACTCAAACCCTGCTCGCCGACGGGTCGCTCTGCTGTCGTGCTGTGTGTGTCTATGGCTCAGCGGTGCTGTGCACAAACGCATCGTTTCCGCCCGCTCTGCCTCTCATCGCCCCAGCCCGACCCGCTGCTCGCTCATCCCCATACGATGACGCCCTCGTCGACGACTCAATCTCGCCGTACTTCCAGCGGCTCCTGGCTCCTGACGGCCGCCATCACCCTGGCGGTGCTCGTCCGAGTGCTCGTCCCTGTGGCATTCCCCGATCTCGCCGAAACCCTGGCCTCACGACCCGAGGTCGCGACGCCAATTACCCAGTTTCAGCGACGTAAGTTTGGGCCGGCAATCGTATAGATGCAGGCAACAGCATATCCCAAGCGCAGATCTCTTCGGGAGAGGAAAAATGCCAGGACGGCTCTCTGAACGGAGATGTCCTGAGGCTCGAGACGTTGGTCGACCATTGTCGGCCGCTCGTCCCCGGCAGTGCTGACATCGGGTGCTCGCTTGTGTATTTCTCTTTTCAGTGACTGAAGGCGTTTATCTTATGCGCCATGGCATCTCGCCGTACGATGGGAACGTTGTGTACCAAGTAGGCATGCATCCATTCGGCGGTTGAATGGGGTAGAATGGTGATCGATTAGACCGAGAACGAGCGGATAAGCACACGGGCTTATGGAGCCGGGTCGCCGCACAATTTCGCTCCGCAACCAGCAGCAGCAAGAAGCAAACGAAGTGGAACTTTCATCGGCCCTCGATGGGCGCACAGTGATCTAATAGCTGCGTCCTCCCTTGCTCCATACCGTTTCGCTGGTTGGCTTGGCAGACCCCTATCCTGTTGGCGCTGTTCGAAGCGCTGCCTTCGTTTCTGCACCGCTGGATCTTTGTCCTCTGCGACATTGCCATCGCCGCTGCGATCCGCCAGATCAGCCAGTCCAAGGATGAGTTTGACCAGATCCTCAACGCTGAGCTTTCGGCCAAGCCCACGTCGCCATCGAGCGACGACGAGATCCCCGAAGACGTCGTATCGGCCAGCACTTTGGCTGAGCGCAAGCCAAGCGACGGTAACGGCAAGGATAACGATAACGACAGCAGCAACGACAACAGCAACGGCGACGATCGTGCCGAATCCAAGCTCGATCGGGTTCTGACAGAGTTGCAGACTGAGAAGGCAATCGAGGCTCGATCGCTGGATCCGTGGCTCATCACTCTGTTGTATTTGGCGAGCCCGTTCTCGATCGCCTCCTGCATCGGCATGTCTCTCGGAGTCTTTGACAATCTGGCCATTGTTCTGGCGGTGGACTTTGCCATCCAAGGTAGGCGCTTTGAGCTGTCGCACCGTTGCGGAGACTTGCAGATGGCGAGACGGCGGCGTGCCTTCCCGTCACGTTTCTGTCTCATCGCCGCTGGACTGCAGGTGAAGCTTCTCCCTGGACAGCAAGTGTAACTGCGCTCTTGTCGTCATCCAGGCAAGCGGCTGCCGTCAATGGCGTTCCTGGCCTTTGCTACCTACCTGGGCATGTATCCGGTGATCTTGATATTCCCTTGTGTGTTGCTGATTTCTCGCCGGCGGAACACTGGAGTAAGTAGTGCTTGAGCCTGTGTGTGTTTGTATGAGTTTGTATGGGCCGGTGTGAGTGGAGCGGACTTCTTGGTTCGGTCTATGGACGACTGAAGTACCTCCAGGATCACGATGGAGGTCTGAGGAACAGGAGTGGACGAGACAGAGGATGTGCTATTGGCAGCAACAGCAGCAGCAACAGCAGCAGCAGTGATAGGGATCGTTCAGTCACTTACGCAGCCACCACAACCCAAACGAACCCCCCTGTTCTTGCGCCATCAACGTCTCAGTTTTGGGTGACGCTCCTTTGGGCAGGGCTCTTCTATGCTCTTTCGTTGGCATTCCTGTTGGGGCTCTCTCGATCGATTGCGGGGTCCTGGTCGTTCATCAATTCAACATTCGGCACCATGTAAGTGGTTGTCAGGAGCTGCAAGGGCTGGTGACTTGGCGTTGCCTGTTGAAGGATGAGTGTCCAAGTTCATGGCGAGCCAGATTGCAGCAGCACCAGGACTAGAAACATGTCGTTTCGATCTCACATTTCCGCAACACCAATGACTCTCTGAGCTGACGCTTCCCACTCGAATATGCCTTTGGGCGTGACAGCTTGCTGGTCCCGGATTTGACTCCAAACATTGGGCTGTGGTGGTACATCTTCATTGAAATGTTTGATCAGTTCCGAACCTTTTTCCTGGCTGTGTTCCAGCTTTGGGTGGTTGTGTTTGCTGTCCCCATCTCGATTCGATTCAAGTAAGTCCTTGGAGGATTGTGCAACTTCTTCGGCATTCGGCTTTGGGAGAGTGAGTGGGTGAGTGAGCGAGTGACAGGAATGCAAGCCACCATCGCTCGGAACCCACCGAATCAAGAGCAATCGACTGTCTTAACTTTGCGTTGTATTTGTGTTGGTAGAAACTCGCCGCTGTTTGTCGTCTTGGTGCTCCTTGCGGTTGTATCGACGCTCAAGTCGTATCCGTCGTTCGTTGATCTGGCCGTCTATCTGCCGCTCGTCGGACTCTATGCCGACCTCTACAAGTGTGAGTAAGCGCCCCCGGTCGACCCTATGGGCTGCTGTAGTGGGTCCTTAGCATCATGGTCCTGATCGGGAGTCAGTTATCGCTATCCACCACGGCTGCTTCCGTGAACGGACTGCACTTGCCGTAGCTAACATGCGGCTGCTTGTTCTTGCTTCACTGTCCCAGATATGACGTGGCTCTTCTTCTCCCTCTCCATGCTCGCGTATGCCACAATACTGCTGCCTTTGTTTTTCCATCTTTGGATTGGCTTTGGTGCTGGCAACGCCAACTTTTTCTACGCCATCACCCTGGTCTTCTCGCTTGCCCAGGTGATTTTGACCATGGACCTGGTCTCGGCAATGAAGCTGTGTGAGTGGGAGCGCCGCCACCCTCGACAACGTAACTCTCGCCTCGAAGTCCACGACAACTGAACGGCGGTATCCGTTGGACAACAACCCACGCCATATCATGCTATCTCATCTTGCACGATGATACTGCAACGAATGGGCAACACCGCTGTCGGCCGCCAAACAAGTGAATACATGGAGATTATTGTATTTGTTCTTGATATTCTCTGGAGGGGACATAGCCCACAGCTATCTAGGCTGCAAACAGAGCTAACTATATGCCCCCCCCCGCTCACGACCTTGCTCTGCACCGATGATAGTGGTGGCCGATTCGGTTATTCCGCTGGCGGATCCAAGTTTCGTGAAGTAGCTCGACTTCGCGGACCTTTTGGAGCGAGATATTGTTCATGTCGGCCCAGGAGGGCGGAAGCGGGGCCAAGAAGCCGTAGGGTTGCATGCTCGAGTCCCGCTTGTCGAGGTCGCAGTCGACCAGCGGACTGCCAAGCAAGCGACGACGGACAGGGTTGTTGGAGTCTCCAGACCCAGGGGGTCGTGCTCGACGGACTGCCAGCGACACGACTGATGAACCGCTTGGACTGGGCGGCTGAATCTGTTGTCCCGGAGACGGTGCGCCAGTGGGACCGTACTGGATGCAATTCTGGGCATTATCGAGAACGTCACTCAGGACGATCGAGAAAGGCTCGAGGATCTGGGACTTGTCTTCTGAGAAATCCGTGAGGTGCTGGCTGCTCTGGCTCTGCCATAGCTCCCAGATGCGATCAACGTTCCTGCGGCGTCAGGAGAAATCGACGGCCGGTTATTTGAGGATGGCGCAACAGCTATGCTGTGGTCCGCACGGCGGGTACATTTGTTACCAACGTCGGATTGACCCAACCAAGGTTGGCATCCCCAGTGCGCATGGAACACTTACGAATGGTGGAGATAAAAGATGGGATCGTTTGGCGAGTACATTTGCCAGAGATCTCCAGCAGGCCCACCGCCAACGAGCACTGTACGGTCCAGCCCAACGCAAGCGAGGGCAGTGGGTTGGCTTTAGTGAACGCATTGCACAAGTGCTCACAACTGACTCGAGCAGCAAGCCGGGACCTGATACGCAGTCCCGTCTCCCTTTGACGCTGATCTCAAAGCTGCGTGGTGCACAGCGACCTACTCACCGTGGACAGCTCCGTGGATGATCTCAAGATGCGGCGCAAACGAGGCAAAGTCGTTGTAGGCCGGGATGACTTGGGACTGCAGCTGGTCATTGCTCATAAGTGGACCAATCTTTCCGTTTGTCCAGAGCCTGCATAGACATGAACCGGCCAGATTGGGGTCATTGTCGGGAAATTTGCGAACCCATCCTGATGGTGAATGATGGTCGTTAGCATCGGAGGATCGCCACCCTCGAATAAAGCGACGCATAAGAAGAATATGTACCTTGTGCAATACCGTCGGGAATGCAAGCGGGTCCGTGCCCACCAAAGGCACTTGAATAGAATATCGATGACAGCTCGGGGGTTTGCGATTCGCTGCCCCAGTCCCAGTACGGAACAAACACGTCCGGATCGATTCGCTGGAGGTGCTGTTCAAAGATTGAGAGCAAGGCCCGATGCCACGGAAGGAAGAGCGGCTGACTCGCCAGGGTATCCAAGTAAGCGGCGAAGGAGGCAAGTGGATGAGTGTCAAGAAGGTTGAAGAGACGGCACGTGCAGTTCAAACTTTGAGAAACGGACACCATCCATCAGGATCATAGATCCACCTCACTACTCCACTTGATATGCGTTGGAAATGCACTTACGGTTCCATGCACCTTTGTCTTGTACTGCAGATGGATGCTTACAAAGTCATCATAGCTGTACTGATTTCCATCGATTTGGGGACCCAATTTTAGGGCGGTGAGAGCACGCAGGAACTTTTGTTTCTCGGTGTCGTTCATCAAGCGCCAGCTCTTGCGTGTAGTCGTTGTTGCACAATTTGGAAGCCCAGTTGCAACGGGAGAAGGTGCAGGGGCAGTGGTAGGATTTGGTTGTGTCGACGAGCTGGTATGAGGGGATTGAGCATTTACACCTCCCTGGTGGCTGGATGGTGATGGTGATGGTGATGGTGATGGTGATGGTGATGGTGATGGTGATGGTGATGGTGATGGTGATGGTGGTAATGGCGATGGTGATGGCGATGGTGATGGTGATGGCGATGGTGACGGTGATGGGGATGGAGATGGTGATGGTGATGGTGATTGTGATGGTGATGGTGATGGTGATGGTGATGGTGACGGTGATGGGGATGGAGATGGAGATGGTGATGGTGATGGTGATGGTGATGGTGATGGCGATGGTGATGGTGATGGTGATGGTGATGGTGATGGTGGTAATGGCGATGGTGATGGTGATGGTGATGGTGATGGCGATGGTGACGGTGATGGGGATGGTGATGGTGATGGTGATGGTGATGGTGATTGTGATTGTGATGGAGATGGAGATGGTGATGGTGATGGTGATGGTGATGGCGATGGTGATGGCGATGGTGATGGTGATGGTGATGGTGATGGTGATGGCGATGGTGATGGCGATGGTGATGGTGATGGTGATGGTTCAGGGTCCTGTTGCTTGGATGGCAATGTGCCTGGTGATGACTGTGATGGCTGTGATACTGCCGGGCTCGCCTCGACAGTTGGCCATAATATCGGCGCTGTTGTGGCTTTGTTTCTGACTGCTTTCATGTCGATGCGAGTACCGGCCTCGCAGGTGTGTCCGTCTCTCGAGCACTTGAGGATACAGGAGATGCTCTTGAGAGTTGGTTCTTGAGCCTCTCTGTTGCCACAATAGCACCAGCCATTGGCCTCGGCGCGGTAGTAGTAACTGGATGGGTAGAGTGGCGTCCATGGTCGCAGTGACATTGGCATTCCAATCAACGGTCTGTTAGAACATGTCGAAAGTCGCCCGTGTGTATGATAGACACATGTGCCGCATGGCGATACATACGCGTAATGTCGTCTGGAGCACTGATGGTGGCATGACTGTGAAGAACTACTGGCGCTCTGGAAAACACAGCGTTGTGCTCCAAGTTAGAAGTGTGCTCGAAGAGAACAGCCCATTCCGAAGTACGGAGGCCCTGGAGGCCGGCACAAGAGTGACAACTTACCATGGGCCGGACGGTGATACTTGCGTGGATGGCTGTGCAAGAGCACTTTTGTCTGGCCCGAGGCCGATCCCCGAGAGATGGGCTTGCGCTATCGATCCAGATTCTTGAGGGCCCACCACAGCCGTGCGAGCCGTCAAGGCAGGGCGTGCAGCATTCGCTTGCGGGGACTCTCGGGACATCGCTGAGCGCATTACCGCAGTGACACTCATCTCCGTTCTCGAGACCAAAGTACCTGTTGTCACAGGCTGATGAGTTAGATCGACGTAGATAAAGCCATAGTGATCGAGGGGCAGACTCAGAGAATTGCTGCCCCTTCTGGCATCCGAGGGGTGCTGAGCCGAGGAGGGGAAGCATGTGGCGGCGAGTCATCTGCTCACCGATATTGGAGCGAGGCACACTGCTGCTTGCACAGACTGACGGTCCAGTTCCCGGCCTGTAGAAACGAGGATGTTAAGGAAGGTCGTCGAGGCAGCGGACGAGACACATGGCGATTGGGTTATGCCACAGCTTGGGTAGCCGCTGTGCTGACCACGAGCGTATTCGCCTCGCTCCAGTCAGGATTGAGTAAAGCTCGCCATGGCAAGACGCTCCAGGGTCGTTGAGCCAGACTTACGCCAATGAAGTGAGACAGAGGCCGACCCAGGCCAGCGCCATCGACATAGCAAGTGCCGGAGGGTGTGCCTGCAGCCAAAGCGGTCGAACGCATGTTAGACCAGCCACAGCCGATGGTCAGCATCATCAGCGCGGCTCCCATGCAGCCAAACCTCAGAGGGCCACGGCGACGATCATCCCAGCAGCAGATCGAGAGGCAAACCCAACGAGCTGGTTGCTGCTCGCTGCAAGACAGACAACTGCACCTGAAGGCCGACTGCTGACGACCGCACAGAGCACAACCAGGACGAAGAACAGGGGCAAGGGCATTGCTGACGAGCCGATGCGGCCTGTCGAGAGGCGCATCGGTCTCTGGATCTATATAGCTCCAGAGGCAGAGATCAGCCCGCCCTGCGGCCTGGAGACGTTGTCTCTGCGCCTCGGAGTGCTGCACCCTTCCCGAGCCCGTCGGGGTCTTTGCTCTTTCGTTGGCCCGCAATCATCCACAACCTTGAACAGCAGGGACCGTCGGAGGGGGATCTTTGACCTCATCTCTTTCGCCAACCATGTCGGATTCAGGCCGGGGGTCCCTGTGTGCAAGGGTCGAGCGGGATCAGACACTGCGCTGGGAGGAGATCGTCGCGAGACTGCCAGATCCGCATGAATCAGCTCCGCTTGCATGGCTCTCTTGTGGGAGAGTCCTGCTCGCTGGATGGCAGTGTGGCAAAGCGAGAGTGATACTCTTCGCTGGAGGATGGTTTGCATTCTCTGCTCCAGCGACGAACGGTCTTCTTGGACACACCGAGTGATGGTATGGCATCGTAACGCAGCGGTGCGAAAGTCAAGTGTGTGGCAAATGGCCATGGTCGGTGCGCGATGGTATTGGGTAAACAAAATATTTGATCAATGGTCAAAAAAACCAGGGTGTCCCGTTTTTTATTGGATTGACTGTAATTTGCTTTGTTGAGGAAGCCCTGCAAATCGAGGGAGAGGGGACTGCGACTGGCTCCCAGAGTACATGTGTGGTTGCCAGTCCAGAAGTGCTGCCTGTAGAGATGATGGGCAGGGACGAGAATAGATGCAAACAAAGTCGGGACCGAAGCGACAAGAGACATACGTGGATCGTCGGACTTGCACGGAAAGGTAAAGAGTGGCGCCGAGCACATGGAGCGAAGCGCAGAAACGAAAAAGACAAGCAACACTATGTACAAAACCATCATCCAAAAAAGGTACGAAAAACAACAACAGCAGCAACAACAACAACGATGCAAGGGCAGCGATAACCAATGGATAGAAGTCAGACGGGCGAGAGGCAGCAAGCCAGAGAACAAAGGGGCGGTCCAAGTTGGTGCAAAGCCGGGTTGCCCAAGGGTCCTGCCGCAGCTCATCGGGATCAGGGCATGATGTATGCTGCTTCCCGGCTGGACTTGCCCGAGTGAGTTTTAGAAATGTATCGAAGGCTGGCGACTCAGGAACGGAGCCGCGGTCTCCTCTTCGCTTTCGGGGACGGAGATGGGCAGGGCCGGCGGAATGTCGGGCGACTGCGCCGACTCGCTGGTGCTGACGACCTTGGTGAGCAACCGAAACTCGGGCTGGGGCTTGCTCTCCCGATTCGGAATGGTGCGGCCGGCGTTGGTGGCATGGTGAACGGCATCGTACAGGTCGTGGGTGGGATCCGAAAAGACCTTTTCGTCCAGGAGGAAGGACTTGACGTGTTTTGTGCCGTAGGACCGATGAATGCCGGAGCAGGCTTTGAGTTGGCAAGGGGAGGGATGGAGGGTGAGCGGGACCGGTCGGATGGGTGAGTGAGCCAGCAGGCGAAACGAGCCTATCGGTCGACCAGAGTTGGAGGACGCATGGCAATCGGACAGGGCCACAGAGCACATGCGAGGATCGGACACGGCCACAAGCAGACAGCCCGAGTAGGAGACAGCAGTCCAGAGGCCATGGCGGCAGCGCAACCCGCGGTCGGATATGGCGGCCAACGCAGGAGAGAAACTTACATTCGCAGATGAGGATGGCCGAGTGGTTTTCCTTGTCGATGGAGACCCATGTCGGGAGCTCGATGCCGCAGTCGGCGCAAAAGTTGTTGTGCTCGTCGATTTCTCGGAGGGCCATGAGCAGATTTCGGCCGTCGCCGACGGTGCCCTCGATGGCAGCTTCCTTTTCTCGCTCAACAAGGTCACGGAAGCTCTCGAAGGTCTCGGGGGAGGCGTAGAAGGATATGGACGTGGTCGGGGCAAAGAGCTTGAAGCGAATCTTTTTCCTCAGCGATAGGATCGAGCCCGAAGGCGACGGGTTGCTCTGCGAGCCAGGCGACGGCGACGACGAGAGCACGGGCGAGGCAAAGCTGGGGTTGATGTAGGGCATGGCGTAGATGGCCGGGGCGGGCGAGAACGAGCCCGGGCCGGTGTTGTAGGGCAGGGTGGTGTACTGGAAGAGCTCGATGGGGGTGGTGGTGTTGGAGGCCGAGCGGGACTTGAGGACAGGGGGGGAGCTGACCGAGGATGGGCCGGCGATGGGTGTCGACGGAGGCGACTTTTCCTGGGCGGCGGCGGCGGTCAGGGCCGAGACGACCTTGATGGCCTGTGAGGAGGTGGCCGAGATATAGGAGCTGCCGGACCAGACGCTGCTGCCAGAGACTCTGATTTTCAGGACGGTGAGGGCCACGGGGCACTCAAAGACGGGCTTGATGTTCTGGTCCTTTGATCTTGGGTAGATCGAGAGAATGCCGTTGGCAAAGCGAGGGGCATAATACGAGTTGGAGGTGGCCTTGTAGAAGAGCATCGTCGAGGAGGCCGCATCGGTAAGCGAGTCGGTCTCGACCTCCTGCGAGATGACACTCGGGGTTCTTGCGGGAGTGTTTGGGTCGATGGCGGGCATCGGAGGGGTGTTTGAGGGGCGACGGAGGCCTGGATTGGGAAGGGAGGAGGCCGAGGAGTCGATGGAGGTGGAGCTGTCTGCTCGCTTGCGACTGGAGGCCGAGGTGAGAGGGATGAAATTGGACATGGCAAACTCCTAAAAGGCGAGAAGGGGGGGGCAAATTTCAACGGCGATGGCGAGATCGGAGAGGGGGGGTGGGGAATGGGAGATTGAGTGATTGATTGCTTGATTGATTGATTGACTGGGTTGTTGTTGGGTGGTTGATGGAGACCGATGGCGGCACGGAAGAGCCTGGGCACGATGTCCGCAACCGAACGAGGGGAGCAAACGGCGCTTGCAACAGCGCGAATGGGGCAACGGCGTCCTTTGGATCGGGCGACGGACGGCCGCGCTCGGCCGCTGGTTGGTGCAGACCCAGCGCGACACTGGGCCCATGGCCGAGCCGATTGGTGGGTGTCGCGGGCAAGGGGCAGCACGGACCCCCGCAGAGACTGTCGACACGGACTGTGGACACAGGCTGCGCCGGAGAAACGCGGAGAATCCAGTGACACGGCGCGGACAGGCCGCTGCTGCGGCCCCCGCATCCCACAGAGATAGCACCACTCGGACAGTGCGGCATGCAAGGAGATACATGTGTCGCGGACACCTTTCCGCGGAGCACTTCTTTAGAGACTGCGCCTTGTTTGCGATGGCTGACATGGTCTGTTGCCAGCGGTGCAACCAGCGGTGCGACCAGCGGGGAGACCAGCCGCGGGTGTCCCCATGCCTTGGTCAGCAGCGACGCTGGCGCGGACCAGCAGACACATAACAAGGCGGGGGGCGGCTGGTTGGCTGCATGGGTTCCGAGATGGCGCTGTGACGCTGCGGCAAGGACACGGTGTGTCGGGCTGCGGTGTGGTGTGGTGCGGCGGGTGTGGTCCAGTGTGGTGCAGACTCCGTCTGTTTGTGTTTGCGGGTGCGCTGGCCCTGTGGGCAAACCCGTGGCTGCATTGTGGTGTGGGCGGCCACAGCCACCGGGCGCACAAGTGTGGCATGCTGGCATACTGGCATACTGGCACCGCTGTTCGCCTCTGCTGTGCTCTGTGCGTTTGTTTGTGCCGACGCGCTGTATGCCGCAGCGCCCCAGATGCCAGTGTCGCACCGGCGCGCCAGCACGTCGCACAATCGGGTGACGGCGCCCACCCGTGCAGCATCACGTGCCGTCCCGCCCGACCCCGGCGGCCTGCCCGGCCAGCAAAGAGGAAAGAAATATACGCCGTGTAACGGCGGCGTAACGCACCGCTGTTGGTTGAGGGGCGTGCAGCACGCACTCCCGTGCTGCGCATGCCAGGCGGGGCGGGGTGTGCCAGCTCGGTGCTGCTCCTGTTGCCGCTGCCGGGCGACTGTATTCGCCGTGGCTGCGCTGTCGCGATAGCCAGCGATAGCCAGCGATAACCGGCGATAGCGACCATCGACGACCATCAACGGCCCTCAGTCCCGCGTCTGGAACCCTGCGGATGCCGTGGTGCGGCTTGTTGCTTCCCGCGACGGCTGCGACGCCAGGACGATCGCAGCCCGGGCGTGTCCCTTCGATCGCGCCCCTGTGCCGCTGTCGTTTGTCCGAGCCACCCCCACCCTTGCTGCTGAGTCTTCTCGCGCGGCAGACCCCTGTTGAGCTGGCCGATCCGATCGTCGCCAGTCGTTCGATGGTGCGATCGTCGCTGTATCCCCGGCTTGTTTCGTGTCGGCTGCATTGTCCCCGGCGCCTGCGTCGGACAGCCATGCCGGGTGAAACGGCCTCGGTTCCCCTGTCCGTGCCTGGGGCTGTCCCTGTCTGCGAGCGGCTCGGTCGATGCGGCTCGGTACAGCGAACTTGTTTTGAAACAGGACGCTTTCACACACGAATGACTTGATGTTCATCGATCTGGCTGGACGGCTTTGACTGGCACCCAAACCAGCAATATTGCTCTTTGCCCTGTGTCTTCCTCCCTCATCCCCAGGTATGTCTCCGTGCTCTGAATTGCAGTGACTGCATCTGCAGCGGCTCGCTGGTCCCGTCGCGCACGCTCACTCCATGGAATCGGCTCCCCTTCCAGGCGTTCATATCGAGCACGCATTCCTCCAGTGCATCTCTCCAGTGCATCTATCCAATGCCTCCTCCAATGCATTTCCTCCATGCATTCCTGTCGCGTCGATTCTCTCTCCACCAGCCATCGACACCCAGCCCTTCATGGCGCCGCTGCATGTGCCTCTGTGTTTCCCCCGCCGGCCATCTCCACATCAACCTCCCCCCCCTTGCAGCCGTGCCGATGATCGGATGCACGGACGGAGCAAGGCCAGCCTCCAGCAAGGCAGCCGTCTGGTGTGTGGTATCGTTCGGCAAGCTGTCTGGTGCCGTCGCCGTATCGGGGCCGGCCTTGACCCATCACCTCCAGCCTGGGTCAGCTGTCGCCCCCACCAGCAGCTTGCAAGTCCTGGAAACCACTCAAACCCAGGGAGTTCTGGCGCCTGCAGATCATCCTCCTGGTCAGGGCGACCGTCAGCACCGGCCGTCCATGGTCCACCGCGGCAGCGACCACCTGCGAAAAGGGAAAAAGCCAGCGGCATGTGTGAGCATGTGTGAGCATGTCGTCCTTCAGCTGCGGGGCGGGGGAGAGCCGATCCCCCCCTGCGGCCGCATGTGGTCTCCCTGAGCAATCATGGCCCGGCTCCGATTTGCATGGATGCGATTCGACCCCGAGCAAAGATGACTGAACCATATCGCTCCAATTGCGACCTGCTCGTGTCCGTCGTTGTCGGCGACACGGCTCCATGCAATGCCAGCCAGGCACCCTGGCCGGTCCCTCCCCGCTGCATCGCATGGATTTGAAACGCATCCGCTGTGCGGAGATCCACATCCAGGATCATCGGGCTGCGGCAATATGCTCTCGGAGATGCCCCGTCGCGGCCTTTTCCCTGTCCCTTTCGCAATCCTCCGCCCGCAAGCTTCCGATCCAGCACCTGGTTCAGGGCCCGTGGATGGACCCTGTCGCACCCTCCGCATCCTCCGCACCCGCCAGCCCGTTCAATCAAGACCAATGCACGCCGTCGATGCGGATACTGGTCACAATGGCTGCTTTCTCCTTTCGGTTGCCAGGCCGGGCGACAAACGACTGCCTTGGCGGAGGGTCGTGAAGCGTGGAGAAAACGTGGAGGACGCATGGGATTGTGGGCAAAGTATCGGCCGCCAGACCATCGACGGGGGGCGCCGGCGCCGGGGAGACGGCAGCAGCCTCCATCGAAAACCAGCGGGGCGGTGTTGTTATTGGGGTGGGGAGTGAGGGAGGCACCATGCAGCCGAATTGTATCGTCGCTTCAGTGTCGCCATCGATACACCCGCGATGGCCAAAGCCATCCACAGCACATTGCTCCCATAGCACATTGCTCTCACATCATCACCTGCACATTTACTTGGCTCAGCCGGTCTTCTGTACGCTCTGGCTCGCCAGCGGTGTCGCCCACGGCTGCATGGGCGGCTCAACAAACATCGCTTGGCCTCGGCAATCCCATGCTTCAACGAGGTCTGCGTGGGAAACTGCCTCCCCCTTCGAATACCCAGCACCCCCCCCCAACAGCCCAGCGCCGCTCCAGCCGCCCGCACGGGATCTCTCCCAGAGCTGTCTGTCTGCCTTGCCTTTTTTCTCTTCGGGGTCGTATGCTTTCTCCCTTGCTGGTCCTCCTCCAGATGCGGATGACACCGTCGCTGCATCTCCACTCCGACTGCACCGGCGGAGATGCTTGCGTCCCGCACATCCTCCTCCCGAGCGACCCTCGTATATCTGATTTCGAATGAGGCCCTGACGGCCACGGCCTTTACCTCTTTCCCACCCGTATCCGGAGCCGGCCAGCGCAGTATTCCGAGACTCGCACCCTTCTAATCGCCTCCTGCGTCCCTGTCGCCTGCACATCCTCTGCTTGCCTCCGGGAGCACCCTGGCCATCTCTGCATCCGCTCGGCTTTGCCCTCCCCGCCGCCGCCTCCTCTCGCTCAGCAGAGAGGATCAGTCCAGCTCAGAGGCTCAAAGTCGCTCCCCATCGGCCAGGCATCGCCTTCCCTGCTTCTTCGCGTCGCCCTCTCCTGGAAACCCCCTATCCCTTCCCCACTCTGGACCTGCTACCACCAGCCTGCTCCTTTCCTCACCAGCACCCTTGATCTTCTATCCTCTCCTTTGTCGTCCCTGTCCTGGTCCCGCTCTTGCCTCCGGCTGCAGGAACTCTCCACCACCACCCCCTTGCTCGCCAGTGCCCTACCCTTTCTGAGCCCAACTCCCCGATCCTGTCTCTCCACTGCCTGGTTTCCCTGCCATGTCCGTGTATGCCTTTGATGGCTCGAGCTACGACGAATTTGCTCTCTCATCGCTCTCATACGATCCGCTCTCTACCATCGCCGACGCCTCGGTCGACACAGCCATGTCAACTTGGACTCAGCCCGAGCCCTCGGCCGGCTTGCCGCAGGCTCCTTTGGCCAACGACTCGAGCCTGCCTCTCAGCTTCGATAGTACTCTGGCCACTTCCCACTCCCACTCCCACTCGGATGAGGATGTGACCCTCACCGCAAGCCTACCTTCGAGCTCCCAGACAACCCCAGAAATGTTTGCCAATCCCTCGCCCATCCAGCTGATGAAGGCGGCTACCACCGTGAGCATGAGCCCGGCCTTCCCTAACCAAGAGTCCGCCGTCGCGTCCATCGGCGATGTTGGAAAGCTGCCCCCTGTCTCAGCAGGGGTAGCCGGCGACCGGGACATCATCCCTGTGGGAACCGCCGCCTCGTCTCCCCACAGCACCTCGGCACACGGCATTGCCTTTGCCTTCTCGTTCGATCAGCCTTTCAGCCCGCTCGAGACTCAGGCTCCGTTCAGTCCGCTCAATGAGCACCCTCCCTTCAGTCCCCTGTATTCTCCCGACCATATGTTCTTTCCTCGCCACACCATCAGCGACGACATGTTTTCTCCCACGTCGCCCCAGGTCTCGTCTCCTTCGACCGCAGTGCAGATCACCCGCCGTGCCCCTATCAAGATCATCTCGGAACGGTTCCGCTCCCCAGTTCCGCTGCAGAACAGCCCAGAGGCCCACACCGCTGATCTTCAGTACACGCAGCCGTACCAGTCGCTCTCGCAGCCCTCGGCCTATGCCCGTCGCAACTACTCCAACACCATCTTGCTCGAGGTGCCCAAGCCCAAACACAAGAAGAAGCGACCCGTTGAGCTTGCTGCGATATCGACTCTGCCTATGGGCTTGGGCTCTGCAGATCCCACCCTGTCTCCTTCTGAGAGCGTTGGCTCCATGCAGTCCCCGAAGGACTCTATCGCCGAGTGGGAAGCAGCCGAAGGAGTCGGCGAGGCCATCGAGGCCGCTGAAATCACTGAAGTCAAGAAACGATTTGTCTGGTAAGAGTCGGATGTCGCCAGGGCCTGATCGCTGATGTGTCTCAGCTCCATCGCCAAATGTGTATTCTGACTCACCGAAACTGTCTGTGATTATGTTGCAATCTGGATTTTGGCTGCGACTAACCCATTTGTGTCTTCGCTCCTGCTACGATGCCCCACTGTCGCGGCACTCTCCCCCTGGACCAAAGTACATGGGCCGGTTGCGGCAAATCGTTCTCGACCAGCGGCCATCTCTCCCGCCACACCCGCATCCACCTCAACATCAAGCCGTTCTGCTGCCCGTTCCCAGACTGCTCCTCGCGATTCTCGCGACAGGACAACATGCGCCAGCACTACAAGATCCATTTCCGGAACTCGCGGTCTCGGTTCTCGCTTTCGATGCAGTCCAATATGGATCTCTCGGGCGGGATCGACGATATGGACACCTCTGGTCAGATCGGCGACGATGGTGCCGCCAGCGCCGACTTTGGCTCCTACCGCAACTCTGGCCATGACGACTGCAGCATCTCGCCCGTGTCGCCGTCGTTCCCGTCGTCATTTGACGACCAGGAGCTGTTCGAGGCCATGGGTGGCCACGTTGTCAATCCCGGCACCATCAAACTGCAGGCCAGCCCGACGCAGAGCAGCAGCGACGAAGACAGCGGAACCATCGAGCACTTTATGCCGTATCCGTCCGAGGATCTGCTCACCAACGCCACCCCGAGCCTGTCGGGCCTGACCCTGGGCGATAGTGGCTACTACGACAAATCCAAGGAGCCGCTCTTTGCCCACAAGCCTCGCCACGAATATGCACTTGTGCATAACCGCGATCCCTACGGCCAGCTCAAGTCGGCGTCGGTCTCGCCGTCGCTGTCGGCATCATCGGCCAGCACAGCGCGGATGCTTCGAACACACGGCGACGCATATCACTCGCTGGAACAGCACCCCTCTGCGGCTGCCCACTCTGGCCGTGCTGGATACGGCTGCCACCACTGCCACCACCCCAGCAACTCGCAGCACGTCTATGCGGATTACCACTCGGTCGGCCACGCCTGCCAGGTTCACCACACGCCGGCCCACACATGCTCGCACCCGGGTTTCCAGCGAATGTACTCGCCGCAGCACGGCTCCTCGGTCCTCCACGTTCCGGCCATGCGGAACGGCGACGCCTATCCATTCGGCGGCGACATGCTCATGGACGACGCGGCGTACTCGCCCGAGGGTGGTTTGTCGGCGCTGGCGGGCCAAAAGACCCCGACGATCCTCGCTCGCGCACGCCGTTCGCAAATGCCACAGCTCTCACAGATGCAGCAGATGCAACAGATGCAGCAGACGCCGCATATCTCGCAAATCTCGCAGATGCCACCTATGGGAGCGGCTGGCCGGCCGACCACGATGCACCATGCCTCGCAATTCGTACCCAGCGCCAGCGCCCTCCAGACCCCGCCATCGGACTCGCCCGAGATGGTTGCGGTGGCTTTCCCGCCATACCGCCATGGTGTCGCCATCGAGAACCATCACCACCATGCATGAATGCGAGCACTCCTCAGTCCCTGATCCGTGGCCCGCCAATCATCCTCTTGCCTGTCATCTTGCACGATCGTTATTGCTCGTCTTGCATCCGCCGCGGCTCGCATCGGTATATTGTCGTTGCGGCAGCCGTCGATTAGTCACTTTGGTCCACGCGATGGTACATGTACTGACCTTGCGTCGGTTCATGTCCATAGTTCGTGGTTCGTGTTCATTTCGCACCCGGGATACTTTGCCAGCCCGAGTTCTACCCGCCTCCTCTCCTGCAGCTCCCTCTATCCACCCTCTCTCTGTTTGTTTGTTTGCTATATTCGTTGGGCAGGCCGCTTGATTTCAGCATCACTTTCGGACTGTTTCTCTCGACAGACTGCCGGTCGAGGACGGGAGGAGATCGCTGTGACAAAATAGATACAAAATCAAAGGCCGCTGGAAGCGCTCGACCACGAGCTGAATTCATGGAAAGCCTCGAGCCTGCCACCGCAAAGCCTTCTGGGCGGATCGCGGCAGGCGAACATCGGCTTGCCCCTCCACCTCCCCTTGTTCCACAACCTGTACACCGCTGGAACATCGTGTGGGGACAGCCGTGCGCCTCCTCCAGCCAAAGGAGGCAGTGCACCCCGATTTGGACAGACACCATCCGGAAATAGCCCCGGGTGCTGCTCGAGGAAATCGATCCTGCGACGCTGGGAACAGCGCAGCCGAGGCAGCCAGCGGCCGAACCCAGTCCACGATACGGGCGGATGCGTCAGTCGGTCTTGCTGCAGCGACCCAGAGCCTTGCGCACGCCATGGTCGAGCCGGTGGTCAACAGCGGGCAGCCGCGCTGCGTTGTTGCTGGCAGACCGCAGCAGCAATCCCCAGCATCACCCGACTTGCGACACACAAGGCCCGGCCAATCGCCGCCCGCCTCGCCATGTCTCGGATTGCCCTTTTGGGGCAAGGCCGGCTTTCCACATCACCGCCGCTCAATGGCCAGCGAAGGGTATAAGAGCAACCCAGTGCTCGCCGGCCAGGATGTTCGCTGCCCGCTGCTCGTCTCCTCCTCTCACCGCCGTCCCTGCATCCCCCCCCATTCGCCTTCCGCCATGTCTTTTGTCGACCGTACTCGTCCCGATACCTTGGTCCTCTTCGACGTCGACGGAACCCTCACTCCCGCTCGTCTGGTGGGTGGATTGCCTGCAGCTGCAATCTAGTGTTGGTGTGGCAGGCTGGGCTTGCCAGGCTATTGTCGCAGAGTCGTCACGGGCGAGGGAGGCCGTTGGTTCGTCTCGTCGCCGTCCATAGCATGTGCGATACGAGAGAAGCGCTGGCCAGTCGTCTCAATGCCCGATTACCTCATTATCTGACTGCCTCGTTGCCTCGCTATCGGATTGCCTGATTGCCTCATTATCGGATTTGCCTCACTGCCTGATGGCCGATCCTACCGCTCACTCTGTTGCTCGTGACCTCTGTCCATCCAGACCATCTCTGACGAAATGAGAGACTTGCTCGCTGATCTGCGCAAGCGAGTTGTCATCGGCTTTGTCGGCGGCTCCGATTTGTCCAAGCAGAAGGAGCAGCTCGGAGAGAACGGTACGATCACATCTGTTATCCACCAAGCGGCGAATGGGAGCAATTCCGGCATGGGTCCAGGCCCCTCGATCTATGCATTGCCCAGAGCAGAGAGCCTGGTGCGGGAAGGAGAAGGAGGGGGGATGGAGAGCTTGTTCTGCTCGTCTCCTCGGTCTCATTCTCGGTGCAATTTGGATCAGTCGTCGTCTGTGGCATTAATCGCCTCCTCCCCCCCATCTATGCTCTGCAGCCGTCGATCTCTTTGACTTTTCCTTTTCCGAGAACGGCCTCACTGCCTTCCGCCAAGGCGAGAAGCTCCCCTCTGCTGTAAGTATCCGTTGGGATCCCCATCCGGAGATCGTCAATGAGAGCTTGCGCTTCGCCATTTCGCATTTCGACTCGCTTGGGGGCTGCCTGAACAACCGACTCGCAAACGGCCTTCTTGTTTGCTTGCTGGACCCGCTGGTTGACGAATGCATCTCGGCCGCTCCTACAGAGCTTCATCCAGTGGATCGGTGAAGAGGAATACAAGAAGCTGGCCAACTTTATCCTGCACTACATTGCTGATCTTGATCTGCCAATGAAGCGGTAAGTCTTTGGGGGGGGTCAAAGAAGCCGGCGACGGTAGTCGTCGAGTGTGAATCCGCAGCTTGCATATGCATCCGATGTGTCCTGTCTCTGACAACACGATGTGCGCCGCCCTGTCGTGATTGTCGTATCTAGCGGCACGTTCATCGAGTTCCGCAACGGCATGATCAACGTCTCTCCCATCGGCCGCAACTGCTCGTAAGTCAAAGGAGTAATTGGTTCACAGTGCCGCTGCTGGCGGTGGTGGTTGTGGGGGCAGCCGTGAATGATGGGGGAAGGCAGCAATGAGCCGGGTATACGTTGGTACCGGCGCCGGCCTCACATCCCGCTGCTCTCTGCGTCATCCCCCCCCCAGTCACCCCGAGCGAAACGAGTTTGAAAAGTTCGACAAGGTTCGTTACAATGCATCGGCCTTGATGCATCGATACATCCCGCTGCTCCTCCAGCGCATCGTGGTCGCACACCGATCCGCTCATCTCAGCCCAGCACCTTTATTACCGCTGTCGGCTGTATCCCGATGACTTTGCTGCTCACACTTCCCTGGATTGCATCCAGATCCACAACATCCGCCCCAAGTTTGTCGAGGCCCTGAGAGCCAACTTCCCCCACCTGGACCTCACCTACTCTATCGGTATGGCAGCCGTCCAGTGTCGTCTCGGTCGCCAGAGGCCTTTGATAACTACGACTGTGCGGAGGCAACCTAACCAAGGATATCCCTGCTGCGTCTTGTTCGTGCTCCCCCAGGTGGCCAGATCTCCTTCGACGTCTTCCCCACTGGCTGGGACAAGACCTACTGCCTGCGACATGTCAAGGATGACAACTTCAAGGAGATTCACTTCTTTGGCGACAAGACCTTCAAGGTAAATGGTCTATGCGAGCCGATGTATCGGTGGCCGTGTTGGCAGCCATGTCTGCGCTTGGAGGCACCTCGTCGCTCTGTCGTCACGCAACTTGTTTCACCCCTTCCTGCTTCTGACGGACTCTGGTACATTGCGCACACACCAGGGCGGAAACGACTACGAGATCTACACGCACCCCTCGGTTATCGGCCACAGTGTCGAGAGCCCCGCTGATACCATCCGCATTCTGAAGGAGCTCTTCTTCTAATAACATCGCTGTTGACCCTGTGCCGTGGCATTACCGAGACAGCGCCCAATACAATGTGTTCGGCTGGTCAGTCGATCAGCCGGGTTGCTCGATCGATCTGCGTCGTATTGCATCGCGTTGTATCGCAGCCGTGCTCTGTCTGTGGCTGGTGGTTGGACGCCTTGCACAGCGATGGCTGAGCATATTCCTCCGTCGGATAGTTTTACCAAGACGCAGGTCCTGGACCCAGCTTGGATCCTTGCCACGCATGTCGAGCGGCTCAGACCGGTGAATCCCTCTCCCTCCCTCCCTCCCTTCCGCCCCTCTCAGAAAACCACGGCCGGTTAAAGCCTAGTGGGCAGTGATGTGGAGAGCAGAAGCGGAGCAGTCAGTCGATTTGATTTTTTGTTGCTTTCGAGGCCATAGCGGCGACCCCAGCGGGCTCTGGGGCTGGGTCTGGACATTTTGTTGTTGCGATGGCGGCATCGGTGGGCGGAGCCAGGAGCGGGAGATGCAGGAGCAACGTGCGCTTTCTCGCACCCGGCATATCGATCGCAGGTCGTCGGGGATATGGCCAGGGGGGGATCACGGCGCCCGCGGAGAGTTAAGTGGCCCTGGGTGTTGCCTGCAGGCAGCAGTAACAACAACAACAGTAACCGTTCAAGCACAGGCTGGCGGTCGCTGCTGGACAAGCCAGATCGTCGTCATGCTCGCCGTGGGGCGAAACGGTCCGGACGGAGTGGCACGGATCGGCGGCGGCAGCAGCGAGCAGCGAGAGCGAGCGGCGGATGTATCGGTCCGTCGGGATGGTTGTACGTCGGAGACAACGGACAGACCTTGGCCATCTCGGCGATTTCGGTGCCATCGGCGATAGGTGGGTCGCGGTTGGTTTGCGCTTTGGGTGTATCGACCGCCGGGAGAGCATCTGCGCTGGAGCGTCGTCTCTGGACATTGGCATTAACATTAGCGTTAGCATTGGCACTAACATTAGCATTAACATTAGCGTTCACATTGGCACCAGCATCGCCATTGGCATTGAGAGCCAGCGCGATTGCAACAACGGCATCGTTACGACATGCCCCTATACCCGATTGCTTTCGTATCGAGTCGCCCATGCACCAACACTCCCCGATCGCCCTCCCGGCCTGACCAGGCTTTGCCATCTCGCACATTTGCTTCTTTCTCCGCGGACAGCGAGCGATCTGCTGATCGACGGAGCGAGCGGGCGGTGGATCGGTGTGCTGGGTATCTCCCTCTCTGTCCCCAGCGTCGCATTCCGCCCAGAGTGCACCCGACCGAGATCGCCCGTTTCCCAGATGCGAGTGCTGCCCCCCCACGGCGGGATATTACCCCCCCCCAGTAAGAGTGCTGGGGACACCGGGGCAGCTGTGGGACAGCCAAGACCGGTCCTCCGCGGGCCAAGCGAAAGCGGCCGCAGGGGACTCACAACAGACATGTTTCCTCGGCTGGCCCGTTGTGCTCTTCCCCCTTTCCGTCCCTGCCATCATCTCCCACGGACTACCTGAGCCTCGTCCCTTGGCTTTGACCTTGATCTGCTGCCCCCCCGCGCGGCTCGCCCTGCCCTCCGATGCACTGTGCTCTGTAGTCCACCGTTGGTGGTCGGTATCGTCGGTGGACTTGTCGGCACACCGTCGGTTTATTGCTTGCCCTCGATCCGCCCGTTACTTCCACACTCCAACGACGAACACACCAGCGACTACTCACGCACTCCGGCGACTGTTCGCACACAACCCTCCCCCCCCCGCTCACTTCGACGCTGCCCTTGGTACCTGCGGCCTGGCCTCGCAACAGGCCAATGATCGGCGCATTCCTTTCGTCCTCCTCCCCTCTCCGGCATTCCATTCCGTCCCTCCAGTGGGGATTCCCTTCGCCCTTGTATTTCTTGCCCGTATCCTGCACCCTCCCCCCTCGTCTCTTGCCACCTTGGTCCCTTTTCTGCCCTGCAGCTTTCCCTGCTCCGTCGACTTGCTTCCCTCACCTCCAATACCGCCCCTGCATCCCATTGCATCCCATTGCATCCCATTGCATCCCAGTAATCTCGTCTCCCTGTCCTCTCCCAGCGGCTCCCTTACCTTATCCTGGGTCGCTTTGCTCCGTATCTTCTGCCTACGGTCCCTATTTATGCTCGTTGCCGAGCGGCCTGTCCGTCGCTCATACAACCTGTGAATCTCGCTCGCCCGATTTTGCTCGAGCACTTCCCGTCCCTCGGATTGACACTTGAGACTACTCCGTCTGTCGTATCGTTGCATCGCAGCATCCTCGCTGGCAGCATTCAAGTCGATTCCAGCTCAGATCGGCTTGCCCATCGCTGTCGCTAGTCTGCACGTTCACTTGCAGTCCCCTGCCCTCCCCCGGCGAGCCGAGCACACTCCTGGGAACCATTCCGTTCGCATACTGGACCATCCCGGCGCTATCCTCCGCTCTTGAACCAAAGCACTCTCCCAGTGCCCTTTGTCTCCCTGACCCCCAGCGCTTCGCATCGAGCGTTTGGTAACCTCGCAACAGGCTTTTATTTCACCCCGACGCACCTTCAACTCTTGTGCTCGGCTATCTCTCACTTGGCTTTCGATCCCCACGAGGCTTCGCTCCTGGAAAACTCGCCACACCACATCGATAAAGTACTCTCGCTCTCGCATCGACACCGCCCTCGCCGTGATCCAAAACCCCTCGAAAGTCTCCCACGCTTGCAGCACCGCCATGCCCGCCGACACCGACCACAGCACCGCCCTGAATCAGACCCAGCTCAAGGGTCGCTCGGCCGAAGGCGTGCTCGTTAATCTGTGCAATGAGCACGAAAACCCAGCCCAGCCCGCGGCGGCCGAGAACATCAACCCAGAGTCGCCTTGCCTGCCGTCGCTGCAGACCATGCTCAGTACCGGCCAGCCGTCTTCTTCTTCCTCCTCCTCCTTCTCTG
The DNA here is from genome assembly GCF_025602895.1 of Polychytrium aggregatum. Lineage (NCBI taxonomy): Eukaryota > Fungi > Chytridiomycota > Chytridiomycetes > Polychytriales > Polychytrium > Polychytrium aggregatum. Next base: position 128,386 of record NW_026516214.1, on the reverse strand, counting down.
GCCGCATGGTAACCCTGCCGCCCCTCGGTGTTTCCCACTACGGCACCCCGTCTCCCTCGCCGCCAAGTACCCCTATGACCAAACCCCGGCTGTATCCCCTCCATGCTCTCACGTTCGCGGAGCCCCGGCCCAGCCAGCGGCCGACAACGGGCACTCTTCTGCGGTTCGATTGCCACGGGACGGCAGCCGCCTCCCGACGCTCCCGATGCTCGTCCATGGAGCCCCTCACACCCCAGAAGAGGCTGCAGCCGCCGGCCGGAGACGATGCACAGAGACGCTTTTCTGTCGACAGCGTCATTGACGGCATCGCCGACGAGCAGGCCGGGTCTACTACCCGACAGACTTCCCTGAGCTGCTCACCGCCACCCGCAGCCGGAAGCTCGGCGCTACTAAGCCTTCCCCAGGATCTGTCCGAGTCGCTGGCAAGCACGAACGAGTCTCCGTCCAAAGAGCAAGATGCCGAGGCAAGCGCTAGCACAAAGCGGCGGTTTCAATGCACCTTCCAAAATTGCCAAAAGTCGTTCAGCACAAGGTAAGCACCCAGCCCGGCCGCTTGACAACTCGACACTGAATGCTGAATGCTGAATGCTGAATGCTGAATGCTGAATGCTGAATGCTGAATGCTGAATGCTGAATGCTGGCTGCTGAATCCTTTCGCAGCGGCCACTTGTCGAGGCACCACCGTATCCACACTGGCGTCAAGCCGTACGAGTGTCCTGTTACCGATTGCAAGGCTCGGTTCTCTCGACAAGACAACATGATGCAGGTGAGTTCCTGCATCACGGCGCTGTGGTGTGTCTGGTTGTGTCTTCGTCTCCTACGTGTCCGGGGTCTCCGTGGTATGAGCCGCAAACGCACCCCTGATGGATCTATATCTCTCGATAGCACTACCGCACCCATGTTCTCAAGGTCCAGCGCAAGGGCAGCGAGGGCTCCGGCTTGGTGCTGCAGCTCGATCCCACGTCCGGGAGCCGGCCTGCCTTTGGAACGATCATGGCCGCCTCTGGTCAGGCACCAGCGACTGTTTCGGTGGTTTCCTTGGGCCCCTCCATTCACACGCCGTCGCCCTGGCGTACTCGCTACTGCTCTCTACCCACCACCGCCGCCCCATATCCACACAGCAGCCCTGCCTCCATCGCAAAACGGAGGGCCTCCTTCCCTCACATGGCATATTCGATACCCAGCTATACCCATCCGTACTCGCATGCCCACATCCCTGCGCGTGCTGTGCCCTATCCGCATCTCTATCAGCATCATCCAGGCGGCTATGCTGTCACTGGTCCCTCGCTGACCTCTGTCTGCCATTGCATGCCCGGCAGCGGCTCTCGTCGAGGCTCGGGGGCGACTCAGTGCGATGGAGCCCACCACGAGGCCGGATGTGGCTCGCTTGTCGTCCGACTCCCAGATCCGGCATCGGGTCGCTCTGCAGAAAGATCGCCAAAGCGGCAAGCATGAACGAAGGCGATCGTACTTTTCTTGGGACTCTTGCATGACTCCAAGCACATCCTTACCACCTCTCGGCCACTCCAAGACGGCCCCAACATCCAATACCTCGCACTCGCTCACACTGCTCGGCTTTCGTATTATTCCCGCGCTCCTTTCGCTGCCCGTTGCTTGCTACTCGTCGCTCGCGGTGTGCTGTTGCGCCTCTGCCTTTGATCCAGGTTGATTGCTATGGCAGGCTGCACAGTGCCAGTCGAGCCTCGGGTGCTGCTCTTTTGGAGTGCCCTTTGATCTTTACAATATGTCCTCCGCCATCGCGGCCATTTCTCTCTCTCTCACTCTCTCTTGGATATCTATCCGTCAGTTTAAAGTACGCACTCGCATCAGTATGCATCGCTCCATCCATCCGTGGTGCGGGACTCCACACACTCCTTGTGGCTCTCTTCATACGCTGTATTCAGGAGGAAATGGGACACTTGCCCACAGCCCATATGATAGCATGTCTGTGATGGCGTTTGTCCAACTATACCATAAGAAATAAAATCAAATCACTTTGGCAGCCTCCGAGTGAACACCGCCGGTCACTCTCCGGTCTCCACAATCGACCTGCACACTGTTCTCGGAGTGCCAGCGGTGAATGGCGCTCTTGGACACACTGGCGAATGGTCATGGCCAGCGCGCGATGGTATTGGGTAACAAAATATTTGATCAATGGTCAAAATCAAGGGTGTCCCGTTTTTTGGATCGCCTGTAAAGCCCACCATGATCATCGTATCGATCGGAATCCGGCCGGAGAGAGCTATCAGCACGACGGCAACAGACGGCGCGGGAGCATGCTCACGTTTGGTTGTGCTGCAGATCCCTCCCAATCATCATCGAGGTTGACAACGCAGAGCGATCCGATCAAGACGATGCAGGGCTGGCTGCTGTCTTGCCTTTTGGCGGCGCCTGCACACCAACGACGCTCTGTGCATCCATCTTGGAGCCTCTGATACAGCGCCCTTCGACCATGCCTCTCTCCAACGGAGTTATCGAGGCGCCAGCGCCCATTCCGTCGCAGCCCAACAGCTCGTTTACCTCAGTGCTCAATGCCGTTGGTCCCCAGGGTGTGCTGCAGCAGGTACCCGAAAAGAATGCCTGGTCTGCACGAACCCGACCTCCGCGAGTGGTCAGATAGTCACGGATGTCCTGTGGGCGCAGTAACGAAACCACACTCACCTCGCTCTTTCTCCTCCGTTGGTCTGAACGGCCGACTCGTCTTGGTCGTGATGCACATTCAAACCCGCTCCCTTCGTTCGGCATCGGCTTTCGCCAGTCGTCGCTGATGCAGCTGACGCGCGCAATCGACGTTCTGGCTCAGTTTTCGTACCATGCCAATGATATCTTTGCCGGTACGAGCCGGTCCAAACAGGAGCTCCGTTGGGTTCTCTCGTCAACATTGTGGTCTCAGTCGGTGCAGCTACACGCTCTTCTCGTGCAAGAGCTCTTTGGCTGCGACTCCTTTCCTCGATTTCGCCTCTGTCCCATGCGTTTGTGCGTCGGCCCATCGATGTCAAGCTGGGGCACTCTCTCTCTCTTCGTTTCCCTGAACTCATCCAGTCAATGGCTGCATCCTGGCCAACCCCAAAACCACCCTTCTCTCTCTGCAGAACTCGAATCGCACACAAGCAGGATTGCAGACAGGATTGCCTTGGCCAAAGAGAAAGTCGACAATCTGAAGCAGACTCTGCCTGTTGTCGCGCTGAAGATGCAGAGCACCACCGTGATCAACTCGCTCGCTCCAGAGAGTAGGTTTCCGCAGCTGCACGAAGAGAGAGAGAGAGAGAGAGAGAGAGAGGGAAGCTGGGGCGGTGCCTATCGAACTCTATGCAGTAGTGGATATTGATGGTTTACCGCCTCGCCTGCCATGCCGCTCTCGCCTGCCATCCGTCCTTTGATCCCACGCGCAGGGTTCGCATTCAACCCCGGCCATCTCACTGAATGGAGCTTGATCACAAAGAAGACCGAGCCAGTGTCCATCTCCAAGGTTTACGATCGCTGTCGAGGCCCGCCGGAGCTCTCCCGTCTCGACGAGTTTCGGACGGACGGCCAAAACTCGCTCAAAGTAAGTACTCTGCCCTTGTTCTTCCGAATGTGTCATGCCAGGGAACTGTCGAGTTTGAAGGTCCAACTCGACTTACGACGCATGACTCTCTCGTCAGCAATACACCTACCCCGAGTTCTTCCTGGAAGAGTGGAAAAAACTCATGGCGGCCGAGGCCAATACCAAGCCCAAGAAAGCACGCAAGAAGGAGAAGGTAAGAAGAGGCGGAGAGGAGGCATCTGCAGCGCCGCGACGAGAGCACGGACGCTGTATGTGCGGCCATATCCATGCAGGGTGCTTGGGCTGCTCATCCGTTACTCACAGCCGACCTCGGGACGCTCTCAGCAAGCCCTGAAGGCAGTCGAGACCGTCAAAGTCAAGGAGCTGGATATCAAGCGGTACAACTCGCATGGTGACATGATTGCAGCAGGAGACGAGGGCACATCCGCCAGCCGCAACCCAGTCCGCACCCGGGCTGCTGTCGCCGACGATCCATACGCTTCGCCTCTGTCGGGCCTCTCAAGCCTTCCCACGAGCGCATCTGCCTCAAGGGACCTTGCAGTGGCCGCAAAAGCGGCCCCAGTGCCATCTCGGCTCCCACCACCACCACCTCCACCACCTCCTCCGGCAGCAGCAGCGGGGACTCCTCCGCCCCCAGGACCAGGTGCCCCTCCACCACCACCATCGCTTGCCACGGGTGGGACGGTAACCATCTCAGCGCAGCTCGCAGCGGTGCAGCTCAAGGCGAATCCACAAGCAAGCCAGAAAAAGCTCGACGATCGTGGTAGCCTGCTGAGCGACATATCAAAGGGACAGGTACGCCCGTGCGGGCAAGCTGTTTGGCACTGACTCGAGTGTGGTTGTTGGGAAACTGGCAGCCTCCGGGCCGAGGTGTGTGGTTCTCGCCCAGACTGTGGCATCTGCCAGAAGTTCGCTGACCGTCGATGCTGTCTGTCGGTGCATCTTTCTTTGATTGCATGCAGTTCAAGCTGCGTAAAATCGAAGTCGCCGAGCGGCCCAAGAAGAAGGAGGAGCCCGAGGGAGTCGCTGCGATCCTGATGCGACGTGCAGCGATCGAAATGAGCGACAGCGAGTCAGGTTCGTTCACTTCTCTTAGACTTGGATTGTCGATGTGTTGCCGAGGAGATTGTGAAGGCAAGCTCCAGAGGGATGGCTCACAATCCAACGGGACACCTGCACCTGTGTCTGCGCGCTATGTGCTCATCCTCAACCCCTCTCCAAACCGCAGAGTCAGATGAAAGCCAGAGCAGTGACTGGGAATAGTGGCAAGCGAGTCCCTCCATCAAAGGGGATCATCGAAAATGGTCTTGTTGTGGAAGTCTGACATACAGCGAGGCAAGGCTTCGTACGTCATGCCGGCGAATAGACCCTGCTTCTGTCTTAGCGGAGCTGAATCGGCGTGTGTGACGAGAGGGATGCACATCAAGAGGCCGTGTGCTCGGGCAGCGCTGCGAGCAGCTGTCGCCATATCTGGCTTGGAGGGGCCAAGGGACGAGGTAGATCGGTAGCAGCAACGCCGATGAGATGCACTGGATTCTGTTGGAGCCAAAGATCAGATCAGCAAGTGACCAAAGCCGAGCAGAAAGTGATTGATGTCGGGCTATCCCCTCGCGAGCAGCACCGCTGCTTGTAAGGCTACCACACTGCACCCCCGTCGACTCAAAGCAACGCACATTCAGGGTGGCATCGAGGTTGCCGCGATACTTGCGACCCAGCGACATCGTTTCGGCCTTGAGCTTTGCACGCTCCAAGACTATGATTTTCCGGGCAATGCAGTCGCTCTGCTTGTTGCGGATGGCAATGCGTCTGGATGGGACATGGACGACAGTGCATCTTCCTTAGTGCTAGTGACTTTATCGGTCCTTGCCTCGGATGCATCTCGCCGGAGAACCTGCTCATGATCAACAGGCAGCGAGTAGGACCTGCAAGACAGCAAGACAGCAAGACAGCGCGAACGGACACACCTCTGCCTCTGGCATTCCAATGGATCAAACTCGGGTAGCTTGGGCAGGCGGGGCTGCGGTATCAGAGCACGTTGGTGAGTTTCGTGCTGTCGAGACGGATCGGCATCCCAACAACTTACAGAGATCGATGCATCACCACACACTCAAGCGATGTCGGCGGGTGGCGCTTCTCGGATGGCTTTACCTCCATCGACTCCAACAGTGCCTTGAACTTGAGTCTGGCAACGACCGTCCGCTGGAGTCCCACGCTCATGTTTCTTTGAGAATGAACCAACGATGGAACAGTAGTGGCGGGATCTGGCTTCACCGGATCGACATCATTCTGTGTGGCACGATGGTTCTTTGCTCTGACAAAGGACAAGAGATGTCGACAAGCAGCGTCTGTCGATACTACGAGCAATCAGACAATCAGAAGAGGTGCCGAGAAAGCGCCGCTGGAACAACGAACACTCGGACACCTCAGACACCTCAGCTATCGCTGGGCTGACCTGCGACATGGTCTTTGGCCTGCTGCTCTATAGCAGACGGATGCGAGTGTGGTTGAGCCTTGTCGTCGCTGCGATGGAGCTTGTCAACTGTGGCCATGTAGAATCGTTCGAGATTGATGCGCTGCATCTCGAGACGCTGGGGTAGAATGTGTGGTCAGATCGAAGCGAAATGCCTGCTCAAAGCGAGTACGCTGGGCTGACGAGTAGAGCGGACGTACTTCCTGCAGATCGTCGGAATTGCTCTTCCGACTGGGTGGATCGGCTCGATTTGCATGGCTCCCGGATTGCTTTTGCTGCTTTCGTTCCTGCCGCTCTCGTCGCTTGATTGCCTCGGCCCATTCGCGGAACTCGACCCGCTCAAGCCAGTCGTCATCGCCGTCCGAGGGTTCCAAGAGCCAAGCCAACGAGTGTTCCGCCGAGACGCTTGGTTCTGCGCGAGCCTCTAGCGGGGTGCGGCACTGAGCGGCGGCCTCCCAGATGTCTTGGAGCTCGTATTGGCTCTGTGCATAGGACGGATCAGCACCACCACGAGCAAGATCCCACGCGGGATCATCCCACTCGCGGACATTTACGAGCCACGGATCCGAACGCTGCTGCTGCCCGGGGAGATAGTCGTCAAAATCCGATGGGTATTTGTCGAGCGAACCAACAGAGCTGCCTGAGGCGGTCCGGTGCTCGGCATGGTTGACTGCAGCCAGATCGGTAATGTCGTCAAAGTCGGAGGAGTAGCCGTTCCAATCCGGCAGGGACTCTGGCCGCTGCTCGCCGCCTTCGCCTTGGGCTTGGGCTTGAAAACCATCTACCTCTTGGAGGAGCGAGAGGCTCTCAAAGTCAGAGGCATATTCGTGCTGGATGCTGGTGATGTCCTCGGCCGAGTCTTGGTCGGAGAGTCTGGGTAGAGCGTGGGAGTATGCGGAGAAGCCGAATGCTTCTGCACCCGGGCTTGCTGCCAGCGGTGACGGATCCTCAAAGGCCGAGGAGTATGAGACTTCTGACACACGGCCCCTCGATTGCACGCTCGAGACGGCAATGCTCTCAGCGATACTCTCGTCCATGGCCGCTCAAGATGGAGATCAGAATGGTCGGCGGGCATCGCCGGTCTTCCCGCCTCTTTCGAAGCGCCAAAGTGCTGCTGTGGACGACGACGCACGAACGAGTGGATTGGATCTGCTGCGAGCACAGTCTGTCAAAGGAATGGAGGTGGATCCAAACGGAATGCAAGTGGGACATGGGGAATAATGGCGGTTGCATCGAGTAATCAACATCCCATGGGCTTGGTCGAAGCACAGCGGATGCTGATACAGGCGTCGAAACGAACAAACGCGGCTGGATGTAGTCATGTATTCAACGACTATGAGAGCGGCACTCAGTCCCGTGAGATCCGGCAGTGACTTTTGCTCGGTATCAAAATCGGCAGTGTTCTCGGCGCCCAGGACTCGCACTGGCTCCCAGCAGACAGCGATAGACTGGCCCTTCCTCCTCTCGATCAGCTGAGCATCCTGCTCTGGTCCTGATTGACGGGTGTTGATGGCTCCCTCCACAGCGATCCCACCAGTCTCGACACATCCCCAAAGTCTGCCGGGTACGGGGGCCATGCAGGCGATGGTTTGCGGATACTCGCGGACACTTGCATGCGAGGGCGGTCTCAAGTGGAGACATGGCGAAAGTCGGGATGGACTTTCATATGCCATGGCCTCCGTCGTTCTCGGAAGCGCACCCTGCGACTGGCCCGGCAACTCCCCCAAAAAGCCGATGCAAGCCAGACGCTGCCCCCTCTGGCAGGCCTACTCGGCCCTGACTGGCCTGTCTTGTCCAGGCAAGGCCGACAAGCTTGGGGTGCCGTTGGCAGGGCAGTTGGCAGGGCCGATCAGACGGCGGCTTTCACATGAAGGGGTAGGTGCACTTGCGCCCGACCACCCCCAAAGCCGCGGATGCTGGGTGCCTGCTGCTGCCCGGCATGTGTCCTGGGTGGCCTTCCATCAGACGGCGGCTTGCACATTGACGAGTTAGTATGCCAGTGTGCAGCAGCATTGCCCAGCCAAGACGCTGATATCAGCGTGCTGGCGGATCGAATCTCAACATATCCAGCACCAGCATATCGGCGTGTTGGTCGCTCGCACCGCGGTCTCTGTCTGGCCGTCCCCAGATCCGCTCTGATCAAACTCCCCTCCTCCCCCATCCCATCCCAGCCCGGCCCAGCCCGAGCCAAGCATGCGGGTCGCCCCTGTCAGGCGGCAGTTTTTGGGTGTCGCTGTTCTTGTCGCCGCCCCAATCACAGCCATGTGAAGGCGGCGCTATCGTCGCGTCGGCGGAGATTGAAACAACCCCAAAAAAGCGCTTGAAGGTAACGCCGCGCTGGGCCGGTGTGCTTGCCTTGCACCGCCCGACAAGCCCATTGCACATCCGGGTTGATGTGAGCAGAACCCGGCCATAGCATCCAGACGCTTGATCAGTCTGGCCAGACACTCTCAACCAATGTGATCAAGTACTCGACCGGCACAATCACGCACTCCCCCCCATTTTGATCAATCGATCGAGCTCCTTCAACGACTCCGATCAAGCTCTCGACCAGTCTCCGTCCATGGCCTGGCGGGTTGGCGCCCGCTGTCAGCCGTCCCCCGCTTTGCTCTGCTGCCCCAGCGTTTCTGATGCACCGTTGCGCGGCTTCCCCGCTGCCGGTCACTCGCGGGCAGGATTCTGGTCGCACTCGACTATAAAACCCCTGACTGCTCGCCTCTTCCCTCCACACCATCGCTCCCGCCGACCACCCCCAGAGACCCTGTTCTGCCACCTCCGCTACTCACATCGTCGCCATGGCCACCGCTACCAACCTCGGATTCCCCCGCATGGGCGCTAACCGTGACCTCAAGAAGGCCGTTGAGGCTTACTGGGGCGGCAAGATCACTGCTGACAGCCTCCTGGAGACCGCCAAGGAGCTCCGCCGCTCTCACTGGAGCCTCCAGGCTGCCGCCGGCATTGCCCAGGGCCACATCCCCAGCAACGACTTCTCCTTCTACGACCAGGTGCTGGATCACTCGGTCCTCTTCAGTGCCATCCCCGAGCGCTACGCCGGCGTCCCCGTCAAGTCTGAGCTCGACCTGTACTTTGCTATGGGCCGTGGTCTGCAGAAGAAGGAGGAGGGCATCGACGTCCCCGCCATGGAGATGAAGAAGTGGTTCGACACCAACTGTGAGTATCTGAGGCGGCGTTGTCTGTCCAGCAGCTCCGCCAGGGCTCTGTCCACCATTGCCCGGCCGTTGCGCCTCCCCTTCCCCTGATTTCCGCGCTGCTGCCAACTGCCTGGAACCGCGTCGTCTTGTCTGTTGACACCTTGGTGTGCACCATCCCAGACCACTACATCGTCCCCGAGTTCAAGGCCGATCAGACCTTTGCCCTCGGCGCCAACCCCAAGCCCGTCGCCCAGTTCCTCGAGGCTAAGGCTCTCGGCATCGAGACCCGCCCCGTCATCCTCGGCCCCATCAGCTACCTCCACCTCGGCAAGCCCGCTCGTGGTGTCGCTGCCTTTGACCATCTCTCTCTCCTCCCTGCCCTCCTCCCCGCCTACGAGGCACTGTTCGCTGAGCTCGCCAAGGCCGGGGCCCAGTGGGTCCAGCTTGACGAGCCCGTGCTTTGCCTGGATCTCCCTGCTCACTACAAGTCTGAGTTTGCTGCGGCTTACGGCCGCCTCGCGGCCGCTGCCCCTGCTCTTAAAATCCTGCTTGCTTCCTACTTTGGTACCATCGGAGACAACCTCAACTCGGTCATCTCCCTGCCCATTGCTGGTCTGCATCTGGATCTTGTTCGTGCTGAGGGTGATCTCGACACTGTTCTGGCCAGAAAGTCCGAGTTTAGCTTCAACCTCTCCCTCGGTGTCATCAGTAAGTTGGCTCCCACGTCCACCGCCGCCATCAAGCTGTACCCGCCCCCGCCGCATCTGGTGCCCGTCTGACCACTTCTGCCCATCCCGCATTGACTCTGCACATCAGACGGCCGCAACATCTGGAAGGCCGATCTCGAGAAGGCCATCGCCAAGGTCGACCGTGCTGTCGCTGCCCTCGGCGTCGACCGTGTCCTGGTTGCCCCCTCCTGCTCTCTCCTGCACAGCCCCCACGGTCTCGCTGCTGAGACCAAGATGGACAAGCAGATCCTGGATTGGCTCGCCTTTGCCGTCGAGAAGCTCGATGAGATCTCTGTTGTCTCCCGCGCTGTCAAGAACGGTGCTCACTCTGTGAAGGAGCAGCTCGAGAGCAACAAAAAGTCGTGAGTATCCATTCCACATCCTCTTGCCGATGCAGGGACCCGGAGAGCCGGCTGGAGTGGAAAGACAGGCGACGCCATGCTTTAGCGGCCTCTGCTTGGACAGCACTTGGCTCACCTACGCCTTTGCATTCGATATCCACCAGGCTCGAGGCCCGCCGTGTCTCTTCCCTCATCCACGACCCCGTCGTCCAGGCCCGCCACAAGGCCATCACCCCCGAGATGATCAAGCGCCAGTCTCCCTTCCCTGCTCGCTACGCCGCCCAGCAGGCCCGCCTCTCTCTCCCTGCCTTCCCCACCACCACCGTTGGCTCCTTCCCCCAGACCAAGGAGGTCCGTGTTGCCCGCCAGAACCTCAAGAAGGGTGCCTACACCCAGGAGCAGTACGACGAGTTCATCAAGCAGGAGATCCAGAAGTGCATCAAGTTCCAGGAGGATGTCGGTCTCGATGTCCTCGTCCACGGCGAGTTTGAGCGCAACGACATGGTCGAGTACTTTGGTGAGAACCTGAAGGGCTACGCCTTCTCTGCCAACGGCTGGGTCCAGAGCTACGGCTCCCGCTGCGTCAAGCCCCCGATCATCTACGGTGATGTCTCCCGCCCCGTCGCCATGACCGTCGAGTGGACAAAGTACGCCCAGACCCTGACCACCAAGCCCATGAAGGGCATGCTCACTGGTCCCGTCACCATGCTGTGCTGGTCCTTTGTCCGTGACGACCAGCCCCGCCGCATCACCACCGAGCAGCTTGCCCTCGCCATCCGCGACGAGGTCCAGGACCTCGAGGCCGCCGGCATCCCCGTCATCCAGATCGACGAGCCCGCCATCCGCGAGGGTCTTCCTCTGCGCCGCTCTGACTGGACCGCCTACCTGCGCTGGGCTGCCGATGCCTTCCTGCTGTCCTCCACCGGTGTCCGCGACGACACTCAGATCCACACCCACATGTGCTACTCGGACTTCCAGGACATCTTCACTGCCATCAAGGATCTGGATGCCGATGTCATCACCATCGAGTCGTCCCGCTCGGATCTCAAGCTCCTCTCGGCCTTTAACGGCGACTCGTACCCCAACGCCATCGGCCCCGGTCTCTACGACATCCACTCTCCCCGTGTTCCCTCGACCGAGGAGATGCACCACCGCGTCAAGGAGATGCTCAAGTACATGGACTCGAAGCTCCTGTGGATCAACCCCGACTGCGGTCTCAAGACCCGCGGCTGGACCGAGACCGATGCTGCCCTCCGCAACCTCGTCGAGGTCGCCATCCGCATGCGTAACTAAAGCACACGCGGGTATCTCTGGCTCTTCCATGAGCGGTGTCTGAACTTGGCTCTCTGGGCAAGCTTTGCGCCTCTGCTCGGCAATACACCTTTCCCACGCCGATAATAATCCTTCGGCCCTCCATCAATACACTTGTAAATTAACAAACAAACTCTGCGGCGTCCTCAGTGAGCAGTGTGCGCGGAGAGCTGTGGAGTCGGAGTCGGAGTCGGATTTGGATTTGGATTTGGATTCAGGCTGGATTGGCGGTACACCTGTGCTCGATTAACAGATATGCAACGAAAGCAGGACAATCCATCGGGCGGACCTGTTCTCTGAATGCAATGCGCGATGCGACCCTGCCCGGGTGTACTTGGCCGAGTCGCAAGTGGTGTCCTGGGCTATGGCCGCCAACTGCATTCGATCGGGCTGACACCAGAGATCATGAGACCTGTGAGATCCAGCAGAGCACGATCCAGCAGAGCACGATCGAGGACGTCAACCTGCCTCGCCCCTGTTACCAACGAGCATCGATTTGTGCCGCTGGACAGACACTTCGCCGCTGGACAGACACTGCGCCGCGGGACAGACACTGCGCCGTCCTCCGCACGCCTTTCGCCGTAGCCACCATCCAGAGCCGCGGCCATCGTCTGTCGCCTCGATCCCCCCCCCATATCGCCATGGCCATATCGCCGTGGCCGCCCTCCCCTTTCCCATCGTCCTCTCTTTCCCATCGTCCTCTCCGTCGCACCACGCAGCGCGACCGCCTTCTTGCTTCCACGTGACTCGACACACACGCACGCGCGCCCACACAAGGCCGGCGCATCGCCCTTCGCTCTCGGCAAGCAGAAAAATGTCGAAGCCAGAAAGCCCAGCCCTGCAGGACCGACCGGCCAGCACAGGCCTGCATCTGCCCTCGCCATCGCTGCCCCTCGGCCCTTGCTCCTGGCCCCCAGTGTCCCGCGGGCTCTCGTGCTGACCTCTCCGCGATTCGTCTCTGGTGAGGCCCGGGCGTCGCATCGGCCCTGGCGTGGCCCAGATCTGGCGCCGTTGCCCAACACCGGCCAGGGTGCTTGGTCCCTGTTCTGCTCTGCCCTGTTCGGCTTTGCTCCGTCCTGCTCTGCGCTGTTCTGCTCTGCTCTGCCGCCTTTCCTTCCAGAGGCTGGCTTTTCCGTCTCCACGTTCCAGTCTCTGGATGCATTCAGCCCACCGGGTGGGGGCGGCCTGCTGCCGCATCGACCTCCCGGACAACCATTCGCTGGCTATCCATTCGGCGTCCTGACAGCTCCTTCCTTTTCCCTTTGCCCACACCGTCCTGTTCCTCGTCCCTGCCGCTGACTCGTCTGCTGCAGCTACCAGACTCAATCACTCGCCCGGGCGTGAGCAATGTCATATCCCGGCCAGTCTTACTACGAAAGTCGGGCCTTCTCACCTCCGCCCAAGGAAGCCTCGGCCAACGACAACCGGGTCTTCTCGGACGATGAGGACGCCGATGCCCTGATCGATTACAGTCCCGAGCGAGACACCTCGCAGGGTACGCTGCAGCGCATCAAGAGCCCTTCTGACGACCCGGCCACCAAGCCAGCAGCTTCCGAGCCGCCTGCTCGGCAGCGGCAGCGCAGAACCCATCTCCTGACCCATGACGACTATTTCCCTGAGAAGAAGCGGCACCCCCGATTCGATCCCTACAACAACAACCCGTACGTCCTCGGATCGGTGCCGCCGAACCGGCACCCCTCGGACCCGGGATTTCGCCGGATCATGACGGGCGTCGACATCATCCGGATCACCAACCGGGTCCTGGTCATGGGCCTGCCGTGGATGTATCGCAGCGAGCGCACCAACCGGCGCAACAACATCGGCGACATTGCCGTCTTTCTCAACACTCGTTACGGCAACAACTACATGATATGGAACCTAGCAGGTAGCATCGTGGGCAAAGCGTGCTGCCGTTGTCCGGCCTGAGGGTGGTGGTGTTGCTGGTGGTGGTGTTGCTGGTGGTGGTGTTGCTGGTGGTGGTGTTGCTGGTGATGGACTGCAAGCCTCGGGGCACTGTCTCTTCCGCCGAGCCTGAGGTGCGGGCGTCGACGTCAGGGCGATGCCCTTGTCGTCTCGCTGCACTGTCTGCACTCTGGCTCGAGCTGGAGCTGGGGCTGCCCAGCTCCCTCGCCCTTGGTGCGCTCTGTCAGCGTATATAACGATGCAGCCTCTGACTCACATCCCATCGCATCATCCATTGCCCACTCTCCGACCTTCCTCCCTGATTCTCGTCGACTTGACGCTATCGATTGCATCGATGACATGCAATTTACTACCGGGCCATCGCAGGCGACACTTCGCAGGGCCAGTACGACACCGAGCCCTTCAGCAACCAGGTCCTCGAAGTCAACTTCTCGAAAGCCTACCACATGAGCATCATGACGCTGCTGGACATATGCCGGTCGATGCATGCGTGGCTGTCCCTCGACAACAGCAACGTGGCCGTCGTGCACTGCACCAACGGCGTCGGTCGGTCCGGCATCGCTATCGCCTGCTATCTCCGCTTTGTCGATATCTTCAGCGACGCCACAAAGGCATTCGAATACTTTATGGAGCGGCGGACGCCCCAGGACCGCTCCTGGATGACCGTGAGCCAGAACCGCTACAACCAGTACTTCAACAACATCCTGCTACTCAACGGGCAGCTCCCGAGCCCATACCCCTTGCGGCTGACCCGCGTGGTCATCAACACCATACCCAACTTTGACGGCCGGGGATCGTGCAACCCGGGGCTGGAGATCTACCAGAACGGACAGCTTGTGTACTCGTCCACGGCCCCGGCCTCGACCATCCCGCTCTACATCACAGCCGAAAACATCATCTTCAAGATCCCTTCCCAGTCGCTCTTCTTGCAGCATGACATCCAAGTGCGCATCTTCCACTGCCCCGATCCGCTCAACAACCCCAACCAGCTTGTGACCATGATCAACTTTTCCTTCAACACGGGGTTCATGCCCGCAGGACTGATCCGCATTGGCTTCCAGGACCTGGAGGTCTCGAAGCGCGACTGCGCCGAGGGCCGCTTCATGCCGGACCTCTCGCTCGACCTGATTTTCCAGGAAGCTAGTGTCGACGAAGACGCCTATATCAACGAGGGGCTTGTTCCAACTTCGTACTCCAAGCTGCTCGACAAGGGCCTTATCCGATCACTGCCACGGCTCATCAGCTGTCACAGTGTCAAGGTCCTGGAGGAAGAACTGCAGGCCATCGAGCGCTTCGGCTGCTCCAAAATATTTGGTGAGTCTCGCACGTTGTGCGATCTGCAGACGCAGCCTCGTTGGTGCCAGATCGTGTCCATAGTGATTCTGTTTTGCAATGCACGGAAGGCTGCGCTTAGCGACGGTCGACTAACTTTACCACCTGCACCAGCGTGCTTCGCTCTGCAAAAGTACAACAACGATGCTGCTGCCGCCCAGCAGTATCTCGTTGGCTTCCGTGATCGCCCAGACTTGCCAACGTCGCTCACACGCGGACTCAACGAACTGGCCGAGCACGTCCTCCAGAGGCTGCGGACGGCCAAGCAAGCGCGATTCTCGGGCAACTCTGTAACCGAAGCCTTCACGCCGGCAAGCGGCAGTCCCAGTCTATCAAGCGCCTCGGTCCCGCAACTCAGTCAACGGTCGCGACTCCAGGGCACCGACTCGCCCGGCCCCATCATCCCGCCGCGGAGCGCTACGCCGCATATTCGGCCATCGGACTCGGGAAGATCCACACCCGTGCGCATGGCCTCTCCAGCACGGGCTACACGCGGCAGGACGGCCTCGCCGGCCAGATCACAATATGGCTCGAGAGATGCACAGCGAGGGCATTCCGGGCACTCGGTCGACGACTACATCGAGCGGAACGTGCCGGCGCGCCTTCTTTCTCATCCGGAGCGCAAGTCCTCGCTCGATAGCTCATTTGTGGCGACAAGCGCAAGTGCCCGGAGACTCGAGCGTCTCTTGGCGCAGCCGTCCCGTTCACCGGTACCGGCAGAGCCGCCGCAGAGCAATCAGGCAGTTGAAATGAATCGCGTGCGGAATGTCTCTCGCGAGAAGAGTGTCCCCAGCGACGACCTGAACGACCTGCAGGATCTGCTGAACCAGCTCAAGGATCGCAAACGTCTCCCCACTAGCTCGAGTGCAACTGCTTCAACCGAGGATACCCGGAGCACTCTCTCGAGCGTCCATTCGCGGACGCGCAAGAACAGCGACTTTTCTGAAACAAGTGGCTCGTACGCACGCCAACGCAGCTCCAGCACCCCGAACATTACGCATCACGAGCCCGAGGAATCGATCATGGATGCCATGGACCGAGAATGGGAAAAGATCAAAATGCGGTCCCCTGAGGGCATGGAGGACTCTGGGAACGGAGGCCAAGACCCGACAGGCGGCCGTGAGGTCAAGCCGAAAGATGGCGCATCGGCTGGCAGCCACAAGTACACGGGTACGGAGCGAGCTCCAGCTCTTCCACTGCCGCCATCGATGGATGTCCGCTCGCCTACCGAAGATTCCGTCTTTTCGCCGACATCGGCGCGGCGCAACGATAGAGCCACCAAAGGCGACTTTAGCAATCTCGCGCATCACAACTACACGGGAACAGAGAAGGCCCCGGCCCTCCCCGTAGCGCCGGGCATGGGCTCGGACTCGTCTGCCCGCCCCGAGGAACACCGGCGCCGACGCAAGCACGATGACCAGGAGGAGCAAGCGCGGGAAAGACGCACCCGTGTCCACCGCGACCAGGCCACCCCCGAAACAACGACTAGCAGCGAAGCCCCGACCCGTGAGCTCGAGACAACCACGAGAGAGCGGTCTGCCAGCGTGCCCCATCGAGAGCGGCGGCCGCGTCGAGAGGCGTCGAGCGACGACCGGCGCGCCAAGTCCAGAGCTGGCGAAGCGCCAGCCGACGACACCGAATCCGATCGTGCTCTGCCTGCCGAGACCAAGTCGGACGTCCCTGCTGTTCCGCCTGCTCCTGAGGTTCCGGTCAAAGCCTCGGCTCCTCCACCGCCACCGCCACCGCCGCCTCCACCGCTGTCGCTCCTCAGTAAGTGCTGCATTCGTCGGGATCGGCGGCAGTGGTTGTCCTATGAGTGGGCTCTGGCTGCCGATGCATTCACATTTTCGTCCGGGACTGCAATTCGTGCTTGATCGAGAACTAACAGCCGTGGATCTCCCGCTGCCAGCCACCGCTATTCCTCCGCCTCCACCGCCACCGCCGCCGTTGGGAGGAGGTAAGATAGATCATCTGGATGCCAACAGCGAGCAGACATTGCCGTGCCAACGTGGTTCTGATCGACTCTCTCCACATCCAGGGCCCCCGCCCCCTCCACCACCCCCACCAGGTACGGTTTGACGGCATGAAGCCGAGATACGTTGGTGCACGGCGCACATGTGTCTGCAGGTCCCCCCCCCTCGTTGCTCCATGTGCATGTCCATACAGCAGGGCTTTGCGATACTGACCCGTCGCCATGACCTTGCAGGACCCGGCGGCCCTCCTCCGCCGCCACCTCCGCCCGGCAGCAGCTCTCTCAATGCTGTGGTGTCTCCGGCTGCGTCGACTCCCCGCGCGCGAGCCAAGTTGCACTGGCAGGAAATCAACGCCAATGCCCTCAAGGACACCATCTGGACTGAAGGCGAGGGGCAGAAGAACGACGACCCGGACCAGGTTTCCCTTGATGTGAAGCGGTTCGAAGGTGAGCATCCATCTCTTGCAAGCCACGCTTACGACGGCTTCGGCACCGCGTGTTGGGTAATGTACGGATGTGAAAGTCCGCTGGCGCCATTTCAATGCTGTGATACTGATCGACCGCATGCGGCAGAACTGTTTTGCATCGTGCCGGGCACCGATGGAAAGGCCAAGACGCAGCAAAAGCCCAAGATGGTCAACAAGTACGCGAATCGCTCGGGTTGGGTGCATTCGGTTTCCGCGGTCACGGTTCGCAGTCGCTTCGTGTTCCCATAAGCTGAGCCGGCCTTTCTTTTGTCCCGCAGGACCCAGTTCACGACCCTCCTCGATCTGCGCCGCGCAAACAACGTCTCGATCGGCCTTGCACGATACACCCGGCGGGGGCTCACTGCGCTTTCGATCGGCACCGCCATCCGCGAGCTCAACGAACAGGTGCTGTCCCACGATGACCTCACGAATATCCAAGGGCTCCTTCCAACCAATGACGAGAAGAAGCTCCTGCAAGCGTACATCTCCAAGCCCGTCGACCCGAATGCACCGCCCCTTGGCCCCGCCGAGGTCTTTATGATCGAGATTTGCAAGGATGCCGACGTGGGGCAGCAGCTGAGCGCCTTTGTCTTCAAGCTGCAGTTCACATCGGAGCATTCCGAGATCATGATCAAGGTCACAAAGTGTCTCGAGACATGTTTGCGCCTCAAGCAAAGTGACCGACTCAAGGTCGTCCTCAAGACGGTCCTGCAGCTCGGCAACATGACCAACTACCAATACGGCGCCGGCAACTCGTCGTACCGGCCGTGGATGGGCAAAGAGGCGCGTGCTCTCGGCTTCAAGATCGATGGCCTGGCGCGCCTCAAGGATGTCAAGAGCGCCGATGGCAAGTGGAGTCTGATGAACTTTTTGGTTGACATGGTGGAGCAGAGCGTGCCCGAGGTAAGAGACCCTTTTGCCTGATATGCGCTGGCGACGGGAGGGGTGGAACGAGTGGCAAACAAGGACTGCGAAAGGCACGATCGAGCCGGGTCGAGTTGTTTTGGCACGGACGCAGTTGCCAACGTTGCCTCCGGTCATACAGGTGCTGGATCTGCGCTTGGACTTCAAGGATCTCCATATTGTCCGCCACTACGATCTGAGAGACCTGGTCATGCAGCTTCTTGGTCTGGAATCGACTCTCGAGACCCTCAAGACATTCAAGTACCGAAGCCCGGACTTCCAGAAACGCCTGGAGCCCTTTGTTGCCCAGGCCGAGCCGATGCTCCAGATGCTGCGCGCTCGGTTCATTGAGTTCTCGAATGCCTGGACCGATGCAGCGCGGTACTTTGGCGAGGAAGTTACCGACTACATCCCACTACTTGAGCTAGCCAAGCTGCCCGAGCCGAGCAAGGGAGGGGACGGAGGCGGCGGCAGCAGCAAGAAGCTGCCGACGCACATGTTCATCACGATCGACATGTTCATGCAAGCGTTCGACGATGCCGTGAAGCAGAACCGGAAGCGTATCGAGGAAGAGGAGCGACGCCTGAAGCGAGAGCAAAAAGCGCTCGAAGAACGGGCAATGCGCGAGAAGCGCCGGATAGAGAAGCAGCGACAGCTTGAGGAAGAGCGGCGCCTGGCCCGGGAATGGGAAGAAGAACAAGCTGAAAAGGAAGCCGCTGCCCTGGCCTCATTCAGAGGGCCGCAGACGCCAACACAGCCCAAGCAGGAAACGACCAATCTCCCCGCTGCAGCCGCACTCGACAGCCCAGAACCGTCCCTGGAACCCAAGACACCGGCAAGCGAAGCCGCTGTGCTCGAGGCTCTTGGCGAGGGCGACCGCATGGGCGGTGCTGTGTCCGCGGGAATCGGTCAAGGAGGTGTAAAGGCATCCCAAGATGCCGACGGAATAGGCCATGCTGTTCTCACCCAGTCGAGCCCGGCGTCGTCCGAGTTCCGTCCAACCATTCCGCCGCCTCCTCCGCCGCCCCTGCTGACGTTCGACGCCGCGCAAATCCCGCCGCCCCCGCGACTGATGGTTTCACGCTCAAGCCCTTCCGAGATTCAACATACGGACGATGTCCGGGTGATCCAAAGCCCGACGCGAGCTGGACGGCACCGCAACACTCTACTGATTCACGAGGCCGAGGCCAAGGAGATGATGCGGCGGTTCAGCGTTATCCAGATCCAGAAGCACCAGAGCGACGACGACGACGACGACGACGACGAGTCTGCCGACGAAGCCAGCAATGGCTTGCAGGCAAGCCGCAGCTCTTCGCTTGACAAGACCGACGTGCCGGCCGGGAATGTCAGGGGCGGAGACACGTCAAGCCCCAGTGGATATTCGGATGACAGCAACGGCGTCGACTATGCCGCCGAAAATCCAGTCGGCGGACGCCCCCAGGCCGCCGACGGTGCTTTGGCAGCGAAGCGCAAGCTGATCCACTCCACAGTCCCACCACCACCGCCGCCACCCATCAACATGATGAGCCCAAAGCTTGCGCCAAAGGCGGCGTCAGTCGAGCGGCGACAGCCAATCAGCGTATCCATCAAAACCAGTCGGCGAAGCCCGCGGGTCAACCGGGGGCCGTCGCTCAAGCGGGTAGCCAAGAGCGGTGCTCACCCAAGCGACGGCGTCTGCGAAGAATGCATGCAGCTGCTGGACGAGTGCGAATGTAATCTGTAGCGGCGTCAGCTCCCAGAGCGATTCGATGCGACATGCAGAAGAAGTATCGCACGATGGCGGCTCGGGTGCGTTGCGTCCACGGACCGGCTCCCTGGGTCGCCTGCGTATGCCCTGTATTTCGCAATCGCGAGGTCTGCTGCCACCGCGATCTGTACAAATAGGATATCCCGATACCGCACCCTAACGACCAACGTGGGAACCCCAACGCAGCCTCCTGGAATGGAGGGAGAGAGAGGGGCCGCCGACGACCGAGCCCACGCGAGAGGTGCTCGGAATTCTGAAAGGGAGTTGATTTGGCAGCCCCACGAAGAACACCGCTGCTCGCACCTGTCTGCATGTGCTCGGTGGCCAAACATGGGGAGGTTCTGTGGACCTGGTGACCACGGCGATGGATCCTTGCTCTTGCAAGGCTGCGACAGAGCCAGCCCATATCCGATGCAGACCGTATCCGATGCAGGCCCTATCAAATGCACGCCATACCAAATGCAGCCCGCATTCGACATCAGAGTCTCCAGACCCAGCTTGCTGATGCAGAGGCACCCCCTCGCTGTCCATCCCACCCCACCCCACAGCCCCTCGCGCCGTGGGCAGTGTCGTGCAGAAACAGGCCACGGCAAGCGCCGCGCGATCCCACCAATGAAAATTTCTTCGACCTGCCTTTTTTCCTGCCGCCCAACAAGTGTGCGACGGTCTCGACAACGCAGCCTCGATCACCACACAAACACAGGACCAGCCCGAGATCGGGCCTGCCCAGCAGCGACGCATTCTGCGTCCTCCCGCTCGCCCCAAACGACATAAAGGCGGCCGTCGATGGCCTGCCGTCCCGGTCTCGCTGCTTGCCCCTGCCTGTCGCCTGCCTGTCTGCCTGCCCGTCGACAGAGGTGAGTGTCTTGGCCCTGCCTATGCATCGGACCGGCTGCTGGCTGCGGGTCTGCCGCCTGCGATCGTCTGGAGGTCCTGTCCGCTGTCAGGCTCGTCTCGGCCGCTGCCCTGGTGCCTATCGGCGCCCGGGACACCAAATAAGCTGCCGCCCGATAGATGCACCGGCTGCACCCAGGGCCTCTTTGATCTTCAGCAAAACTGGCGGCTAACTGCATGTCGCCTCTGGTAGCCGCCGATCCAGATCCAGATCCAGATCCAGAGCCCGCAACGCTGCAGCCGCATCTAATGGAGCCTCCTCGTCCCGAGACCTTCGCCCGACAAGCGATTCACCCACGGCGTATGTCGAGCCGCTGCCGCTCCTCCGTTCCCAGGACCCAGCCCATCTCCATGCTCGTGTCCTGGGACCGTCTGCGTCGCTGTGCTCCTTGCGGCTGTTTGCCCAGCAACACCGCGCCATCGCAGTCGGCTCGCGGCCATGATTTCGCACGGACTCGGGCCTAATCGCTCTCTGTCGCTTGTCCTTGCCCCCCGCCGCCCATGGCATCTAGCATCGCTCGCACTTGCGCCGAGCAGCCTCTCGACATCGCCCTCCAAGATCTCGCCGCTGTCGACCTCGCCGCTATCCTCGTACTTCCACAACCAGCGCCTTGACCTTGGACCCGACAGCCCCGTGCACGGCAATGCTGGATTCGACAAGAACTTTCCCGACGAATACCCATTCTGGTACGGCGGACCCTCTGGCGTCCGCCACATGGACCAGCAGACCGACTTTGGCTCAGACGACGACACCGAAGCCACTCGATTCCTCGACAACGAATCGGTACGATCGCTGATATATGGCGGCTTCCAGGACGAAATCAAGCCCAAGGACTTTGAAACCGAGCAGCGCAAGAGCGACTCTGTGCTGCACTATTTTGTTGCAACCGAGACGAGCGAAAGCGCTCTGGACCAGTATCTGACAACCATCATCCACGGTATGCTACGATGTGATGCTTCGCATCGTCTCGACGAGTTTGGGCGTGCGGCCCATGGTTCGCCGAGCTAGTTGAATCCTTGCTCGAGGTGCTGGATAGACCACAGGCTCAGCTCTCCAGCTCTTTGTCCGATTCAGATCGGCCGTTTTGGATTGCGTCGCCATCGGCCTTCCCCCAGCAGCCGACTTCGAATCCCAGTGGCTCGCCTAGCCTTAGCACTCAGCGACTCCCTTCCTCTAATATGTGTCCTTTTGTCTTGCCCCAGCATTTCTGAACGATCCCTCTCGCATCAACGCCTCAAATCTGGATTCGCCCGAGACCCTGCAGTCCAAATTTGGCCGGATTTCCATCCCCACAGTAGAGGACGGCAACGCCAGCAAGACCATCCACAACTATTTATCGTCGGTCAAATCGAATGTGATCGACAAGGCTACACGAGTATCGTCATCGAAAATGATCGGGCACATGGTAATGGCAGTCTCGCATCGACTGGATGTGATCTTCAGCCCCGGCCTTGATCGTCATACTGGAGCATCTTTCTCTCGACACGTCCCCCTGTTGTATTCCTTGCATTACGTGAGGTTGTGTGCACACACCGTCCCAGCCAGACACGACCGGAATGCCCGCTTAACCGATCAACTTAAAAGCCTGTCGAGCACGACGCCTAATCTCATGGTTTCTGTCCGCATTGCACCGCCCCCCCCCTCACAACAGACCACCTCCTTGCCATACTTCCATCGCCCGCTGGCTCGGCTCCTGACTGCCCTCAACCAAAACGTGGTCAAGATCGAGACGGCCGCGACGATGAGCTATCTTGAGCGCGAAACCATCTCGATGTTGCACAATGAGTTTTATCGCCTGCCGAAACGCTTCTATGAAACCTACATGCACTCTCCCGACCACTGCCTTGGTGTCTTTACCTCGGGTGGCACAATCGCCAACATCACAGCAATATGGGCGGCCCGCAACACTGCCCTGGGTCCCCAGGCTGCCCCTGACGGCGGCGTTGCCTTCAAGGGCGTCGACAAAGAGGGAATCTACAAAGCCTTGCAGTACTACGGCTACAACGGCGCTGTTATTGTAGGCTCGTGCTTGATGCACTACTCCTTCAAGAAGGCTGCCGATCTCCTTGGTCTTGGCGACGAAGGCCTGCGCCTGATCCCCACTGATACCGACTTCCGCGTCAAGTATGTTTCTGCTGACTTGACTGCGACGGGTTGGTGTGCTCAGCGGCGACTGGGGCAGCGGATGCAGCGACTCTGCTAACCAGTACATTGCCGCATTCATCCCTCTTTCACCGATGTCGCCGCACCAATGTTGTGGATACACAGCACCGACATTCTCAAGGCAGTTGTCGAGGAATGCATCCGATCCAAGGTTCTGATCATCGCGATTGTTGGCATCGCTGGCACGACCGAAACGTAAGTTGCGCCAGCCAAAGTCATCTGCCCCTCCACTTCCCTTGCCAGGATTTTTGCATCCCTTTCGGAGGCTTGGTTGCTCGGCTCTGTTGCTCGCCTTCTATCGCCGCAAGTACATCGAGCGCATATCTGACATGGCGTCCTTTGCAATCCAGCGGCTCGATCGATGATCTCAATACGATTGCTCGAATCTCCTCCAAGCACTCGATTCACTTCCACGTCGACGCTGCCTGGGGCGGGCCCCTCGTATTCTCGCGCGATCATCAGTACAAGCTCAACGGCATCAAGCTGGCCAACACCGTCACAGTCGACGCACACAAGCAGCTCTACAGCCCAATGGGCCTTGGTCTGCTGCTCTTTCGGTCGCCAAGTCATGCGCACAGTATCCGAAAGACTGCCAACTACGTCATCCGCAACGACTCGCCGGATCTCGGCAAATTCACTCTGGAGGGCTCCCGCCCTGCCAACTCGCTCCATCTGCATGCGTCGCTGCACCTGCTGGGCCGCAACGGCCTCGAGAGTCTGACGACCCGCAGCGTCGTGCTTGTTCGCCAGCTCTACGGCCGGCTGCAGACCCACCCCGCACGCTGCTTCCAGGCGCTGCACGAGCCCATGACCAACATCCTGCTCTACCGATACATTCCGCGCGAGCTGCGCGACAAGATCTCGGCGATAGAAGCCTACCGGGACTCATTCCTTCCTTTGTCGGAGACGGCCGCAAGCCTCGAAAAGGTGACGCTCTCGCGGCGCGAGCAAGATGCCATATCCGAGATCACCAAGAAGATCCAGACCCGCCAGTCGCACTGTGGCAAGGCCGGCTTTGTGAGCCGCACCAGGGTCTCGATCGACCACGACGGCGTCAACGTCATGGTGGATGCCTTCCGGGTCGTGATCGCCAACCCGCTGACCAAGTGGGAAGATGTGGACGAGATTGTCTGCGAACAAGTCAAACTGGGTCTGGAGCTGGAAGAGGAGATGAGGAAGGAGAATGCTCTGCTCGAGGCAAAGAACAACCCGCGAGACTGGCCGGGATGGCCATTCGAGTTTTGAGCATGATGCACCAGATGATATCCATGCTGCCGGCGACCAATACAGCACAGCGTACCCCAGAGCGATTGCATCATGTCAGCCTCTTGGACACACTGTTTGGGCGTGGCGGAATGTGTATTCGGAGATCCAGAACAGTGACATGCGGGACTCGAGGAAAGGGTGTCCCGTTTCGCTTTGAGACACCGTATGCTTTGTGGAGTGGTGACGCTTGGCGAACACTCACAAAATCGTACACAGCCGAGCCCTGCTGTCGTCCGTGGCCACCCGGCCCACCAGCCAGTCAAGAACTTGGTCAACCCCTTCGCCGGTCTTGGCCGACACCTGCCGAAAGCCGCATCCGAGCTGGTTCGCGAGCTCGCGGCCCTCGGCTTCTGAAACGGTCCACTGCGCCGGCTCTAGATCGCACTTTGATGCCACAAGGATAATCGGGATCGGGCATGCCAGAGGGCCGCCAAGCGGATGCCGAAAGGCAGATTTGAGGGCCGTCAGGCGCCTCTGCCAGCGGCTGATGGACTGCACTGGCTCTCCGGCCTGCTGCTGGTGAGCATTCTTCGGGCGGACTCGGTCATAAACCCAGTTGGGAACCGATTTGGTGGGAGCCGCCAGACGCAGCCACAGAATCCATATCAGATGGTCCTTGGCTCTCTCAAACGAATCGCGCGAGTCGACGGCGTAGGTGCAGATGAAGCCCTCGAAGGTGCGGAGCTGCTGGATGAGGGTCCATGGCAGAACGTCCCGGTGGTAGTCCAAGAGGCAGACCCGGACGTCTCGGGCGCCGCAAATCCAGCGCTTATGGAACAGCTCGCCGCCGTTGCTGCTGGCAGGCACAGCGCCAGCGGCCAAGGTTCCCGTAGAAGGAGAGTCGCTGTCTGGCTGGTCCGCAGCAGGCTGAGTGTTGCTCGCAGATGCATCTTGTCCCGCTGGGCGAGCTGCTGGCGCTGCGTCTCCGTCTCCAACATACTTTCCTCGTCCGATGCGCACGCTCAATGCTGTCTTGCCGACGCCGCGGGGACCGGTCACCACGAACCGATAGGATGTTGATGGCGGCTGGACGGGGCAGCCCGCAGACGATGGCGGCAGGGCAAACGATGGGCGAGACTTGCCTGATCGGCTCCGGGCTGGATGTGCAGGACTATCCGCTGTCGCAGCGAGCGACGGCAGCAGCTGCCGCTGTCGAGACTTGCGCTGGATCTGCTGCCGGAGCCAGAGATGCGATAGCCCCTGGCACTTACCCATATCGCGAAAGAGCCGACAAGTCCGCGTCAGCGCGCAGGGGTGATCCAGACACAGGAAGATCTGCCGGAGAATGTGATCGGGCAGGCTGAGCAGCGAAATATCGTCCGGAGAGAGCGACGGACGGCGCTGCGGGTGCACCAGTCCATCGATCGAGACCAAGACTGGCGCAATAACGGTCATTCGCGCCAGCGGCCATGGCCCACTCCTCGACAGTGTGCTGATGGGCGACGGAGACGACGACGGGATCGGCCGCGAGTTCTCGAGCCGAGCCATGCCTGAGTATGCGCGCTGCTTCGAGGGCGATTGCGATTGAGATTGAGATTGCGATTGCGATTGCGATCGTGGGTGCGATATTGAGGTGGATGGTGCTCAATGCTCGGATAAGGAAAGCGCTATGGAGCGATTATGCTCGTGGATTCCGGGCAAGGCAGAGACAACGACAGAGCTGGATGGCCAGGCCGATGCGACGGAAGATGCTTTGCGAGCGGAATCTCCTGGGCCGATCGATCTGGAGAAGCGGCTCCGAGCAACAATCACCGCAAGCATATGTCTGGCAGCCGTCATATGACGACCGGGCAGGGACCACCGCCGCAGACTTTTGGCGGCGCCCGCAATCAGCATCTGCCGCGGATCGACGCACACCCGAGACACCCTGGAGGGCCATTCTCTGCGGGTGCTCGATGGCCATTGCCCCGACTGCTGTCTCGGGCATCTGTGGGCGGTGGGAAGGCCAGACCAAGAACCGCGTCCAGAACAAACGAGAGCGCCGATCTTCCTGACCCAGGACCAGATCGTGCCTTTGATCTGCCACGAAAGAGGGCCGCACATCGCAAGAGCCACTTTGCCGCCCCTCGACCCATCTGCAAATGTCGGCCCCGACGGATTTTGATCAGTGGTCACGCGAGGATCTCATCGCCAGGATTCGGCAGTTGGAGCAAATGCAGCCGGGAGCCAGCCCCGTCCAGCCTGCCCAGGCCAAACCAAGCGATCAGCCCAAGCCGACCGCTGCCCCAACCCCAAAGAAGACCCAGCGCCCTTTCGACTTTTCAAAATACTCGGCCAGGCATGTTGCCCTCAAGGTTGCATATCTCGGACACAAGTACTCTGGTCTCCAGGCGGTCCAGGCCGAGGGAGTCGAAACCATCGAGTCGCATCTCTTCCAAGCGCTGGTGACGGCCAAGCTGATTCCGGACCCCAAAGTCTGCAACTGGTCCCGCTGTGGCCGCACAGACAAAGGCGTGAGCTCGTTCGGCCAGGTGTTCGGAGTCTATCTTCGGAGCAACCTGCCAAAGGACTCACCCGAGGCCGTGGAGTGGACCAGTCCCGACAATCGTGCCAACGACAACGACGATGTTGATGACAAGCCTCAGCCCAATGCCGAGCAGCTGAAGCGGCCCTCTGGCCCTGTTCCTGAGGAGCAGCGCATCCGGACCCACCGGGCCGAGTCTGCGTCCTTCTCGGAGCTGCCGTATGTTGCCATCTTGAACCGCCTGCTGCCGCGGGATATTCGTGTGCTGGCTTGGTCGGCCGTCGACAAGCCCTTCAGTGCCCGCTTCAACTGCACAGCCCGCCGATACAAGTACTTCTTCCCGGCCGAGCGGCTCAACGTCGCCAAGATGCGGCAAGCGGCGCGCTACTTCCGGGGTGTCCACGATTTCCGGCACTTTTGCAAGGTCGATCCCACAAAAACGGTCAACTACGAGAGAACGGTCTACTACGCAGACGTCTTTGTGCGCGATACGGAGGACGGGCTGTCGGAGGCCAGCGACGAAGCAAAGCCCGCTATCGGCGGCGAGGCGGGCTTCGACAGCGATCCAACGCAAATGTACGTCTTTGTCGTCAAAGGACAGGCATTCCTCTGGCACCAGGTCCGCTGCATGGTGGCCATCCTGTTCCTGGTCGGCCGCGGTCTCGAGGAGCCCGAGGTCGTTCTGGACCTCCTCGATCTCAGCAGACATCCTCTCGGGAGCGGCAGACCCAACTACGATATCGCCAGCGAGTACCCCTTGGTTTTGGTCGACTGCGAGTATCCAGAGGGCACCTTTGACTGGCAGCTCGAGGCTGGGCCGGTGCCCGAGAAAGACGGGCTCAACGAGTTCCGCTTGATCGACGCCGTGTGGAGCAACTGGAAGCAACGGGAACTGGAGGCAACGCTCTCCAAGAGCCTCATCCACGAACTGGCCCTCGGATTGGGCACCAGCGTCGACAACTTTGCCGACACCCTAGCCAAGGATCCCCGAGGTCCGAAGTACGTCAAGCTGATGCAGCGCTCGCGCGCCGACTCGATCGAGACCAAGATCGAGAAGCAGAAGGCCCGCCAGGCCCAGCGACAGACGGGGGACCAGCCGGAAAAGTCACTGGCATCGCCAGGATCAGCTGCAGGCCAAAGAAAGCACAAGCAGCCCAGTCCAGTGTCGGAGGCAAAGCAGCTGAAAAAGCCCAAGATCACCAGCGAGTGACCGGCCAGAGCAGATGAGGCGGGAGAATTCCGACGGCGCAATAATCTTGCGGTGGCGTGGCATGAGCGACAGAGGTACGAACTGCGGTGTCAGATCACCGTTTGTATCTCAGGGCTGCAGGATGTATCCCCAATGAGAACGGATGGTCCCGCCCGATGGAAGCAGCGCCAATATACTCTTTGTTGTGCCCCACCGCACAATCACTTCGAAGCTGTGCCCGATCCTGCCCGCTGTCGCTCTCGTGAAAGTGCGACTTGGTAAGTGTCTGGTCGGTCCGTGGGCTGCAACGCAGATGCATGAGAGATCCGCCACACTCTTGCTGGCGGGGCGCCGTCCACACTCACAGCACATGTGCCTCGGGGTGTTTCGCTTGGTATTATTTCAGGATCAGATCTAGGCACAACAGCTGGGCGGGATGTGCGTTCACAGGGCGGCGTTCACTACCGATGATGTGTCGAGGTGGGGACCAGCCGCTTCGGAGATGATGCTACACAGTGGTATAGGAACAGATGGGCTGGTCAAACTGGAAAGAACATGGCGAAGGTGGGGGAGAGTTGCCATGAGTACGGGCTTGGGAGCCAGCCTTGAGCCGGCCGGACGGGGGTGGAGTAGTATAGGGGTATATCAGTGACTATACCGTTTTTGAGAGCTGGCGGGGACGACAGAAACGGTATAGCTGGCTAACCTAAAAGGAAGAGGAGGGGGGTAGGGGTAGACGTGGGGTACGCAGGGTGGGGGATGTGGAGGACGGTAGGGTTGGCGGGGTAGGGGGTAGATGGTAGGGTTGGTGTAGTCGGGGTAGTCGGGGTAGTAGGGGTAGACGTGGGGAGGGGGCGCAGAGGACGGTAGGGTTGGCGGGGTAGGGGTAGTCGGAGGGTATGGCGTAACCTAAGGGAAGACGGGGTAGTCGGGGTAGTCGTATGGGTTGGGGGTAGTCGTAGGGAATGGGGTAGTCGTAAGCTATGGGGTGGTTGTAGGATATGGTGTATCTGTTATAGTAGTTATATTTGGTGAATTCGTTGTAGTTGGGGTAGTTGGGCTTTATTGGTGTCATTGTAATAGTTGGGGTAGTCGGGGTATTGGGGGCGGGTTTAGGTTAACTTAGGTTAGGTTAGGTTAGGGTTGTGAGGGGTGGGGTGGGCGTGGGAGTTGGGCTTGGTGGGGTACTTGGGAGTAGTCGGGGTAGTCGTGGGAATTGGAGTACTTGGGGTACTTGGGGTACTTGGGGTACTTGGGTGTCGTCGGGGTAGGCGTTGTTCTTCGGGTGAGAGTGGATTTGCTGATGGAGGCGGGGATGCTGCTGCTTTTATGTTGCTGGGTGTGATAAGTGTGGCTTGGGTTTTCGGGTGCGCAGTGTGGCGGATTACATATCTGGGGTATTTTGGGTATTTTGGGTATCTGGGCTATCTGGGTGTTCGTTGGGGTTCGGTGTTGTTCGTTGGGTCGGGTGGTTTGGGCCCGCCCGGCTTGACCGGGATGGATCTCGTGTATATTGGGTGGTTGATGATATCGCCGGGTCGCAATGCGCGGGTGGCGAGACTCGCATTTTTGGGTGGTTCGATGCAGGGGGTTGTGATGATCATGCACGTTGGGAACACGTGTGGACTGCTGCGCGTGATGCACCGTGAGTCATGTTTGTTTGTCTTGGCGTGTATTCCCTGATTGGCTGGCGCCGATGACTCTTACTTCGCCTCCGACTGCGCTGTGCTTCGCCCCTCTCTCTAGCAGCTCCGCCTCCCTCGCACCCCCATCTCGTCCCTCGTTTGTCGCTCCACCCCTCTCGCCCACTTTCGCCCTTCGGTTTCCCTCTTGGCTATAAAGCCCCTCCTTTCTTGCACCCATTTTGTATCTGCAGTTCGAACAACACTTGTTGTTATCTGATAAGTCGTAATATAGCTTATCGTTGTTCGCCAAGCACCTGGTCGTCCAGTGTCGTTGCTTGTCGTGGTCCTCACATATTGTTCGAACTCCCTCTCTCTGTCTGACCACCTGCTTGGCTGAGGCTTCGTTGCTGCCCTCATCCTTCTATTCTCTGTTGTCTTCCCTGCATCCTCGCTCCCCACTTTCAAAGCCCACATGGACCAACTCCAGGCCCAAATCGTTGCCCTCCAGGAGGAACTGGTTCTCCTCCGGACCACACATTCTTCCGCCGCCCCACAGCTCCCGCACATGCCGACCCCGGACAAGTTCGACGGCACCAGGTCAAAGTTCCGCCCCTTCGTCAACCAGTGCCGCCTGCTCATGATGCTCCAGGCATCCAGGTTCCCGTCCGAGCAAGTCAAGGTGGGTTACGTCTTGAGTTTGCTCACTGGTCCGGCCCTCCAGTGGGCGACTCCCTTGATCGAGTCGAACGATCAAATCCTGCACTCGTTCGACTCGTTCATGGAACGCTTTCGCCAAGCGTTTGACGATCCCGACCGCACCCACACTGCCGAGCTGCTCCTTTCCTCCATGGCACAGGGCAACCGCTCGTGCATGGATTATGCCTCAGAGTTCCTCCGCGTTGCCGCCGACCTTCCCTGGAACGACGAAGCCAAGATCTCCGCCTTCCGCCGTGGCCTGTCGAGGGAGATCAAGCAGCGCCTCTCCTTCATCGACCCTCTCCCTCTCCGCTTGGTCCCGTTCGTCGAGCGTTGCCTCAAGATCGATGCACGCATCATCGAGCTCAACAACGAGCTCCGAAACACTGGCCCTGTTTCCTTCGGCACCCAGGCCTTCAACTCCCGCACCCCGTCCTTCCAGCCGCCCGCCCAGGAGCCTCCGGTTCTCTACTCCGAGCCGATGCAGATCGACGCCGCCGTCGTCAGCCGCCTGACCCCCGAGGAGAAGAACCGCCGCTTCCAGGAGCGCCTCTGCTTCCGCTGTGGCAAGCCCGGCCACGTCGCCAAGTCCTGCCCCCTCAAGTCCGGCTCCCGTGCTCCCGCCTCTGGTTCCCGCTTCCCCGGCTCCCGTCCTCAGGCTCCCGGCTCCCGTCCCCGTTCGAAGGTTGTCCGAACCATCGTCTACGATGATGGTGAGGAGGAACACTTCGAGTCGGGAAACGACCAGGCCCAGATCTAAGTGGAGGCTTAGATCTGGAGCCGTCTCCCCTTCCTCCAGAAGCAAGCGTCGATGGTAAGGAGCATGAGGTAAGTGTCGAACGCATGGCTATGTGTGGAATGATCAATGTAGTCGGTGGTGGATCGCACTCTGTCAAACCCGCCTCTTCTAAGGGCACATCTGGCTCCCAGATGTCTTTGACAGAGCTCCCGATCTCCACACCACCTGCGAACTTGGTCATCTGCTCGAACCATGCTGCCGACACTGATCTCTGCTCCGAGCCTTCTTCGTGCGTCTCGTCGATTTCTTCGTCTTCTCCCGTTTTCTCCGCTTCTCTTGTTCTCCCTTCTGGTCGCTCCCTCTCTTGCCAACTTCTCGTCGATTCTGGTGCCTCCGGCAACTTCATCGACGAGAGCTTTGTTGACCGCTTCTCGGTCCCCCTCGTTTCCAAATCCACTCCCCTCCCTGTCCAAGGTGTCGATGGCCAGCCACTTTCTTCCGGCCCCATCACTTTTGAGACGGAACCCCTCAAGATTGTTCTTGGGGACTACACTCAACACCTTTCCTTTGATGTCATTAAGTCTCCCCACCAACCTGTTATCCTTGGCTATCCCTGGCTGCAGTCCATCGAACCCAGGTTCCACTGGGCTCGTGGACTCCTTTGCCTTCCCCGTCCTGCAAACCACATCCTCAAGGTTGTGGATGCCTCTTCCCTCCCTTCCGTTTCTTCCGTTTCTCCTTCTCCCCTTCCTCTTGTTGGCGACACACCCAATGTTTTCCCTCGTGCCTCTACCGACACCACTGTGGTGCTCGCTTCTTCGCCTCGCACCGT
This sequence comes from Polychytrium aggregatum, assembly GCF_025602895.1. Taxonomy (NCBI): domain Eukaryota; kingdom Fungi; phylum Chytridiomycota; class Chytridiomycetes; order Polychytriales; genus Polychytrium; species Polychytrium aggregatum. The sequence goes on along the minus strand of NW_026516214.1, from coordinate 96,624 downwards.
TTGTACTCGCGAAGATGATCAGAATAAAGTGATCGCTCAACGTTATTCTGATTGTGTTCCGAGTGAGGTGCCCTGTTCCTGTGCTGCTCGTCCTGGTCCCTCCGGTCTCGTCTCCGTCCGTCCTGGTCTCCCCGGTCCCGTTGCTCCCAGCCCCGCTCCTGTCCGTGTCCAAGCGATCAGGTACAAGTCGTTGGAGCAGTCCGTCCTCGACACACAGTCTAGCCCCGACCCCCTGACTGTGTTCCAAGTCCTCGTCCTTCCTGCCACCGATCCGGATCCGACGCCCCTCTCGACGTCGATCCCCGAGGAGTACAAGTCGTTTGGCTCAGTCTTCTCGAAGCAGGAAGCCGATTCGTTGCCCCCGCACCGGACGTACGACTGCCCGATCGACCTGGAGCCCGGCAAGACCCCCAAGTTCGGACCGCTCTACTCCCTGTCAGAGCCCGAACTCAAGGCCCTTCGTGAATACCTCGACGACAACCTCGTCAAAGGGTTCATCCGTCCTTCGTCCTCTCCCGCCGGTTCTCCGATCCTTTTCGTCAAGAAGAAGGACGGCTCTCTGCGTCTCTGCGTGGACTATCGCGCATTGAACACGATCACGGTCAAGAATCGTTACCCCTTACCGTTGATCAATGAGATGCTGGACCGAGTCCGGGACGCGAAGGTGTTCACGAAGCTGGACCTCCGCGGGGCCTACAACCTGCTGCGTATCCGCGCAGGCGACGAGTGGAAGACGGCCTTTCGCACTCGTTACGGCCAGTTCGAGTACTTGGTGATGCCCTTTGGACTCACCAATGCTCCGGCCACCTTCCAGCACTTCATCAACGATGTCCTTCGTGATGAACTGGACAACTTTGCGATTGCCTACCTTGACGACATTTTGATTTACAGCGCTGACCCCACTCAGCATGCAAATCACGTCAAGCAGGTCCTGGCCAAGCTCCAGGCTGCAAAGTTGTACTGCAAGCTGGAGAAGTGCGAGTTCTCCAAGGACAAGGTCTCATTCCTCGGCTACGTCATCTCGCCCAAGGGTATCGAGATGGAACGAGCAAAGCTCTCCGCCATTGTCGACTGGCCCGTCCCCCGCAATGTCTCCGACCTTCGCTCCTTCATTGGGTTCTCGAACTTTTACCGTCGCTTCATTGACGGATATGCCAAGATCGCCGGTCCGCTCACGCTCCTGTTCAAGAAGTCCCAGGTCTTCCGCTGGTCCCCCGACGCCCACAAGGCTTTCCAGTCCCTCAAGGAAGCCTTCGTCTCCGAGCCCGTCCTTGCGCACCCCGACCCATCCAAGCCCTTTGTCGTGGAGTCTGATGCCTCAGACTTTGCGATCGGATGCGTCCTGTCCCAGCGCGGCTCCGATGGCCACCTGCACCCGTGCTCCTTCCACTCCCGCACGCTCATGGATGCTGAACGCAACTACAGCATCTATGAGAAGGAGCTCTTGGCCATCAAGGAGGCTTTCGAGGTCTGGCGACACTACCTCGAAGGTGCCCAACACCCAGTCCAAGTCCTTACCGACCACAAGAACTTGGAATACCTGGCGTCGGCCCGCATCCTCAACCAGCGACACGCCCGGTGGTCGCAGTTCCTGTCTCGGTTCGACCTCCGGATCCAGTACCTCCCCGGTCCAAAGAACGGCAAGGCCGACGCTCTCTCCCGCCGCCCGGACTACGTCCCTCCGTCCGCACCTGTGTCCAAGGAGCCTCCCCCGTTGCTGCCACCTTCGTCGTTCGCCTGTGCCGTCCGTCGCTCCTCGGATGCAAGTTCCACTCGCCCTGTGGACTTGCTCAAGCTCATTGCCGAGGAGCAACCCAAGGACCCGTCCCTGGACCAGCTCCGCAACGATCCCAAGTATGTCCTGAAGGATGGTCTCCTCACCTTCATGGACAAGATCGTTGTGCCCGAGTCGTGTCGAGTCCCCGTCCTCAAGTCATGCCACGATCCTGTCGCTGTTGGACATCCTGGCATTCGGCGGACTCGGGCACTGATCTCGAGGCAGTTCTGGTGGCCCTCAATCCGCAAGGATGTCCAGGCTTATGTCTCGACGTGCGACACTTGTGCACGCTCGAAAGTCCCTCGACATAAGCCGTTTGGATACTTGCAGCCCCTCCCGACGGCATCGCGACCCTGGTCTCTGGTGACGATGGACTTTATCACCGACCTCCCCGAGTCCAACGGCAAGACTTGCATCTTTGTCGTCGTCGATAGCCTGACCAAGATGGCCCACTTCCTTCCCTGTCGGTCCCTCCCAAGTGCCGAGGAAACAGCGTCGCTGTTCCTCGACAACATCTTCCGTCTCCACGGTCTCCCGGACAACATCGTCTCGGACCGAGGAAGCCAGTTCACCTCGCGGTTCTGGCAGGCCCTGTGCTCAGAACTCGGCATCAAGACCAGTCTGTCCACGGCGTTCCACCCCCAAACCGATGGACAGACTGAGCGGGTCAACCAAGTCATCAACCAGCATCTCCGCTGCTACACCTCGTACCAGCAGGATGACTGGGCGATGCTGCTCCCGCTCGCCGAGTTCTCATACAACAACCTCGAGCACACCTCGACCAAGGCCTCCCCGTTCCTGGCGACTTACGGCTTCAACCCTCGATTCGAGTCTCCGGTCCTTCCTTCCAGCCTCGATGTCCCCTCCGCGACCGACCGAGTCGAACACCTTCAGCACAACTTGGCGTTGCTGAAGGAGAACCTCGAGAAGGCCAAGGCGGACTACAAGCGCTTTGCGGATGCCCACAAGTCCGACGCTCCCAAGTTCGCTCCTGGCGATCAAGTCTGGGTCCTAACACGCAACATCAAGACCACCCGTCCAAGCAAGAAGTTGGACTACCAGCGCATCGGACCCTACAAGATCGTCGAAGCCATCGGTTCCCTCGCCTTCCGCCTCGACCTTCCCAAGGATCTCAAGATCCATCCGGTGTTCCATGTCTCCCTCCTTGAGCCCCACAAGTCGAACACCCTCCCCGGCCGCATCCAAGACCCTCCTCCGCCAGTCCGCGTCGACGACCACTTGGAGTATGAAGTCCAGGAGATCCTCGACTCCAAGCTGGTCCGCGGTAAGTTGAGCTATTTCGTTGATTGGAAGGGCTACTCGACTGATCATCGCAGCTGGGAGCCCGCCAACTACGTTAACGCTCCCGACAAGATAGCCGACTTCCACCGCCGGTACCCCGACAAGCCTGGACTTATTGTTCGCAGGAGTGGCCGTAGTTTGGGGAGGGGATGATGTGATGATCATGCACGTTGGGAACACGTGTGGACTGCTGCGCGTGATGCACCGTGAGTCATGTTTGTTTGTCTTGGCGTGTATTCCCTGATTGGCTGGCGCCGATGACTCTTACTTCGCCTCCGACTGCGCTGTGCTTCGCCCCTCTCTCTAGCAGCTCCGCCTCCCTCGCACCCCCATCTCGTCCCTCGTTTGTCGCTCCACCCCTCTCGCCCACTTTCGCCCTTCGGTTTCCCTCTTGGCTATAAAGCCCCTCCTTTCTTGCACCCATTTTGTATCTGCAGTTCGAACAACACTTGTTGTTATCTGATAAGTCGTAATATAGCTTATCGTTGTTCGCCAAGCACCTGGTCGTCCAGTGTCGTTGCTTGTCGTGGTCCTCACAGGGGTGGGTTTTTGCGTTGTCTCTGTGTTCGCTACAGGCTTGTGGGTTTCCTCCAGTGGTATGGCGAGACTGGGCTCATTGTGTGTCCAGGTAGGCAGCCCTGGTGGTGTGTGTGTGTGGTAGGAATCTCGGCGGAATCTTTCTCATATGAAAAGGAATCTTTTCGGAATCTTTTATTATGTGTTTCATATCAAATCGGAATCCTCAGGGTAAAGTCCTCCCCGGGGAGCCAAATACAAAATGACAAAATGACAAAATGACAAAACGATGTCGTGGCCAATGCGTTATGGTGGGGTTGGGTGGGTTTTGTCGTTTTGTCGTTTTGTTTTTGCCCTCCCAAGGCTCGACTTTTGGTCGATAGATTCCGATTTATTATGAAAATACACTATAAAAGATTCCTAAAAGATTCCTATTCATATATAAAAAGATTCCGAGGACATTCCGTTCGCGTGTGTTGGAGGGCGGCCATGGTCTGGGATGCCATGTCAAGCTGACGGCTGGAAGGGATATGATAATACCCGTGTACCCGGAATGGTGCGCTGGGGGCGAGACCATAGGGTTCGCACCCGCGACCCCGACACCCCAACGAAGCGGGTCAAGTCCCGCGGCTGGAACGAGCCTGGTGCATCGGGTGTATGCGTGTGTGTGTCTTGTGTAACCCCAAACGGCAGTAAGCAAATCGCCACCATAGGGAGCGTGGGCGGCCCACAAGCCAACACACACGCCATGTACTGCCACACAGCCGAGTGACACAAACGCGCTTAGCCGACCAATGATATGCAGAGGCTGTTCACTCAGGCGAGATAATGCTGAAATGCATTGTTTGTGTAGTCTGGGTGCTTTGGGGTGTCTATGATGGGATTCCCCAAGCCCCCAGCACCTATGGCCCAGACCATGGCCGCACTCCAACACACGCGAACGGAATCTCCTCGGAATCTTTTTATATATGAATAGGAATCTTTTAGGAATCTTTTATAGTGTATTTTCATAATAAATCGGAATCTATCGACCAAAAGTCGAGCCTTGGGAGGGCAAAAACAAAACGACAAAACGACAAAACCCACCCAACCCCACCATAACGCATTGGCCACGACATCGTTTTGTCATTTTGTCATTTTGTCATTTTGTATTTGGCTCCCCGGGGAGGACTTTACCCTGAGGATTCCGATTTGATATAAAACACACTATTAAAGATTCCGGGGAGATTCCGCCGCACACCATAATTCAGCCACCAACATTCCGCCGAGATTCCTACCGCCCACCTGGCACTCCATGGCCACTCCATAAAGATCCTCACGAAAATCCCACACAGATCCTCAAGTTCCTCACGTCTCCATGACGATGGAGTGCCGGGATCAAGCGTCTACTCACCGTAACCAACGGGGTTGTCGTTATCGTCGTCGACCGGGCTGCGGGCTGCAAGCAAAGAAATGGGTGAGATCGGGGGAGTTGCGATCGGCTCAGAGGGGTGGCTGGAGTGGTGGGAATGCATCGTACCTGTCAGCATCCTGGGCAGAGGAGGAGGGCTCCGTTCTTCGAGATGAGGAGGAAACGCTCTTGCCCTGCCGGACCGGGCGTATTTGAGGGAAGGCGAGTCAATCCTGGCATCGGGGAGGAGGGAGTACGCAGGACGGAGGAGGGAGGGCGGAGGATGGCGGAGATCTGGACATCGGACGGGGCGGAGGTTTGCGAGATGGCCGTGCTGGCCTCTCGTTGTCCGGCCTCGACCGGGATGGATGGCAGGGTCATGTGATCACGGCGTTCCTGGGGTGTGAATGGTCGATTGCCGCCAGATCTGTGGTCACGTGGATGATTCACGTGGTCTCGCGCCCCAGCGCAAAAATCGCGCATCCACCTGGGCCATAGGTGCTGGCGTCGTTGGGATCTTGGGCGACGCGCAGTCGTCTGGATCGTAGGCATTCTGGTCCGGTCATAGGTACTGCGTGGTTGGGGTGGTTTGGGTGGGTTGTTCTTGCGCTTCATCGCTGAAACGCGATCTGCGTCAGGATGGGCCAAACAAAGATCGCGTACCAGAGTTAGAGTGCAACAATGTCCAACGAGTTGACCGAGGTGTTCGTGGGCCTGAGCAGCGATATTCTGGATGATGGTGTCGTGCTCTTCCCAAATGACAGCATCTTGAACATCTCCATCAAGATGGCTGCCCTGGGCTCGCTTCCATCGATCACCCACATCCTCCGAGGCCTGGTTCCACACCAAGTTCTTCACGCCGAGCCCCATGCAACCAAGACCCACAAGATCTGGTTCTTTGATGGGCTCCTCTGGAAGCATGTGGATCTGGACTACGCCCTGACCAAGCTTCTCACTGATCCCCAGGGCGCCTTCCAGGGGTGGGTCGAAGTGGTTCGAGCAAGGTATGCCAGCTCGAACAAGCTCAAACATGCCAAGGAAGTGGTCAAGGAGATCAAGCACACTCTGGGAAGCATCCCAGACATCATCAAAGACAGGTACAGATTCGCCCTGGCGTTCCAGCACGAAAAGTACAACATCGAGACCTTTGCCATCACCCACGCCAATGCATCGACCAACACCATCCTCTTCGCCAATGGGATTGTGCTGGAGCTGCCTGGCCTCAAGGCTCGTCGGGTCAATGCTGGTGACTGCTTCACCCACTCGCTTCCAGTCTCGTACGTGGTTGACGACTTTTATTGTGGCGTCGATGGCAAAGTCTACAAGCTGGAGGAGATAATTCGCTCGATGCTGGGCAAGAGCAGTGATAGAGAGTACCACCTGCTCTTGCGTTTCCTGGCAACATGCCTCACCGCCAAATCTCGTACGTCCGAGTCAGCTCTCTTCTTGGTGGGGAACGACCAAAATCATGGCAAGCGCCTGCTCCTGCGTCTGATCCAGCATGCATTGGGCTCGCGCATCCTGAGCGTCCCAGGCAATAGGCTGGTCTCGCGGATCAACCCTCCCAGCGGTGCCCATGTCAAGGAGCTTGTGACCGAGGCCCTGGACGCTGGTGCCACCTGCATTCTGGGCGAAGGACTCAAGAGCTCGCAATTCATCGTCAAGACCAGCCACATCCCCACTCTCACATCGGTCACCTCAATCCAACTCGACCACCGAGCCATGGGGGATGTGCCTTTCGACATGGGGCGAATCAAGACGATCGTCAGTGTCGACTCGTGGCCCGGCTCGTTTCGCCTCGTGGGGGATGAGGTCTGCGCCAAGGAGAGCATCGTGATCAATCTGGCACAAAACATCACTGTCGATCCAGTGACCATGGCATGTGTGGAAGATGGTGGGTTCGACCAAGCTGTGATTGCACTCATGTTGCGTTACCTTGCTCCTGGCAGGGAGATGCCCGCCTGGATCTCCAAGGACTGAGTGCCAGGCCCTTCATGTCCTGCTTCGTGCGATTCGCTCGCGTGTGTTGGTCTTGCGTTTCGTACCAAACACTGCATCTTCGTCGTCCAGCCCAAAGGCACCACCATAGTCAATAAAGATTTCTTCTCCATTATGAATGTCCCGGAGTGCCTTCAGCACCACCCCGACTCCCCTGTCCTGGGCGAGCTTTGCGTTGACATCGTTGCCGTCTTCCGAGTGGTTGGCGAGCGTTCCGACTCCTCTCCGGCATGCACCATCTTCATAGCGTCCCGCGTTGAGCCCGATTCGGCGTTCAACGAGGTATGGGGCGTTGGTGTTTCCGTACCGGGAACGTCTTTCTTGGCCAGGGATGGGCTGCCCATCGTACTCGATGATCACTTGACCTCTCTTGAACAGGACTGCATTCTCGAGCCTTTCGCGCTCATCGTCATCGTAGACGCTCGCGGGCACATGCTTGTATGCGAACAGCCCCTTTCCTGCGCCTGGGATGGTGGAGTCGTCGATGCGCAGGTTTTTCACCGTCGCCAGATGGGAGTAGCAATACTTGACCCCAATGCAGGTCGTGCGTGTGCAGCGTCGACCATCGATCTTGGTGGCCACACAGCGTTCACACCGCATCCGGCATTCCCATGAGTCGACATCGTCGCTCTCGTAGTCAAAGTAATAGGACGTCTTTGGTGGCATTCCAGTCGATCGCGTTGACTTGGGTGCTTGATCTCTGGCCCTGATTTTTTGCGTGTGTGGCGATGCCCTGGGTTTGGTTGGTTCGATCCGGCGAAACCGTCTCATCGTGGTTCGAATCGGATCCAGCCTGATCACGTGGAGACACACAAGGATTCGACCTGTCATCCATCCTTCAAGGCGTCTCGGCACAAGGACACCCAAACCACAGCACATCCATGTCCCAACACACAGTGTACATGGATCAATGCATTTCTTTATTCAGTGAAGTCGTCGTCAGAGTCAGAAGTCAAGTCAAACGTCACACCATTGAGCTCGGGTGGAACAGTGAACACAGCAGGAAGCACAACAACATCATCCTCGGCATCCGAAGCGGTGCTGATGTCGTCCACAAGTTCGTCTTCAGAGTCAATGTCGTCGCGCCACTCAATTTCATCTTCGAAAAAATCATGGCACCGGGCATTTTTGAAGACATCCCTGCTTTCCTTGGCACTGAGAGGCTTGAATTGAGGGTGATCCACCAAGGCTTCTCTCTTGCGCGCGAGCAGGTCCACGACGTCTTCGGGGATGGAGATGGGAAATGGGGGGTTGGTGACGTGTTTCGAATGAAACTTGCAAACGGATGCCCAATGGGCGGGATGCTGAGTCGTTTGGGCGTTGAAGAGCAGCCTCCAAAACTTCATTTGCGTCCTGTCACAATCAAACGACTTGTAGGTTGTGGCAAGGAGAGCGGTGGCGAATGGGTATCCGGCGACACTGGCAATCTTGAGGAGGGGGCGCACTGGAGTGTCATCGCTTGGGTGAATCGACATGTCACAAATCCGATTCAAATGCCCAATGCCCAAGAGGTAGATCGCGACAACGTCCCCGAGCTTGGCGGCCTTTTCGACGGCTTCGAAGTATGTCTTGATTTTGGATTGAGTCAGCTTGATCGTACCGTTGGAATTGATGACTCGGGTCATCATCAGGCGAGCAAAAACGGTCGCGGCGGTTGCTTGCTCGGCCTTTGTGTATGTTGTGGTGTCTTCGGGTGCGTCCATGATCTTCAAGAGCCATCGGTCGTCGAAACAGCTCGGGGACGGAGACGGATAGATCTGGTAGAGACGTCGTACTTCCTCGTCCAAAATCGTCGTTTGGACATCGAAACAGCCATTCTTGTTGACGAGGTAGTCTTCGTGGCTGTGGTAGATTTCCAACCCGGTGAAGCCGATCCAAAGGCGGTATTGAACCAACTTGGAGCCGCGGATGAGGGCTTCAAAGGTCTTGCAGGTTTGCTTGAGGCGGAGTATGGTGGGGATGTCCAGGAGCCAGAGGAAGGCTTCATTGGCCACGACGATTTCAGCTTGGGTCATAGGATTGACTCGGCGGATGGTGGCGACCTGGGTGACATGATCCGAGACGGGCTTGACCGTGGGGTACAAAACCGGAGAGGGCGGGGCATCATCGTGCTCGCGGACACATTGGCGCTTGGACGGAGACATGGTAGACTCGACGGGGGATGTACTGGTGCGCTTCATGGTGAATGTAGAGTGTAGTAAAAGTAGAGTGTAGTGTGTAAGTCGTAGGAAAGCACTGGAGAGGGTGGGTGCGGTGAGGTGCGGTTGCGTCGGAGACGGAGGGAACGGGTGTCCTTTTATCATCGGGGGGTGCGTCCGCTGCCTGCGTGCGCATGGGACATGTCGATTGGCTGGGGTTTGTTTCAAAATCGATAGCAAGGCATTCTCCTTGATGGGCGCCCCAGCGAGGATCGTATGATGCGAAAAAAAGATAGGCTTTGACATCCTGAATGCCAATCACCTTCATTTGATCCGTTTGGTGTGGTCAGCATGATGCATGCGACTCCTTCGAGTGTCCCGTTCTTGTCTCCCATCACACCACTCGGGAGGATGCGGCGCAGCATGATTTTCTGCGGATCTTGTTCTCTGGCGACGACAAACACATACCATGCCGTTTGGGGTAGTCCGCATGACGCATGCGGCTCCTTCGAGTGTCCCTGGCTTGTCGTCCAATGCACCACTCGAGAGGGTACTTGCTTTTTTTCCTTGCCGTTGGGTTTTTTCTCCTTGATGTGATTTGATTTGGGTGGAGACCACATACTCCGAGGCGCACGGAGGGTATCTGGCTGGCCGATGATAAATAGGCCATCGTCTCCCGCATCGAAGTTCTCATCCCCACCAGTCTCTACTCGACTACGACCTACCTCTCTACAAGCGACTACGCTCTACGACTTACTCCAGGTTCGTGCTCTCCCACGCACACTGTAGGATGCTGACATGATCCCAGTCACTGACACACCCACTTTCTATTCAGATACAGACATGTCTACTCCTTCCGCCTCTTCCGCTGTCCCTCTGCGCTCCCTCCGTTGCGCTGAAGTCCTCGAAGATGGCACTCGCTGCCCCGGCCGCGCTGTCCAGACCGGCCTCAAATGCAACGTGCATTGTACCAAGCCTGGCTACAACCATCGATGCCCCTATGCCACCGGCATGTCGGGTTACACTCTGCAGTGCTCCAAGTCCTGCATGGAGGGCTTTGACGGGTGCTTCCATCACCGCCGCTTCCCCGAAGCGGACTATGTGGGTCGCTGCACCCACATGACCAAGAAGTCCGACTTGAAGATCCGCTGTTCGTGCAAGTCGCTTCATGGTCGCAATGTTTGTGAGTGGCACGACCGGTATCCCACGCGCTCCTATCTGGAGGTGATGCAGGTGGATCGCAAGCCCGCCGCATTCGACGAGTCCGACTCGGACAACGAGCCCGGACCATCGACTCCTCGTCGCACCCATATGAAGCGCACTACCCGCGCCCCCGAGGCCTTTTGGGATGCCGAGGATCACGACGAACCTGCTTTTGTCTCCCCCGAGCAGAAGGCCGCCGATGCCAAGAAGGCCGAGGAACTCGCCAGGATCGTGAGTGCACTCATGTCTGTCTCGGACAGAGGCGAGGCCATCGATACGGATGCCGTCAGCAAGGTGAGCCTCGGACCCGCAGCACCCAGTCCTGTCTTTCTCGCTCTCAATCGCGTCAATGTTCTCAACTGGCTTCTCTGCACCCCAAAGATCATTGCTGGCGTCATGAGTGAACGCTCCCCCAGAGAGCGTCACTCCTTCACTCCCGCACCCAAGGCCTCCAAGGGCACCAAGGTCAAGGCTGAGCGTGGCTGAATGAGTGGTGTATTGTTTTGTTTGTCGACACAGTCATGAATACATTCGCGCTGCGCCACTCGTCGACAATGGACATGGGTCATGGTGGTGTTTGGCGACCAGGACGGGGGGATGATCTCCATGGTTTCAAAACCGTTACTGCGAAATCGCAGGCATGTCCACTCACACTGATGCTCAACACAAGCGACTCACATTCTACACCCGGGCCACATACACTGCCACACACAGCCTCGGGCATGGTGCGATTGCAGCGCTGCTTCGCCACACCAGGGAACCAAGTCCCTGGACGACAGGGACGATTTGGCGGCATACTCCACTACTGCGCTGTCCGGGGCCACACAAAAGTCTTGCACATCCCCAGTTCCCTCAGGCATTCCCTTGCCCTCGCATCCCGCAGTGCACCCGAACCAATGCCAGCCCCTCTCAGCCAGACCGTTCGTCCCGTCTTCCAGACCTTCGATTCCGCCGGTGTCGATGCGGTCCAGCAGCTCTTTCCGTTCCACCAAGTCGAGCATCTCGATGTCTCCGGTCTTGTGATCGTTCGCTCTGCCTGTGTGAGCACCACTGATCTGGCCAAGTTCGCTCAGCGCCTCTCCGATCACTTTGTCGTCCGCGTGTGTGTCCCGCTCCAGGCCGATCTCGATGGCGAGTTCCCGATCGCCCTTGGGTCGTCCACTCGATCGAGGAGCGCAACGGACCTCGAGTTTGTCGAGTTTGCCCGTCCCGGCGACACCTTCAACTTTCCCGAGTACAAACGCAGCAACAGCGAGCTCCCCCAGACCCATGGGGCACCCTTCATTCCTGGCAGGCTGACCCACCACATTCCCGAGCCCGGTCTCGACCGCTTCCATCGCCAGTACCTCGCCAAGTACTTGCAGGGCTACCGTGTCTCCATGATCGAGCGCACCAGCGCTCTCTTCAATTTCTTCATGGATCTCGATGGCAGCCAGCTTGCATCCCAGCATGCCGATGGTGCCCATGGTCTCTACAAGGCCATGTATGACCATGTCAGCAGCACCATCAACGACGCCCCCATCGTCACCATGCGCACCACCCACGATGGCTCGAAGATCGCGGGCTGCCATTTCCATTGGCCCAATCTGCAGATCACTCCCGACAATGCCAAGCACGTGATCGATCGCCTCAAGGCTGGTGCTCCTTCCTCTGTCCCCGACACCTTCTTTGACTCGAGCGTCTATCGTTCGGGTCTGCGTATGTTGCATTCCTGGAAGCAGCGCAAGGAGTCCGACACCAGCTTCAACGAGCATTACCACATTGCCCAATGGGACTACGCTGATCACCAATGGGTCAGACGTCCCGGTGCCGCCTTCACCGTTGCCGACCTCAACGCATTCTCCATCCGTCTCGGAACCGATGGCAGCGACTCTGTCCCTGTCGATCTCGCTGGTGACGGCGATGATATCAGTGTCGACGGCGACTGCGCATCCAGCGCACCCGTCGATATCCCAGCCGACCTTCACGGCGATCTGGTCGAGTTCGTCTTCGACAACTTTGATGTGCAGGAGCGCGACCAGATCAGAGTCGATGCGGCCAAGATCTACCGCAACCCGGTCAACCCCTTCCTGTATATCCCCCTTTCTCATCGCCTCTGCTTCTTCAAGCTCGATCAGCACAAGCGCTCCAGTAACACGCAGTACATCCGCTTCGATGCCGAGGGTGCTGCTCGCATGTGCTGGGATGTCGACTCGTGCAAGGGGAAGCGCTACAAGCCCGTCAAGCTCACCAAGGTCCCCAAGGTGCTTCGTGATTTTTTGAAATCACAGCTGAGCCAGAAGAATCTGAAGCGCAAGTTCAGTGCAGCCACCGCATCCGAGACTTCGACTCTGGCAAAAAAAGTCGTCGCCCCCCTTCAGACATCGTCCTCGGTTCCTGTGTATATGGAGGATGTCGTTGTCATTGATCATTCGTTGCTGACCGCAGCAGGCGACAAACTCAAGCCCATCTTCCAGGGATTCGTCGGTGCCCATTTCCAAACCATCCGCGACATTCGCTTCCAGCACTCATCTCTGCTTTTCAATGCATCCTTTGGTGCATGCCCCGACCAGGATTGCCGCGAGCCCTTTGCCTCCCCCAAAGTTGCCGGGGTCAAGTACTCGGATGGATCCGTCACCATTCGTTCTTTCGATGATGGGGATGGTGTCGCTGCATGCCACTCCCCCGTCGCAGTCGCTCTCAAACCCGAACACAGAACCACCGTTGATGCCTGGATCCGGGCATCCATCAACGAAGACGACCAGCTCTCTGGAATCGTGCAGAGAGTCGCATCTCATGAGGTGATCGCTGAAGAAATCATCACCCTGATCGACGAGAACTTTGGCAAGCCCCGCGAGACCATTCACAACCCCCGTCTCTCGCCTTCCGGTGCCCACGCTGATATTTCGTCCTCCTGTCGTCACTGCGGTGGTACCACCCGGGCTGATATCGAGGGTGGTGGAATCTCGGGTGTATATGCGCTCGCCCTCATCCGTGAACAATGCGAGACTTGCCAGAAATTCAATCCTCCCTACCCTATCGTGGCTCAGAGCAAGAACATGATGCTCGGGGCTGCTCTCGACAAAGTCCGCCAGAGGTTCCCCGACCGCACCGCCTTTGCCGGGATGGGGTTCAGCCTTCAGCTCCAGAACAACGGGTTGGTCAACTTCAACAACATCACCATCACTTCGCCTGCCGACGACGATGGTATCGACCTCAGAATTGGTGAGCGATATCTCAGTGACGATCTTGTCGTGTTCACCGACGCGAATATCAACGCTGCCTTCATCCAGGCCCTGGGATGCAAGCCAAAGTACGTGGCCGAGTTCTTGTACTCGATCATGAGCGACGACATCTACGTTCGCGATTGCAAGAGCCCAGAGGCCTTCACGTTCGCCTTTCCCAAATGGCGCTCCAACACGATCGAGATCTTCATCCTCAATGTCACGCCCGACAGGAATAGCGTCTTCAATAAGGCCTTCATGAGGGCCATTGACTTTTACGAGAATTCCCCCCACCTGGAGCACGCCCCGTTTATGGCCACAAAGCTCCAAAAGTACATCAACAAAGTGGGGGACGGTGTGCAAAACACCCCGCTCCAGCGCATGATCGCCAGCCTCTTCAGTCAAAAGTTCGATGAATTCTGGGACAAGCTCGATCACTCCACTACCACTGTACTCTTCGAGGATGGCACGATCCTCGACCTGATCAGCGGTGCTACTCACAAGGCTACCAAGCACGACATGTTCTCCACCAGTCTCAAGCTTCCATACAACGCAGCCGCTATCCACAATGCAGAGAAGAAACAGGAAGTGTACAAATACCTCCTTGACCTGCAAAACCAGGATGCTGATGTCGTCGAGTATCTCCTGCTCTACTTCTCGCTTTGCCTGTCCTGCGCCAAAAACGGAGAGATGGCTCTGTTTGTCATTGGTGATGGAGAGAATGGCAAGAGTCTGCTCCTGGAGCTGCTTCAGAATACCTTTGGCCGCGAGTTCTGCTGCGCATTCAATGCAGACATCCTGACCGAGAAGCCCAAGAGCACCAACGAAGTGACACACCAGTTCATTGGGCTGCTGAGGGCTCGCTGTGCAATCGCCAACGAGATCCAGGACGGCGAGACGCTGCAAGAGAAGGTCCTGAAGCAAATCACCAGCAATGACGTCCTCCAGATTCGAGAAATGTATCATCACTCAGCATCATGGGTGCCTCGCTTCAAAGCCATCATCTCTCTCAATAGCTTCCCTCAGATCTCTGGGGCAACCAGGAGCGGTGGCGGTGCTCACGGTACACTGCGTCGTATCGTCGTCGTTGAGTTCCCCATGAAGATCGTCAAGAAGAATCCAGAGGTCGATCAAATCTTCCCATTTGAACTCCCGGTGGACCCCGAGATCGTCAACAAAGTCAACTCCACTGCCTGGCGCTACGCACTCCTCGGCCTCCTCATCGAACGATTCCCCAAGGCGTCCGACCCACGCAACAAGCTCTCGAGCCCTTCTTCATGGCCTCTCGCCATCACATTGGCCACCGAGCACTACACCCAGAGCCTGGATATCGTCAAGGTGTTCCTGGAGAGCCAGTACGAAATCGACATCACGGGAAGAAAGGGCATGATCGAAAAAACCATTCTGTATCGCCACTTCGTTGCATGGGTTCACTCAAAGTTCGCCGAGCTCTATCCCAAGGTCGCTGACAAGATTGCACTGAAGCACATCGACAATCTCGCATCCAGATCGCAATCGATTGCAGAGCACAAGGAATTGGGGAAGATATGTGCACCCTTCTTCAGCACGTCTACCTTCTTCCGCCCTTTCGACAAGTTCAATGCCAAGTCCAAAACCAAGGCGTACATCGAAGGACTCGTTCCTCGCAAGGTGGATCAACAGGCCGATATTCCGATGGAGTGAGATGTGCACCCCATGCACACATCGGTGGAAACGGGTGAGGAAATCCCGATGGAGTGGGGTGTTTGCTGGGCGAAGAACTTTTCCTCTCCATGATCTCAGTGTGGCCATTTTTCTCGGTGGAAACGGGTGAGAGGGTGGTGAACGATGGAGTGCCGGTCGTTCCCCGGACCTTTGTCCCAACAAAACGCAAATGCAAATTTTTCAATTTTTTCAAATTCACTTTTTTTTTCAAAATGGTCTGAAATCTTGAATTTGTTAGTGTTCTCACCCGTTTTCACCGATACCCTCTCCATGAAAAAAAGGGGGGCTTCCCGTCTCCACCGAGACATTTTGGCACTCGACGAGATCACTCCATACATTCATGAAATCAAAAGAACTGAATATACATTTCCTCTCCATAACCAAACAAAAATATCATCATGGAGTGGGGCATGTGTGCCGTGGCAATGAGTGATGGAGTGGTGGCATGGTGAGGCCGGGATTCTCGGTGGAGACCGGTAGTGGCACTTGCACACTCCATGCCGAGCATGTGCGCTGGATCCGCCTGGTTTTTTGTCTCGGCCCTGTCTCAGTGTTCTCATCATGCACACAACGATCGACTTGCATATTGTGCTTGCTGATGGTGTCGTTGTCCACCCCACCCCCAACGTGAACGACATGATCAAGTCCGTCGTGTTGGGCTACGACCCCCTTTCGATTCCGCGTATGCTCATGAAGATCGAGTCGGAGCCTGTGATCTACGAGCCCCACCGTGACCAGCGCGATGGAAAGCTCTGGTACTTTTGCGATGGTCTCTGGAAGAAGGCTCCACACAAAGAGGCGTTCGTGGCACTCCTTACCGATCCAAAGGGGGGCTTCCAGCGTTTCGCTCGCTTGCTCCTGGAGCAGTACCGCCGTCGCCTGGGTACCCTGGCTCATGCACCCGATGCATGCAAGGCCACCTCCAAATCCATCGAATCGGTGCACGCTCTGGCTGGACACTGTGTTACATGGCTGAAGGGCTGCATGCACGACACCGACGTCGCTGACTGGTTCGACAAACACCACGAGCGTGCGTCGACGGTGGCACTCTTCAAAAACAAAGCGACACTGGATCTCACCAACTTGGTGTCCAGATATCCAAAGCCCAGTGATGGCTTTTGTGTCACGTTGCCATACGACTTTTCCCACGACCTCGTGCTCTCCAGTCGCACCGATCTCGATGTGATGGAGTTCCTCTCGACCATCATGAACAACGACACCGAGACGGTGGAGTACCTTCTCGATTTCCTCTCCCTGTGCATCAATTTCATCGACAAGCCAGACAAGTTCGTTCTCTTCATCGCCGGCCACGAAAAGACCAGCGGCAAGCACCTGCTCTTGCGTCTCATCAAGAACGCACTGGGGGACATGGCGATGTCCTTCCCGGGTGAGCTGCTGCGCCACACGAAGCAGACCGGAAGCGAGGACGTCACCCCACTCTTCAATGGGATTGCGAAATCACACGCCGCACTGGCCATCGGCGTGGGCTTCAAGAGCAAATGGACGATCGGAGAGGGTACCCTTCTCAAGCTGGCCACGTGCGATCGCATTTGTCGACGCGAACCCCTAAGGCCCATTGTCGAGATGCGCATGGAAAAGTACAAGACCATTGTGTCCGTCGACGGTGATGGCCCATTGACCATTGATGTCACTGGCGACATGGTCACGGCGTATCGAAGGGTCGCTGTCATTCATTTGGATCGTGTGGTCGTCCCGGAAATGCAGGTGGCAGAGCCTGGCACCAACCAGATCTACCTGCCCGACGACATCGGGGAGAGTGTCGACAGCAGCGATTGGGGGATGGCGCTGCTCGGGATGCTCATCAGACGTTTGAGAGTCATCACGAAAACCCCCAGGGCTTTCTCCACCGATGCAGGCTGCTGCGCAATGGGTGTGCAGCGAGCGACCATGAAGCTCCTGCCTCAGTACAACCCACCATTCCCCGGAACCTGGGGTCACTTGCACGAGGTCGCGAAGAGCGTGAGAGTACCAAAGACACAGCCAAAGTCGAAGCCAAAGACAACCAAGAGAAAGTGAGAGTCGTGGGGTGATGCCATCCTGTGGGGTGTCCATTGGAATATGGAGTGCGCAAGTGCCACTACCGGTCTCCACCGGTCACCGTGCCCCCTCCATGACACCACTCCATCACTCATTGCCACGGCACACATGCCCCACACCATGATGATATTTTTGTTTGGTTATGGAGAGGAAATGTATATTCAGTTCTTTTGATTTCATGAATGTATGGAGTGATCTCGTCGAGTGCCAAAATGTCTCGGTGGAGACGGGAAGCCCCCCTTTTTTTCATGGAGAGGGTATCGGTGAAAACGGGTGAGAACACTAACAAATTCAAGATTTCAGACCATTTTGAAAAAAAAAGTGAATTTGAAAAAATTGAAAAATTTGCATTTGCGTTTTGTTGGGACAAAGGTCCGGGGAACGACCGGCACTCCATCGTTCACCACCCTCTCACCCGTTTCCACCGAGAAAAATGGCCACACTGAGATCATGGAGAGGAAAAGTTCTTCGCCCAGCAAACACCCCACTCCATCGGGATGTCCTCACCCGTTTCCACCGACCTCAACCGGTCATTTCTACCACTCCATGATTCGTGAGTTGTACGCTCTCGTGCATTAGATTTCCAGATTCATGGAGTGGGTGTGTCGGGGTTGTGCATTAGAATTCTGCATGGAGTGAGTGGTATTTGTGTCTTCATTTGTTCTCAAGAAGTGATGTTATCGAGTGAGGGTGTGGTTGTGTCGGTGCTGTGTATTAGAGTGGATCAGCTGTGCATCAGGTATGGAGCGGGTTGTACACGTACTGGCTGGCATTGCACTGGCTGCCTCATATTCCGCAGACTCGTCGCTGGGTGTGAGTGATCTGCTCTCGACACACCTTCCATGGGGCTCTGCTGGCTGGGGCGACTTGCCCCGAGTCTCTCGAGGCTTGCTGATGATGCCATCCCGCACTTTTCCGATTTTTTTTCCATCAAATACTTCAGCACAGTGCCGAGCAGCGATCATGCCCAAGAGACATTCATCCTCCAAACGCCGCCCGGGTGGGGCTTCAACGAATGAGGACGGATGGCCCGACTACGCATGTCAGATCCTCTTCGAGGACGGTACCTTCTGTGACGAAGATGCGATTCACGGGGCGTCCTTTTGCAGCGATCATCTGAAGAGCGTTTTGCATTTGCGCGCAGATGGCAAATCCCCCGACTCCATGCGTCTCTACGCCGCCGCTACCGAGAGCGACAAGGACACGAAACGGGTCTTCAAGAAGGGTGAGTACATTTTGACCGCCGATGGTGCGGCCCTGATGCAGAGACTTGGTCACTCGTTCGATTGCCCTTACCGGGGCGAATGGACTTACACCCACGACCATGACAACTTCTCTGTCGATTTCTTGCCCAGGCTCACCGACAGCACCAGCAAGGCCAATGCCGAGTACACCGTGTCATCTTACTCGACCGCGTGCATCCTCTACGCCACAAAGGACATTGCCGATGGAGAGGAGATCTGCGTCGTCCGTCCCTCGATCGTCACGGATCACGTCAGCGGCGGGAATCGGCTCTCTGTCTCCAAGCTCACCAAAAAGACCAGTGCCGCCGCGAGCTCGGGTGGTGCCATCTCTGACAACAGCAACCACCGGCTCCGCCGAGTCGTCGAGGGCACCAAGGATTACGACACCGTGATGAAGGTCGCCGAGAAGGCCTTTGACAAGCTGACCAGCAAAATGAAGGTGGTTCTGTTTGCACATGTGCATGACTTTGAGGCCGACGAGGCTCGCCAGTGGCTGCATCACAATGAGATCCCGTATAGGGTGGTGAACCTGGAGCATGACCCGTTGCACATGGAGCAGGCTCTGCAGGTGATGTTTGACGATATCGACCCCCCTTTGATCGTCATCAACGGCGATGCCTATCCTCTCACCAGTGACTGGAAGGAAGACGATTACATTGTCAAGAAGGCGCGATCGACGACCCGCATCCGCGCTCGTGAGGCCGCCGGAATCAAGGACGACAGCGAGTCCAGTGAATGATGGAGGGATTGGCGATTGACTTTTTTATCACGGGTCCTGTAAGTACCTGTACCCCGTGATCGACATGATTCTCTCCATCGACGCTGGCTTGCGCAATCTCGCACTGTGCACGCTGCACCCCACGACCCGCAAGATCTTTAGCTGGCGCAAGCTGGATGTGTGCTCCGGCCGCACTTGGGACCCCGTTGGGGTATGCTCGAATCTGAAACATTTGCTGGACCTGGAGCTCGCTGACACACCTCCCCTGACCCATATCGTCCTCGAGTCCCAGCCCGCCAGCAACAACAAGACCTGCGCTATCAACCATTTCCTGATGAGCTACTTTGTGCACCGCTATGGGGCTCACTCGAAAGAGCCACAGCTCGTCATCACCGCCGCCAGGAGCAAATTCAAGGATCTGGGTGTACCCAAGGAAGACCTTGTGACGTATTCGCAGCGCAAGGCGTGTGCCGTCCAGCAGGCCCTCAAGGCTCTGGAAGAAACCCAGGAGGATGAAAAGTGGCTGTGGTCCTTCCAGAACACAGCCAAGAAGGACGATCTCGCCGATGCTTATCTGCAAGCGCTGTGGTACGCAAAAAAAATCTCGTCCAAAGCCAAACACAAACCGACCCCGCCTTAATCATGAGCGCCACTCCGCATCTCCCCATTTACCGCGATGGCCGCTGGTTGACCAACTACGAACCCGCTTGTGAGATTGACAGCGCCCTCTATTCCATGACCGGTGCCCACAGCAACGAGCAGTACAAGCAGGCCCTCCAGAGCATCGCATCGACCCTGGGGCCGTACAAGTCCTGGACGTCACACGTCAAGGACGGTGTGCAGGCCAATGCCCAGATGCAGCGCAGTCAGCACCAACCCAGCCATCCATACCGAACACACGACAAAGTTTTCAAGTACTACTTCCCTCCCGGTGCCCTCCACGCCCAGAAGCACAACTCACAACGCCACAGCCAGATCCAACAGGGTCAGCAGCAGTACAATGATACCCATGCTGTGCAGCAGAAGCAATTCCCCAGTGGACACTACAGCCAATCCAATAAAAAACGGGACACCCGGGATTTTGACCATTGATCGAATATTTTGTTACCCAAAACCATCGCGCGCTGACCATGACCATTCGCCACACATCCGACTTTCGCACCGCCGCATTGCGATGCTACGATCTCATCCATAGCCTGCGTAAGGTCGCCTCCATATTCAGTGTATCCAAGAGCACCATCCATCGATGGCACCGAGGATGCAAGCTGGATGACCCATCCCGGGTCCCAGCTCGCAGATCCACTTTCTTCGAGCAGGCATGTCCAGTCATTCGCACCCTGATTGAACAGGACCCGTTCCAGACTGGTCCTGTGTTGCGATGCAAGCTCGAGTCCATCCTCCAGAGGAAAGTATCACTCTCACTCTGCCACACTGCCATCCAGCGAGCAGGTCTCTCACACAAGAGGGCAACACACCTCTACAAGTCCAAGCGACTGGATGAGCGAGTGGCACAGTTCAGGGACCAGGTCCGCTCCATCGACCCACGACGATTGGTTTTTGTCGACGAGACAGGGATCAGGAGATCCATTTTCCCTCTCTACGGATACTCACCGAAGGGTGCTCCGCTTCGCCAGCGCAATCACATGAAGCACAAGTCTGTCTCGGCTGCATTTGCCATCAACCACTCTGGTGTGCTGCATCGCATGTACATCCCCACATCATTCAAGACACACTCGATGGTCGAGTTCTTTGAGCGAGCGAGCTTCCCAGACGACTCTGTGATTGTGATGGACAATGTCAGCATGCACAAGACAAGGGCTGTCCTGGACTGCATCGAGCGCCGAGGATGGTCAGTGATCTTCACCCCACCTGCCTCGCCCGACTTCAATCCCATCGAGAACTTCTTTGGGATTGTGAAGCATCAGTACAGGAAGGCAGCAACGCTGAATGCCTCCGAGGGGTTCAGGATCGGGATGGTGACCCTGTTCGAGTCCGCCGTGCGGAGGGTGCTTCCAGATGTCTTCCCACGGCTGATTGAGCGCGCGATGCGTTTCTGGGCGTGAATCATACCATCGAAAAAGTGCGTCAAATTCACCCTTGGTTTTTTCTTGCCTATGGGTAGAATCAACGGGGTGTCGAAATCGCGACAGATGCCTCCCCGCAAGAAAAAATCTCCTCCCGACCCAAATCCAGATCCTGGGCAGCCCCGCGACGAACATGCTGCCAAGAAACTAGTCATCAAATCGTGTCGTGCCTGTGGTCTGACCAACCATGTCAAGCCCTTCACCAAGAAGTGCAAGGCCCGAACCGAGTTGGCCCCCCCTTCTGACTCAGCGTCTGTCTTTGGGGCCGTTTGCCAAGCACCCCCTCCAGACGAGTCCAGTGAAGACATCGCTGTTCCGGCCCTCGTGGTCGAGATGCCTGCACCCAAGGTCCTGATCTGCCCGACCTGCAAACAGGAGGGTCATGGGAGAAGCAACAGCTCCAAATGTTCAGCGAACAAACCTCTCTGGAGCTCTACTGAGCCTGCCTGTGAACCAAACGAGTATGCCAAGGCCGAGTACTCGATCATCAAGTGCACTCTTGACGCCATCATCAAGAACGGCGCCTTGCACGACAAGATCGAGGAGACTGTCCGGGCCATGACACACGTGCAGTACGAAGCATCTCGGCTCCTGGAGCTGCATCTCAGGCGATGCTTGGAGGAGGGCATCACCATCCCCACTGTGTCGTCGAGCGATCCTTCGTTCGTTCGAAAGTGCTTCAACATGGTGCAGAGAGGAACAGTGGGTGCCAGGACGAACACCCCAGAAGATGACAGGCATCTCCTCGACACATATGAACTGTATCGAAGTACATGGAGCGATTCGTGTGTCCTACCTCCAGTATCCCTTCCAAAGGGTACTGGGTCCCAAGTCATAGATCTGGCCATCAAAACCTATGCAGTCAACTGCGAGACACACATTCTCGATCGGTATTGGTCTCTCCTCCGTCGATTCTGCAATCTGGTACTGGTTGCCCCCAAGGGTGTGAAAAGGCATACACACGTTGACGAGTGCATGAAGCTGATGGAGAATCCCCTCTCCGATACACTCCTCGTTGATCTGAGGAAATCCTTCACACACCATGCCGAGCAGCTCTACAGCTTTCGCTACACAAGCCACCAGAGCCTGTACAAAGTCGTACCAGTATTGGCCAGTGAAGTCTCTCGCCTGACCCACCGAAAGGAGACACTGTTCGTGGCGACCATTCGAAACAGAATCATCCCCAGGCTCGTGAGGGGAACCGAAGATCTGAAAGAAGATCGTGGACGACTGAATGAGGAGATGTGTCGCGCTATCGAACGTAGGCAGTCGGATCAATACAACGCACTCCATACCCAGCACGAGGAGGTGGACAAGAAGATCGCTGTGAACATGAAGCGGATCAAGCGCCTCACCGACCGGCTTGCCCAGACCAAGAAGCGCCTCAACATCCCTCGAGCACAGTGCACCTTGGTCCCGCTCTGCGATGCCAGAGCAAAGTATGTCAAGCTCGATACCAAAGCTATGTATCAAATTCTTGGATCTCAGACTGGCACTGGGCTCAAGTGGGACGACCTGAAGACCAAGGTCAATGGCACCACAAAACAAGAGATCTTCTGGCGAAACAACTTCAAGCTGGAATCGAGACTCTTTGGTGTCAGGAAAGAGGGGAAGCAGCTCTTTGGTTGCGAGATCAGCACCGATGGGGTCGGGTGCTCGATCACCACACTCAGATATAAGATCCTGGAGAAGAAGGGCCCCGATGCCAAGCCGGTACCCAAGACCAAGGTGAACACACTCACTCCCGAGCAGAAGATCCAGTCCGGGGTCGGTCCCATCGACGACTCTCGGACCACATGGATCGGGATCGACCCTGGAGTGGGATCGATCTTCACCGCTGTCAATCGAGCACCCGGTCAACCATCCATCCAGGAGCAAGACGGTGTCAAGGTGACCAAGGCACAGCGTGCCAACGAGAAGATCGTGTCGTTCTCCAACAAGGAGTACCAGCATCGAACTGGCACCAGTCAGGCGACCAAGTGGATCCAGAGCACCCACAAGGCCCTTGGTCTGCAGGAATGGATGAGCACCACACCAAGTCCCAAGATCCCTGGGTTGGCTTCCTTCCTGCGATACATTCGCCATGTGTTCGATGGAGACATGCTGGACAAACAGCTGTACTTCAGCCTGACCCGGCGGCGGCGATTCAAGCGACTCGATCTCCACAGCAAGCGACAGCGCACCGTCCACGAGATGTGCAAGCAAGTCATTGACCAGGCAGCAAGGGAGACCGAAGTGGTGATTGCCTTTGGGAATGCATCCTGGAAACAGGGGAAGGGATATGCCTCCAGTCCCAGGAGACTCAGGTTTGCCAAGTACTTTGAGCAGTTCCACCACCACCAGAGACGCCCACCAGACCGAGCCGTCTCCAAGATCCATGTGTGCTCGGTGAATGAGTTCAACACATCCCAGGTGTGCTCACATTGTCGGGAAGCCAAGCGACTCGAGAAGGTCGAGCATCTTGATATCGAGAAACCACACTTTGTACGGAGCTGTACAAGCTGCCATACGCTGTGGGATCGAGACATCAATGCAGCCAGGAACATGATCTCGGTATGCCAGTCGAACATCGCCACAGGAGATCGGCCGAGTGTATTCAAGACTGTGCTTCCGGACCCACCCAAAACAAAGAGATTGCCAACCAGGACGGGAAACAATCGCACGACCTGCCCACTGGGGTCTACGGATCAGCAGACCTGTGTCGCTGATGCCAGGAAGTGACTGTCCCGTTTCTTTCTGGTTTGACTGTATTTCGAGGAATCCGATCGCTCCCGAGTCTCCAACCAACGATGGTTCTCGGCTGATCAGTAAGGTGTCAGTGGCTCATTGGCCTTGAGGCACCGCTTGTTGAAGACCGGGAAATCCGGTGAGTTGATCACGGGGAGGAAATTGAATTGTGTGGCGTTGAAGAACACACATGATCGCTTGCTTTGAAGGAAACGCAGTGCATCCATTCGCCCGCAGACATAGAATTCTGCGAGCAGCATCAGCACGACTGTGGCGGAGCGACTGATCCCTTCGGCACAGTGAACAAATAATACAGACTTTGGGTTCTCGCAAAAGTACTGAATCAGCTCGTAGACGCCATACTTCATGATGTCCTGGTCGACGCGCCGCTGGCTGTCGCCTACGGGTATGTGTATGTAGTCGAACGCTCCCGGGAAGAACATGTTCTTTTCACTCTTGGTGCAGTTAACGATCGTCGTAATACCCCTTTTTAGTAAGCCTTCGAAATCTCTGGCACCTCCCAGGTTCCCCATGTAGATCCGAGAAGTGATCTTGGAAATCAGAGGCTTGCACAGGAAGTCGCGTTGTTCGGGGGCTAGCATATCGATTGCTGCATTTTCGGCTCGAAAAAAATCACACTAAGGACTTCGATACGGATAAGAGCGGACTGAAGAAAACATCGGTCCAGACCAGAGTGCGTTTCCCTGTATCATGGTCAACTCTACCCAGTACGTTAACGTATTTATCCGCAGTCGCGGCGACGATGTCTTGCAGCCCGAGCAGGCTTTCTGGACATCTGTCTTTGCCGGCTACGAGAGTATCGTCAGCAACATTGGCATCTTCTCGACCGTCCTCAGCACCTACAACGGAGAGGCGGCTAATATCTACCAAGTCGTCTACGACGGTCTTGTGACCAACCAAAACCAGTTCTTTGATATCACTTATCTCGACATGGTGTGGACTGTGAGCCTTGCACAGTTCATCGCCCGATCCACTCCAGCCAGCCTGGACTATGGTGTTCTCTACCATCGTCCCAATATCAGCACCGCCGGCGGAACCACACAGAGCCCTCGCTTGACCCGCTGGGAGGATCTCGAGAGCATCTGTAGCACCATCGGTCAGAAGCCCTGTTTCATCACAGGACTTAATGCCGAGGGTGGTGTGTCTCTGCTCGTCGAGATGGCGGCCTATTTCACCGGGCACGGCGTTGTGGATCTCCAGTCCGGCGTCCTTAATCGCGACGGTATCTTCCTCGCGGCCAAGTACATGGCCCAATGGATGCAGTCGAACGCGATGGATCCGCTGTCGCTGTCCTTGACGATGGCACAGAGCTTGGCTGCATTCAACTCGAGCACCACGTTGCTGTACAGCCGTGGCTGGTTGTCGACCATCTACTACAACCGCTCGGGTCTAAGCTTTGTCGTCGAGAGCCTCCCCGGCGAATACTCGGTAATGGGTGGGCAGTACATGGGGATCAACAAGCACGCTACCTTTGCCAACACCTCCGTGCTCAGCAACCTCCTCGACTACATTGTCTCCCCCAACGTCACCTTGCACCGAGGCCAGTTGCTTGGGTACATCCCACCCCCGGCCGTGACCAACGACTCCTTCGTGGCTGCGCTCAACACCAGTATCCAGCGTCCCTACATGACTGTGTATTACGTGCAGCTCTCTGCTGCGCTGTCGTCCTGGTTGATCGGTGCCATCAAGAATTACCAGGATGACAAGGGTCTCAATGCCTCCATCGACCAGCTGCAGATCCAGGTCACCCAGACGCTTTTTCCGTCTACCACTCCATCGGGCGACGGTCTCGTGTTGTCGACTCTTGCCATTGTCTTGATTGTGGCCGGTTTGCTGTTGGTCTTTGGGTTGGTTGGTATCGTGTTATTTTATACCATAAGTACCAGACCACAGAACGATCAAGCCATGATCATGGAATCGCTTGAGCCCGAAATCGGCTCATCTGCCCCGGCTACCACATCTTTCTTCGACTCTGACAACCCCTCCAAGATCGGCAAGGTGGTGGTCCTTCGCGGCTACCACGCTCGAGAGAGCGACGAGTTGTCTCTTGCCCCCGGTGCTTGTGTGAGGGTTTTGGCGGTGTATACCGACCGCTGGTGCTATGGCATGCGTTTGGACGACTCCAAGGAGGGATTCTTCCCTCTCGATTGCCTCGGCAACTCGATCATGTATCGCGCTTGAACAATGCGTCGTCGTGTGCCATGGAGATGGGGGGTGGAAAATGAATATTATCCTGTTGTATCGGTATCCACACATTTGGCACAAATTGAATACACAAACGATGGATGCATCTTCGATCACAGATCTGGTCCCTTCAGTACCCGGACTGGATACTGCCCTCAAGATTCTGGTTCAGATTTACCAGATTATACAGCAAGTGCGTTACAATACTCTGATTTGTCGCCAGCTGGGCACTCGAGCACGCGGGCTGTGGATGTCCCTCAACGACGAGTGCAAGAGAGAGCTACGAGATCATATTCGTCAAAAGGTAATCGAGACCGAGAATCTGCTGATGGAGATCAAGCTCTTCATTCTCGACTTGGTAAGTCGCAACATCTTCTACCACTTCCTCTTTGCTAGCCGCATCCACGACTGCATCATTGACTTCAACAACCGCATCAGCATCATCACACAGGACCTGCAGCTCGCATATACCGTCGATCTCCACCAAGACCAGAAGGTGATCGAAAGCGACATGAAGGAGCTCAAGCGCCAGCTGAACCACTTCATCCAGTCACAGGACAAGCAGCTCGGTGAGTACATCCCAGCCGTGAACGAACAGGAGTATCAGCGAGCATACAACTACATGGTGTCTGAAACGCTGTCAAGAAAGACGAGTCCACCGCCGTATACGGTGGCAACACACAGGTCCAACGAACACGAGGCCGATGCTACTTCTGTGGCATCGTCTCATGTGACGCACCAGCAGCATCTCTTCCGTGAGGTGGGTCAAAAAATCCTCAATCTCATCCGCGAAAAGAACAGCAGCATCCAGTCCGATGTGATCAACCATCCTCCTTGGTTCATCGAAACAAACGAAATCATGCGGGACAACAAGCCGCTCTATGCTACCGAGTATTCCGATATCTATCGCGGTGTATGGGTGGGCAAGGCGCAGGTCGTGATCAAGTACATGCGCAACATGGCCGACCGGGATCCCAGTGCCGTGCAGGAGTGGCTCGATACATGGTACTCGCTGCGTCACGATCACATTGTGATGTTCCTTGGCGGAAATCTGGATGTCATTCCACCCTTCATCGTGACCCGATACAAATCCAATGGCAACATCCTCAATTACCTACAAACACTGGACTGGAAGGAAGACAAGATCAATCACTACGTATACAGCATTGCCAATGCCATTGCGTATCTACACACCCGCAAAATCGTCCATGGCGACATTCGCACCGCAAACATGCTGATCGATGCAGATGGTAAGGTCAAGCTCATGTTTGTATTCCATGAGACCAAAGTAGACGAAGAGAGGTTACGCTGGCAGGCACCCGAGTTGCTGGTTGGAGATGGCCCCACCGCCAGCTTCCCCGGCGATGTCTATGCATTTGGGTGCTTTGTGTATGAGCTGCTCTCCAAGGGACGTGTTCCGTTCGAGAATATTCACACCGAGAGCCTCGCGCGACACCTAAACAATGGCTATCATCTAGAGGATCCTCTTGATCTCACGTCCTCTCAGAATCTCAAAAGGCTGTGGGATGTCGCCATGCCATGCTGGGACTTGGATCCAATTCACAGACCAACTGCCGTGGATGTCATGGAACATCTCTCCTATATACCCGATTCTGACAGGATCATTCAAGAATCTGAGTACCCGAGCCGCACGGCTTCGCGGTTCCCCGTCAAAGAAAACCGCCTCAAGGACGACACCATGACGGTCGTTATTTTGGGATGCCAATGTGAGTCAGATCTCGCTGAAAAGAAGCGCGAATGCTCCCCTTCCATGGCGCTCGCTCGACTCCCCGATAACCTCGACAAGTTGCCCATCCAGTGCATCCTGACGTTTCGCGGCTACCTCTACATGGCCATGGGATCGATCCTGCGCATCAATGCCCGTGAATATCGCGAATTCCACCAGGACTGGATCGTGGGTATCGTTCAGCTGGGTGATCACGTGGTTGCCGCCAGCGCCGATGGGCATCTCTCTGTTTGGGAGGACGGTCACCACCGCCGAAACATCCTTTGCCACGGCAACATCTGCTGCATCTCTTCCCAAGGCGACGACCTTTACGTGGGGCTCCAATCCGGTATGCTGCGCGTCTATCGGGACTTTTTGATGAAGGGCCGGCAACAGAGCCGCATCCTCACCCCTCCCGGCCCGAGTCCGATCGTATCCATATTCACATTCCCGCTCTTTGGCGTCGTGGCGGTGGTCTTCAAGACCGGCATGATCCGCGCAATCAAGGACAGCTACAACGGGAACGAGGAGGACGATGGCGGAGTCAAGGCCGTGGAGTACGACCATTCCTGCGGATGCACCAATAACATCAAGTGCTCGGATGATCAGCTGTTCCTCAAGGCCTGCTTCCCTGACACCTCCGTCCTTGCGCTTGACCCCAAGACCCTGACAGAGGTCTACCGGGTGGAGCTGCCCACGGCTCCTCGCTGGTTCATCACACACTCCACTGTGGTGTATTGTATACTGTGCGACTCGATCAAGGGCTACGACTCGCTGCATAAGAAGGTGATCTACAACCACCAATTGAAAGTGGATTTGGAGGTGCGGTGTGTCCACATGCCCCCTGGTGAAGGGTCCAAGATCTACATTGGCTTTCGTGGCGGGATTTACGTCTTTGACCTCGTGAAGCAGACCTTCACAGCTCCTGCGGAGTTGACAGCCACCCCAGCAAGCAGCCTCGCAGAGGTATAAGTAGGGGATGTGGTGCGCTCGATCGCCCGAGTTTTCTTTCACTGACGGATAACACCATCATCAGCAAAATCCAGCATGTTCAGCGCCCGTGTCGCCG
The DNA here is from genome assembly GCF_025602895.1 of Polychytrium aggregatum. Taxonomy (NCBI): domain Eukaryota; kingdom Fungi; phylum Chytridiomycota; class Chytridiomycetes; order Polychytriales; genus Polychytrium; species Polychytrium aggregatum. The sequence continues at coordinate 67,562 of NW_026516214.1, read as the reverse complement.
CCCCAAGCACCCCTCCCCTCAGGGAAATCAAGAGTATCGTCTTTGAAAGCCTCTCGCCCGATGAGATCAAGGCCGTTTCCGTCATCCATGTGACGAGCCCCGAATTGTATGGCACCGACGGCAAACCCAAGCCCTGCGGTTTGCTCGATCCTCGTATGGGTACGTCTGATCGCTCGACCAAATGTGCCACCTGCGAAAGCGACATGATCCAGTGCTGCGGTCACATCGGGCACATCGAGCTCGCCACGCCCGTCTTCCACACCGGATTCATCGATCGCCTCAAGAAAATCCTCGAAATCGTGTGCTCCCGTTGCTTCCGCATCCGCATCGACGTCGCCGCCCCCGAAAACGGCGTTCTCGCGCACAAGCTCAAGAACGATCCTAAGGAGCGCTTTGGGATCTTGTGGAAGCACACCAAGACCAAGACCAGCTGCGATCACTGCGGGTTCCATGTCTACAGCGTGCGCTACGACAATGGCCGTCTCGCCGTCCAGTCCACCAAGGAAGCCCGCCAGATGCTCACTGGAGAAGATGCCCACGCCATCCTCTCCAAGATTGCCGATGCCGATGTCGAGTGCATGGGCATGAGCGACCGCCACGGAGCCGTCGTTCGTCCCGAGTGGTTTCTCGTCAGCGTGCTGGTTGTGCCGCCTCCATGCATTCGCCCGTCCGTCATGATGGACGGCGGCAGCTCCCAGGACGATCTCACGATCAAGCTGGCCGACATCATCCGCACCAACGACCAAGTCAACAAGTACAAGGATCCCAGAGTCAGGAGGGAGAAGGAGAAGATCTATGCCGAGTTTGCGGATCTGCTTCAGTACCATGTCAATACCTACTTTGACAACAGCATCTCGGGCCAGCAGGTGGCCACCCAGAAGAGCGGCCGCCCGCTTCGCTCGATCACGGCTCGCTTGAAGGGCAAGGAGGGCCGTCTCCGCGGCAACATCATGGGCAAGCGAGTCGATTTCTCGGCTCGCACCGTCATCACCGGCGACCCCAATATCTCGATCGAGGAAGTCGGGGTCCCCTTTCAGGTGGCCACCAACATGACCTTCCCCGAACGGGTTACCGCCATGAACATGGGATGGCTGCAGCGCCTTGTTGATGCCGGCCCTGGTGCGTACCCTGGCGCCAAGTACGTCATCGCGCCCGAGGGCACCCGCATTGACCTCCGCTTCCGCAAGGAACCCATCTTCCTCGGTGTCGGCTGGACGGTGCATCGCCACATGCTCAATGGAGATGTGGTGCTCTTCAATCGCCAGCCCACGCTCCACAAGATGTCGATGATGGGGCACCGAGTGCGGGTCATGCCCGGCAAGACCTTCCGTCTCAACCTCTCCGTCACGAGCCCCTACAATGCCGATTTCGATGGCGACGAGATGAACCTTCACAGCTGCCTCAGCTACCCGACCCAGGCCGAACTCAGCACCCTCTCGATGGTCTCGGAGATGTTTGTGTCGCCCCAGTCCAACAAGCCGGTCATGGGCATTGTCCAGGACGCTCTTGTGGCCATTCATCTCATGACCCGCCGAGACGTCTTTATCGGTCGCGAGATGGCGATGCAGATCACCATGCATTCGCCCAGGGAGGACATGTGTGCTTATGGGCTGCCTCCTCCAGCCATCCTCAAGCCCGTGCCCATGTGGACTGGGAAGCAGCTCGTTTCGTTGGCCTTCCCCGATATCAACCTCAATGGCTTCACTTCGGACCACCCCGATGGCGAGCGCACCTACAATAGCCCCGGTGACACCCGAGTCATGATCCGCAACGGAGAATTGATCGCCGGCAAGCTGTGCAAGAAGACCGTTGGCACCTCCCAGGGCGGCCTGATCCACGTCGTCTTCAAGGATCACGGCGGTGCAGTCACCCGCGACATGATCGACAACATCCAGTACATTGTCAACCACTGGCTCCTGCACCACGGTCACTCGGTCGGTGTCGGGGACATGATCATCCCCAAGCGAGTCATGAAGAAGATCGACAAGGCCGTCGGTGACTCGATCGAGGACGCCAGCACCCAGATGGAGGAAGCGACCGTCAATCGCATCCTCAACAAGGCCCGCGACACCGCCGGTCACCTTGCTCAGCGCCAGCTTTCCGCCTGCAACAACGTTAAGAAAATGGTCGTTGCCGGCTCCAAGGGTTCCTACATCAACATCTCGCAGATGGCGGCCTGTGTGGGTCAACAGAACGTCGAGGGCAAACGCATCCCATGGGGCTTCCAGGATCGCTCGCTGCCCCACTTTTCCCGCTACGATCCGACCCCGCTGTCCCGCGGCTTTGTGGCATCGAGCTACATCAAGGGCCTCAAACCGGCCGAGTTCTTCTTCCACGCCATGGGTGGCCGCGAGGGCTTGATCGACACTGCCGTCAAGACCTCGGACACGGGATACATCCAGCGCCGCTTGGTCAAGGCCTTGGAGGATGTGCTCGTGCAGTACGATGGGACGGTGCGCAACTCGCGGGGACACATTGTCCAATTCGTCTATGGCGAAGACGGTATGGACGGCACCGCTCCCGAGCGCCAGTTTACCGACATCCAGATGCTCACACCCGAGCAGATCCGCGACCGGTTCTTCTTGGAGGAGACTGCATCGATCGAGTACGAGCCGCTCCGCTGGGATATTGAGTATGTCCTGGGTCCCGCTCAAGGTCAGCGACGTCAAGATCCTTCCCGTCAACCTCAAGCGCATCATCAAATCGGTGACGAGCGATCTCACGATTCCTTTTGAGCCGATCGGTGCCTTCGAAGGCCTTCTACATGGTCCGAGCCACCCTCAACTCGCTCTTTACGAGCCCGATCGACGAGCAGTCCGATACGAGCTTGCTGCTCTTCCGTCTCCATGTGCGAACCACATTGTCCAGCAAGCAGATCGTCACCCAGCGCATCGGCCGCTTGCATCTCGAAGAGATCCTGCGTGTGCTGACTAAGCAATTCCGCAAGGGCGTCGTCCAGCCCGGCGAGATGGTCGGCGTTGTGGCAGCCCAGAGCCTGGGTGAGAATATCACTCAGCTCACACTCAACACCTTCCATCTGGCCGGCGTGGCCAACTCGCTCATGCTCGGCGTACCTCGTCTGCGTGAGCTGATCAATGTGGTCAAGAACATCAAGACACCCAGGACCATCATGAAGTTGCTGCCGGATGCACCGGCCCACAAGGTGGTGCAGGAGCTTGTGTACAAGCGCCTCTACGACTTTGCCACCGAGATCTCGGTGCACTACGACCCACACCTGGAGCTCGACAACGACTTGGTCGGCCACCACTACCTCTTCTCGGACGAGCCCGTGTGCTGCCCATGGGTGCTGCGGGTCGAGTTCAATCGCCAAGAGCTGCTCGTGCAGCCTGGCTGGCAAATGAGCCAGGTTGCAGCGCTCTTTGAACGCTCATTCCCAAACACAGCCACCGAAGCCGTCGCCTTGAGCCAATCGTATTTCCAGTGCTTCTACACGGACGACAACAACGACCGATGCGTTATGCATGTGCGATTCCGCGAAGACATCGAGACCCAGGGAGACATGGAGAATGTCAACGAGTTCATGGAGGTCACTGGAATCGAGATGCTCAAGAGCGTTCACATGAGCGGCATCGAGGGTCTGACGAATCCGAGCTATCAACTCAGCAAAGGGAGAAGTCGTCGTATCCGGCATCAACCTGGAGGGGTGCTTTATGGTACCCTACATCGACCCGTACAGCATCAAGATCAACGATCCCGCCATGGTGCTGCAGACGCTCGGTGTCGAGGCGGCTCGGCAGTGCCTGCTTGATGAACTCAGAACGACGATCGAGTTTGACGGCTCATACATCAACTACAGACACATTGCTTTGCTCGTGGATGTGATGACTTCCCGCGGCGGTCTCATGTCGATCACACGTCACGGCATCAACCGAGCAGACGCCGGTCCGATTGCCATGTCGAGTTTCGAAGAGACGACGGACATTCTCTTTGATGCGGCTGCCCAAGGCACGGTGGATCGCTGCGATGGCGTTACTGAGAAGGTCTTGCTGGCTCAGCTGTACAAGGGTGGCTCGGGTCTCATGGATGTTCTGCTGGACGAGGAAAAGTTCATGGAGATGGAAGTGGCTTGGTAGAGAGCAGGCCCTTGATGATGTCGATGTTTTGCTGCCTGTTCGTTCGCTCCGTATCACCCTTAATCCATGCATAAAGCCCATGTAAATACGCTGCTAAATGAATAATACTATCAAACGATTCGACTAGCTCGGTGTTGTCGTTTGTGAGCCGTGGTCGGTCGGCTGGGTTGAGTTCTTGGATGTATTCCCGCATTCCAGTGGTAATCGGCTCGAGATATGCGCGGTCTTGGATCGATGGGGCGACCAGGTTGATTAAGCGGAATGGGATGGCGTTGTTGCTGGCGTCTCGGTTTGTGATCTGGAGTCCAAGATCGGCAGCATTCATCGTCACCCAAGCCGCCTCTTCCCAGAGTGTCGATTTGTTGATGGTCTCCAGTGCTTCCAGCTCGAATTCCAAGTATCTGGTCAGCTCTGTCTTGCGTTCCTCATTGTTACGGCTCTGTGGTTCCCACATTTCGACCACTCCGGTATAGAGCGGTGGCTCATTTTCTCCGTAGCGGTTGATCCAGTATGACGGATCATACCATCTCGTGTGGACCTCGCGCAGTGTCTTGTATTGCTTGTATCGAGCGAAATGTAAGGCATGCACCCATATCTCACCCGCATCGCCAACGGCCAGGCTCGTCTGGACTCGATACTGGATTCGAGATGCGAAGAGCTTACCCTGTTCTCTATCCTGTTCAGTGTGTGTGTATCGATGACCAAGGACGACATCCGCACCCAGCTGCCATCGAATGCCCTCCTCGCCATCAATGTATGATGGGATCAGGTCGGGTTTGACTCGTCCCTCTCCGATCTCATGCTGGTGCCTGATGACCTTCTGCAGGATATTAGCGGGGATGAGTCGCAGCTGGTAGTATTTGAATGCATAGCCGTTCTGGTATTCGGACTCGCCTTGCACCGGGGCTCCATTCACAAGCCGCCTGACAACATAGCCATTGCCCTTTGAGCGGACGATCTGGAATGTGTCCGGTAGGAACGACGGCTCAAAGCCCTTGCGCATTTTGTCCTTCTGTGCCTTGAGATTCAGGACCAATACATGCTGCCCGGCTTTGAAGGCTCTGCTGTCATCGCCATAGCGGAAGGGAAACCGCTCGAGCGCAATCTCCTGTGGAGTGGGTCGTTGGTCGGCGCGGAGACCCAGTGCTCGTTGTTCTGCCTGGGCAATGGCATCGGCATCCACGATGTAAGACACCACCCCACGGGCCTTGAGTAGATCGTCCACTCTGCGGGCACTCTCTCGTTTCGTGTCGAGCCTGGCTCGTTTATTGGGCGTCGTTTTGATGGTTCGATGGTAGTTGTTATTGTAGATCTCCAAGCATTTCAGATAGAGCTTGTTGGGGTACCATTGATTCATTTCCTTGGGATTCGTCTCCCAGAACCGCCGGAACATGGTGCGGATGGTGCGGATGAATCGGTCGACCACGCTGGGCATGTAGATATCGCCCGACAGGAATGCCTTCCGGCGGATCTTGAATGGCTCCGGGACTGGCTGCCCACCATTCGATGTCCATGGTCGGTGCGTTGTACCGGCGTCTCCAGTCAATATGCCGATGATAGCTTGTTGTTCCTCGGGCATAAAGTAGAAGAACTGGTCTCCGCGTCGGGCTCTGGCAACGATGGGGGTCATTAGGTGCTGAATCCGGTTCTGCTGCCGTGGATTAGGTGGTATTTGAAACCGGTCGTCTCGCAGCACCTTGAGCACGAATTGCATGATTTGCTGCTCATCGAAGTCGATCTGGGTGATGTATGTGTTGACGTCCAGGATGATCTGGCTGAAGAGCTTGGATGTCAGAGCACCCTCCTTGTCGTGCTCTATGTAGCGCGGTCGGTAGCCGTCGATCAACACGATGGATAGGAATGCTTCGATACAGGCCTCCTTGGTCTTGCGCGCGAGCGGTCGAAAATACGCTTTTCGCGAGAAGACATCGATCATGACAAATATGTATCCGTAGAAGAGGTTGGCCGAGTTGCTGGTGCGCAAGTCGATCAGATCGATCTGGGCACACTCACCGTGATAGAGTGCCCGCATTTCCGTGAAGGAGATGTTGCTTCGTTTGGGCTTCAGGAAGCGGTACCGGTGAGCAATGCTTGCGACGAATCGACGGGTCAGCCCCTTTGAAATCGGTACGGGTTCCTCGGTCTCGTCGTCTCCGATTTCGCCATCTTCGCCGAGCTGCTCGATCAGGTAATTGTAGAGCTTGTCGGGGCTGTAGTAGAGGAACGGATTGTCGTGCTCCGGCTCGGTACCGGGTATGAAATTGGGGTCGATCTTTCGACATATCTCGCGCCACTTACGGTTCAGGTATCGACGCAGTGTCTCGACGTCTTCGTCTGGTTCGTCCTCTGTCAATGGTTCTGGCTCGTCATCCGAGTCCGAGTCCGAGTCCGAGTCTGACTCATCGTCTGGTGGTACGCTTGCTTGACGTGCTTCTTGTTCCTCGGGCTGACCATCTTCGTTGATGACAATGTTTGTCTCGACTGGTTCATCATCTGTCTGGTCTCTGGTGGGTGCTGGCGTATCACTTGTCGATCCACGGAGTCTGGCGGCTCTTACCGCTTGCAAGGGATTGCTGGGCTCGTAATTCGGGTTATCGAGAGCAGCTCGCCTCACTTCATTGAGCTGATTGTACGATCTATTGAGCTCAATGCGGCGCTCTTCCCCACGCTCCTCTTCGCTACGCAGTCTGGCTCGTTGCTGTGCGATGCGGAGGGATCGACGGCCACGCCGGTCATCATCGTCGTCTTGGTCAGGCTCGGTCGGATTCCAGCCATCAGCGGCGTCTATGGCGGGCCATGGGGGGCGGGGGTGATTATCGATTGCATCCGGGGAGGACAGCTGAAGAAACCGGCGGACAACATCTGGTAATGCTAGTCGAGTTTTTCCGGAATCGTGGTAGTACCGGATACGCAGTGACATGAGGCGATAGATCTCGTTGGCGTCGCATTTCGTCTCTTCGTATCGACCTCTCTTCCATTTGATCGTGTATTGATAGCCGTCCTTGAAGACGCCCACACCCGTGATTCTATCAAAGACCCGTTGTTCCAATGGAGTGTGTATCGGAATGAATGGATTATTGTCATCGGTGATAGCCACCCCACTTGCCTGGAGTTCCGCGAAATCCCTGAATTCGGGTGAAAGAGCGGCCGAGTCCTCTGTAAAGAAGCCGAGCTGTTCTTCACCACTCGCAGCAATGGGGTAGTGTCGCAGGATGATGTCATAGACATCCTCAGGCTTCCCTTGGACGTCACGTATACCCCGTTTAATGACACTCTGTGGGATCCAATCACGCAATGGGAATTGAGGGAAGTGGAAGTTTGGGTCGCGCAATACCCCTTCTGCGCAGTATTTTTGGAGCGCATCGACTCCGTTGAGATACACGTAGTCTTTCGTACTGAGCATCAAATCCTCGACAGTGACACCCTCGATCTCAAACTTTGTATTAGGTTGGTTATGTCGGTGTACCTCTATGTCATACAAGAACCCTTTTGCTGTTCGTTCGGTTTGCTTATCATTCCGTGGTGGTGGAGAGTCTACGGTCTCACTACGCTTGCGATATCGCTGTCTGATGATGCGATCGATCACCAAGCCCGTCGGCCATGTTTTATCGACATACTCGAACACAATCTCATCGGGTCCGATGAGGTCTGCTCGGAACCAGTCAGTGGATCTCACAGCTAGCATTTGCCGACCGGCTTGTCGACGAATGACACGCTCCACTTGATACTGCTCAACCTCTGGGACGGGATTTACGTGTGGTGGATTCGGATCCTCTCTCCACACAGCATACTTGAAGCCTTTGATCTGGTCCACGCTGTTCAGCTCGACGCGTTGGTTCGTCATGCGTGCTTGAGTGCGCTGAAGCCATGTGTGAAAAAAAGCAGTAAAGAAAAAATCCCAGGAAAGATCATACCGCAGAACCATGACGGACAACACGTCTCTCATCGGCAAGCTCGCCCCACAGCTCCGCGACGCACCCGAGGGCATCCCACCCGGGTGTATCCTTCTTCCGAACAACCTGCTCGTCTTTGATTCTCCCGAAATCCGTTTGTTATTCCCGGACCACGAACCCGATGCGCATGGCTGCATGAACCCCAAGACCATCGTTCCTGCCGAACCAGCCGCAGAGCCGATCGATACACCGATGCCCGATGCCGATGCTGCGCCACCACAACCGGAACCCGCACCAGAGCCAGAACCGCAGCCTCAAGCAGAACCAGAGCCAGAACCGCAGCCCGAGCCACAGCCCGCACCAGAGCCGCAGCCTGAGCAGCAACCTCAAGTACAGCCCGAATCAGCTCCCCCGGACTTGGAGGGTGGTCGTCCTCCGGGAGAACTCTTGCATCGACCTGCTGCACTGCGAGACCCCAATAATCTCGTGTCCCGCATCACCAGCAACACCGACACCCGCGCATACCAAATCACCTGGCTCTACACCGATGACCAGGGAGTCATCCGAGACCTGAGGGCATACGACGACCAGCGTCGCCAGCATCTCGGAGCTGCCGGGGTGAGGCCTTATAAGCTCACTATCGCGTTCTCGTATTCGCTCAGGCACAAGGTTACCCATGAAACCCGCATGTTCTATGCGGGTGTGAACAACTTTATCATCCGTCACGCCGTCGTTATACAAACGACCGACGATATCGATCGTCACTTTGGAGGACTGGATTTTCGAGCGAAATGCGCTGCGTTCAGGGCAAGCACCTACTACGAATTTGGACGAATTACCAGCTTCACGGCATACATCACCAACTTTGACAACACCCCGGCCATCCGACCCGATGCGAATGTGGTTGTGCTGGGTGATACGGATCGCGAGGCTGCTCCTGATGCAGATGCAGTGGTGCCCGAACCGGATAATGGTGACGATGGCGACGCCCAAGTCCCAAATGACGACGACCTCAATGGACACCATGATGGAACCTTGAACTCGTCCTATGGCCGTGTCGGTGCCAGCTTTTATGCGGAGCTCAGGAGCCACAAGAACGACAAACTGTGCTTCTTTCGCTGTCTAGCCGCACTCCAGAAGTGGGAAGAGCTGAATGGATCCAACAAGACCGTGCGATATGACCGCATCGAGGGGCTTACTAAGAAGTATTTCAGGAAAGCTCTCCCTGACCAGTCACCAAAGACATACCCCGGCATCCGACTCAGAGAGCTCCCGCAGATGGAGGATGTCTTCGAGACGCGGGTTCGTCTGTGGATTCGCGACCCAATGAACCGTGAGTCGCTCCGGTTCTTCCGCGATGGAAAGGCAGAGTACAAGGACAAACGCACCCTCAACATCCTCGTCGACAATCGCCATTTCTCATTTCTACCAGATCCACACCCAGCCTTGTTCCCATGTGAGAAATGTAGCCGTATCTATTCGGGTCCAGCCGCACTCCACCGCCACATATGCAAGGGTGGGCAGGATGTTCAGGTCTTTCAGGAGGGGCTATACAAACCACCAATGGGAACCTTTGACCGAATCCCCGAGCTCGCCCCATATCCATTCTTTGTCGTGCTCGATACCATCCATATCCGCAAGCCACGCGCTGAAGGTACTATCGACGATATGGACGACGGTACTACCGATACACACGTCCACCACCTCTTCCAAGTACATGCCCGAACCAATTTCCGGGCCGCCGATGCACCAAGCTCTATCATGCGCGAGGTCCTCTCGGGGCATGCAGTCTTCCGCGGTGAACATATGATCCGCGATCTCGTACGATATTTGCAAGGATTACAGGCGCTTGCAGAGAACCATATGCGCAAGCAGTACCGTGGTTTGCTGGGCAGACTCCGAGAGCAATCCAAGGATCCATCGAATTCAAGTGCAAAGGTGAATCTCGTTCATCTTCAGCGGTGGCTGGCGCAGCTCCCTGTCGTCGGCTTCAATCTCGGTGTAATGCTTTATCGGCAAATCGTGGCGCAGCTGTATCAAGCATCGCCCAACCATTCCGTTTCCATCATCAAGAAAGGCAGACGCTACCAAGCACTCATTACCGACCAGCTACGCTTCTTGGATCTCACCAATTTTCTAACACCGGGTGTGACGCTGTCGACATTCTTTGAGACATATCACCCGGAGATCAAGGTGCCAGCATTTCCCTGGACGACATTGGTCTCTGTTGATCAGCTGCATGACCCACTCAGTCAGCACAAGCTTTCGATTCAATCCCTGTCTTCGCGTGGGACACTCTCGGCGCAATATCACCCCGTGCACACCCATCCAGCCGATGTGAATCTAACCGTGATCGAGTACATTGATCGCTACACCGCCACCATTGCCGAGGGTTTGTATCGGTCGGTCGAGACACTCATGTCGTTCTACAGCTCCAAGAACATTCATGTCTTCAAAGATGCCATCAGTATTCCAGGGCTGGTCGAGCAATATCTCTTCCGACCGCTGCGCGACGACATTCATGCATCGTTCATGCTCATAAGTGATCAGGCGCTTTACACCGAGCTTCGCGACTCTGTAGTCGGGGGGCCGAGCCTGGTGTTCAACGAATTTGCCAGGGCCGGCGAAACACTGATCCATGGCAACCCAGATCGCATTTGCCAGCGGGTTATCGGCATGGACGGTAATGCGCTATATCTATGGTGTCTTGGGCAGGAGATGCCCACTGGCTGCTTATGTGGACCGCATCATACCACCCGACTCGGAATACCGATACCGACTTCCAGAAGCATTCTTTGGATTTGCCAAAGTCGACATTCACGTTCCCGATTCGCTTCGGAACCACTTCAGCCACTTTCCACCCATCTTTATCAAGGATGCAGAGGAGGGCAAGATCAAATCCGTTATGGATGCGAAGGAAATCATTCTTTTCTCGCCTCTGCTCAGATGGTATCTCGAGCACGGTCTCGTGATTACTAATATCCACAGACTCGTATCGTTCGAGCCCAACCGATGTTTTCAGTCGTTCGTTGACGAAGTGACTGAGGCTCGCCAGCAAGGAGGAGACTCGATTCTGGCGGATACGATGAAGCTCTTTGGGAATTCGGCATATGGTCGATCGCTTATGAAGCGCGAGGATTTCTCTCGGGTCAGGGTTGTCGAAGCACCACATCTCCAGAAGCATGTGATGGAGCCGAGCTATGTCGAGGCACACCCTCTCGGTAACGATTTATACGAAGTGACCAGGCGATGTACAAGGATCGTTCATCATTCTCCGATCCAGATTGGATTGGCCGTATACAGCTACGCCAAGCTGCGCATGCTGCAGTTTTACTATGATTTCTTGTGTCAAGTGACGACACAGGATCGATTCATGCCGATGCACATGGATACGGACTCGTTGTACATGGCGATCACGGGGGATCGGCTGGAAGATATTGTCACATGCCATCCATTTCGGTACGAGCAGCTAGCCAAGCAATTTCTCTCGCGAGATCCATCAACTCGACGAACACCTGGTCTTTTCAAGGTTGAATTCAGTGGCACAGAGCTCGTGGAATTAGCAGCCCAAGCTCTATTCGGCATTCGATAGCGAAACTCAGAAGCATAAAATGTCGTCGAAGGGTGTGTGTAAGGAACAGGTTGTTATAGGACACAAGCGAGTCCTAGAGCTGATGAACGATCAAGAGGTGTGGACGATCAGGCAGGACTCGGTGCGCTTGAATGCGGCTGGGGAATTATTCACAGTTAGACAGAGCAAGAGGGCTTGGCAGAAGGGCGTGTGAGAGAAGTTGAGTCATGTACTTTTTTTCGAGACTGAATGACAATACAATATTTTTGCCCATGGACCAAACACCGATCGTCTACTTTGCGATATTCATTATCGGATTCATGGTCAGTGTATTACTATACAAAGAAGGGAGTCGAGTCGTTTCTACCAGCCTCGACTGGATCCGGTGTCGCTTACAAATACAACCCATTCACTCGTCGTATGGAGCAAGTAGCAGCACCTGCATCACCATCGACGGCTGCGTCCACACCCACACCTGTATCCACACCAGCACCAGCACCGGCGCCCGCCTCTATCGTGTCGTCGACACCGGCTGCCGTTTCCGCGATATCCCCGACCATCACAAGCACCAATGCAACGACCGGGCTGGTAAGTGCCGTATCCACCACGGGTTCAGCTGGAATCACTGGTCCTCCGGGGGCTATGGGGCTGCCGGGTTTGCAGGGGCCACCAGGCCCGACAGGTCCTGCAGGTGCTCCTGGCGCTGTGGGGCCGGCCGGACCCGCTGGACCCACTGGACCCGCTGGACCAGCCGGACCACAAGGTATTCCAGGACAACCCGGTCCTCCTGGTGCTGGCATCCCCGTGTCTGGTTTCATCAACAACTGGGGTCTTATCCCGGCCGCAGATACCCCAACACAATGTGCTTCGGTCTGGGGAGGTGGTACTGCGGACGGGACTAATCTGGCCATGTGGGCTTGTCACGGTCACGGAGGGCAATCGTTCCGTTATAACCCTACTACCAAGCAGATTATGGATTTTACCAGCGGCAAATGCCTCGATGGCGGCAATCTTCAAAATGGCACCCAGATGGTGATCAAGACTTGCAACCCTTCGACACCAAGTCAACAATTTAACGTCATTAATGGCGGATCTACCATGCAATTTGCAGGAAACACAGCCAAATGTGTGGATCGGGCGGGTGGGTCAGCAGCGAACTCAACAGCTATCCAGGTCATGGACTGCAATGGGGGTGAATCCCAGGCATGGCGTCTACCCTGGGCAGTGTATCAGTCTTAATTCCATGGTATCAATTTTATGGTGTAATTATCAGTCGATCCACTGGTGCTGCCCGGCTTGGAAGATATATACCGGAATGTCAAATAAGTCGCACTCCAGCTAATGGTGATCAATAGGCCCGTATAAGCCAATGTATTGGTGTTGTATGTGGGGGCTGCTGGGGTTAGGCCTGATATGGTGACATTGCTTTTGCACACAGAGGCGATCAAATACATTCCTTGGTCGGTCGCGGAGCCAATGAGCAATAGAAACGCTCCAAAAGTAGGACCCGATGTCAGAGTGAAGGACGTTCCATTGGTTGGAAGAGCCATTGAATAGACCAGTGGGGAGATGGCGATTCCGTTCGAACCGGTCACGGTGCCTTGCAGAGAGGTGTTACCAGTCACAGTCAGACCGCTCGATGCGGTGATGCTACCAGAGCAGTCAATGCTTCCACCGCAATATAGATTCTTTTGGACCGAGAGACCGCCGGAAAACTGGACAGAGCCTGTTCCGAGCGCTGTGCAGTCAGTGGTCAGTGCATTCAGTAACAATCCATTCAAATTCGTCTGGCCCGTGATGTAGACTTGCTTCAGCGACTTGGAGAGCGTCACGAACGTGGGGATGGAAAAATCGCTTGCCATAGTGAGTGTCCCTCCTAGATTTGTGTTCTTAGCCACAGAAAGCCCACCTGCGGTGATCACAGAGCCGACACCCACGGCGGTAGAATCGGTTGTCGATGCGACCTGAATGGTGCCCGCTGTATACAGACTACCTCCCGTGGTGAGTCCTTGGTCATTGAGGAGATCGAGATTGCCTTGGAGGAAGGCGCCTGTGGTTATGTGTGACATCTCGTAGCGTTCTGCTCACACAAAATCAAAAGATTTCGCCATTGGCTGGGAGCTCGCTCCGAACTCGCTTCAAGATGCCAGAATCGCTCGGGCTGGGGCATGAAGCGATGACGGATGCCAGAGCTCTGCATTCCCGGTGCATCGCAGGATCTCACGAGCAGCTGCGCATGAAGTGTACTTGGCTTTTGCCATGTGGTAGAGTCTGTCTGCTTTGATGGCCTCCCATTGATCGACCTGCTTCTTCGACAAGCGAACACACTGCCTCGCTCGTCTAGCAGCCAGACCATCGCCCCGACCTAGTGCACTCCCACTGTCTCGAGTGAATTCGTATGCTGCGTCTGGATTCGCGATCGAGATCTTGGCTGCATGGTATGCATGTTCGATTGAATTGTACGTTTTTCCTTCGAAGCCGAATGGACAGACGTGGAAGTGGCTCAGTACTCGTCTCCAATTCGGGGTTTGCTGTAGGCTGGTGTAGATGCTGGCATCTGCGACGCACTCGTATTCGCCTTGGCCGGGTGGCATATCTGGAGAGTAGGAAAAGAAGCAGAATCGATCACTCTGCGTCATGCTGGCTTCTCACTGGTGGGTCGTGCTGAGAATCTTTGAGCCTCACACAGCGCACCAGGCATTTGGCACAGGACCCGATTCTATGGCAAAACAAAAATGATGCTATAGTTCAGCAAACGATCTTGCTGCAACATGGCGACTCACGTACCGGATAACATTGAGTACCAGGGTGATGTGGACATCATCGCCGATTCGACTGGTGCAGCCAATCTTTACGTGGACGGAACCGAGACCGTTTACAACACATTGAATGTCAATAGTACGATTGATGCGACTTCGAATTCTGGAGCTTTGGTCGTACTCGGAGGCATTTCAGCCTCGAAATCGATATGGGCGGGCACTAGTCCTCAACTCGAGCACGCTGTCGGTGACGTCTAATGCCGTCATCGGGGGGACGCTGACTGTGACTGGGCTCGCTTCACTCAATGGAGGTCTCGCCTTGAGTGGAGCACTGTCGATCACGAATACTACGGACTCGACAAGTACTTCCACAGGTGCTCTGGTTGTGGCTGGAGGCCTCGGAATCGCAAAAAACATGTGGATCGGTGGGCAGGTTAATTCTGCGACCGTGTCGACATCCGGGGCGGCTACGATTGGGGGCGCTCTCGGGGTGACTGGTTCTTCGACTCTGGCTGCGATCACAGCATCTGGAGTGGTTGCGTTCACCAACAGCACGGATGCGACGTCATCGACCACTGGTTCACACACTCTAGCTGGAGGTATGGGGGTTGGTAAGTCGCTATATGTCGGAACGTCGATCAATTCGGCCACCTTGAACACGACAGGTAACGTTAGTATCGGCGGTGGGTTAGGAGTCACCGGATCAACGAGTCTTGCAAGCCTGGGCGCTGGGCCGACGACTCTTACGTCGCTTTCCGTCATTGGCTCTTCGACTTTGGCTGCGATTACAGCTTCCGGTGTAGTCGCATTCACCAACACCACAGATGCGACGTCGTCGACTACCGGATCCCATACATTGGCTGGAGGTATGGGAATCGCGAAGAGCTTGTGGGTCGGAACGTCACTCAATTCGGCCTCCTTGAGCACGACAGGTAATGCTACGGTCGGGGGTGCTCTTGGCGTGACCGGAACGACGACGTTAACTGGAACGACTACGGCCTCTGCAATCAATGCTTCTGGCATAGTAGCGTTCACTAACACCACGGATGCGACATCGTCAACCACCGGATCACACACATTGGCTGGAGGTATGGGAATCGGCAAGTCGCTCTATGTTGGCACTTCGGTCAACTCGGCCACCATGACGACGACCAGCAACGCCAGCCATGGAGGGACATTGAGTGTGACAGGAGCGACGACCCTCTCATCCACACTCGGAGTGTACAGGAGCATCGACTCTGGCTGGCTTGACGGCGTCTGGTGTGGTCAGCATCACCAATAGTACCGCATCGACGAGCACGACCACTGGCGCTCTTCAGGTAGCTGGCGGAGCAGGTGTCTCTGGCGCTCTGAATGTCGGAGGAGGCGCGACTACCACGACATTAACGGCCTCTGGTAATGCTAGCATCGGAGGAACCCTTACTGTGACAGGGTTGACCACTCTCTCTGGCGGCCTGTCGCTCACAGGAGCATTGACCATCTCGAGCACTACAGATTCGACTAGCTCTTCGACTGGTGCTTTGGTTGTCGCGGGCGGAATCGGCATCGGCAAGTCGCTCTGGGTAGCTGGGACATCCAATCTCGCTGCTCTTAATGCGAGCGGTATCATCACTCTCTCCAACACCACCGATGCAACGAGCACGACATCAGGATCACTCATAGTCGCTGGAGGGGTGGGGGTTTCCAAATCGCTCTGGGTCGGAACTCAAATCACGGCGGCAACCATCGCGACCACTGGTACGGTTGGCGTAGGGGGTAATTTGAATATAATCGGAACTAGCAATTTCAATGCAGGAGTGACGCTGAATTCCACGCTATCAGTCGTCGGGGCTACCACTCTCGGAAGCGTTACTGCGAACGGACAGGTAAACACCACATCGACCACAGACAGCACGTCCAGTACGACGGGCTCGGTGACTATCGCTGGAGGCATGGGCATTACAAAATCGCTTTATGTTGGCACGAGTGTCAACTCCACCACCATGTCGACGACTGGTAATGCATCTCATGGAGGGACGTTGTCTGTCACTGGCACCAGCTCATTGACTGGATTACTGACTTCTGCTGGAGGTATCAATGTGACGTCGACGGTCGACGCCTCCGCCAGTGGCGGTAGCGTATATACCCTCGGTGGTATGTCGATTACAAAGCAACTCTATGTCTCGGGGATGGCGACTCTTGCTGGGGGGTTGACCTTGACTGGAGCGCTCGCGATCTCGAACACCACAGACAGCAGTAGTACCAGCACTGGAGCTCTGGTGGTCTCCGGTGGGGTCGGCATAGCCAAAAATTTGACAGTTGGTCTCGGTGTCACCGCTACTACATTGAATACAAGCGGAAACGGCAGTATCGGTGGAGCGCTTTCGGTGGCGGGAACGTCCACGCTGACCGGGGCATTGACCAGCGCTGGCGGAATCGTCGTTACAAATACCACCGACTCGAGCTTCTCCGGAGGCTCGATCTTTACCAATGGAGGACTCTCCGTGACTAAGAGTGTCTATGTCGGAACCAATCTCAATGTCGGATCAAGCTTGGTCGTCACCGGAACCGCGAATCTTTCGAGCTCAGCGAGCGTCGGCGGCACCCTGGCAGTGACAGGCAATTCCACCTTGACGGGTACATTGGCGGTCGCTGCGGCAGCCACATTCTCCTCCAACATCACAGTTCCTACCATCAACAACATTAAGCCAGCTACTCAGATCACTATCCAAATCCCTCGCAACGGAACGAGTGTTACGATGTCCTCGGGTCCGACATGGGGGTGCTATTTGATCTTTATTGGTTGCTCGACTGATACGGGAACTTCCTGTGTCTACCTAGCTTGCAAAACAGCGAACCCGGTAGGCTCGAAATCAGTCACCATTCAGCTGCTGGCGACACTGGGTTCGTTTATACAAATGACATGGGCAAGCACTCAGCCCGTATTCTATTATCAGACGGCATTGGACACGACGAGCAACACGGATGCCTATGTGGTGCGATGGCTCCCATGGATGTGAGGAGTCCACTCGAGCTCCAACTCCGCAAAATGCGTAAAAATCACAGTAAGGAATTTGATACCATGGGTACATAAAAACCACCAAACAACGAGTCCACCATCAAAAAGTGAAGAAGTCCTCCAGGCTGGTCTTCTTCTTGGATTTTTTGGAGCTCTTCCGTTTTTTTGATTTCTTGCTCTTTCGTTTTTTACGTGGCTTATCTTCCTCGTCATCATCGTCATCCCAGTCATCATCCCAGTCGTCCCAATCGTCATTATCCTTCTTCCGTTTCTTCTTAGTGATTCCCAATGACTCCGGGGTGATTGTAATTCCTTGTATAAATCCGTGACCAGGAGTATAAAGCATATTTCCCTTCTTCTTGGAAGACCGACTTGCCGATTTCTTCCTCGTTTTGCTCGAAAAGATATCTTTCCAGAAATCGGCATCATCATCGTCTTCTTCGAAGTCATAGTCATCATCATCGTCGTCTCGCTTTCTCCGCGATTTCGATTTCGATTGCGAGAGCAGATATTTCATCGGGTCGCGTTCATATTCAGCTCGCTTCTCCTGCCGCTTGAAAGCATCTTCGTCGAAGCTGGGATTATCCTTTGTCGCGTATCTGATATCATTGACTTCCGCATGGAGGGGGTAGATGGTGAAGACGACGATCTCTTCTTTATTCATGATCGGCCTCGTTGCTCGCAGGACGGCTCCTTCAGAGCCATGCCCCAGTTCCGCATTTGCGCGTTCTTCTTGGGCGGTTGTCCGTGCGATCGCGGCAACGCCTCGCTGGCATGCTGCGTCAATAAATCGATCTCCAGAGTCGGACGCTTGAACTGTGTACGGTCCGACTAGAGTCTCTCCGTAGCGTTGGACCATCTGGTCATGGTTGATGACTTCTCCCTCGAATTGAATGATGACTTGCCCCTGTTCGAACACAGGCCCAGAGTCAAAGTCGAATCGATCGATAAAGCCGCTAATTTCTGGTGGAGGGCGAATCGCGAACAACCGCATACGACTCGGGTCAGAGCCTTGGATACGCAAGTGCTGGATCAGAGCTAGGTGCTTGTCGCAGAAGGGAACACCAAGGCAGCTAATCTTGTGACAAGGTGATCCGTCGACGTCGTGGCCTCTGCAAGGGAGACATCTGAGATTGCACGTCCACTTATGACTTGGGTCTGCATAATAGAACCGATATTTTGACGTCGATGAATGATTGGAAAACAAATTGCTATACATTCCTGCTGCTACAGTGTGTCCAACAAAAAACAAAATCTCGTTGATTTTTTTCTAGAGGTCCACCTCTAGAAACTGACCATAATGTCATCGACCCAGCAGACCAACTCCTTCGTAACAACCCCCTATTTTTACGCTTGGGCTGAAGGGAATAGCCAGTATTATGCTGTAACGTCGTTAATGGATGCAAAGCAAAAATGCGGTTTGACGTCTGCTACCCTCGCGTTCGTTATTGGGGATTCAACTGGCAATTTTAATAATTTGATGGAGTCGATGCAGAGTGATATAGCTGCGTTCCAGCAGAGTGGTGGTAATGTTATTATCTCCTTTGGAGGGGCCGCTGCTCCGGATGTATTCGATCTATCATTGACCGATACTGAAATATGCAATCAGATCGAACAGATGTATTTAAGCCTCAAGCCTCTGGGCTTCGATTTTGATATCGAGGGCTCTGCAGTCGCAGAGACTTCCACTAACCAACGGCGAGCGGCGGTATTCTCAAAACTACAGCAACAGTACCCTTCTATGGTGTTCTCTCTCACACTCCCATCATTACCCACTGGCCTCGACAACAATGGCCTGGCTTGTTTGAAGACATTTATTTCATCCGGTATCCGAATCGACACCATTCGATTAATGACCATGGACTTTTACGATGAATCCGTATCAACAGATATGGGGGGTGCTGCAGTTAATGCTCTGGAAGGGCTGAAGGGCCAGCTTGCTCAAGTGTATCCAACGTTTTCGTCGCAGCAATTGTATAAGATGATAATGCCGGTTGTAATGATTGGCCAGAATGATGATGGATCAGTGTTTACTCTCGACGACTGCAAGACACTCTGCTCGTACATCAAACAAAACGGACTTGCTGGATTTTCGTTTTGGGCTCTGCAACGAGACCAGAGCTCTCAAACGGGTGGTCTCGCCTGTTCGTCTATGATTACTCAAAAGGACTTTGATTTCTTGAACACCGCCCATAGCATTCTCGGAGGTTCGTCGCCTACTCCTTCACCCGTTCCTGCCCCATCCCCAGCTCCGACTCCAGCTCCTACTCCTGCTCCTGTGCCTGCACCTCCCCCTGCACCTGCGCCTGTTCCTGCTCCACCCAGCAACGCGACTCCATGGACAACCGGGATAAATTACAAAGTCGGTGATTTTGTCAGTTACGCCGGGCATACCTATGTATGTCGCATGGCCCATACTAGCATTGTGACCTGGTTCCCATCTATATACACTCAATCGCTCTGGACGCTGATCAACTGAGCGATCACACGGTGTAGTACCGCTCCCACGAATTCTTCATCGCTTTGATGTAATCACTGTCGTCAATTTCCGATGGCTGCCACGGCTCCTCCTTGATGATCAAAAACGGAACGCCATATCTAGGGAATTTCTGGCGAAGGAAGGCTGTCATGTTGAGCGTGTCATCGTCCAGCAGCACCTCTAGAAACCTCACACCATACCGGATCAGGCGTCGCCGGGTCTCGATGCCTCGCCGAGAGTATGAGTACAGTCAAACCAGAAAGAAACGGGACAGTCACTTCCTGGCATCAGCGACACAGGTCTGCTGATCCGTAGACCCCAGTGGGCAGGTCGTGCGATTGTTTCCCGTCCTGGTTGGCAATCACTTTGTTTTGGGTGGGTCCGGAAGCACAGTCTTGAATACACCCGGTCGATCTCCTGTGGCGATGATCGACTGGCATACCGAGATCATGTTCCTGGCTGCATTGATGTCTCGATCCCACAGCGTATGGCAGCTTGCACAGCTCCGGACAAAGTGTGGTTTCTCGATATCAAGATACTCGGGTGACTCGAGTCGCTTGGCTTCCCGACAGTGTGAGCATACCTGGGATGTGTTGAACTCGTTCACCGAGCACACATGGATCTTGGAGACGGATGGGTCTGGTGGGCGTCTCTGGTGATGGTGGAATTGCTCAAAGTACTTGGCAAACCTGAGTCTCCTGGGACTGGAGGCATATCCCTTCCCCTGTTTCCAGGATGCATTCCCAAAGGCAATCACCACCTCGGTCTCCCTTGGTGCCTGGTCGATGACTTGCTTGCACATCTCGTGGACGGTGCGCTGTCGCTTGCTGTGGAGATCCAGTCGCTTGAATCGCCGTCGCCGGGTCAGGTTGAAGTACAGCTGTTTCTCCAGCATGTCTCCATCGAACACATGGCGAATGTATCGCAGGAATGAAGCCAACCCAGGGATCTTGGGACTTGGTGTGGTGCTCATCCATTCCTGCAGACCAAGGGCCTTGTGGGTGCTCTGGATCCACTTGGTCGCCTGACTGGTGCCAGTTCGATGCTGGTACTCCTTGTTGGAGAACGACACGATCTTCTCGTTGGCGCGCTGTGTCAAGACTGGACAACGGGGCAAACAGGGAAGTGCGCAAGAGTCCTAATGCAAGACTCGAACGTAGGGAGAGGAGCGGGGACTGGACTGGGACACAGAGTGTCAAGTGTGAAGCCAAAGTTTTATTCTAGATCCAAGGCTTAGGATACTAAAAATACAAAGTGGCAAGACGAAGGCAAAAGACAGAGGCTGGTCGGAGGGCTATTTATGCGAGCGCCAAGGATCGACGCTGCAGAGCGAGGGGGCAGGAGCGAAGCAGCGGCGGGGAGGGCGAAGCAGCGGCGGGGAGGGCGAGGCAGCGAGCGAAGCAGGTGGCGGCCGTGACTCGGGATCCGTGAGTCAGCGGGCGTCAGTGGCGGCGGCATGGCGGCGCCAAGGCGTCAGGCGGCGTCGAGGCGGCGTCGTGGGCGTATCCCATGACCAACAGTAAGGAAGCGGGAACGGAACACAGACAGCGCGCGTGCTGGCGGTCAGACAACAAGGCAGCACAGCGCGGGAAACAAACAAACAGAAGGAAGGGAAAACGCTAAGACAGGCAAACAGAAAGGAAAGGGCAAAGGCAAAGGAAGGAAGAGGGCAAAGGCAGAGGGTGTTCATGACACTACCCCCCTCTCAAGGCCCGAGCTCCGAGAGGGCCAGGCTTCGAGGGATGAGAGGAGTGGTAGGCTGCGACAGGCTCCGGACAATGTGCAAGATTGCTGGCGGGCTCCCAGGTGCAATCCATCACCGTGTAGCCACGCCAGTGCACAAGATACTGGAGCTTACCTCGGAACAGCCTGGAGTCCAGGATCTGTTCGACTTCCCATTCGTCGTGGCCGTCGACTTGGATGGGTGGAGGGGGCGGGATCGTTCGACCTGGGATCTTGTCGTCGGCGGCGGGTTCGAGCAGGGAGACGTGGAACACCGGATGGATGCGCATGGACGAGGGCAAGTCCAACTTGAAAGCGCGGGAACCGACTTGAGCGACGATCTTGAACGGCCCAAGCTTGGTGTGGTCGAGCTTGGCCGTGGGTCGCTGGGTCTTGATGTTCTTGGCAGAGAGCCAGACTCGGTCTCCAACCTTGAACGGAGGGGAAGGGGAGTGGCCGGGGTCGTAGAACTTGGCTTGGGAGTCCTGGGCAAGGGCGATGTTGAACTTGAGTTCATCGTGGAGGGAGTGAATGGCTCGGGCTTGATCGTCGGCGACGGAGGCATTCTTGGTGGTGCGGGGAAGGGCGACGGAAAAACGAGGGTGGTAGCCGGTGTAGGCAAAGAAGGGGGAGCAGCCGAGGGTTGCTTGAGAGGTGTTGTTGTAGGTGAACTCGGCGTGAGGGAGAAGCTGGGCCCAGTCGTCTTGCTGGAAGTTGATGAAGCAGCGGAGGTACTGCTCGAGGATGGCGTTGACCCGCTCGGTCTGGCCGTCGGTCTGCGGATGGAAGGCAGTCGACATCTTGTGCTTGATCTTGAGGCGGGTCAGGACGGCTTGGAAGAACTTGGAGGCAAAGGTAGATCCTCGGTCTGAGACGATATCGTCTGGAAGACCGTGCTTGGTGAAGACATGCTCGACAAACATCCGAGCAGTGTCCTCGGCGTTGGCCTCGTTGCTTGACGGGACGAAGTGGGCCATCTTGGTGAAGCGGTCGACAAACACACAGATGGCTGTGTGTCCAGAGGACTCGGGAAGCTGGGTGATGAAGTCGACCGAGACTGAGGACCAAGGGCGATCGGGAACAGGGAGCGAGGCAAGGAGTCCGTATGGCTTGTGACGGGAGTGCTTGTTCCGCTGGCAGGTGTCGCATCCGGAGACATACTCCTTGATGTAACGACGCATGGTCGGCCAGTGGAAGGTCCGGGAGACGAGCTCAAAGGTCTTGGCGACGCCGAAGTGGCCGGCAGTCGGCGAGTCGTGGCACTCGACGAGGATCTTGCGCTTGAGCTCGGGGACATCGGGGACGCAGACGAGACCTTCAAAGAGCAGAAGGTCGTTGTCGACGGAGTAGCCGGGACAGGAGGCAGGATTCTTGAGGACTTGGGACAGGATCGGACCAAAGGTAGAGTCCTTCTTGAGGCTTGACTTGATGAGGACGGCGATATCCTCGGACTCGGGGGCAACGGGAACAGCTCGGAGGGCGGAAACGAAGAGTTTTGGTGGCAGCAGGGTCTGGGTGTTTGGGGAGCTACGGGAGTCACCCCCCTCCTTAGGTGTAACAGGACTGGGGACTGGACGAGAGCGGACGGACTGGAGTGAGCGGGTAACGACTGGTTTACTAGGCGAAGGACGGTGTTGTCGTCTCGCCGGTTTATTTTCGGCGGGCGACGCCTTGCATTTACATCCCTGGGGGGTAGCGGACCGGCTTGCCTGCGCTCCTTGGCGCGGGCTAAGCCCCCTCGGGATGCCTTCCGGGTCGTCCCGGAGCTCCCTGTCCGCGTGCCCATTACATCACCCTCTTCCTAAGCCCCCTTCCTATGTCTGGGGTGTCTTGCGGACTTGGTCTTGGTCGGCGTTCGAGGCTTCAAGGGGTACCGTTGATGGAATTCTTGGACTACTTGAGGTGCGCTCCTGCAATTCTCTTCGGATTCCCACGAGTCTTCGTCTGGTCCGTAGCCCCTCCATCGGATCAGGTATTCCAACTTATTACCCCTTACCCTTGAGTCCAGTATCTCCTGCACCTCATATTCTTCGTGGCCGTCAATTTCGATCGGCGGTGGAGGAGGTGCCTGTCGTCCTGGGAGCTCATTGGGCTTGACCGGTTCCAGCAGAGACGCATGGAACACCGGATGGATCCGGGCCATCGACTTCGGCAGCTTGAGTTCGAAGGCCACCTCGTTGATCGCCCTAACGACTTCGAAGGGTCCAAGGCGCTTCCAATCCAGCTTGTCGCTTGGGCGCTGCGTCCTTATGTTGCGACGAGACAACCAGACCTTGGATCCGACGGCAATGTCAAAAGACTTACGGTGCCTGTCGGCGTTGGCCTTCTGTCTGGACTGTGCGTCCGCGAGGTGAGTCTTGAGTTGTTCGAGGTGCTGCTTGATTTTTTCGATGCGCTCCTC
Organism: Polychytrium aggregatum; assembly: GCF_025602895.1. Classification (NCBI taxonomy): domain Eukaryota; kingdom Fungi; phylum Chytridiomycota; class Chytridiomycetes; order Polychytriales; genus Polychytrium; species Polychytrium aggregatum. The sequence continues at coordinate 43,645 of NW_026516214.1, read as the reverse complement.
GGCTGCAGGCACCTCGGACTGGGTCGACAGCTTGAAGTCACAGGCAGGGTGGAATCCGTAGTTCGCATAGAACGGTGTGCTCTTGGTGCTCGAGTGGGCCGAGTTATTGTATGCGAACTCAGCTAACGGCAAAAGCGAGACCCAATCGTCCTGTTGGTAATCGCAGTAACATCGGATGAAGGTTTCGAGGACGCTGTTGACTCTTTCCGACTGCCCATCCGACTCGGGGTGGTAGGCGCTGGACAGGTCAGTCGAAGTGCCCAGAAGCTCATGGAATCGTCGCCAGAAGGTGGACTTGAACTGCGGACCCCTGTCCGTCACGATGGACTTGGGAGCCCCGTGGATCCTGAAGATGCTGTCCATGAACAGCGTTGCCGTTTCTTCGGCCGTGATGGAGGTACTGCAAGCCCGGAAGTGGGCCATCTTCGTGAGCCTGTCGACGAACACGGCAATTGCGTCGAAGCCTTCGGACTTGGGAAGTTCGACCACAAAGTCCATGGATACGGCCGACCAGGGTGACTCCGGGATCGGGAGTGGCTTAAGCAGTCCGTATGGTGCGTGGCGTGCTGGCTTGGCTCTGCAGCACGTCTCGCAGGACTGCACGTACTTGCGCACCGTGGCGGCCATCTTGGGAAACCAGTAGTTCCTGCTCAGGAGCTCCAGTGTTTTCTCCCTCCCAAAATGGCCCGCCGTCCTCGAGTCGTGGCTGTCCCACAGCACTTCAAGCTGCAGCTCGGTGGTCGGGACATACAGCAACCCGTCTCGGAAGAGGAGTCCATCTCGGAGGCGGAAGGCATGGAATCGCGGGTTGGTCAGGTTTGCGATTACTTCCTGGGCATAGGGGTCAGTCTGTTGAACTGCTTTGACCTTCTCCTCGAATGCCGACAGTGCTATCACCTGAAGGGCAGCGATTCTGAGGCGACTTGCATCCAGCAGCACTTGGCGCTGCTGTGTGTAAGCCGGCTCGTCCGGCTTGATCTCCAGCTGGGGCTTCCTGGAGAGGGCGTCGGGCACGACCATCTCCCTTCCAGGCTTGTACACGATCTCGTAGTCAAACTCGGACAGGAACATCGCCCATCGCGCTTGGCGACGGTTGAGCATGCGACTGGTGGTGAAGTACACCAGGTTCTTGTGGTCACTGTGGACCACCACCTTGTGCTTGGATCCGGAGAGGAAGTGCCTCCACTCCTTGAGTGCCGTGACAATGGCAAGCATCTCCTTGTCGTACACTTCGTAGTTGATCTCTGGTGCCGTCAGCTTGCGTGACATGTACGAGATCGGATGCATCGACTCGTCGGGTCCAAGCTGGCAGAGCACGGCTCCCAAAGCATAGTCGCTGGCGTCTGTCTCAACAACGAATGGCTTATCCGGGTCTGGGTGTGCGAGCACAGGTGCCGTCGTGAAGGCTTGCTTCAGCAGATCGAATGCTTCCTGAGCCGTGGGAGACCACTCGAAACTCCCCGAGTTGCCCGTCAGGGCGTGCAGTGGGGTAGCTATCTTGCTGAAGTCGTGGATGAATGTCCTGTAGTAATTGGCAAGACCCAGGAACATCTGCAATTGCTTCACAGACTGGGGCGGGACCCAGTCGAGGACACCTTGCACCTTGCGGGGATCCATCTTGATGCCCTCGGTGTTGACAATGTGTCCCAGGAACTCGACTTCGTCCGTGTCGAAATGGCACTTCTCGAGCTTGCAGTACAGTCCATTGCGGCGGAGCTGTTCCAGGACAGCACGCACATGGTCTTCGTGTTGCTCGGGGTCCTCGGAGTAAATGAGAATGTCATCCAAGTACACAGCCACACAGTGTCCCAGATCCTTCATGACATGATCCATGAACGCCTGGAATGTGGCCGGCGCACCTTGCAGCCCGAATGGCATCACCAAGTATTCGAACTGCCCCAAAGGGCAAGTGAAACTGGTGAGCCACTCGTGGCCCTCGGCGATCCTCACGAGGTTGTACGCCCCTCGGAGGTCCAGCTTGGTGAAGACTCGGGCGCTTCGGATCTTCCTGAACAGGTCTCGAATGTTTGGGAGTGGGTAGAACTGCTTCTTGCATGCTTGGTTCAAACGGCGGTAGTCGACGCACAGCCGTAGCTCGCCGGATTTCTTCTTCACGAACAGAATTGGAGCGGCAACCGGGGAGGTGCTCCGGCGAATGAATTCCTTGTCAAGGTTCTCCTTGACATAGTCTTGCAGTGCCTGCATCTCCAACTCTGTGAGGGGGTACACCGGGCCACGGACCGGGTGCTTGTCCGGGTCGACCAGCTCGACGCGGTGGTCCCACGGTCGGTGGTCGGGCAAGTGGTCAGCCTGTTGCTTGCTGAACACATCGTTGTAGTCTTCGTATTTGTCTGGGAGCGGGAGGTCTGTTTCCGGAGTTGCGGTGCTCAAGGCTCCAATCAGGACTGGCTGGCCCCGCTTGAGCATTCTCTTGAGGCCCGCGGCGCTGACGAACGACACATGAGGCAAGGTGGGCACGCTCGGAGCGTCTTGTGCGCTCTCGGTATCTGGCTCGGAGGGTGCAGAGTCCGGAGGCAACGACTGACTTGGCTCCGTTGGGAGCGATACGGTTTCGGACCGACACACCTCTTGGCAATGACTGGATGTGAATCGGATGATCTTCTTGCCCCAACGTATCCAAGGCTCGTGGGATTGCAGCCACGGGTAGCCCAGGATAACTTGGTGGTATGGGGACTTGATGATCTTGAAGGTGATGACTTCCTTGTGGCTATCGATGTCCATCACAAGGGGCAAGGTCTCGTGCGAGATGCCCCCGGATGTGAGTGGTTGGCCATCGATGGCCCGTCCATCAATGGGGCTGTCCAAGCATCGGAGTGGAACTTGGTGGCGTTGGGCAAAGTCAGCATCCATGCAGTTCAGCTGGGCCCCAGAGTCGATGAAGGCCTTGGCGGTAAACTGGGACTCTTGGGATTGGCAAGATACGGGAATCTCAAAGCACATTGGTGAAGTACCACTCGAGAGGCTGCTGATGAGTGCACGCTCTGCATGGGTAGGGTCAGGAGGTTTGTTGTTGGAGTCCGGCGGGGCTCCTGATGCAGCCGCCGGACTCAGCGAAAACCCTGCTGTTGCTTCTCAGGGCAGTGCTTTGCGATATGGCCTTTGCCTCCACAATAGAGGCAGAGGCCCAAGCGACGACGTCGGTCGCGCTCGTCGATGGCCAGCTTACCCTTCGCTGCGGGCTGCGGGCCAAGAGGTGCCTTTAAGGCGTCCACTTCCATTGGAGTGGGTTCGGCCGAGGCGTAGGCGTTGGTCGGGAATCTTGAGCTTGCGCGGGGGGCGGGCTGGTAGCGGCGCTCTGCACGTTGTTCTTGACGGCGCTCGTACAGGCGGTTGTCGATCGATATTATGTGTTCGACAAGGTCGTCGAGGTTGAACGGCTCTCGGGACTTGGCGAGCTCGTCCTTGACCTCTGGGTGCAGACCACGGCGGAGGGCAAAGCGGAGGGCCGCGTCGTTCCAGTCCGTGTCGACTGCGAGGCGACGGAACTCGGCGATGTAGCTGGCGGCCGATCGGGTTCCTTGGGTGAGCGTGTCTAGGGCTCTCTCGGCTGACTTGGTTCGATCGGGGTCACCGAACGAGGCGTCGAGGCGGCGGACAAACTCCTCGAAGTTGTCCAGCACCATGGCGTCGTTGCGCTCCAGCACCGGAGCGAACCATGCTGCTGCAGTTTCGCGAAGGAAACTGGCAGCGAACATGACCTTGAGGCGCTCGGTGCTGTAGCGGCGAGGTTGGACCGAGTAAATCAAGCGCAGGTGGTTCAAGAACGAACGAGTCTCCGAACGGCGACCCGAGAACATGGGTGGGTCAGCCATCCGTGGCTCGTTGGGAGCCTGGGGAAGTTGGGCGAGGAAGTTGCCCAGCGCGGCGTGCTGCTGGGCATTGGGAACTTGGGCTTGCTGGAGGGCAGCGTATGCGTGCTGCAACTGACCGAACTGCTCGTGCAGTTGCTGATAGGCAGCGAACAGTTGGTTGGCATCGGGGGGAGGAGGAGCTTCAGCCTCCATCGGCGGGACGTCGGGATTGTACATGGTTAACAGAGAGACAGGGCACAGGGCACAGGGCAAGGCAAGGCAAGGCAAGGCAAGGCAAGGCAAGGCAAGGCAAGGCAAGGCAAGGCAAGGCAAGGCAAGGCAAGGCAAGGCAAAAGGAGGGGAGACGACAAACTGTAACAGGACTGGGGACTGGACGAGAGCGGACGGACTGGAGTGAGCGGGTAACGACTGGTTTACTAGGCGAAGGACGGTGTTGTCGTCTCGCCGGTTTATTTTCGGCGGGCGACGCCTTGCATTTACATCCCTGGGGGGTAGCGGACCGGCTTGCCTGCGCTCCTTGGCGCGGGCTAAGCCCCCTCGGGATGCCTTCCGGGTCGTCCCGGAGCTCCCTGTCCGCGTGCCCATTACACTGACTGAGAACAGCGCCAAGAGCATAGTCAGATGCGTCGGCTTCGATGACGCACTGACGCTCGGGGTCGAAGTGGCGGAGGACAGGACCGGTGCTCAGGCATTCCTTAAGCTTCAGGAATGACGTTTGAGCCGAGGGAGACCAGGAGAACTTGATGTCCTTCTTCAGGAGGTCCGTCAGCGGGGTGGCGATCTTGGAATAATCCTTGACGAACCGACGGTAGAAGTTCGCCAGGCCGAGGAAGACTTGGATGTCGTGGGCAGATCGGGGGATCTCCCACTCCTGGATGGCCTTGACCTTGTCAGGATCCATGGAGATTCCATCGGGCGAGATGATGAACCCGAGAAAGGCGACGGAGGACTGGTCGAACTCACACTTTTCAAGCTTGAGTGAGAGTCCGGCGTCTTGGAGCTTGGTCAGGACTTTCTTGACATGAGCCTCGTGCTCGGCAGGATCGGAGGAGTAGATCAGGATGTCGTCCAGGTAGACGACCACGAACTGGTCAAGGTATTCTCGGAGGACATCGTTGACGAAGGCTTGGAACGAGGCAGGAGCGTTGGTCAAGCCGAACGGCATGACGTTGTACTCGAAGTGGCCGTAGCGGCAGCGGAAAGCCGTCTTCCATTCTTCACCTTCAGCGATGCGCAAGAGGTTGTATGCGCCTCGCATGTCGAGCTTGGTGAAGATCTTGGCCTTGCCGAGGTTGTCGAACGTCTCGGCAATCAGGGGCAAGGGACAACGGTTCGGCACGGTGATCTTGTTCAGGGCCCGGTAGTCGACGCAGAGACGGAGGGAGCCATCCTTCTTCTTGACGAACAGGACCGGGGCACCGGCAGGGGACTCGGAACGGCGGATGAAACCCTTGGACAAGTTCTCTTGGATGTAGGTGTGGAGGGCGTCCATCTCCGGCTTGGAGAGGTTGTAGACGGGCCCAAACGACGGAGACGCACCTTCGACCAACGGGATCGTGTGGTCGTAAGGGCGGTGCTGGGGGAGCTTGTCGGCCTCGGACTTGGAAAACACCTTGGCAAAGGACGAGTACTTGGAGGGGACAGAGGGCTCGGCCTTGGGCTTGGCTCCAGCGTCGACGGAGCAGAGGGACAGGACTCGGGCGGCATCCAAGAGGAACACTTCCAGGCCTTCCTTCTGGACGGCGTGCTGGAAGGGGATGCTGCCGATCAGGCTGACGCTGGGCAGGGACTGGGTCTTGGTCTTGGTCTTTGGGACGGCAGGAGGCAAGGCAGGACTGGGCTTGGGCACGGCAGGAGGCAAGGCAGGGAGGATCTCGGGCTCGGCTGGGGACTCGGCTGGGGACTTGGCAGGAACAATCTTGGACTCGGGCAGGGACACGGCAGGCTCGGCGGGGACCTCAGCAGGGGACTCGGCAGGCGGCTCGGCAGGGCTGGACCTAGAGGACTGTGGCTCGGGAGAGAACGGGGAGGCCAAACTGTGGATAGAGGTGCAAGGCAAGAAAATAGAGTCATGGTGCCAGTCAAAGTAGGGTTTGTGTTTCTTGATCCAATCCATACCCAAGATGATCGGGTATGAAGCCAAGGGAATCAGCGCGAACGAGATTTGTTCATAGTGGCTGATGCCTGTGATCATAGAAACACAAACTCCAAGACTAGACTCCATCGAAGAACCATCGGCAAGAGTGATGACGAAAGAAGTTGTAAAGGTGGGGAGAGCGTGGGTTGCGGCGAATCCAGTGTCCATAAACGAAGTAACCGCGCCGGTATCGATCATGGCGGTTGCCCGTATGGACTCTGGACCGCACAGCAGAGTCACAGCGAGGGAGGGCTGACGTTGGATGTCAGGCTCGGGAGGCGAAGACGAAGAAGCAAGAGCGGTGGAAGCGGTGGCAATGGTGACGGGGGCAAGATGGCAAAAGGCAGAAGAGTGATTTACCGTGGAGACATTTACAGGAGGAAGATTTATGACATGATTGACGCCTAGGAAAGCTCCTCCGACCTTTTCTAGGCAGAGAAGTTTTCCTGGTCGTCAAGTTTATTCACCTCAACAGCAGCCAAAGAAGCATCGATGACAGCCAAGCGGGAGGAGGTCTTATTGGGGCAGCGAAGGGCAATGTGCCCTTCCTGCTTGCAATAAAAGCAGCGGTTGGCAGCACGGAGGGCGGCCTTGTCCTCGGCGGTCAGCCTGCGAGCGGAAGCCTGGCTGAGGTCCATGGGCTGGGGAACGTTGAAGGCTTGAGCGGGGCGAGGAGGAGGAGCAGGAGCGAAGGGACGAGGAGCCGGACGGAAAGGGAGAGGAGCCGGACGAGCAGGAGCAGGAGCAGGAGCGGAGCGGTGGTTGGGACGGCGGGAACGTTGGTCCTCCTGGCGGTTGTCGATGGCGATCGCCGCTTGCATGAGATCTTCGAGGTTGTCGAAGGAGCGGCGGGAGAGTTCATCCTGAACCGAGGGCTTGAGTCCACTCTCGAAGTGGAACATGAGAGGGTCTTGGGACCAAGTGACGAGGTGGACGGCTTGGCGGCGGTACTCGGCGGCTGTAATGGGCACGCGGACAGGGAGCTCCGGGACGACCCGGAAGGCATCCCGAGGGGGCTTAGCCCGCGCCAAGGAGCGCAGGCAAGCCGGTCCGCTACCCCCCAGGGATGTAAATGCAAGGCGTCGCCCGCCGAAAATAAACCGGCGAGACGACAACACCGTCCTTCGCCTAGTAAACCAGTCGTTACCCGCTCACTCCAGTCCGTCCGCTCTCGTCCAGTCCCCAGTCCTGTTACAGTTTGTCGTCTCCCCTCCTTTTGCCTTGCCTTGCCTTGCCTTGCCTTGCCTTGCCTTGCCTTGCCTTGCCTTGCCTTGCCTTGCCTTGCCTTGCCTTGCCTTGCCTTGCCTTGCCTTGCCTTGCCTTGCCTTGCCTTGCCTTGCCTTGCCTTGCCTTGCCTTGCCTTGCCTTGCCTTGCCTTGCCTTGCCTTGCCTTGCCTTGCCTTGCCTTGCCTTGCCTTGCCTTGCCTTGCCTTGCCTTGCCTTGCCTTGCCCTGTGCCCTGTGCCCTGTCTCTCTGTTAACCATGTACAATCCCGACGTCCCGCCGATGGAGGCTGAAGCTCCTCCTCCCCCCGATGCCAACCAACTGTTCGCTGCCTATCAGCAACTGCACGAGCAGTTCGGTCAGTTGCAGCACGCATACGCTGCCCTCCAGCAAGCCCAAGTTCCCAATGCCCAGCAGCACGCCGCGCTGGGCAACTTCCTCGCCCAACTTCCCCAGGCTCCCAACGAGCCACGGATGGCTGACCCACCCATGTTCTCGGGTCGCCGTTCGGAGACTCGTTCGTTCTTGAACCACCTGCGCTTGATTTACTCGGTCCAACCTCGCCGCTACAGCACCGAGCGCCTCAAGGTCATGTTCGCTGCCAGTTTCCTTCGCGAAACTGCAGCAGCATGGTTCGCTCCGGTGCTGGAGCGCAACGACGCCATGGTGCTGGACAACTTCGAGGAGTTTGTCCGCCGCCTCGACGCCTCGTTCGGTGACCCCGATCGAACCAAGTCAGCCGAGAGAGCCCTAGACACGCTCACCCAAGGAACCCGATCGGCCGCCAGCTACATCGCCGAGTTCCGTCGCCTCGCAGTCGACACGGACTGGAACGACGCGGCCCTCCGCTTTGCCCTCCGCCGTGGTCTGCACCCAGAGGTCAAGGACGAGCTCGCCAAGTCCCGAGAGCCGTTCAACCTCGACGACCTTGTCGAACACATAATATCGATCGACAACCGCCTGTACGAGCGCCGTCAAGAACAACGTGCAGAGCGCCGCTACCAGCCCGCCCCCCGCGCAAGCTCAAGATTCCCGACCAACGCCTACGCCTCGGCCGAACCCACTCCAATGGAAGTGGACGCCTTAAAGGCACCTCTTGGCCCGCAGCCCGCAGCGAAGGGTAAGCTGGCCATCGACGAGCGCGACCGACGTCGTCGCTTGGGCCTCTGCCTCTATTGTGGAGGCAAAGGCCATATCGCAAAGCACTGCCCTGAGAAGCAACAGCAGGGTTTTCGCTGAGTCCGGCGGCTGCATCAGGAGCCCCGCCGGACTCCAACAACAAACCTCCTGACCCTACCCATGCAGAGCGTGCACTCATCAGCAGCCTCTCGAGTGGTACTTCACCAATGTGCTTTGAGATTCCCGTATCTTGCCAATCCCAAGAGTCCCAGTTTACCGCCAAGGCCTTCATCGACTCTGGGGCCCAGCTGAACTGCATGGATGCTGACTTTGCCCAACGCCACCAAGTTCCACTCCGATGCTTGGACAGCCCCATTGATGGACGGGCCATCGATGGCCAACCACTCACATCCGGGGGCATCTCGCACGAGACCTTGCCCCTTGTGATGGACATCGATAGCCACAAGGAAGTCATCACCTTCAAGATCATCAAGTCCCCATACCACCAAGTTATCCTGGGCTACCCGTGGCTGCAATCCCACGAGCCTTGGATACGTTGGGGCAAGAAGATCATCCGATTCACATCCAGTCATTGCCAAGAGGTGTGTCGGTCCGAAACCGTATCGCTCCCAACGGAGCCAAGTCAGTCGTTGCCTCCGGACTCTGCACCCTCCGAGCCAGATACCGAGAGCGCACAAGTGTCAAGACTGGACAACGGGGCAAGCAGGGAAGTGCGCAAGAGTCCTAATGCAAGACTCGAACGTAGGGAGAGGAGCGGGGACTGGACTGGGACACAGAGTGTCAAGTGTAAAGCCAAAGTTTTATTCTAGATCCAAGGCTTAGGATACTAAAAATACAAAGTGGCAAGACGAAGGCAAAAGACAGAGGCTGGTCGGAGGGCTATTTATGCGAGCGCCAAGGATCGACGCTGCAGAGCGAGGGGGCAGGAGCGAAGCAGCGGCGGGGAGGGCGAAGCAGCGGCGGGGAGGGCGAAGCAGCGAGCGAAGCAGGTGGCGGCCGTGACTCGGGATCCGTGAGTCAGCGGGCGTCGGTGGCGGCGGCATGGCGGCGCCAAGGCGTCAGGCGGCGTCGAGGCGGCGTCGTGGGCGTAACCCATGACCAACAGCAAGGAAGCGGGAGCGGAACACAGACAGCGCGCGTGCTGGCGGTCAGACAACAAGGCAGCACAGCGCGGGAAACAAACAAACAGAAGGAAGGGAAAACGCTAAGACAGGCAAACAGAAAGGAAAGGGCAAAGGCAAAGGAAGGAAGTGGGCAAAGGCAGAGGGTGTTCATGACACTACTCCCCTCTCAAGGCCCGAGCTCCGAGAGGGCCAGGCTTCGAGGGATGAGAGGAGTGGTAGGCTGCGACAGGCTCCGGACAATGTGCAAGATTGCTGGCGGGCTCCCAGGTGCAATCCATCACCGTGTAGCCACGCCAGTGCACAAGATACTGGAGCTTACCTCGGAACAGCCTGGAGTCCAGGATCTGTTCGACTTCCCATTCGTCGTGGCCGTTGACTTGGATGGGTGGAGGGGGCGGGATCGTTCGACCTGGGATCTTGTCGTCGGCGGCAGGCTCGAGCAGGGAGACGTGGAAGACAGGATGAATGCGCATGGACGAGGGCAAGTCCAACTTGAAAGCGCGGGAACCGACTTGAGCGACGATCTTGAACGGCCCAAGCTTGGTGTGGTCGAGCTTGGCCGTGGGTCGCTGGGTCTTGATGTTCTTGGCGGAGAGCCAGACTCGGTCTCCAACCTTGAACGGAGGGGAAGGGGAGTGGCCGGGGTCGTAGAACTTGGCTTGGGAGTCCTGGGCAATGGCGATGTTAAACTTGAGTTCATCATGGAGGGAATGGATGATCCGGGCTTGATCGTCGGCGACGGAGGCATTCTTGGTGGTGCGGGGAAGGGCGACGGAAAAACGAGGGTGGTAGCCGGTGTAGGCAAAGAAGGGGGAGCAGCCGAGGGTTGCTTGAGAGGTGTTGTTGTAGGTGAACTCGGCGTGAGGGAGAAGCTGGGCCCAGTCGTCTTGCTGGAAGTTGATGAAGCAGCGGAGGTACTGCTCGAGGATGGCGTTGACCCGCTCGGTCTGGCCGTCGGTCTGCGGATGGAAGGCAGTCGACATCTTGTGCTTGATCTTGAGGCGGGTCAGGACGGCTTGGAAGAACTTGGAGGCAAAGGTAGATCCTCGGTCTGAGACGATATCGTCTGGAAGACCGTGCTTGGTGAAGACATGCTCGACAAACATCCGAGCAGTGTCCTCGGCGTTGGCCTCGTTGCTTGACGGGACGAAGTGGGCCATCTTGGTGAATCGGTCGACAAACACACAGATGGCTGTGTGTCCGGAGGATTCGGGGAGCTGGGTGATGAAGTCGACCGAAACAGAAGACCAAGGGCGATCGGGAACAGGGAGCGAGGCAAGGAGTCCGTATGGCTTGTGACGGGAGTGCTTGTTCCGCTGGCAGGTGTCGCATCCGGAGACATACTCCTTGATGTAACGACGCATGGTCGGCCAGTGGAAGGTCCGGGAGACGAGCTCAAAGGTCTTGGCGACGCCGAAGTGGCCGGCGGTCGGCGAGTCGTGGCACTCGACGAGGATCTTGCGCTTGAGCTCGGGGACATCGGGGACGCAGACGAGACCTTCAAAGAGCAGAAGGTCGTTGTCGACGGAGTAGCCGGGACAGGAGGCAGGATTCTTGAGGACTTGGGACAGGATCGGACCAAAGGTAGAGTCCTTCTTGAGGTTTGACTTGAGGAGGACGGCGATATCCTCGGACTCGGGGGCAACGGGAACAGCTCGGAGGGCGGAAACGAAGAGTTTTGGTGGCAGCAGGGTCTGGGTGTTCGGGGAGCTACGGGAGTTACCCCCCTCCTTAGGGAACTTGTCCTTGCGGGAGAGGGCGTCGGCGGCATTGTTGAGGGTTCCGGGTCGATACCTGATGACGAAGTTGTAATCGCCAAGGATCTCGGACCAACGGACTTGGCGACGGCTGAGGTTGCGGGAGGTCTGGAAGTATTCGAGGTTCTTGTGGTCGGTGACGACCTCGGTGGCTTGGGAAGAGAACTCGAGGTAGTGTCTCCATTGCTTGAAGGCTGCGACGATGGCGAGAAGTTCCTTATCATAGATTTGATAATTCATTTCCGCATCGAGCAGCTTCCGGGAGTAGAAAGCCACGGGGTGCAGGAGGCCTTCGTCGTCGCGCTGACTGAGAACAGCGCCAAGAGCATAGTCAGATGCGTCGGCTTCGATGACGCACTGACGCTCGGGGTCGAAGTGGCGGAGGACAGGACCGGTGCTCAGGCATTCCTTGAGCTTCAGGAATGACGTTTGAGCCGAGGGAGACCAGGAGAACTTGATGTCCTTCTTCAGGAGGTCCGTCAGCGGGGTGGCGATCTTGGAGTAGTCCTTGACGAACCGACGGTAGAAGTTCGCCAGGCCGAGGAAGACTTGGATGTCGTGGGCAGATCGGGGAATCTCCCACTCCTGGATGGCCTTGACCTTGTCGGGATCCATGGAGATTCCATCGGGCGAGATGATGAACCCGAGGAAGGCGACGGAGGACTGGTCGAACTCACACTTTTCAAGCTTGAGTGAGAGTCCGGCGTCTTGGAGCTTGGTCAGGACTTTCTTGACATGAGCCTCGTGCTCGGCAGGATCGGAGGAGTATATCAGGATGTCGTCCAGGTAGACGACCACGAACTGGTCAAGGTATTCACGGAGGACATCGTTGACGAAGGCTTGGAACGAGGCAGGAGCGTTGGTCAAGCCGAACGGCATGACGTTGTACTCGAAGTGGCCGTAGCGGCAGCGGAAGGCCGTCTTCCACTCTTCACCTTCAGCGATGCGCAAGAGGTTGTATGCGCCTCGCATGTCGAGCTTGGTGAAGATCTTGGCCTTGCCGAGGTTGTCGAACGTCTCGGCAATCAGGGGCAAGGGACAACGGTTCGGCACGGTGATCTTGTTCAGGGCCCGGTAGTCGACGCAGAGACGGAGGGAGCCATCCTTCTTCTTGACGAACAGGACTGGGGCACCGGCAGGGGACTCGGAACGGCGGATGAAACCCTTGGACAAGTTCTCTTGGATGTAGGTGTGGAGGGCGTCCATCTCCGGCTTGGAGAGGTTGTAGACGGGCCCAAACGACGGGGACGCACCTTCGACCAACGGGATCGTGTGGTCGTAAGGGCGGTGCTGGGGGAGCTTGTCGGCCTCGGACTTGGAAAACACCTTGGCAAAGGACGAGTACTTGGAGGGGACAGAGGGCTCGGCCTTGGGCTTGGCTCCAGCGTCGACGGAGCAGAGGGACAGGACTCGGGCAGCATCCAAGAGGAAGCACTTCCAGGCCTTCCTTCTGGACGGCGTGCTGGAAGGGGATGCTGCCGATCAGGCTGACGCTGGGCAGGGACTGGGTCTTGGTCTTGGTCTTGGCAGGCAGGACTGCTGGCACGGCAGGAGGCAAGGCAGGGAGGATCTCGGGACTCGGCTGGGGACTCGGCTGGGGACTTGGCAGGAACGATCTTGGACTCGGGCAGGGACACGGCAGGCTCGGCGGGGACCTCAGCAGGGGACTCGGCAGGCGGCTCGGCAGGGCTGGACCTAGAGGACTGTGGCTCGGGAGAGAACGGGGAGGCCAAACTGTGGATAGAGGTGCAAGGCAAGAAAATAGAGTCATGGTGCCAGTCAAAGTAGGGCTTGTGTTTCTTGATCCAATCCATACCCAAGATGATCGGGTATGAAGCCAAGGGAATCAGCGCGAACGAGATTTGTTCATAGTGGCTGATGCCTGTGATCATAGAAACACAAACTCCAAGACTAGACTCCATCGAAGAACCATCGGCAAGAGTGATGACGAAAGAAGTTGCAAAGGTGGGGAGAGCGTGGGTTGCGGCGAATCCAGTGTCCATAAACGAAGTAACCGCGCCGGTATCGATCATGGCGGTTGCCCGTATGGACTCTGGACCGCACAGCAGAGTCACAGCGAGGGAGGGCTGACGTTGGATGTCAGGCTCGGGAGGCGAAGACGAAGAAGCAAGAGCAGTGGAAACGGTGGCAATGGTGACGGGGGCAAGATGGCAAAAGGCAGAAGAGTGATTTACCGTGGAGACATTTACAGGAGGAAGATTTATGACATGATTGACGCCTAGGAAAGCTCCTCCGACCTTTTCTAGGCAGAGAAGTTTTCCTGGTCGTCAAGTTTATTCACATCAACGACAGCCAAAGAAGCATCGATGGCAGCCAAGCGGGAGGATGCCTTATTGGGGCAGCGAAGGGCAATGTGCCCTTCCTGCTTGCAATAAAAGCAGCGGTTGGCAGCACGGAGGGCGGCCTTGTCCTCGGCGGTCAGCCTGCGAGCGGAGGCCTGGCTGAGGTCCATGGGCTGCGGAACGTTGAAGGCTTGAGCGGGGCGAGGAGGAGGAGCAGGAGCGAAGGGACGAGGAGCCGGACGGAAAGGGAGAGGAGCCGGACGAGCAGGAGCAGGAGCAGGAGCGGAGCGGTGGTTGGGACGGCGGGAGCGTTGGTCCTCCTGGCGGTTGTCGATGGCGATCGCCGCTTGCATGAGATCTTCGAGGTTGTCGAAGGAGCGGCGGGAGAGTTCATCTTGAACCGAGGGCTTGAGTCCACTCTCGAAGTGGAACATGAGAGGGTCTTGGGACCAAGTGACGAGGTGGACGGCTTGGCGGCGGTACTCGGCGGCATAGGCGGCGGCGGAGGTGACTTGGTAAAGCCTGACCATCTCGCGAGCAGCGGCGATGGTGGGCTGGACCTGGCCAAAGGCAGCACGGAGCCACTCGGAGAAACCGGCAAAGTCACGGATGGCAGGGGGAGAGCACTCGGGGTCTCTCTCCAACTGATCGATGTACGGCTGCATGTAGTCTGCAGCAGTACCATCGAGATAGGATAAGGCGTAGAACACCTTATCCCTTTCAGTCTGGAAGAGGGGAGGGTTGGACACGAAGGCCAGTCTGCAATGCGAGAGGAAGGCATTGCAGCGGCTCGGGTCCTTACCAGAGAAGCGATCAGGGGGACCTATCTGCCTGGTGGCAGAGTTGCGACCAGCAGGGTTGTCCTCGGGGTCTTGGGCAGGATCATCGACGTCGTCAGGAACGCCGAGGTAGGGGCGACCTGCACGACGGATCGGGGCGGGAGCGGGAGCAGGAGGAGGTAGCTGGGCCTGGTAGCTGCGGAGGGCCTCCTGGACACTGGCGGCGACAACTTGGCGGACATCCTCTTCACGGCGAGCCAGGACCTGGTCCATACGATCGGTGATGCGGTTGAGCGCATCATCCTGATCGTGGAGGAACTTGGAAAAGTCCTGGAGAGAACGGGCGTTCTCGGCGGACTGGATAATGACCGCACGGATGGCCTGGAGCTCGGGCTCGGAAAGGCCAGAAGGGGAAGCCATTGGTAAAAGAGATAGAGAAGGGGACGGGGCAAAGGCAGGGCAAGTGGGGGGTTGTTGAAGGTCTTGCCAAGTGTCAAGACTGGACAACGGGGCAAGCAGGGAAGTGCGCAAGAGTCCTAATGCAAGACTCGAACGTAGGGAGAGGAGCGGGGACTGGACTGGGACACAGAGTGTCAAGTGTGAAGCCAAAGTTTTATTCTAGATCCAAGGCTTAGGATACTAAAAATACAAAGTGGCAAGACGAAGGCAAAAGACAGAGGCTGGTCGGAGGGCTATTTATGCGAGCGCCAAGGATCGACGCTGCAGAGCGAGGGGGCAGGAGCGAAGCAGCGGCGGGGAGGGCGAAGCAGCGAGCGAAGCAGGTGGCGGCCGTGACTCGGGATCCGTGAGTCAGCGGGCGTCAGTGGCGGCGGCTTGGCGGCGCCAAGGCGTCAGGCGGCGTCGAGGCGGCGTCGTGGGCGTAACCCATGACCAACAGCAAGGGAGCGGGAACGGAACACAGGCAGCGCGCGTGCTTGCGGTAAGACAACAAGGCAGCACAGCGCGGGAAACAAACAAACAGAAGGAAGGGAAAGCACTAAGACAGGCAAACAGAAAGGAAAGGGCAAGGGTAAAGGAAGGAAGAGGGCAAAGGCAGAGGGTGTTCATGACAGGTAGAATGCCTGGCACGTCCAAGACAATCCAGCCAAGAACCACCAACAACCCTGTGGTGGTCCCAGGAAACATCCCCAACGACGAGCTCAAGAACGAAAAGTTCAAGGAGATCGTGACCAACATGGAGTGGATGTACATTGAGGGGATACGATGTGGTGATCTGGGTCGCATCCGCCGCAACCTGAAAATGTGCGGACTCGACACAAGGGAGTTTGCTGAACTCAACTTCCCCGAGGCTTCGGTGATGGAGGTCCTCCTTCAAGACAAAACAAAGAAAGACCGGATTGCAGCCGAGTTTGAGGCGTTATCCTCAGAACACGGCAAGGTCAGGGTCATTCAAGCCTATGATGTGATCAACGGTTTCAAGCACCACGGACTCAGTCTCCCAAAGACCGAGGTAATCAAGACCTTCATCGTCAAGTCGGTCCGACAAGCGGCAAAGGCAAAGTCGACCCCTGTGCGTCGATGCATTCAAATGAGGGTGCCCGAACAATACCGGCAAGAGTACGACGAACTTCTCGTCAGAGCCATGTCGGGCAAGGAAATCAAGAAAGATGATGTCAAGGCGGTGCCCCAGGCCATGCCCCGGGCAGTGTCCCAGGCAGTGTCTCAGACTCCTACAGAAGGGAGGCCCCCAAACCTGACCGCAGAACGACGAGGCGGTAACAGCTCGAACTTGCTCAGTGAACCAGTTGAAAGTGGCAGTCGGACCCTTGCCAATGGACGAGCTGGCCGGAAAGCAAGTGCAGCCGTCCAGGCACCGAGTGGCGCAGCACCGCGCATGGCCATGACCGGACGACACGCGTCATCCGGGCCAACCATGACGACTGATCGGGTCATGAGTACACAACAGACCGAGAGCCAAAGACCCAACCTCGAGCACGAGGTGATGGATATGGACTCGTCGAGCGATGGGGAGGGGCAGACGCCCAGCAGAAATGCACTCCCCATCCGATTATGAATCCAGCCCAGACAACAGGAGACGGCAGAGTTCAGACATCTCTGACCGTGGCATCCTTCAATGTCTGTGGCTTGGCCAACAACCATACTGCTGTGAAGGACCTCATAACGAACATGAAGATTGATTTTATCGGTCTTCAAGAAACTTTACTCAAAACAAAAGATCGAAATCCCCTCAGAGACTACACCATCACTATCCCAGGAACGCAGGGAGAAGCTGGGAGAGGAATGGCGTTCCTCTATAACCCAGCGACAGTCGACCCACGAGACATATCCAACGTGGAGGTCCGCAACGACGGAGCCACCATGTGGTTCAAGTACAAGGACAACATCCACATAGGGAACTTTTACTTAAGCCCCAGCATGAAGATCGAAGCATTCAGGGCCGCCATCAAGTCCATACAGCAGAAGGCGTCGGACCCCGACACCCAGGTGATCGTTGTCGGGGACTTCAACACCAGACTGGCTGCACTCCAGGGGAGACCGTCGGCCCCCAGGAACAAGGAGAAAGCACTCCTGGACACCCTGAGCCGAGCCCGGATGCGAGTCGTTGCCCCAGAAATCATCCCGACCCACACCCGGGAACGAGGCGAGAGTGCTTCAACCATCGATTACATCTTCGTTTCAAAGACCTTGGCCAGCAGCGACCCTCGGCTCCAAGTCGACGCTGCTGGAGCCTACCGAGGAAGGTCCGACCACAAGGCCATCTGGGCGACCCTGAGGATAGAGGTCACACACTATCCCAGGGTCGACCAATGGCGGTGGAAGATTGGCAGGCTCAAGGACCGCGAGGTCAAGGCCCAATACGTCCAGCTGTTTAATGACCGCCAAGTGGAGGGAACTTTGACAATCACGACGGCCCTCAAACCAATCCTGGGAGGGCCTCAACATCAGATCTCGGAGCGCGGAGCACAGTTCGCCATGAACAAAGCCTGGGAAGCACTCACCACCATGGTGAACAACATTGCGGAACGAACCGTGGGAAAGTCGGAGATTCGACGCGTCACCCATGACATGTTACACAAGCCAGAGATCCGCCGATTGGCCAACATCCGACGCCAGCTGTGCCGACGACTGAAGAGGAAGGACATTGGAGACGAAGTAGCCAATGAGTGTAGAAGAGAGCTCAGTATGGCTCGGGCAAAAGAAGTGGCAGCACTCCGAACAGCAAGGAAGTCCCTCCATGACAAATTCCTCAGCAAGCTCCATAGACTCAACAGCTCAGAGTCAACAAAAGCCCTAGCCGCCGAGCAGAAACGCAGAGAGCTCGCGGCCTCCGGATCCAAGCACAAGGTGGTGGTCCACAGTGACCACAAGAACCTGGTGTACTTCACCACCAGTCGCATGCTCAACCGTCGCCAAGCGCGATGGGCGATGTTCCTGTCCGAGTTTGACTACGAGATCGTGTACAAGCCTGGAAGGGAGATGGTCGTGCCCGACGCCCTCTCCAGGAAGCCCCAGCTGGAGATCAAGCCGGACGAGCCGGCTTACACACAGCAGCGCCAAGTGCTGCTGGATGCAAGTCGCCTCAGAATCGCTGCCCTTCAGGTGATAGCACTGTCGGCATTCGAGGAGAAGGTCAAAGCAGTTCAACAGACTGACCCCTATGCCCAGGAAGTAATCGCAAACCTGACCAACCCGCGATTCCATGCCTTCCGCCTCCGAGATGGACTGTTAGAGTCCGGAGGGGACTCAACGGCAAAAGAAGAAGTGAGCTCGAAGTGAGCTCAGGGAAGGCAAGGGTAAAGTCCGAAGTGGACTCGGAGAGGGAGCGAGGGAAGCAAGATCCGTTCAAGATAAGACTTGTCTCGAAATGAGACGTGAGGAACACTCAGAGAATAAAGTAGAAGGCACTTTATTTAGTCCTATTTTGAACGCTGAGGTTCGACTACACATCGCGGGGGTCAGGCTATTTATAGACAAGTCCGGACTTGGCAGCGAAGGGCGGCCAAGGGAGGGAAAAGTGGGCGATCGAGCAGGGCGAAGGGGGCGATGCACGAACGAGGGCCGAGAAGGACCACCGAGACAGGCAGAGAACCAAAGCGAGAGAGGCGCAAGCAAAAGCGAAGCACCTGGCAGGAGAAACGTGCAAAGGCGAAGCAATGTGACTCAACGTCCAAGAAGCGGATTGGTCAAGTATAAGGTTGGGGCAAATGCATGCGAGATGAACAAGAGATCGGGGCGGTCAGGCAGGTCATGAGTCACCGGTGGGGGGACACATGACCGGCAGCCGAATTGCAACCAATCGCAGCAAGGCGCGTGCACAAACAAACCGGCGCGTGCGAAGAAGACAAAGGAAGCGGAGCAGCGCGGGAAAACGGAAGTGCGGAAGGAGCGGAAAAGACAGGCAAAGGGCGGAAAATCGGAGGGGAACTGCAAAGCTACACACAAACAAACAGAAAGGCAAAAGAACAGCCAAGTGTGCAGTCAAAGTGGAGAACAAGCAGAAGCTATCCCTAACATCATCCCCTTCCTTAGCGACGAACTCCGGACGTCGCCTTCGGCTTTGAGGGATAGCGAAGGTGGAAGTCAGCAACAAGATCAGTGGCGTGGGAAACATTGGCAGCGGGCTCCCAAGACCGGTCAGTCTCGGAATAGCCCTTCCACTGAACCAAGTACTGTAAGCGACCACGGAAGAGCCGAGAATCGAGAACAGTCTCGACCTCAAACTCTTCCTGGGAGTCAACAAGAATGGGAGGTGGTTCAGGTTGGGTGAACTCGGGAACAATGTCCTTCGTTCGGGGTTCAAGGAGGGATACATGAAAGACGGGGTGGACTTTAAGTGTGGAAGGGAGTTTAAGTTCAAAGGCAACGGGGTTGATGCGGCGAAGAACTTTAAAGGGGCCAAGCTTTTTCTGATCAAGCTTGTTGGAGGGACGAAGGGTGCGGATGTGGCGACGATCAAGAAAAACGAGGTCGCCAACGGAGATGTCGGGAGTGGGGAGACGGGATTTGTTGGCCTGCAAAGTGTAGGACTCTTGGGCAACCCGGAGGTTGGCCTTGAGATCCTCGAGAACGGTCTGAAGTCGGTCGACACGTTCTTCGGCAGAGGGCACAACAGAGGGATCACGGATGATGGAGGGATCAAAAATGGGGTGATGGCCATGGACTGCAAAGAAGGGAGTCATGCCAGTGGAAGTGTTTTCCGAGTTGTTGTAAGTGAACTCGGCAAGGGGAAGGTGAAGGGTCCAGTCGTCTTGCAGGTAATTGCAATGGATACGCAAATACTGCTCGATGACCTGGTTGAGAACCTCGGTCGAACCGTCGGTCTCGGGGTGGAAGGCAGAAGAAAGGGAAATCTTCGTCTTCAGAAGCTCATTGAAGCGCCTCCAGAAGGCCGAAGTAAACTGAGTTCCTCGGTCCGAAACAATAGACCGGGGACAACCATGCAAGCGGAAGATGTGGGAGAGGAAGAGTTCGGCGGTTTGCTCGCCTGTAACCGTCTTCGTGGTGGGCACAAAGTGTGCTTGTTTGGACAGGCGGTCCTTAACCACGAAGATGGAGTCAAAGCCGTTCGAAGGTGGGAGGTCCGTGATGAAGTCCATCGACAGGTCCCACCAACGTTCGGAAGGAACGGGGAGAGGATGAAGTAAACCATAAGGGGAGTGACGGGACGGCTTGGCTCGCTGGCACGCTTCACAATTAGCAATGAAGCGACGCACAGACTTACGAAGCCGGGGCCAGTGAAAGTCCCGGGAGATGAGCTCAACGGTCTTGGCAAGACCAAAGTGACCAGCGGCAGCGGAGCAGTGACGTTGCTCAAACACTTTGAGCTGGAGCTCGGGGGAAGGGACAACGATCAGGTCTTTAAAGTAAAGGAGACCGTCACGGAAGGAGTAATCGCCATCAAGACGTTTGGCGTTAAAATCAGAAAGAAGGGAACAAGAAAGGGTGGCAGCTCGAATCTCGGAGAGAAAGTCGGGATTCGAGCCGATAACGGTGATGCTGTCGAGAGAAATAGACTCGAACAGCTGAAGGAAGTTGGTGGAGTGGAGGGAGTCACCAGGCTTTATCTCAAAGTCAGAACGGCGACTGAGAGCATCGGCTTTGGTGTTGAGGCGACCAGGGCGGTGGTAAATGCGAAAGGCAAAGTCAGAAAGGAATTGGGCCCACCGGAACTGGCGGCGAGAAAGTTGGGAAGCGGAAGTGAACCGGGTAAGGTTCTGATGATCGGAGAAAACAAGAGTGGGATGATCGGGGTCGGCAGCCATCAAGTAATGACGCCAGGCAGTAAAGGAGTCGACAATGGCAAGGAGCTCTTTGTCGTGGGTGTCATAATTCACCTCGGCAGGACGGAATTGCCGAGAGTGAAAAGCAACGGGGTGAAGAGCGCCGTCAGGGTCAAACTGGGAAAGGACGGCACCCAAAGCAAAGTCAGAAGCATCGGGCTCGATGACAGCGGGTTTGGAGAAATCAAAATAGCGAAGAATAGGTGCGGAAGTGAAAGAACGTTTAAGAGAATCAAAAGCCTCTTGGGCCTCGGGAGACCAAGAGAAGGTGGAGGATTTGGTGGTGAGTGAAGTCAAAGGACGAGCAAGTGCAGAAAAGTCCTTGACGAAGCGGCGGTAAAAGTTTGCGAAACCAATAAAAACTTGGATGTCGCGAGCAGAAGAGGGAACAGGCCAAAGAGAAACGGCCTCGACCTTGGCAGGGTCCATTTTGATGCCATCGGCAGAAATGATCATGCCGAGAAAATCAACTTCAGAAAGGTCAAAAGAACACTTGGCCGGATTGACCTTAAGGGAGTGTTCACGAAGGCGAGAAAGAACAAGCTTAACATGCTCCTCATGCTCCTGGGGATCTTTTGAGAAGATCAGGATGTCGTCAAGATAAATGACAACACAGACACCAAGGAGGTCCGAGAAGATGTCGTTCATAAAAAACTGGAAAGCAGCGGGGGCATTCGAAAGACCAAAGGGGATAACATTGTACTCGTAAGAGCCAGATTTGCAAACAAAAGCAGTCTTCCACTCATCGCCCTTCTTGACACGAACCAAGTGGTAAGCATCAGGAAGGTCAAGGTGTGAAAAGACGCGGGCAGAAGAAAGTTTATCAAGAAGATCCTGGAAGAGGGGAAGAGGGTAACGATTCTTCTTCGTGATGGCATTGAGGCCCCGGTAGTCGACGCAAAGGCGAAGACCACCATTGGGCTTCTTCACGAAGAAGCAGGGAGCACCAACGGGAGAAGAGGATTTGGAGATCCAACCACGTGCGAGGGCGTTGGTCAGATACTCCGAAAGAGCAGATTCCTCGGCCGGGGACAAAGGATAGACTTTCCCCGGCTTTGGCAAACGAGGTTCCTTTCCATCCTCGGTCCGTACAAACTCAATGGACAAGTCATACGGACGATGAGGAGGCAAGGAAGAAGGAGGGTCAGACTTGAGGCTGAAAACGTCGCCAAACTCATTGTATTTGAGCGGGACACCTCGAGAGTCAACAGGGGTGCCAGACTCGGCATACACCTTCGTCGTGAGCACGGACCTTATCGACACCGTAGGATACGTCTCCGGCGAAGGAGGACGGATATCCATTTGGGCAGCGAAAATGTCGAGCTTGTCTTCCCGTGCAAGACGGAGAAGACTCGCCGCATTAACGAGCTCAATGTCGGGTGAAGATAAAGCCGTTGGCTCTTCAGAAAGCGAAGCAGAGTCAAGGCGGGAAGAAAGGGAAGGCGAAGTGCCAAAGGAGGGAACCGGTGTAAGGGAAGGACCGGAGGGAGGAGTCAAAGGCGAAGTGCCCGAAGGGGGAGGCGAAGAGCCGGAAGCGGACGGAGTGTCCAAGGAAGAAGCAGAGACATCCGCGAGGATGTGTCCATCAGCAAGGCAAGAGGGGTCGGAGAATGAAAGGGAGAGGGACTTCCAATTGACAACTGGATTATGCAAGCGCATCCAGGGAAGACCAAGAGTGATGGGAGTGGTGGAGAGTCGAGTCACAAGAAAAGAAATCGACTCGGTGTGGGAACCAATGGTCAGAGTCAAAGGAACGGTTTGGAAACGAATGAAACCGGCCGAAGAACCATCAGCAAGGGAAACGGAGTAAGGAGTAGAAAGAGGGATAAGAGAGAGTTTATGAAGATCGGCAAAGGCAGGATCAATGAGGGCAAGAGCGGAACATCCATCATCAATGAAAACAGAAAGGGAGATGGAGACCGGGCCAGAAAGACTCATGACGACAAGGGTGGCCGGAAGAAGAAGCTTATCGTCCGATAGTGACGAGTCAAGGGGGGAAGATGTTCGTATCGCCGAACAGACCACCTCGCTTACTTGCGAGGTGCTGCTCGGCTGTGAGCATTTCCCGAGTTCCGTTTGACCAGAACCGGGCACTGCTGAACATCGCGACTGCCGGGACAAGACTTTTCCCCGCAGTACAAGCAGAGACCCTGCTCACGACGTCGCTTTTTCTCGACGTCGGAGAGCTTAGCAGGGCGGACCGAGACAGAGTCAAGGTCCATGGGAGTGGGGGCAGAAGCGGAGGAAGAAGAAACATGCGCGGGAGAATGGTGGTGATGGGGAGCAGAGCGAGAAGAAGGAGGAGGAGGTTGGGAACGGGAGGAGACCTTGAGACGATGAAGGGCATCGTCGTACTCGACCGCTGCCTTGATCAACTCAGGCAAGGAAGCGGGAGCGGGGCGGAGACCGATGAGGTGGAACTTGACCTCAGACTTCAAACCCTCCTTGAAGAAGTGCATCTTGGTGGGTTCATCGGTCTGGACGCGGGCGGCGAGCTGGACAAACCGGGTGGCGAAGGCTTGGCAGGACTTAAGTTGAACCAAGCGCTTGAGGTCGTTGAGGGCCTTATCTTGCGAGGAGGCCGTGTCCTCACCGAAGGTCGACTTGAGGGCAACTTCGAAGTCGGCGAAGGAGGCAGGGAAGCGGTTGGCCATGTAGAAGGCTGCTTCGTACCACTTGAAAGCCTCACCGCGGAGGAAGGAGGTGGCATAAAGGACCTTCTGGCGCTCGGGCGCGAAGAAGGCGGGATCGGCGAGGAAAACGAGGTGGCACTGGGCGAGGAAGGCCGTCGTCTCGTCGCGGGAACCTAGGAACTCCTTGGGCTTGTTCACCTGGTAGACCTGGCGGGGAGCGGCGGCGGGAGCTTGCAGATCTTGGATCTGACGATGGAGAGCAGCGTTCTGGGTCATGAGGGCGTTCATACGCTCCTCCATGCGCGCCAGATACGCATTCAAGTCTGCAGGGGGTGCAGCAGGCTCAGCCATCGGATCGACGAGGGAAAGAGAGGCGAAAGAAGAAGAAAGGCCGGGAAGCCAAGAGGGAGCGTTCAAAATGATGTTAGAGTCCGAAGGGGACTCAACGGCAAAAGAAGAAGTGAGCTCGAAGTGAGCTCAGGGAAGGCAAGGGTAAAGTCCGAAGTGGACTCGGAGAGGGAGCGAGGGAAGCAAGATCCGTTCAAGATAAGACTTGTCTCGAAATGAGACGTGAGGAACACTCAGAGAATAAAGTAGAAGGCACTTTATTTAGTCCTATTTTGAACGCTGAGGTTCGACTACACATCGCGGGGGTCAGGCTATTTATAGACAAGTCCGGACTTGGCAGCGAAGGGCGGCCAAGGGAGGGAAAAGTGGGCGATCGAGCAGGGCGAAGGGGGCGATGCACGAACGAGGGCCGAGAAGGACCACCGAGACAGGCAGAGAACCAAAGCGAGAGAGGCGCAAGCAAAAGCGAAGCACCTGGCAGGAGAAACATGCGAAAGGGAAGCATTGTGACTCAACATCCAAGAAGCGGATTGGTCAAGTATAAGGTTGGGGCAAATGCATGCGAGATGAACAAGAAATCGGGGCGGTCAGGCAGGTCATGAGTCACCGGTGGGGGGACACATGACCGGCAGCCGAATTGCAACCAATCGCAGCAAGGCGCGTGCACAAACAAACCGGCGCGTGCGAAGAAGACAAAGGAAGCGGAGCAGCGCGGGAAAACGGAAGTGCGGAAGGAGCGGAAAAGACAGGCAAAGGGCGGAAAATCGGAGGGGAACTACAAAGCTACACACAAACAAACAGAAAGGCAAAAGAACAGCCAAGTATGCAGTCAAAGTGGAGAACAAGCAGAAGCTATCCCTATGTAAGGAGTGAACAAGCGCAAGGACGAAGACCAAGTGCTTGGTATGAGCTTTATTAGCTTTTAGCCCCGAACACCAAAGAACAAGTTTTGTTCGAACTGGTGTTCAACATAGGCTCAGACATGCAGGGCTATTTATAGACCGGGAGAAGGTCGAGGGGCAAAAGTGGGCGAGAAGGGTGGAGCATCACAGAGAAGCGAGAAGGGGGTGCGAGAGTGGCTGGTGTGCAAGCGAGAGAGGCTTGGCACAGCCCGGGGACATGTGCCGAGCGGTGGGGGAGGCAGGAAACCAGTAGACGCGGGTGGCAACGGCGCGTGCTCATGCATGGGGGCAAACAAACACGTGGGGACTCATGATTGGTGCGGAGGGCGAGAGCATGCGGGACAATCTCATTGGTCCGTTGTGATGCTGGTCATCACACCCTAACATGGACTCCTCTTCCGAGACGGGTTGCTGTATGTCCCGACCACCGAGCTGCAGCTTGAAGTGCTGTGGGACAGCCACGACTCGAGGACGGCGGGCCATTTTGGGAGGGAGAAAACACTGGAGCTCCTGAGCAGGAACTACTGGTTTCCCAAGATGGCCGCCACGGTGCGCAAGTACGTGCAGTCCTGCGAGACGTGCTGCAGAGCCAAGCCAGCACGCCACGCACCATACGGACTGCTTAAGCCACTCCCGATCCCGGAGTCACCCTGGTCGGCCGTATCCATGGACTTTGTGGTCGAACTTCCCAAGTCCGAAGGCTTCGACGCAATTGCCGTGTTCGTCGACAGGCTCACGAAGATGGCCCACTTCCGGGCTTGCAGTACCTCCATCACGGCCGAAGAAACGGCAACGCTGTTCATGGACAGCATCTTCAGGATCCACGGGGCTCCCAAGTCCATCGTGACGGACAGGGGTCCGCAGTTCAAGTCCACCTTCTGGCGACGATTCCATGAGCTTCTGGGCACTTCGACTGACCTGTCCAGCGCCTACCACCCCGAGTCGGATGGGCAGTCGGAAAGAGTCAACAGCGTCCTCGAAACCTTCATCCGATGTTACTGCGATTACCAACAGGACGATTGGGTCTCGCTTTTGCCGTTAGCTGAGTTCGCATACAATAACTCGGCCCACTCGAGCACCAAGAGCACACCGTTCTATGCGAACTACGGATTCCACCCTGCCTGTGACTTCAAGCTGTCGACCCAGTCCGAGGTGCCTGCAGCCGAGGAGCGCATCGAAAAAATCAAGCAGCACCTCGAACAACTCAAGACTCACCTCGCGGACGCACAGTCCAGACAGAAGGCCAACGCCGACAGGCACCGTAAGTCTTTTGACATTGCCGTCGGATCCAAGGTCTGGTTGTCTCGTCGCAACATAAGGACGCAGCGCCCAAGCGACAAGCTGGATTGGAAGCGCCTTGGACCCTTCGAAGTCGTTAGGGCGATCAACGAGGTGGCCTTCGAACTCAAGCTGCCGAAGTCGATGGCCCGGATCCATCCGGTGTTCCATGCGTCTCTGCTGGAACCGGTCAAGCCCAATGAGCTCCCAGGACGACAGGCACCTCCTCCACCGCCGATCGAAATTGACGGCCACGAAGAATATGAGGTGCAGGAGATACTGGACTCAAGGGTAAGGGGTAATAAGTTGGAATACCTGATCCGATGGAGGGGCTACGGACCAGACGAAGACTCGTGGGAATCCGAAGAGAATTGCAGGAGCGCACCTCAAGTAGTCCAAGAATTCCATCAACGGTACCCCTTGAAGCCTCGAACGCCGACCAAGACCAAGTCCGCAAGACACCCCAGACATAGGAAGGGGGCTTAGGAAGAGGGTGATGTAATGGGCACGCGGACAGGGAGCTCCGGGACGACCCGGAAGGCATCCCGAGGGGGCTTAGCCCGCGCCAAGGAGCGCAGGCAAGCCGGTCCGCTACCCCCCAGGGATGTAAATGCAAGGCGTCGCCCGCCGAAAATAAACCGGCGAGACGACAACACCGTCCTTCGCCTAGTAAACCAGTCGTTACCCGCTCACTCCAGTCCGTCCGCTCTCGTCCAGTCCCCAGTCCTGTTACACCTAAGGAGGGGGGTGACTCCCGTAGCTCCCCAAACACCCAGACCCTGCTGCCACCAAAACTCTTCGTTTCCGCCCTCCGAGCTGTTCCCGTTGCCCCCGAGTCCGAGGATATCGCCGTCCTCATCAAGTCAAGCCTCAAGAAGGACTCTACCTTTGGTCCGATCCTGTCCCAAGTCCTCAAGAATCCTGCCTCCTGTCCCGGCTACTCCGTCGACAACGACCTTCTGCTCTTTGAAGGTCTCGTCTGCGTCCCCGATGTCCCCGAGCTCAAGCGCAAGATCCTCGTCGAGTGCCACGACTCGCCGACTGCCGGCCACTTCGGCGTCGCCAAGACCTTTGAGCTCGTCTCCCGGACCTTCCACTGGCCGACCATGCGTCGTTACATCAAGGAGTATGTCTCCGGATGCGACACCTGCCAGCGGAACAAGCACTCCCGTCACAAGCCATACGGACTCCTTGCCTCGCTCCCTGTTCCCGATCGCCCTTGGTCCTCAGTCTCGGTCGACTTCATCACCCAGCTTCCCGAGTCCTCTGGACACACAGCCATCTGTGTGTTTGTCGACCGCTTCACCAAGATGGCCCACTTCGTCCCGTCAAGCAACGAGGCCAACGCCGAGGACACTGCTCGGATGTTTGTCGAGCATGTCTTCACCAAGCACGGTCTTCCAGACGATATCGTCTCAGACCGAGGATCTACCTTTGCCTCCAAGTTCTTCCAAGCCGTCCTGACCCGCCTCAAGATCAAGCACAAGATGTCGACTGCCTTCCATCCGCAGACCGACGGCCAGACCGAGCGGGTCAACGCCATCCTCGAGCAGTACCTCCGCTGCTTCATCAACTTCCAGCAAGACGACTGGGCCCAGCTTCTCCCTCACGCCGAGTTCACCTACAACAACACCTCTCAAGCAACCCTCGGCTGCTCCCCCTTCTTTGCCTACACCGGCTACCACCCTCGTTTTTCCGTCGCCCTTCCCCGCACCACCAAGAATGCCTCCGTCGCCGACGATCAAGCCCGAGCCATTCACTCCCTCCACGATGAACTCAAGTTCAACATCGCCCTTGCCCAGGACTCCCAAGCCAAGTTCTACGACCCCGGCCACTCCCCTTCCCCTCCGTTCAAGGTTGGAGACCGAGTCTGGCTCTCTGCCAAGAACATCAAGACCCAGCGACCCACGGCCAAGCTCGACCACACCAAGCTTGGGCCGTTCAAGATCGTCGCTCAAGTCGGTTCCCGCGCTTTCAAGTTGGACTTGCCCTCGTCCATGCGCATCCATCCGGTGTTCCACGTCTCCCTGCTCGAACCCGCCGCCGACGACAAGATCCCAGGTCGAACGATCCCGCCCCCTCCACCCATCCAAGTCGACGGCCACGACGAATGGGAAGTCGAATAGATCCTGGACTCCAGGCTGTTCCGAGGTAAGCTCCAGTATCTTGTGCACTGGCGTGGCTACACGGTGATGGATTGCACCTGGGAGCCCGCCAGCAATCTTGCACATTGTCCGGAGCCTGTCGCAGCCTACCACTCCTCTCATCCCTCGAAGCCTGGCCCTCTCGGAGCTCGGGCCTTGAGAGGGGGGTAGTGTCATGAACACCCTCTGCCTTTGCCCTCTTCCTTCCTTTGCCTTTGCCCTTTCCTTTCTGTTTGCCTGTCTTAGCGTTTTCCCTTCCTTCTGTTTGTTTGTTTCCCGCGCTGTGCTGCCTTGTTGTCTGACCGCCAGCACGCGCGCTGTCTGTGTTCCGTTCCCGCTTCCTTACTGTTGGTCATGGGATACGCCCACGACGCCGCCTCGACGCCTGTGATGACCAGCATCACAACGGACCAATGAGATTGTCCCGCATGCTCTCGCCCTCCGCACCAATCATGAGTCCCCACGTGTTTGTTTGCCCCCATGCATGAGCACGCGCCGTTGCCACCCGCGTCTACTGGTTTCCTGCCTCCCCCACCGCTCGGCACATGTCCCCGGGCTGTGCCAAGCCTCTCTCGCTTGCACACCAGCCACTCTCGCACCCCCTTCTCGCTTCTCTGTGATGCTCCACCCTTCTCGCCCACTTTTGCCCCTCGACCTTCTCCCGGTCTATAAATAGCCCTGCATGTCTGAGCCTATGTTGAACACCAGTTCGAACAAAACTTGTTCTTTGGTGTTCGGGGCTAAAAGCTAATAAAGCTCATACCAAGCACTTGGTCTTCGTCCTTGCGCTTGTTCACTCCTTACACTTTGTTCGAACTCTCTTCTACTGATACCACCTGCTTGGTATCTTCCGCTCCTAGCCCCGCCCCTTTCCTAGTCCTGTCCGAACCTCAAGCACACTTGTGTCTGAGCCCTCTTCGCTCTCCTGTTCTTGAACCTCCTCGCTTTTTTTTTTCCCAGTCCCAGTCCCAGTCCCGCCATGGATCCTGCCCTCGTGGACCGCCTCCGTGCCTTGGAGGCCGAGCTCGCCGAGCTCCGGACAGCTCGCGATGCTCCTGCCGCTGGGTACAGCGTGCAGATGCCGGACCGTTACGACGGTAACCGGCAAGGGTTCCGGGCATTCGTAAATCAGTGCAAACTGTATATACGAATGCAGCCCCACCGGTTCCCTGCTGACCCGATTAAGGTCGGATTCGTCATTAGTCTGCTCACTGGACCGGCTCTCCAGTGGGCGACTCCGATGCTTGAGATGGGTGATCCCCGACTCAACTCTTTTGGCGATTTCCTAGAACGCTTTTCCAAAGTGTTTGACGACCCTGATCGGGCCAGGACTGCCGAGTCAGTGATCACCACACTGTCTCAGGGCAACCGCCCGTGCGCAGTCTATGCATCCGAGTTCCTTCGTATTGCCGCCGATACGACTTGGAACGACGGTGCAAAGATCTCGTTCTTCCGACTTGGCTTGTCGGATGATGTCAGAGACGAACTTTCGCGAGTTCGCCCTCTGCCACGAGATCTGGAGGAGTACATCGAGCTTTGTAACGAGCTCGATGCACGAATCCGCGAGCGCCGTCAAGAGCGCCGAAGCACGCCTGCCCGCTACCGGTCTTCCCAGTTCGCCTTTGGTTCCGCCTCCGCTGCCGTTCCCGCCATCGCTCCCGCGCCCGTCCTCGCTCCGCCGCACCCCTCCTACATTGTTTCCGAGCCCATGCAAGTGGACTCTGCCGTCTCTGGACCCCTGACCGCCGAGGAGAAACAACGCCGCCGCCGCTTTGGACTCTGCCTGTACTGTGGCAAGAAGGGCCACTTGGTACGAAACTGCCCCGTCAAGTTTGGATCTACCAGAGCTACCGGACCGCCCCCTGGACCTCCCGGCCCGAGGATCATCCGCACCATCGTTTACGAAGATGGAGAAGTGCAAGACTTCAGTTCGGGAAACGACCAGGCCCGGTTCTAAGTGAAGGCCTTGAACCGGAGCCGTGCCCACCGCCTTCCGAAAGTGAAGACATTGGTAAGGTGCCTTTGGTAAGTACTGGGGAAGCAGTGATGTGCGGACAGCTTCGCCTTGCCTCTGGACCGGCGGACACTCTCAGCTCTGGCATAGTACCCGTGGCACCTCTGGTGTCACTGGGAACTGCACCTCATCCACAGGTGCAAATACCTGAGCTGTCCTGCCAACCCTCGGCAAAGTTAACTGTCTGTGCTAGCCGCAACCCTGGTGCCGAAGCTGGTACCGAACCAAAGTCTTGTGTTTCGTCTGTTCGTCGTTGCTCGTTGGTTGTTCCCGTCGCTGTTCGTCTTCCTTCTGGTGATTCTCTGTCGTGCGAAGGACTTGTCGATTCTGGTGCCTCTGGCAACTTTATCGACGAGGACTTTGTTGCTCGACACTCTGTCCCCACCTGCTCCAAGGCTTCGCCCTTGGCAGTGGAAGGCGTGGATGGTAAGCCGCTGTCGTCTGGCCCCATCCTCCGCGAGACTGCTCCACTCGAGGTGATTCTCGGGGACGTCTCGCAACGCCTTCGGTTCGATGTGATCAGGTCTCCACATCAACCACTTATCCTTGGCTTTCCTTGGTTGCGCACCGCCGAGCCCAAGATTGTCTGGTCTCGCGGTCTTCTTTGTCTCCCTCCTTCTGTTGATTCCGACCCCTCTCCATGCACTACTTCTCTTTCGTCTTGCTCCACTTCCTCCAATGTCACTCCCCTTCTTGATGATTCCACTCCTTTGATTGATCTAAGCTCCTCTCCTACAGCTCCCACCTTCGTCTTCCCCTTCTTGTCTTGTTCCTCCCGAACCCCTTCGCTCTTCCCAAACCCCTTCTTCTGTTGTCAGTTCTCTTTCCCTCCTTGATGTACCTCCTCCTGTTGTTTGTTCTTCGGACATTGTTCAGAATAAAGTAACCGTCGAACATTATTCTGACCTTGTCCACGCCCCTCCTCTCAGCTCGGACGCTCCTCTCCGCGTCTGCAGCATTGATTACCGCTCGATGCGCGAGTCTTTGGATGCATGCAGGCATGGAACGCAACCCCTGACCATCTTTCAGGTCCATGTCCTGCCCACTGACGAGCCGAGCACTGCGACTGTCGAAGTGCCTGCGGAGTACAAGGACTTCCTGTCTGTTTTCTCTAAACAGGAAGCTGACTCCTTGCCTCCGCATCGCCCTTACGACTGCCCCATTGACTTGGAGCCGGGCAAGTCGCCAAAGTTCGGGCCTCTGTACTCACTGTCCGAGCCCGAACTTCACGCTCTGCGTGACTATCTCGACGAGAATCTTGCCAAGGGATTCGTTCGTCCTTCGTCGTCCCCAGCAGGCTCACCAATCCTCTTCGTCAAGAAGAAGGACGGCTCACTTCGTCTTTGCGTTGACTACCGCGCACTGAACGGTATCACGGTAAAGAACCGTTACCCTTTACCGCTGATCGGCGAGCTGCTGGACCGACTTCGAGGCGCGAAGGTGTTCACTAAGCTGGACCTTCGTGGAGCCTACAATCTGCTGCGCATCCGCTCCGGGGACGAGTGGAAGACAGCTTTCCGTACTCGATATGGGCACTTCGAGTACTTGGTGATGCCCTTTGGGCTCACCAACGCGCCAGCGACGTTCCAGCACTTCATCAACGACGTCCTGCGCACCGAGTTGGACCAGTTCGCAATTGCGTATCTTGACGATATCTTGATCTACAGTGCTGATCCGTCGCAGCATGTAGAGCACGTCAAGCAGGTCCTCTCGAAGCTCCGAGCTGCAAAGCTGTATTGCAAGCTGGAGAAGTGCGAGTTCTCCAAAACCTCGGTCTCGTTCCTTGGTTTCATGGTCTCGCCCGAGGGCATCGGTATGGAGCGATCCAAGCTCTCTGCGATCTTGGATTGGCCCATACCGCGCAACATCTCGGATCTTCGATCCTTTGTCGGGTTTGCGAACTTCTATCGACGCTTCATCGATGGATACGCAAAGATCGCGGGGCCCATGACTCGGCTCTTCCGGAAGACGCATGGCTTCCAGTGGTCCCGCGAAGCCGATAAAGCATTCAGATCCTTGAAGGATGCCTTCGTTTCGGAGCCCGTTCTGGTGCATC
The DNA here is from genome assembly GCF_025602895.1 of Polychytrium aggregatum. Classification (NCBI taxonomy): domain Eukaryota; kingdom Fungi; phylum Chytridiomycota; class Chytridiomycetes; order Polychytriales; genus Polychytrium; species Polychytrium aggregatum. The sequence goes on along the minus strand of NW_026516214.1, from coordinate 11,710 downwards.
CGGACCCATCCAAGCCGTTCGTCGTAGAGTCAGATGCGTCGGACTTTGCGCTTGGATGCGTGCTCTCCCAGCGGGGTGCTGATGATCGCCTTCATCCTTGCTCGTTCCATTCGCGGACACTCTCGAATGCTGAACGTAACTACAGCATATACGAGAAAGAGCTGTTGGCGATCAAGGAGGCTTTCGAGGCGTGGCGACACTACCTCGAAGGCGCCCAGCATCCCGTTGCCGTTCTGACCGATCACAAGAACTTGGAGTACCTGGCAACGGCTCGCATCCTAAACCAGCGTCATGCACGGTGGTCCCAGTTCTTGTCTCGGTTCGACATCCGCATCCAGTACCGTCCTGGTGCGAGGAACGGCAAGGCCGATGCCCTGTCTCGTCGCTCGGACTACATCCCTTCGTCGGCCTCCGTGTCGAGGGATCCGCCTCTGCTTCTCGATCCTGCCGCGGTGATACGCGTGCTCCGAAGCAGAGACGCCCGCTCTTCGGTTGCAAGTCGCAGTGACCCTGTGGATTTGCTGCAGCTCATAGCCGAAGAGCAGGCTCGGGATCCCGGTCTAGACAAATACCGTCGTGACCCGAAGTTCGTCTGGAATGGCCAGTACCTCACCTTCCAGAACAGGATTGTGGTCCCAGAGTCGTGCCGAGTTCCGGCGCTCAAGTCGTGCCATGACCCAGTCGCTGTGGGTCATCCAGGCATCCGACGGACTCTGGCTCTGGTATCGCGACAGTTTTGGTGGCAAACCTATCGGAAAGATGTCAAAGAGTACGTCTCGACGTGCGACACCTGTGCACGCTCGAAAGCTCCGCGACACAAGCCGTTTGGGTTCCTGTTGCCACTCCAGACAGCCGATCGACCCTGGGGGACACTGACCATGGACTTTATCACTGATCTGCCAAAGTCCAAGGGTCACACCTGCATCTTTGTGGTGGTATGCAGCCTCACAAAGATGGCACACTTTATGTCCTGGCGTTCACTGCCGTCGGCGGAGGAGACTGCGTCACTGTTCCTCGACAATGTCTTTCGTCTCCATGGCCTCCCCGACACAGTGGTTTCAGACCGAGGAAGTCAGTTCACCTCTCGGTTCTGGAAGGCACTCTGCACGCAGCTCGGGATCCAAACCAGTCTGTCCACGGCCTTCCATCCCCAGACCGATGGACAGACTGAGAGGGTCAACCAGGTCATCAACCAATACCTGCGCTGTTACACGTCGTATCAGCAAGATGACTGGTCCGAGCTGCTGCCGTTGGCCGAGTTCTCTTACAATAACCTCGAGAACTCGTCAACACATGCCTCGCCATTCTTGGCAACCTATGGGTTCCACCCAAGGTTCGAAGTCCCCGTAGTCGCTGGCGGCCCTGATGTTCCCTCTGCCACGGAGAGGGTTGAACATCTCCAGCGGAACCTGGCACTGTTGAAGGAGAATCTTGAGAAGGCAAAGTCTGACTACAAGCACTTCTCAGATCTCCGGAGGTCTGTCAAGACTGGACAACGGGGCAAGCAGGGAAGTGCGCAAGAGTCCTAATGCAAGACTCGAACGTAGGGAGAGGAGCAGGGACTGGACTGGGACACAGAGTGTCAAGTGTAAAGCCAAAGTTTTATTCTAGATCCAAGGCTTAGGATGCTTAAAATACAAAGTGGCAAGACGAAGGCAAAAGACAGAGGCTGGTCGGAGGACTATTTATGCGAGCGCCAAGGATCGGCGCTGCAGAGCGAGGGGGCAGGAGCGAAGCAGCGGCGGGGAGGGCGAAGCAGCGAGCGAAGCAGGTGGCGGCCGTGACTCGGGATCCGTGAGTCAGCGGGCGTCAGTGGCGGCGGCATGGCGGCGCCAAGGCGTCAGGCGGCGTCGAGGCGGCGTCGTGGGCGTAACCCATGACCAACAGCAAGGAAGCGGGAACGGAACACAGACAGCGCGCGTGCTGGCGGTAAGACAACAAGGCAGCACAGCGCGGGAACAAACAAACAGAAGGAAGGGAAAGCACTAAGGCAGGCAAACAGAAAGGAAAGGGCAAGGGTAAAGGAAGGAAGAGGGCAAATGTAGGAGATGGTATCTCCGACGCTGTGCTGCGCGTACTGCGCGTACTGCGCGGCGCAGTGGGTCGTGACCTGTGCTGCGCTTTGCGTTTTCACGCACCGCAGGCAGGCCACCGCAGGGTATACCTGCGGGTTGCCCCCGTTCCCCCCGTTTGTCTGGAGTTCGGTTTTATCGTGAATAAACGTAAGTGCTCCCCGAGCTCACCCGTCCGCTAGAGTAGCCTAGCACCGCCCTGTTCTGCCCCGTCCTGTCTTGTCTTGTACCCCCTCCCTCCCCGTCTTGCTGTAAGGAGTGAACAAGCGCAAGGACGAAGACCAAGTGCTTGGTATGAGCTTTATTAGCTTTTAGCCCCGAACACCAAAGAACAAGTTTTGTTCGAACTGGTGTTCAACATAGGCTCAGACATGCAGGGCTATTTATAGACCGGGAGAAGGTCGAGGGGCAAAAGTGGGCGAGAAGGGTGGAGCATCACAGAGAAGCGAGAAGGGGGTGCGAGAGTGGCTGGTGTGCAAGCGAGAGAGGCTTGGCACAGCCCGGGGACATGTGCCGAGCGGTGGGGGAGGCAGGAAACCAGTAGACGCGGGTGGCAACGGCGCGTGCTCATGCATGGGGGCAAACAAACACGTGGGGACTCATGATTGGTGCGGAGGGCGAGAGCATGCGGGACAATCTCATTGGTCCGTTGTGATGCTGGTCATCACACTATCTCCTCCTTAAACTACGGCGTGTTCCATCTTGAGTTCTCCTGGGGCCAGGCTTGTCTGGGTAGCGTCGGTGGTACTCCGCGGCCACCGTTGGGGCAAAGACAATGTCGGCGGGCTCCCAACTTCGATCGGTGACCGGGTAGCCTTTCCAATCGATGAGATAGTGCAGCTTTCCGCGCACGAACTTGGAGTCTAAGATCTCTTCGACCTCCCACTCCAAGTTCCCATCGATGACCACCGCAGGGGGCGGCGCTTGCACCCGACCCGGAAGCGAGTTCTTCTTGTAGGGCTCAAGAAGAGACACATGGAACACCGGGTGCACCTTTATGTCCTTTGGCAAGTCCAGGCGGAAAGCCAATGTCCCGACGGCCTCGAGGATGGTGAATGGTCCAATCCTCTGGTAATCCAGCTTCTTGCTTGGGCGAGTGGTGCTGATGTTACGAGTCAGCACCCAGACTTGATCGCCCGGACGCAAGTCGGGAGCCTGGGACCTCCGGAGATCTGAGAAGTGCTTGTAGTCAGACTTTGCCTTCTCAAGATTCTCCTTCAACAGTGCCAGGTTCCGCTGGAGATGTTCAACCCTCTCCGTGGCAGAGGGAACATCAGGGCCGCCAGCGACAACGGGGACTTCGAACCTTGGGTGGAACCCATAGGTTGCCAAGAATGGCGAGGCATGTGTTGACGAGTTCTCGAGGTTATTGTAAGAGAACTCGGCCAACGGCAGCAGCTCGGCCCAGTCATCTTGCTGATACGACGTGTAACAGCGCAGGTATTGGTTGATGACCTGGTTGACCCTCTCAGTCTGTCCATCGGTCTGGGGATGGAAGGCCGTGGACAGACTGGTTTGGATCCCGAGCTGCGTGCAGAGTGCCTTCCAGAACCGAGAGGTGAACTGACTTCCTCGGTCTGAAACCACTGTGTCGGGGAGGCCATGGAGACGAAAGACATTGTCGAGGAACAGTGACGCAGTCTCCTCCGCCGACGGCAGTGAACGCCAGGACATAAAGTGTGCCATCTTTGTGAGGCTGCATACCACCACAAAGATGCAGGTGTGACCCTTGGACTTTGGCAGATCAGTGATAAAGTCCATGGTCAGTGTCCCCCAGGGTCGATCGGCTGTCTGGAGTGGCAACAGGAACCCAAACGGCTTGTGTCGCGGAGCTTTCGAGCGTGCACAGGTGTCGCACGTCGAGACGTACTCTTTGACATCTTTCCGATAGGTTTGCCACCAAAACTGTCGCGATACCAGAGCCAGAGTCCGTCGGATGCCTGGATGACCCACAGCGACTGGGTCATGGCACGACTTGAGCGCCGGAACTCGGCACGACTCTGGGACCACAATCCTGTTCTGGAAGGTGAGGTACTGGCCATTCCAGACGAACTTCGGGTCACGACGGTATTTGTCTAGACCGGGATCCCGAGCCTGCTCTTCGGCTATGAGCTGCAGCAAATCCACAGGGTCACTGCGACTTGCAACCGAAGAGCGGGCGTCTCTGCTTCGGAGCACGCGTATCACCGCGGCAGGATCGAGAAGCAGAGGCGGATCCCTCGACACGGAGGCCGACGAAGGGATGTAGTCCGAGCGACGAGACAGGGCATCGGCCTTGCCGTTCCTCGCACCAGGACGGTACTGGATGCGGATGTCGAACCGAGACAAGAACTGGGACCACCGTGCATGACGCTGGTTTAGGATGCGAGCCGTTGCCAGGTACTCCAAGTTCTTGTGATCGGTCAGAACGGCAACGGGATGCTGGGCGCCTTCGAGGTAGTGTCGCCACGCCTCGAAAGCCTCCTTGATCGCCAACAGCTCTTTCTCGTATATGCTGTAGTTACGTTCAGCATTCGAGAGTGTCCGCGAATGGAACGAGCAAGGATGAAGGCGATCATCAGCACCCCGCTGGGAGAGCACGCATCCAAGCGCAAAGTCCGACGCATCTGACTCTACGACGAACGGCTTGGATGGGTCCGGATGCACCAGAACGGGCTCCGAAACGAAGGCATCCTTCAAGGATCTGAATGCTTTATCGGCTTCGCGGGACCACTGGAAGCCATGCGTCTTCCGGAAGAGCCGAGTCATGGGCCCCGCGATCTTTGCGTATCCATCGATGAAGCGTCGATAGAAGTTCGCAAACCCGACAAAGGATCGAAGATCCGAGATGTTGCGCGGTATGGGCCAATCCAAGATCGCAGAGAGCTTGGATCGCTCCATACCGATGCCCTCGGGCGAGACCATGAAACCAAGGAACGAGACCGAGGTTTTGGAGAACTCGCACTTCTCCAGCTTGCAATACAGCTTTGCAGCTCGGAGCTTCGAGAGGACCTGCTTGACGTGCTCTACATGCTGCGACGGATCAGCACTGTAGATCAAGATATCGTCAAGATACGCAATTGCGAACTGGTCCAACTCGGTGCGCAGGACGTCGTTGATGAAGTGCTGGAACGTCGCTGGCGCGTTGGTGAGCCCAAAGGGCATCACCAAGTACTCGAAGTGCCCATATCGAGTACGGAAAGCTGTCTTCCACTCGTCCCCGGAGCGGATGCGCAGCAGATTGTAGGCTCCACGAAGGTCCAGCTTAGTGAACACCTTCGCGCCTCGAAGTCGGTCCAGCAGCTCGCCGATCAGCGGTAAAGGGTAACGGTTCTTTACCGTGATACCGTTCAGTGCGCGGTAGTCAACGCAAAGACGAAGTGAGCCGTCCTTCTTCTTGACGAAGAGGATTGGTGAGCCTGCTGGGGACGACGAAGGACGAACGAATCCCTTGGCAAGATTCTCGTCGAGATAGTCACGCAGAGCGTGAAGTTCGGGCTCGGACAGTGAGTACAGAGGCCCGAACTTTGGCGACTTGCCCGGCTCCAAGTCAATGGGGCAGTCATAAGGGCGATGCGGAGGCAAGGAGTCAGCTTCCTGTTTAGAGAAAACAGACAGGAAGTCCTTGTACTCCGCAGGCACTTCGACAGTCGCAGTGCTCGGCTCGTCAGTGGGCAGGACATGGACCTGAAAGATGGTCAGGGGTTGCGTTCCATGCCTGCATGCATCCAAAGACTCGCGCATCGAGCGGTAATCAATGCTGCAGACGCGGAGAGGAGCGTCCGAGCTGAGAGGAGGGGCGTGGACAAGGTCAGAATAATGTTCGACGGTTACTTTATTCTGAACAATGTCCGAAGAACAAACAACAGGAGGAGGTACATCAAGGAGGGAAAGAGAACTGACAACAGAAGAAGGGGTTTGGGAAGAGCGAAGGGGTTCGGGAGGAACAAGACAAGAAGGGGAAGACGAAGGTGGGAGCGTAGGAGAGGAGCTTAGATCAATCAAAGGAGTGGAATCATCAAGAAGGGGAGTGACATTGGAGGAAGTGGAGCAAGACGAAAGAGAAGTAGTGCATGGAGAGGGGTCGGAATCAACAGAAGGAGGGAGACAAAGAAGACCGCGAGACCAGACAATCTTGGGCTCGGCGGTGCGCAACCAAGGAAAGCCAAGGATAAGTGGTTGATGTGGAGACCTGATCACATCGAACCGAAGGCGTTGCGAGACGTCCCCGAGAATCACCTCGAGTGGAGCAGTCTCGCGGAGGATGGGGCCAGACGACAGCGGCTTACCATCCACGCCTTCCACTGCCAAGGGCGAAGCCTTGGAGCAGGTGGGGACAGAGTGTCGAGCAACAAAGTCCTCGTCGATAAAGTTGCCAGAGGCACCAGAATCGACAAGTCCTTCGCACGACAGAGAATCACCAGAAGGAAGACGAACAGCGACGGGAACAACCAACGAGCAACGACGAACAGACGAAACACAAGACTTTGGTTCGGTACCAGCTTCGGCACCAGGGTTGCGGCTAGCACAGACAGTTAACTTTGCCGAGGGTTGGCAGGACAGCTCAGGTATTTGCACCTGTGGATGAGGTGCAGTTCCCAGTGACACCAGAGGTGCCACGGGTACTATGCCAGAGCTGAGAGTGTCCGCCGGTCCAGAGGCAAGGCGAAGCTGTCCGCACATCACTGCTTCCCCAGTACTTACCAAAGGCACCTTACCAATGTCTTCACTTTCGGAAGGCGGTGGGCACGGCTCCGGTTCAAGGCCTTCACTTAGAACCGGGCCTGGTCGTTTCCCGAACTGAAGTCTTGCACTTCTCCATCTTCGTAAACGATGGTGCGGATGATCCTCGGGCCGGGAGGTCCAGGGGGCGGTCCGGTAGCTCTGGTAGATCCAAACTTGACGGGGCAGTTTCGTACCAAGTGGCCCTTCTTGCCACAGTACAGGCAGAGTCCAAAGCGGCGGCGGCGTTGTTTCTCCTCGGCGGTCAGGGGTCCAGAGACGGCAGAGTCCACTTGCATGGGCTCGGAAACAATGTAGGAGGGGTGCGGCGGAGCGAGGACGGGCGCGGGAGCGATGGCGGGAACGGCAGCGGAGGCGGAACCAAAGGCGAACTGGGAAGACCGGTAGCGGGCAGGCGTGCTTCGGCGCTCTTGACGGCGCTCGCGGATTCGTGCATCGAGCTCGTTACAAAGCTCGATGTACTCCTCCAGATCTCGTGGCAGAGGGCGAACTCGCGAAAGTTCGTCTCTGACATCATCCGACAAGCCAAGTCGGAAGAACGAGATCTTTGCACCGTCGTTCCAAGTCGTATCGGCGGCAATACGAAGGAACTCGGATGCATAGACTGCGCACGGGCGGTTGCCCTGAGACAGTGTGGTGATCACTGACTCGGCAGTCCTGGCCCGATCAGGGTCGTCAAACACTTTGGAAAAGCGTTCTAGGAAATCGCCAAAAGAGTTGAGTCGGGGATCACCCATCTCAAGCATCGGAGTCGCCCACTGGAGAGCCGGTCCAGTGAGCAGACTAATGACGAATCCGACCTTAATCGGGTCAGCAGGGAACCGGTGGGGCTGCATTCGTATATACAGTTTGCACTGATTTACGAATGCCCGGAACCCTTGCCGGTTACCGTCGTAACGGTCCGGCATCTGCACGCTGTACCCAGCGGCAGGAGCATCGCGAGCTGTCCGGAGCTCGGCGAGCTCGGCCTCCAAGGCACGGAGGCGGTCCACGAGGGCAGGATCCATGGCGGGACTGGGACTGGGACTGGGAAAAAAAAAAAAAGCGAGGAGGTTCAAGAACAGGAGAGCGAAGAGGGCTCAGACACAAGTGTGCTTGAGGTTCGGACAGGACTAGGAAAGGGGCGGGGCTAGGAGCGGAAGATACCAAGCAGGTGGTATCAGTAGAAGAGAGTTCGAACAAAGTGTAAGGAGTGAACAAGCGCAAGGACGAAGACCAAGTGCTTGGTATGAGCTTTATTAGCTTTTAGCCCCGAACACCAAAGAACAAGTTTTGTTCGAACTGGTGTTCAACATAGGCTCAGACATGCAGGGCTATTTATAGACCGGGAGAAGGTCGAGGGGCAAAAGTGGGCGAGAAGGGTGGAGCATCACAGAGAAGCGAGAAGGGGGTGCGAGAGTGGCTGGTGTGCAAGCGAGAGAGGCTTGGCACAGCCCGGGGACATGTGCCGAGCGGTGGGGGAGGCAGGAAACCAGTAGACGCGGGTGGCAACGGCGCGTGCTCATGCATGGGGGCAAACAAACACGTGGGGACTCATGATTGGTGCGGAGGGCGAGAGCATGCGGGACAATCTCATTGGTCCGTTGTGATGCTGGTCATCACACTTGCCCCAACGTCCCAGTAGTGGACGTTACATGGTAGCATCGGAAATCCTCGTCTTGTTTTCGTCCTGTTTGTCCTCTTTCTAGATCCTCAAGCTGGATCCCGCCTCTCTTGCCGACCGACTCTCCTCTCTGTCCCTGGAGCCTGCCCCTGCCATGAGCAACCCCCGCCCACTTCCGGAAGCCTTCCTCAAGACCTTCCGTGCCCCAGTGTTTACTGGGAAGAGCCGCTCCTCCTCGGTGGAGGACTGGCTGCAGCAACTCGAGGACTACCTCGATGCTGCCCAAGTCGCCCCCACCCACCACATCGTCGCCGCCAAGCTCTGCTTAAAGGACCAGGCGTACCGTTGGTACCGCCGCCAAGGGTTCGACGAGCAGAGCGAAGGTGTGTTTGACGACTTCAAGGACCGCCTCCGTCGCCGCTTCGGCAGCCCCAATGCTGAACTCATTGCCCGTGACAAGCTATACTCTCTCGTGCAGCGTGGTTCTGTGACCCGCTACATCGAGGAGTTTGAAGACCTCTCCTCCCAGATTGAGGAGCTGGGCTCTGCTGATGCGATGTACCTCTTCCAGAAGGGCCTCAAGCCCAAGATCAGAGAGTACATCGCCAGCAACCCTGATGCCCGCAAGTCCCTGGACGTGATGATGGACGTTGCCGAGAACCTCGACAACGTCCAGTACCATGGCCGCCAGTTCTACCCGCAGCTGGCAGGCGGCCATCGGTCTCATCACGTCCCAGCCCGTCCGCCTCGCCCGGCCCCGCCCGCAAGACCCATGCCTGAGCCCATGGACGTTGACGTCAACGCCATGGAGGCTCGTGGCCCTCCCCGCTCCCGGTTCCAGCAAGCTGCCACTGTCTCCCCCAAGGACAGACAGAAGCAGGAGGACCTCCGCCATGGTTCCTGCTTCTTCTGTCACCGACCGGGACACCAGGCCAAGGAGTGCCCCATGAAGTCGGGAAACGGCCGACCCTACTAGGTGGCTCTGGAGCCCTAGTAGGAGACCAACGCCGTGGATTGCTCAATGCAGTCCACGCGTCTCCAGAGGAAGTTCACCTCGCCCCCTCCCCCGAAGGAGAAACAAACCAAGTGTTGTGCGTCGTGCGAGAGGTGCATGGTGGCGCAAGCCGCCTGCCTCTCCACGAACGTGAAGAGAAAACCAAAATTGAAAACCAAAACAAAAAAGAAAATCAAGAACCCTTGAGGGACAGGACCGCCTGTGCCCTCACCCCTGTCAAGTCGTGTGTGTCGGATGCTTCCGACATGTGTCCGCAAGCCGTGGACGTCGTGTGCAATGGCGTGCTGACGCCGCAGGCCCCCGCAATGGCCGAACCCTATCCAAAATGTCCGAGTGGCCGTGATGAAGCCAACCAAGACCAAGTGTCGCCCGTTCCCCCAAGTCAAGTCATGGTGCAGGAGGCTGTGCAGGAGGACCATGAAGAGTCCCTGCTGTACCTCCCTGCCACCGTCCAAGGTCACACCGTCCGAATGATGGTGGACTCTGGAGCAAGCTGCAACTTTGTCAGCAGACGCTTGCTCCAGGAGCTCAACATACATGCAACCAAGAAGAAGTCGCCGATGAGTGTGGCGCTTGCAGACGATCGTGTGCAGCAGTGCACACACCAAGTGGTCCTGCGAGTGGCCCTCCATCCCAAGTACCATCCTGTCCTGTTGTTCCAAGTGATCGACACCAAGTTCGATGCCATCCTCGGCATGAGCTGGCTTGCTCGTGCCGAGCCGACTCCAGTCGTCGACTGGAAAGGCCGCACTGTCCGTGTTGGCCCTGACATTGTCCTGCAGGGCATGGCCTCACCCAACATGCCACCTCTCCTCTCAGCCATGCAATTCAAGAGGCTGATCAAGAAGGACACGTCGTTCCTCTGTGTCGTGCGTGAGGTCGACGACACCGACCAAGCCGGTCCCGGTCCCCCGCCTGTGGTGACCAAGCTGCTCGACGAGTACAAGGACGTATTCCCCGACCAGTTGCCACAATGCCTGCCACCCCAACGCACCGTCGATCATCGCATCGACATCGAACCAGGCTCGTCGCCTCCGTCAAGACCGACGTACCAACTGTCGCTGACGGAGATGGACGAACTCAAGCGCCAGTTGGATGACCTCCTCGCCCATGGGTTCATCCGCCCGAGCCAGTCACCGTATGGTGCACCAGTGCTCTTTGTCAAGAAGAAAGAAGGTGATCTCAGGATGTGCGTCGACTATCGCGCACTAAACAAACAGACCATCAAGAACACCTACCCGTTGCCCAGGATCGACGAGTTGATGGATCGTCTGAGTGGAGCAAAGGTCTTTAGCAAGATAGACCTCCGCTCAGGCTACCATCAGATCCGCATCCACGAGGATGATGTCCACAAGACCGCCTTCAGGACTCGCTACGGACTGTACGAGTTCCTAGTGCTGCCGTTCGGATTGACGAACGCACCTGCCACGTTCATGCAGCTGATGAACGATGTGTTCCGCCAAGAGCTCGACAACTCTGTCATCGTGTACCTGGATGATATCCTTGTGTACAGCAAGGATGAAGCGACCCATGAAGGTCATGTCGCCCGCGTGCTGGCCAAGCTACGCGAGCACAAGTTGTATGCCAAAACTGTCCAAGTGTGAGTTCTTCAAGAATCAAGTCCCGTTCCTGGGACACGTTGTCTCAGGAAGAGGAATCGAAGTCGACCCCGCCAAGGTCAAGTCTGTGGTCGAGTGGCCGCCGCTCGCATGCGTCTCTGACGTGCAGTCGTTTCTCGGTCTCGTCAACTACTACCGCCGATTCATCCCCGATCTGGCGCGCACTGCCGGTCCACTCACAGACCTACTCCGCAAAGAGTGCCCCTTCGTGTGGGACCACCCACAACGCCAAGCGTTCGAGACCCTCAAGCACGCCTTGACGAACGCTCCTGTCCTCGCTGTGTTCGACCCGAACACGGATGTCTCCGTGCACACCGACGCCTCCGACTTTGCGGTGGGAGCTGTTTGATGCAGGAGGGAAGGCCCGTTGCCTTCGAGTCGCGCAAACTGTCCCAACACGAGATCAACTATCCCGTGCACGAGAAGGAGCAGCTTGCGATCATCTACGCGCTGCAGAAGTTCCGAGTGTACCTCCACGGTACCGCCAAGCCCTTCAAGATTGTGACGGACCACCAGTCACTGCGTTTACCTCGACACCAAGAAGAACCTGAGCCGACGCCAAGCGCGATGGATGGAGTTCCTCGCCGAGTACAACTACGAGGTTGTATACCAGAAAGGCAAACTCAATGTGGTGCCTGACGCACTGTCCCGACGCCCCGACTACCAATTGGCGTCACTG